>NC_139395.1:91833125-92565000 GCF_054392235.1 Sus scrofa
AGAGTCAACAAACTCATAAGCCAGAATTTCCAATCAGCTCTTTAGCATCTACTCTTAAATATGAACAGAAAACAAAGGATCACTAAATTCCTAAGTAAAGCTTTTTACATAAACAATAGAGACCAAACAAATAGAATAGCAGGAAAATAACTTGGATGAAACAGAATTTCAGGGAAAAGAAACCTTCAGCAAAAACAACAGAGACATTGTTACTAGTATCCTCAGAGATAAATTAAATTCACAGAATATGAACAAATTGTACTTTTTTTATAATAGGAACATTCACAGAACCAAAAAAGAACTCTGGAAAATCAAAATTATGATAGCGCGGGGCAGGGGGGAAATGTTCAGAAGATAAAGCTAGGCAAACCTCCCAAAAAGCACCCTCCAAAAAAATGAAGCAATATAATACAGAGCCAAGTTATGAAAATTAGAGAACCAGTGCAAAAAGTCCAACATAACTTGAAATTTGAAATAAAAAGTTTATATGGTAATTTTTAAATTCAGCCCTAAGAGAGTGCTGTCAGCAAGATGGTGAGATACAAGTTTCCATTGCTCATCCTTTAGTGAAAACATTGATTAGGACAAGTATCCATGAACAGAAATACCTTCACAAGAGCTGAGGATTCCAGGTGACAGGTTGCAGCACCTGGGTAGAACACAGAAACAATAAAAATGATACATTAAAGAGAGTAGAAAGGAAAATTTTACATGATCTGATCCCCTAAGCTGAGGCAGCCTAGCATAAAGACACCTTCACCATGAGAAAAGGAAAGTAAAGTGAGCACCTAGCTTGGATGTAGGTCCAAGCACCAGGCCTACCCCAGTGAACACCAAGGCCAGGTCAGCACCAACAGACTCAGCCTTTGGGACCACCTCAGCACCAGGTTAGCCCCCTGGTCCCAGGCTCCATATTCACACCAAATTCAAGTTCTAGGCATACCCCAGCACAAGCCCAGGCCCTGTAAATTCAGGCTCCAGGTAGGAGGCTGCAGACCCATCCTCTGGATTCACTTAGGACCAAATAGCCCCTGTGGCCCCATGCTCACTCTAGTGCCAAACTAACCCCTGGAAGCCCAGGTTCTAACAAACCCCAGTAGACTTCAGTATTGGCCAGCCACTATAAACCTAGGATCCAGGTTTCAGGTTCCACAGGCCAGTACCTACAGAATCAGGCTCAAGACCTTCCTATTACTAGGTCAGGCCTCATGGGCCCAGGCATAGGCCCACTCACTTACTGACTGAGGTACCTGAGCAGCCTATCTGAGTACTCCAGCAGCAAACCTGCTCACAGACCCCCACCAGACAACCTGTCCAGAACAGACAGGCAGACTAGTGAAAGGCTTTCCCTTCCAAAGCCAATCTGTAAAGACTGAAATAAATGCCTACTTCTACAGATGAAGAAACACCAATGCAATGCCACAAGAATGAGAAACAATCAGGGAAACATGACATCATCAAAGAAACACAATAAAACACCAATAACTGACCCTAAAGAAACTGAGATCTGCGAATTGCCTGAGAAAGAATTCAAAATAACTTAAAGAATCTCATTGAACTACAAAAGAACACAGATAAGCAAAATCAAGGAATCATTACATGAAGAAAATGAGATGTTTAACAAAGATATAGAGACCATAAAAGTGAATCAAACAGAAATTCTGAAACCAAGGAACAAAATTACTGCACTGAAAAATTCCATAGAAGCTTCAGTAGATCCAGTCAGGCAAAAGAATGAGCATGAAATCAGGTCAATTGAAATTACCCAGAGAAAAAAGAATGAAAAGAAGTATAAAAAGCCTCTAGGACTTAACAGAAGACCTTGAAAATAAACAATATATGCATTAAGAGGGTCCCAGAAGGGGAAAAGAAAGAGAAAAGGGCAAAAAAGTTTCTTAAGTAAAGACAGAAAACTTACCTACTGTGGAGAGGGAAATGAACATCCAGATCCATGGAGCCCAAGGTACCCCAGGTAGATAAAATATAAAGAGATCTTCACATGTGATATGTATATACAATGGGAATATTGCTTACCCATAAAAAAGAATGAAATAATGCCATTTGCAGTAATACAGGAGACCTAAAAATTATCATACTAAGTGAAGTAAGTCAGAGAAAGACAGATATAAAATGAGATCACTAATATGTGGAATCTAGTGAAAAATGATAAAGAACCTACAGGAGAAACAAATCCATGTTCCTGCAGGAGAAATAAGTCCATGTGTGTTGTGGCACAGCAGAAACAAATCTGACTACTGTCCATGAGGATGTGGGTTCAATCCCTGGCCTTGCTCATTATTAAAGATCTGGCACTGCCGTGAGCTATGATATAGGTCACAGACATGGCTGAGATCCTGGCTGTGGTGTAGGCTGGCAGCTATAGCTCTGATTTGACCCCTAGCCTAGGAACTTCCATGTGCTGTGGGTGCGGCCCTAAAAAGCAAAAAAAAAAAAAAAAAAAACTTAAAAAACAGAAACAGACTCAGATTTTGAAACCAAATTGTTATCAAAGGGTAAACATGGGTTGGAGGTAGAATAAATTAGGGGGCTGGGACTGACATATGCAGACTATTACATAAAAATGGATAAGTAACAGGTATAGCACAGGGTCACCTACTCAATACTGTGGAAGAACCTATATGGGAAAAGAATCTGAAAAGGGATGGATAGATAACTGATTTGCTTTTCTGTACACCTAAAACTAACACAACTTTGGAAGTCAATTATGCTCCAATAAAATTTATTTTTTTAAAAAGGGAAATATCTTCATCATGGCACATTATAATCAAATCCTCAAAAGTCAAAGACAGTTTTGAAATCAGCAAGAGAAAACCAACTCATCATACACAAAGGAACTCTTATAAGACCAGCAGTGTATTTCTTAGCATACACTTTGCAGACCAGGAAAGAGTGGTATGATATATTCAAATTGCTGCAAGAAAAAAACTATCAACCAAAATACTGTACCTTGCCAGGTATAGTATTTTTATACTTCAGAAATAAAGGAGAGATAAAGACTTGACCAAAAAAAAAAAAAAAAATTTGTGGGAGTTCATCATCACTAGACCTGCCTTACAAGAAATGCTAGAGTTCTTCAACTGGAAAGGATGCCAGCTAATACAAAAACACATGGAATTATAAAACTCACTGTAAAGGTAAGAAGATAGCCAAGTTTAGAATATTTTAACACTGTAAGGATGAATAAGTCATTTTTAACTCTGCTATAAAAGACAAAAGTATTTAACAATAATTACAATAATTTTACACTGAATACACAATGTATAAGACATCAATAACATAAAATGTGATGGGAGGAAAAGTTAAAGCATAGAGATTTTGTATGCAATCAAATTTAAGCTATTGTCAACTTCAGGTAGACTTTTATATAACTGTAAGACGTTTCGTGTAAGCCTTATGGTAACACAGATAAGAAGCCTATAGTAGATACATAAGAGATAAATCAAAGTACATCACTACAAAAAAAAAAAAAAAAAAAAAAAAAGAATCATCCAGTGAAAAAGGAAGACAACAGGAGTTCCCGTTGTGGCTCAGTGGTTAACGAATCCAACTAGGAACCATGAGGTTGTGGGTTCGATCCCTGGCCTTGCTCAGTGGGTTAAGGATCCAGCAATGCTGTGAGCTGTGGTGTAGTTTGTAGATGCCACTCGGATCCCGCATTGCTGTGGCTGTGGCGTAGGTTGGTGGCTACAGCTCCAATTGGACCCCTAGCCTGGGAACCTCCATGTGCTGTGGGAGCGGCCCAAGAAATGGCAAAATCCCCCCCCAAAAAAGAAGACAACAATAAAGAAGGGACAACAGAACTACAAAGTAGTCAATAGTTAGTCCTTACCTGTAAATAATTACTTTAAATGTAAATGGATCAAAATCACCAATCAAAAAATTCAGTGGCTAAATGACTAAAAACAAGTTTTCACAATATGCTGCCTGCAAGAGACTTATTTTAGCTTTAAGGATACACATACCCTAAAAGTAAAGGGATAGGAAAGGATATTGCATGCAAATAGAAACAAAAAGCTGAGTTAGCTATATTTATGTCAGACAAAAGACTTTAAAATAAAGACTAATAAGAGAAAAAGAAGGACATTGCAAAATGATATAGTCCAACAGAGGATATAACATTTATAAATATTTATGTATCCAACATATAAGAACACCTAAGTATATAAAGTAAAGAGTAGATGCCCACTCTTGTCACTTTTATTCAACTGGAAGTCCTAGCCAGAATAATTCGGCAAGAAGAATAAAGAAAAGGTACCCAAATCTGGAGTTCCTGTCGTGGCGCAGTGGTTAACGAATCTGACCAGGAACCATGAGGTTGAAGGTTCCATCCCTGCCCTTGCTCAGTGGGTTAACAATCTGGTGTTGCCCCAAGCTGTGGTGTAGGTTGCAGACGCGGCTCGGATCCAGCGTTGCTGCGGCTCTGGCGTAGGCTGGTGGCTGCAGCTCTGATTCGACCCCTAGCCTGGGAACCTCCATATGCCGCGGGAGTGGCCCAAGAAATAGCAAAAAGCCAAAAAAAAAAAGGTATCCAAATCAGAAAGGAAGAAGTAAAATTTTCTTTCTTTGTAAATAACTTTATATAAGAAAATCTTTAAAGACCACAAAAAACCTGTTAGAAATAATAAATGAATTTTGGAAAGTGCAGGATACAAAATGAACCTACAAAAATTGGTTGCATTTCTGTACACTAGCAAAGTATCTGAAAGAAGAAAATGATCCCTGGAGTTCCCTGGTGGCCTAGCAGGTTAGGGATCTGGCATTGTCACTGCTGTGGCTCTTGTTACTGCTGTGGCACAGGTTTGACCTCTGGTCTGGGGACTTCTGCATGCCACAGGTATGGCCAACAGAAAGAAAAAAAAAGAAGAAAGAAAATGATCCCATATACAATAGCATCCAATGAAATAAAACATATAGGAATACATTTAACAAAAGAGCTTAAGATCTGTACACTGAAATACATAAAATCTTAATAAAGAATTTTAGGGAGTTCCCATCACGGCTCAGTAGTTAACGAATTTGACTAGCATCCATGAGGACATAGGTTCAATCCCTGGCCTTGCTCAGTGGGTTAAGGATCCAGCATAGCCGTGAGCTGTGATGTAGGTCACAGACGCAGCTCAGATCCTGTGTTGCTGTGGCAGTGGCGTAGCCCAGCAGCTACAGCTCCGACTGGACCCCTAGCCTGGGAACCTCCATATGCCATGGGTGTGGCCCTAAAAAAACAAACAAATAAAAAGACAGAAGGTAATAAGATGTAGAGAAGAGCGATCCCTGGCACACTGTTGAGGGATATGTAAATTGGTATAGTCATTATGGCAAATAATTATGGTAAGTTCCTCAGAAAATTAAAAATAACAGTTAAAAATCACCTGCTATGGCACAGTGGGTTAAGGACCTGGCATTGTCACTACAGCGACTCAGGATGATGATGTGGTGCAGGTTCTATCTCTGGCCCAGGACCCAGGAATTTTCACACGCCACAGACACAACCAAAAAAAAAAAAATTAAACTAACATATGATACAGCAGTTCCACTTATGGGTGTATGTCCAAAGGAAATGAAATCAGTATCTTTATTTTTTTTCATCTACTAAATACTGCTTGATTTCTGAGCAAAAATGGAAATATATTAGTGACAAGTGACATTTTCTGGGCTCTAAAGAAACTCCTTTCTCAAATGATGACCGATTAGAAGCAAATGTATGGTCTTTCTAATCCAAGTAAATTATTGAAATAATTTTTCTGGAGTTCCCGTCGTGGCGCAGTGGTTAACGAATCCGACTAGGAACCATGAGGTTGCAGGTTCGGTCCCTGCCCTTGCTCAGTGGGTTAACGATCCGGCGTTGCCGTGAGCTGTGGTGTAGGTTGCAGACTCGGCTCAGATCCCGCGTTGCTGTGGCTCTGGCGTAGGCCAGTGGCTACAGCTCCGATTCGACCCCTAGCCTGGGAACCTCCATATGCCGCAGGAGCGGCCCAAGAAATAGCAACAACAACAACAACAACAAAAAGACAAAAAGACAAGAAAAAAAATAGTAATTTTTCTCTAGAAGTATCCCTCATGGCTCAGCAGAAACGTATCTGACTGGAATCCATGAGGATGCAGGTTTGATCCCTGGCCTCACTCTGTGGGTTAAGGATCTGGCATTGCCATGAGCTATGGTGTAGGTCGTAGATGTGGCTTGGATCTGGCATTGCTGTGGCTGTGGTGTAGGCCAGCGACTTCAGCTCTGATTGGACCCCTAGCCTGGGAACTTCCATATGCCATGGGTGCAGCCCTAAAAAGACAAAAAAATATATTGTAAATCAACTATATTTACATTTAAATAAATAAATAATGTAGTCTCTTTGCCTAACGCACAGCTCCCCAGTGCCACCCCAAGGAAAAAGGCTGGCCACTTTTCAAATTACTACAGTTGCAACTTATGTCTTTTCTGTTTTGTTTTTCTTCATTATCTCCTTTATTTTCTCATTTATTTATTTGTCTGTTTGTGTATTTTGCTTTTCAGGCCTATAGCCACAACATAGGGAGGTTTCCAGGCTAGGGGTCAAATCAGAGTTAAGCTGCCGGCCTATGCCAGAGCCTCAGCAATACCAGATCTGAGCCACATCTGTGACCTACACCACAGCTTACAGCAACGCCAGATCCTTAACCCACTGAGTGAGGCCAGGGATTAAACCCACAACCTCATGGTTCCTAGTTGGATTCATTTCCACTGCACCACAATGGGAACTCCTCTTTTTTTCCTTTTTTTTAGGTGTAATTCACATACAACATTATAGTAATGTTTTATTAGTTTCAGATTAACTTTATGATCTGATATTCATATGTATTGCAAAATGATTACTGCAGTTAAGTCTGCTTAACTATATATAGTTATAATTTTTCTCTTGTGATGAGAACTTTTGAAGTTCTAAGCTCTTAGCAACTTTCAAATATACAGTACAGTGTTATAAACTGCAGTCACTATACCATACATTACATCCCCAGGACTTATTCATTTTGTAATTTTTATGGCCACACCTTTGGCATGTGGAAGTTCTAGGCCAGGGATCAAACCCATGCCACAGCAGTGACCCAAGCCACTGCAGTAACAATACCAGATCCTTAACTCACTGCACCACAAGGGAACTCCTATTTTATAATTTGAAGTTTTTTAACTTTTGACCCCCTTAACCCATGTCACCCACCTCCTACCATCCAACTCTGGCATATATATAGTGACATATATATTGGTCAGGAACTCATCTTTTTTATTTTTTGATTTTGTTGGTTTGCTTTTGGTGTCAGATCCAAAAAAAATCATTGCCAAGCCCAGTGTCAAGGACGTCATAGCCTGGAAGCTAGAAGTTTACAGTTGAAGGTCTTACATTCAAGTCTTTAATCCATTTTGAGTTAGTTTTTGTGTGATAGCAGTCCAGTTTTGTTCTTTTTGCATGAAGCTGTCCATTCTTCACAACACCCTTTATTGATGAACCGAGCCTGTCCTTTCCTTGTTGTACATTCTTGGCTCCTTGGCTGTAAATCAGTTGACCATATGTATGTGGGTTTACCTCTGGGCCCTATTCTGTTACATTGGTCTATTTTTATGACAACCTTACTGTTTTGATTACTATAGTTTTGTAGTATACTTTGAAATGAGGTAGTTTGATGCTCTAGTTTTGTTCTTCTTGCTCAGGATTGCTTTGGTGGAGTTCCAATCATAGCTCAATTTTAAGAAACCCAACTAGTATTGATGAGGATGTGGGTTTGATCCCTGGCCTTGCTCAATGGGTTAAGGACCCTGCATTGCTGTGACTGTGGTGTAGGCCAGGAGCCATAGCTCCGACTTGACCCTGAGCCTGGGAACTTCCAGATGCTGCCTGTGTGGCCCTAAAAAGCAAAAAAAATTAAAAAGAAAAAAGATTGCTTTGGCTTTTTGGGAATCTTTTGTGGCTCCATATAAATTTCAGATTGTTTTGTCTTATTTGAAAAATGCCATTGGAATTGTGATAGGGATTGCATTTAATTTGTAGATTACTTTGGAGAATATGGACATTTTAAAAACATTAATTCTTCCAGTTCATGAGAACAAAATATTTTTCAATTTATGTGTATCTTAAGTTTCACACATCTGTGTCCTGTGGTTTTCAGCTCTTCTTTAAATTTATTCCCATATTTTATTTCATTCTTGATGCAGTTGTAAATGGGATTATTAATTTCTCTTTCTGCTAGTTCATTATTACCATATAGAAATGAAACAGAGTTTGTATATTAGTATTGTATCCTGCATTTTCACTGAGCTCATTTATTAATTTTCTAATACGTTTTTGGTGGAGTTTTTAGAGTTTTCTATATATGGTATCATATCTGCACATAGTTACAGTTTTTCTTCTTCATTTCAAATTTGGATGGCTTTTATTTCTCTTTCTTGCCTAATTTCTCTGACTAGGACTTCCAGTACTACCTTGAATAAAAATAGCAAGAGTGGGTACCCTTTTCTTGTTCCTAGTCTTAGTGGAAAAAAACACATCAAGCTTTTCACCATGGTGTATAACATGCTTATCCCATATGGCCCTTACTATGATGAGGTATGTTCCCTCTATACCCACTTCGAGAGTTAAGAGTTTGTAGGTTTGTTTTGGTTTGGGGGTTTTGTTGTTGTTTTTGCTACACCCATGGCATGTGGAAGTTTCCAGGCCAAGGATTAAACCCAAGCCATTGAAGTGATAACGCTGGGTCCTTAACCTGCTGTACCACAAAGGAACTCCTGAGAGCAGAGAGTTTTTATAATAAATGAGTGTTGAGTTTTGTCAGATGCTTTTTTTTACATCTATTCAGATGATAGATTTTTTTACCCTTCCTTTTGTTAGTGGGGTGTATCACACTAATTGATTTGCAGATGTTACATCCCTGGAATCTTGGTATATGATCTTTTTACTTTATTGTTGAATTGTTTGCTAATAGTTTGTTGATGATTTTTTCATCTATATCCATCAGGAATATCAGCCTGTAATTTTCTTTTCTTGTGACATACTTGTCTGGTTTTGTAATTGGGAAATGCTAACCTCAGAAAACTAGTTTTGATGTTCCTTTCTCTCCTGTTTTTAGAAGACATTGAACAGGATTAGTATAAGTCTTTTTTAGATGATTAGTAGAATTCACCAGTAAATCTGTCTGGTCCTAGACTTTTGTTTATTGGGAGGTTTTTCACTACTGATTCAATTTCCTTGTGAGTAATTGGATTGTTAAGGTTTTCTTGCTCTATGTTTTTAGGAATTTATCCATTTTTTTCTGAATTGTCAAATTTGTGGATGTATAATTGTTCCTAGTAGTTTTCTATAATCCTTTGTATTTCTATAGTATCAGTATTAATGTTTCCTCTTTCACTTACGATTTTATTCCCCCCCCATTCTCGAATATAGCTAAAGGTTTGTCAATGTTGTTCATATTTTCAAAGAACCAGTTCTTAGTTTCATTGATCTTTTTATTGTCTTATAGTGTCTTTTTCATTTATTTCTGCCCTGATCTTTGTTTCTTTCCTTCTACTAACTTTGAGTTTCATTTGTTCTACTTTCTCTAGCTGCTGGAGGAATACTTAGGTTATTTGAGGTTTTGCTTGGATTTTGATATAGGCATTTGTCACTATGAATTTTCCCCTTAGAAAAGTTTTCACTGAATCCTGTAAGTTTTAGTGTGTTGTATTTCCTTTTTTCCTCTCTCTCAAGATATTTTTTTGCTTTCATTTATTTCGTTTTTTTTCTGCTGGACAGCATGGGTACCAAGTTACACATACATGTATACATACTTTTTCCTGCCATTGTTGTGTTGCAGTGTAAATATCTAGACATAGTTCTCAATGCTACACAGCAGGATCTCATTGTAAATCCATTCCAAGAGCAATAGTTGCCATTAACTAACCCCAAGTTCCCAATCCCTTCCACTCCCTCCCTCTCCCCCTGGGCAGCCACAAGTCTATTCTCCAAGTCTGTGATTTTCTTTTCTGTGGAAAGGTTCATTTGTGCTGTATATTAGATTCCAGTTATAAGTGATATATGGTATTTGTCATTCTCTTTCTGACTTATTTCACTCGTATGACAGTCTCTAGTTCCATCCATGTTGCTGCAAATGGCATTATGTCATTCTTTTTTATGGCTGAGTAGTATTTCATTGTGTATATATACCACATCTTCCTAATCCAGTTGTCTGTTGATGGACATTTGGGTTTTTTCCATGTCTTGGCTATTGTGAATAGAGCTGCAATGAACATGTGGGTGCATGGGTCTTTTTTAAGGAGAGTTTTGTCCATATATATGCCCAAGAGTCGGATTGCTGAGAAACATGGTAGTTCTATGTATAGATTTCTAAGGTATCTCCAAACTGTTCTCCATAGTGGCTGTACCAGTTTACATTCCCACCAACAATGCAGGAGGGTTCCCTTTTCTCCACACCCCCTCCAGCACTTGTTATTTGTGGACTTATTAAGGATGGCCATTCTGACTGGTGTGAGGTGGTATCTCATGGTAGTTTTGATTTGCATTTCTCTTATAATCAGTGATGTTGAGCATTTTTTCATGTGCTTGTTGGCCATCTGTATATCTTCCTTGGAGAACGGTCCTTCCAGGTCTCTTGCCCATTTTTCCATTGGGTGGTTGGCCTTTTTGCTGTTGCATTGTATAAGATGCTTGTATATCCTAGAGATTAAGCCCTTGTCTGTTGCATCGTTTGAAACTGTTTTCTCCCATTCTGTAAGTTGTCTTTTTGTTTTCTTTTTGGTTTCCTTTGCTGTGCAAAAGCTTCTCAGTTTGATTAGGTCCCACTGGTTTATTTTTGCTTTTATATCTGTTGCCTTGGGAGAATGACCTGAGAAAATATTCATGAGGTTTATGTCAGAGAATGTTTTGCCTGTGTTCTCTTCCAGGAGTTTGATGGGGTCTTGTCTTATATTTAAGTCTTTCAGCCATTTTGAGTTTATTTTTGTGCATGGTGTGAGGGTGTGTTCTAGTTTCACTGCTTTGCATGCAGCTGTCCAGGTTTCCCAGCAATTCTTATTGAATAGACTTTCTTTTCCCCTTTTTATGTGCTTGCCTCCGTTGTCAAAGATTAATTGACCATAAGTATCTGGGTTTATTTCTGGGTTCTCCATTCTATTCCATTGGTCGGTCTGTCTGTTTTGATACCAGTACCACACTTTTTTGATGACTGTGACTTTGTAATATTGCTTAAAGAGGGAGTTATGGAAGAGTTATGCCTCCTGCTTAGTTTTTGTTTCAAAGATTTCTTTGGCAATTCTGGGTCTTTTGTGGTTCCATATAAATTTTTGGATTGTTTGTTCTAGTTCTGTGGAAAATGTCATGGGTAATTTGATAGGTACTGCACTGAATCTGTAGAATGCTTTGGGTAGTATGGCCATTTTTTACAATATAAATTTTTCCAACCCAGGAGCTCGGAATATCTTTCCACTTCTTTACATCTTCTTTAATTTCCTTGATTAATGTTTTATACTTCTAGGCGTATTAGTCCCTTACTTCTTTGGTCAGGTGTATTCCCAAGTATTTGATTTTTTGGGGTACAATTTTTTTTTTGTCTTTTTGCCTTTTCCAGGGCTGCTCCCATGGCATATGGAGGTTCCCAGGCTAGGAGTCTATTCAGAGCTGTAGCTGCTGGCCTATGCCAGAGCCACAGCAACACGGGATCTGAGCCGCATCTGCGACCTACACCACAGCTCACAGCAAGGCCAGATCCTTAACCCACTGAGTAAGGCCAGGGATCAAACCTGCAACTTTATGGTTCCTAGTTGGATTTGTTAACCACTACACCACGATGGGAACTCCTGGGGTGCAATTTTAAAAGGTATTGTATTTTTGTATTCCTTTTCTAATATTTGTCAGTATACAAAAATGCGACTGATTTCTGAATGTTAATCTTATATCCTGCTACTTTGCTGAATTTGTTATTCAGTTCAAGTAGTTTTGGGGTTGAGTCCTTGGGGTTTTCTATGTATAGTATCATATTGTCTGCATACAGTGACACTTTTATCTCTTCTTTTCCTATTTGGGTGCCTTTTATTTCTTTTGTTTGTCTAATTGCTATGGCTAAGACTTCCAAAACTATGTTGAAAAGCAGTGGTGAGAGTGGGCATCCCTGTCTTGTTCCAGATTTGAGTGAGAAGGCTTTCAGTTTTTCCCCATTGAGTATTATATTTGCTGTGGGTTTGTCGTAAATGGCTTTGATTATGTTCAGGAATGTTCCCTCTATACCCACTTTGGCAAGAGTTTTGATCATGAATGGATGTTGGACTTTGTCAGATGCTTTTTCTGCATCTATTGAGATGATCATATGGTTTTTGACTTTTCTTTTGTTAATGTGGTGTATGATGTTGATTGATTTGCATATGTTGAACCATCCTTATGAACCCCACGTGGTCATGGAGTACGATCTTTTTGATATGTTGCTGGATTTTGTTGGCAAAGATTTTGTTGAGAATTTTTGCATCTATATTCATCAAAGATATTGGCCGATAGTTTTCTTTTTTGGTAGTATCTTTGGTTTTGGAATTAGGATGATAGTGGCGTCATAGAATGTCTTTGAGAGTGTTCCATCTTCCTCAACCTTTTGAAAAAGTTTAAGGAGAATGGACACCAGATCCTCTTTGTATGTTTGGTAGAATTTAACTGTGAAGCCATGTGGTCCTGGGCTTTTATTTGTAGGGAGTGTTTTTATGACGTATTCAATTTCACTTCTAGTGATCTGTCTGTTCACTTTGTCTGTTTCTTATTGATTCAGTTTTGGCAGGCTGTAAGATTCTAGACAGTTGTCCACTTCTTCCAAATTGTCAAATTTGTTGGCATATAGTTGTTCATAGTATTTTCTTGCAGTTTTTTTGTATTTCTGCAGTATCTGTTGTGATTTCTCCTTTTTCATTTCTAATTTTGTTTATTTGGGTTCTTTCTCTCCTCTTCTTAGTGAGTATAGCCAGGGGTTTGTCAATTGTGTTTACCTTTTCAAAGAACTAGGTCTTGGTTTTATTAATTTTGTCTATTGTTTTTTGAATCTCTATTTTATTGATTTCCTTTTTGATCTTTATAATTTCCTTCCTTCTGCTGACTTCAGGTCTTTTTTGTTCTTCTTTTTCTAATTCATTTAGGTGGTGGGTTGTCAATTTGATATCTTTCTTCTTTTTTGAGGAAGACCTGTATTGCTATGAATTTCCCTCGGAGCACTGCTTTTGTGGCATCCCATAGATTTTGAGCAGTTGTGCCTTCACTGTCATTTGTCTAGAGATATTTTTAAATTTCCTTCTTGATTTCCTCATTGACCCATTGGTTTTTTAGTAGCATGTTTTTAGTCTCCATGTAGTAGGTTTTTTCTCATTTCTTTCCCTGTGGTTGATTTCTAGTTTCATGCCATTGTGGTCAGAGAAGATACTTGAAATAATTTCTATGCTCCTAAATTTGTTGAGGTTAGCTTTGTGCCCCAATATGTGATCAATTCTTGAGAATGTTCCATGCGCACTTGAGAAGAATGCATATTCTGATTTTTTTGGATGTAGTGTCCTGAAGATGTCAATTAAGTCTAACTTTTCTTTTTTTTTTTTTTTTTGCTATTTCTTGGGCCGCTCCCATGGCATATGGAGGTTCCCAGGCTAGGGGTCCAATCAGAGCTGTAGCCACCTGGCCTACACCAGAGCCACAGCAACGTAGGATCCGAGCCACATCTGCAACCTACACCACAGCTCACGGCAATGCTGGATCCTTAACCCACTGAGCAAGGGCAGGGACCGAACCCGCAACCTCATGGTTCCTAGTCGGATTCGTTAACCACTGTGCCATGATGGGAACTCCAAGTCTAACTTTTCTATTGCTTCCTTTAGGATCTCTATTGCTTTATTGGTTTTCTGTCTAGAGGATCTGTCCATTGATGTGAGTGGGGTGTTAAAGTCTCCTACTATGATTGTATTCCCATCAACTTCTCCCATTATGTCTGTTAATATTTGTTGTATGTATTTGAGTGCTCCCATATTTGGGTCATATATGTTGATGATAGTGATATCCTCTTCTTGAATGGATCCTTTAATCATTAAATAGTGTCCTTCTTTTTCTTTTTTTATGGCTTTCATTTTAAAGTCTATTTTGTCTGATATGAGTATTGCAACTCCTGCTTTCCTGTCATGTCCATTATCATGAAATAATTTTTCCCACCCCCCTCACTTTCCATCTATATGTGTCCTTTTCCTAAGGTGAGTTTCTTGTAGGCAGCAGATTGAAGTTTTTTGCTTTTTTATCCAATCAGCCACTCTGTGTCTTTTGATTGGAGCATTCAGTCCATTCACATTTAAGGTGATAATTGATAGATGATTATTTATTGCCATTTTAAACCTCATTTTCCAGGTGATTCTGTGATTCTCCATTCTTCCTTTCTTTTTTTGGTTGGATGGTCTCCAATTATTTTCTGCTTGAGTATTTTTCTTTTCATTTTTTGTGAATGTAATGTTTGGTTTTGATTTGTGGTTGCCCTGTTGTTTAAGTATGTTAACCACTTCCTATAATTGTGTGTTTTGGCCTGATAGTCCTGTAGGTTCAAACACTTCATTACCATACTAAAATTTTAAAAAGAATCTATTTATTTCCTTACTTCCCTTGCCCACATTTTATGATTTTGATGTCTCCTTTTTTCTTTTTAATTTTATTTTGTTTTAAACATCTTCATGATTAGATCTGTATGCTGGCTTATTTGAGTGACTGCTCTCTTGATTGTGGTTTCCTCCATCCTAGTTCTTCCTCTCTTTATTTTTTTTTATTTAGAGAAGGCCTTTCAATATTTCTTTTAGAATGTGTTTTGTATTGCTGTATTCTTTTAGTTTTTGTCTGTTGGAAAAAAAATTTATTCCCCCTTCTATTTTTAAATTATATTCTTGCTGGATAGAGTATTCTAGGTTGCATAGTTTTTCCTTTCAGTGCTTTAAATATCTCTTGCCATTCCCTCCTGGCCTATAGAGTTTCTGTAGAGAAATCAGCTGATAACCTTATGGGGGTTCCCTTATAAGTAACATTCTGCTTTTCTCTTGCTGCCTTTAGGATCCTCTCTTTATCATTAACTTTTGCCATTTTCATTATAATGTATCTTGGTGTGGGTCTATTTGGGTTCAACTTGTTTGGGGCCCTTTGTGCTTCCTGAATCTTGAAATCAGTATCCTTTAGATTTGGGGAGTTTCCAACGATAATTTCTTCAAATATATTTTCCATCCCCTTATCTTTTTCTGCTCCTTCTGGAATTATGCATATTTGGCCCGCTTTACGTTATCCCATAGGTCTCTTATATTGCTTTCATATTTTTTCATTTGGTTTTATGTCTGCTGTCCTGTTTGGGTGATTTCCATTATTCTATCTTCCACATCACTAATTCGTTCTTCTGCATTATTCATTCTGGTTTTTACTGCCCTTAGCTCAGTTTGTATCTCTACAAGTGAATTTTCTAGTTTTTCTTGGCTCCTCTTTATATTTTCTAGTTCCTTTCTGAGGGAGTCTGCATCACTGTTCATATCTTCTCCTAATTCCTTCAGTATTTTCACTATCTCCCTTTTGAACTCCAAGTCTGTCAGACTGCAGAGTTCTGATTCACTGTTGACTACTTTAGGTGAGTTCTTCTGTTGGTTTCACTGGGAGTGGTTTCTGAGCTTCCTCATCTTGCTTGTTATTTTCTTTTTCTTGGTGGAGGTGTACTCCATGTGGCTGGGCAGGGTTTGCCCTGGCACTGCTGTGGAGTGTTTCCAAGAACTGGTGGTGTTGGCCAGTCTTCAAGGCAGCAGGGTGTTTCCGAGTGTGGGCGGAGCTAGCAGGGTTACTCTGAAGCAAAGGAGGACTTCCTGAGGGCAGGCGGGACTGGCAGGTCCACACCGTGATGGATGTAGACTTCCCGTGGCCAGGCAGAGCTTACTCTGGCGTTTCTAGGCTGCAGAGCTTTTCCAGGGTGCTGGTGGTGCTGGGCGCTGCTCTGCAGGAGTGCAGCACCTCCTGAGGGCAGGAGCAGCTAGCCAGGCTACTAGGAGACAAAGGGGCATTTCCCCAGAGCAGCTTGAACTGGCAGGACCGCCCTGCAATGGAGGCAGACTTCCTGTGGCCACGTGGAGCTTTTTCTGGTGTTTCTGGGCTGCAGAGCTCTTCCAGGGGGCAGGCAGTGCTGAGCAGCTGCTCCCAGGAGTGCAGCATCTCCCGAGGGTGGGAGCAGCTAGTCAGGCTGCTGGGAGACAAAAGGGCACTTCCCCGGGGCAGCCAGAACTGGCAGGACCGCCCCACAATGGAGGCAGTTTTCCCTTGGCAGGGCAGAGCTTGCTCTGGCATTTCTGGGCTGCAGGGCTCTTCCAGGGTGCTGGCAGTGCTGGGCTCTGCTCTGCGGGGGTGTAGCCCCTCCAGAGGGCAGGCAGGCCAGGGTGAGGAATGCCCCTGAGGAGGTCAGCTTTCCACGAGTGGTGAGGCCAGCCCTCCGGGATGGCAGGCAGCCTCAGGTCAGTCACGTGCACTGGGGAGGGGAAGAGGGGATGCACTGGGAAGCACTGCTATCTGCTAGCTGGTGGGCAAGCATGCTCACTGTGTCACAAGGAGTATTCTATGGTGGCCCACCCCTCCTCCTCTCCCCTTCCCAACACTGCCGGCCTTGTCTCTCCTGTGGGTCCAACTCTTCTCCCAGGTTCCTTCTGTGTGGCTTTCCACTCCCCAGCCCTTAGTGTATTGCTCCGTCCACCCGCGACACACTGCTTCCTAATCCCTCAGGCTGCCTCCACACTGCCAACCCGACCAACCGCTTCCTAGTCCCCCAGGATGTCTCTGCACCACCAACCCCAGCCTGCTCCCAGGGACTAACCTCCAGAGCCAAGGTCTCAGTTTCCAGCCTCCACCCGAACATCTTGGTTTTTGGCGACTGTGCCAGTAGTTCAAATGATCTGTTCGGCTCTCACTCTGCTTTTCAGATCTCAGACCTATGACCTGCTGCCCTCTTCTCAGCGACTGGAGATCCCTCTGACTTGGTTGATCTTTCCATTGATTAGGTGACTTTCCAAGGTGTGGGTTTGCTTTCTCTTTCACAGTTCCCTTTCGGGAGCACCCATCTGGTCCTGATTCCCCTTCTCTCACTCTCCTCTCTTCTCTTGTTTTACCCAGTTATGTCATGAGATTCTTGCCATTATTGGAAGTTTAAGTTCTTCTGCCAGCATTTAGTTGCTGTTCTTGCAAGTTGTTTAACATGTAGATGTGGTTTTTTTGTTGTGTCTGTGGGAGAGGGCAAGCGTGTCCCCCTACTCTTCTGCCATCTTGCTTCCTCTCTCATTTATTTCTTTTATGACACATTGGTTGTTTAATAGCATGTTGTTTAATCACAACGTATTTGAGAATTTTCCTGCTTTCTTCTTGTAATTAATTTCTAGTTTCATACAGTTGCAGTCAGAAGAGTCAATTTATTGACTTGTTTAATAGCCTAACATATGATCTAACTTGTGGAAAGTTTCACATGCACTTGTGAAGAATATGTATTTTTTTAGTTTTGGATAGGATGTTCAGTATGTGACTGCTAAGTTCATCTAGTCTGACATCATTTAAGGTATCATTTAATGATGTTTCCTCATTGACTTATGGTCTGAATGATCTAGTCATCAATGAAAGTGGGGTACTTAGTATCTTTCTGTTATTGTATTGCTGTCAATTTAAGTCTAGTAATATTTACTTTATATATTTAGCTGCATAAATATTTATAAATATGTCCCCCTGTTGGATTGATGTCTGTGTCATTCTGTAATGCCCTTTCTCTCTTATTACAGTCTTTTTTTAAAGTCTTTTGTCTGATTTGCATGAAACCTTTTTCCATCCCTTTACTTTCAGTCTGTGTATGTATTAACACCCAGTGAGTTTTTTGTTTTGAGGGGTTTTTTTTTGGTTTTTTTTTTTTTTTGGTTTTTGATTTTCTGGTCTTTTCTTTGTGTGTGTATGTGTCTTTTTAGGGCTGCATCCATGGAATGTGGAAGTTCCCGGCCTAGGTATCAAATTGGAGCTGTAGCCACTAGCTTACATCACAGTCACAGCAATGCCAGATCAGAGCTGCATCTGTGACCTACACCACAGCTCACAGCAATGCTGGATCCTTAACCCACCGAGCAACGCCAGGGATCAAACCCACGTCCTTATGGATGCTAGTTAGGTTCATTAACCACTGAGCTACAATGGGAACTCCAACACCCGGTGAGTTTTTTGTATGCAACATATAGATAGGTCTTGTTTTCTTATCTATTTAGCCACTCTATGTTTTTTAATTGGAAAACTTATTCCATTTACATTTAAAGTAATTGTTGATAGGTATGTACTTATTGCCATTTTGTTCACTGTTTTCTGAGTATTGTTGTAGTTCTTCTCTGTTTCTTTTTCTCATGTTCTCTTCCTTTATGGTTTGATGACTTTCATGATATGCTTAGATTCCTTTTTCTTTATATTTTGTGTATTTGCTCTAGGTTATTGCATTGTGGGTACCATCAGGCTTACATATAACAAATTATATTGAAAACACTCTATTTTAAGAGAGTGAAAGTACCTTTAGCATTGCCTGTAAGGCCAGTTTAGTGGTGATGAACCCCCTTAGTTTTGCTGTCTGGGAAAGTCTTTGTCTCTTTGTCAATGCTTGTTGAAAACTATGCCTGTTAGATACTCTTGGCTGAAATTTTTTTCTTTCAGGACCTTGAATATACCATACCACTCCCTTCTGTTCTGCAATTTTTGTGGAAAAATCAGCTCTTAGTCTTACAGAGGTTTCCTTATACAAAACTAAGTGTTTTTCTCTTGCTGCTTTTAAGAATCTCTCCTTGTCTTTAATTTTTTGGGGGACACGTTAACTATAATATGTGTTCCTTGTGGGTCTTTTTGGGTTCATCTATTTTGGAACTCTCTGGGCTCCATGGATTCAGATGTTTGTTCCTTTACCCATATTAGGGATATAGCCATTAAGTTTTCTGCTCCTTTCTCTCTTCTCCTTCTCAGACCCAGGTAATATGAATGTTGGTGTTCTTGATGTTGTCCCATAAGTCTCTTAAGCAGGCTTCACCTTTTTTTCATTCTTCTTGTTTTTGCTTCACTAATTGTGTCAGTTCTGCTACCCTGTCTTTGAGTTCACTCTTACTTTCTTTGCTTCACCTCGTCTGCTTTCAAACCCCTCTAGTGTATTTTAATTCAGTTATTATATTCTTCAGCTCTATGACTTCTATTTAGCATTTTCTTATATTTTCTATCTTTGTTGACATTTTCATTGTATTCATTCTTCTGAGTTTGAGCATTTTTATGACCCTTATTTTGAGCTCTTTATCAGGTAAATCACTTAGCTCCATTTCCATTATGATTTTTTTTTTGAGATTTTGTTCTTTAGTTTGGAACATACTCCTCTATTTATTTATTTTGCTTGACTCTGTTGGTTTCTCTGCTTTAGACAAAACAGACACCTCTCCCAGTCTTGGAAGTAGTGGACTCACGTAGGAGATGAATCTTTCAACTCAACCCTTCCCTAGCTCTTGTCTCTCAAACATTTGTGCTTGTCTAAGCATGCTATTTTATATTCGATGATTACCAATAGTTGAAGTTATGCAAAGACCTATCAGTATCCCAAAAGGGAGGATCGCAGTGAGCACCTAGATTCAGGGTGATAACAAGCCAGACTCTCAGCAGCAGCTCTTAAATTATGCTAATATATCCAGTCCTGTGGTCCCACTGGCCACCAGAGCTAAGTAATTGGGAAGTATCTCTGGACAGCAATTTAAAAAATCAGGGATGCCAGATAAGTATATAAACTCCTTTCTGGGAGATACCAGTGGGCTGAAGCGAGGCAAAATGGGAGCACAAAGATGTCATCTCTCAGCCCGGTTCCAAAAGCACCTCTGAAGGGCCCTAGATTATGAGCCAAACCTGAGGCCTGCCACTCAGGCCAATGCTACAGAAAGATTGGATGGGGGTATATTTCATTCTGCTGTTTGTGCAGTGCTTCGAGTGTGATAGCTTACCACAAACTATCTCTACAGTCATTACATTCTCATAGAACCTAGGAATGCAAGCCACCCTGGCCACCTGAGCCAGGTGATCAGTAGGTGTCCCCTGGGTGGCAGCTGCAAAAATCAGGGCTCCAGATATAAAAGCCAGGATACCAGAGTAATTTAAAAGCTCCCCTCCAGGAGTTCCCTCTGTGGCATGGTAGGTTAAGAATTCAACTGCAGTGGCTCCAGTAGCTGCAGAGGCATGAGTTCAATCCCCAGGCTGGAGCAGTGGGTTAAGAATCCAGCATTGCTGCATCTGTGGCATAGGTGGTAGCTATGGTTAGTATTCATTCCCTGGCCTGGAAACTTCCATGTGTCACAGGTGCAGCCATACATTTTAAAAAGAAAAAAAAAAAACCTCCTCTCTATAGCTCTGGAGTGCAGAGGGGATGGGAGAGTATGAAGGTTGCACACACCCTTTGAGGTCTCTGGAAGGGATTACCTTTGATCTATGTATAATTAGAATTCTACCCCTCTGAGTACAGGTGTAATGATAAGGTAATAGACTTCTTTCACAGAGAGACTGGGCTTCCAGGTGTGTTGCCCCTTGCTGTGCCCTGGAAGTGGTAGCTAAGAATTCTTTTTCCATTGGTTATGGTCCAGTGTAACCCATGAGTATATGCCATGGTGGCCACCAGAGCCAGACAATCTAGAGATGTCCCTGGAGGCAGCCACAGTAACTGAGGTGCTGGACAAGATTATAAGCTCCTTCCTGGGAGATACTGGCCAGCCAGAGTGTGGCAGAACAGGAGCTCAAAGATTGTGTCCATCAGCCCTCGTTCCTTAAGAGCTTCTCCATAGGCCTCTAGATATGTACCAAACCGGAAGCCTGCCCCCTTTCCTAGATAAGAAAATTGTCCTCTTTCACCGGAAGACTAGTAGTGTGTTTTGCTCTGTTATATGTGTTGTGCCCTGGCTATGGTAGCCTGCTGATAACTATCTCCAATTGTTACAGTCCCATGAGACCCAGGAACACAGGTCCCCCTGGCCTCTAGAGCCAGGCAATCAAGTGGCATCCCCCAGCTGGCAGCAGTAAAAACTGGAGCACTTGACATAAAATCCAGGATACCAGGTGTATGTAAAAGCTCTCCTCTGAAAGATACTGGTACTCTGTTGTAAGGCAGAGCAAGAGCACAAAATTGCTGCCCTCTGGCTGGACTAAGGCAGAGAGAGAGTATAAAGATGGCACCTGCTAGTCTCCATCCTTTGAGAGTACCCCAGAAGGCCACTAGATGTGTGTTAAATTAGTTGTGTACCCTCATGCTGAGGCTTAAAGATAAGGAAATGAGCTTCTTTAACAGAAAGTCTGGACACCTCTATAGCAGCTGCTTCTGTACTGGGTCCTGGGGTGGAACAAAGCATGTAATCCCTTTGAGCCATTTCTCACTTCACTGTAGCCTTGTAGGTCTCATGGACTCAAGCCTTGTTGGTTTTCAAAGCTATGTTTTAGAGAGAGTCTAGGTCAAGATGACAGAGAAGGAAAATCTAAGCTTACCTCCACCCATAGACATACCAAAACTACTTCATATAGAACTGTCTCTGAGAAAAACCTGAAGACTAACAAAACAGGTTTTCTACAACTACAGTTATAAAGACAGGGCCACATAAAGACAAGTAGGAGAGGCAGAGATGAAATGGGACCCAAGCTTCATGTTGGGCTTCGCAGCTCAGAGGCCTACACAGGGAAGATGAGCCACACAATATCTGGCTTTGAAAGTAAGCTGGGTTCATGACCAGAAGAGCCTAATGGCTGTAGGAAACTGAGACTCCATTCTTGAAGAGCTCACACAAACTCACTCACTCTGAGTCCAACACAAAGAGCAACATGAAAAGCACCTGGGTCATAAGAGATTTCATTGACTAATTTAGGGGCATGTACCAGAGGGGCAGGCTTCTGGTGGAACTTTCTCCAGGGATGGAAGTGCTGGTAGGCACCATTTTTGCTTTTACTCTCCTTCCTCCTAGATGGCCTGGCTCTGGCAGGCACGTTTTCTGTCACTCTACATCAATCTACCTAACACCTTGCACCAAATGCCAGCATTCCTCATAGAACTCATCCCATCCAACCTACAAACTTCAGCCAGCCCCTCCAAAACAGCTCCCATCCTTCCCCACGTGGCAAGTGGCCCCAGCCAGCACCAGTGCCCCTCAAAAGTGGCTCCTGCTAGAGGGAGTCAGCCTTGCAATACTAATGTGCCTACACCAGTCACAGCCAGGCGTCATGGATGGCAAGGCTGAAGACTAGCCACACCCACCAGGATGTCAACAGCAGTTGTGGCCAAGCCACACAGCTAGCCAGGGCAAGTACCAGCCCTGTCCACCAGTGTACTGCAGCAGTTTCAGACCAATCACAACAGGAGGACATACACAGCCCATACAGAGGATAACCCAGGATCACCTCTCTCGTGATCAGGGGTGATGGCGCCACTGGGCCCCACAGAACACCTACATAAAGCCAGTCTTTCAAGGCTGAGAGATGTACCTGATACACATAATATGTAGAAACAAACAGAGTTAGGAAAAATGAGGAGAAAAATGAATAGAGTACAAATGAAAAAAAAGATAAAACCAAAAGAAAACTAAATGAATATAAGCAATTTACCAGCTAAAGAGTTCAAAGTAATAGTCTTAAAGTTGCTCACTGAATTCTGGAGAAGAATGGATGAATTCAGTGAGAACTGCGACAAGATAGAAAATATAGAAAAGAACAAATCATGGAGTTTCTGTTGTGGCTCAGTGGGTTAAGGATCCAGCATTGCTGTGAGATGCAGTGTAGGTTGCAGACATGACTTGGATCCTGCATTGCTGTGCCTATAGCATAGTCCAGTAGCTGCAGCTCCCATTTGACCCCTAGCCCAGGAGCTTCGATATGCTGAATGTGTGGCCCTAAGAAGAAGAAGAAAAAAAAGAACAAATCAGGATTGAAGAATACAATGAGTGAAATGAAAACTACACCAGAGGGAAGTCAGCAGCAGGCTAGAGGATGCAGAGAAAGAGATTAGCAATCCAAAGGACAGGGTAGTGGAAATCACCCAATCAAAACAGCAAAAAAAAAAAAAAAAATTTAAAAAATGGGGATAGTTTAAGGGACCTCTGAGGCAGCATGAAGTATACTAACATTCATATTGCAGGGATCCCAGAAAGAGAAGAGAGGGAAAGTTTTCTCCAAAAACTATTTGAAGAAAAATGGCTGAAAACTTTTCTAACATGGCTAATGAAACAGACATCCAAGTCCAGGAAACACAGAGTCCTAAATAAGATGAACCCAAGAGACCTGTACCAAGATACACTACAATTAAAATCTCAAAAGTTAAAGAGAAAATTTTTAAGGCAACAAGGGGGAAGCAACAAAGAATTCCCACAAAGGATATCTGGAGTTCCTGTCGTGGCGCAGTGGTTAACGAATCCGACTAGGAACCATGAGGTTGTGGGTTCGATCCCTGGCCTTGCTCAGTGGGTTAAGGATCCAGTGTTGCTGTGAGCTGTGGTGTAGGTCGCACACACGGCTCAGATCCCACATTGCTGTGGCTATGGTATAGGCCAGCGGCTACAGCTCCAATTCAACCCCTAGCCTGGGAATCTCCATATGCTGTGGCAGCGGCCCAAGAAATGGCAAAAAGACAATATATACATATACATATACACACATACATATATATATGTCAGCTGATTTTTTCAGCAGAAACTGAAAAGTAGGCCAGAAGGGACATGATATTCAAAATGCTAAAGGAGGAAAATGTATGACTAAGAATACTTTACCCAGCAAGGTCATCATTCAGCATTAAAGATTAAGTGTTCCCCAGACTAGAAAAAGCTAAACTGCTTCATCACCACTAAGCCAGCTTTATAAGAAATGTTAATGGGACTTCTTCAAACGGAAAAGAGAAGGCATAACTAGAAACAAGAAAATCATGTAAGAAAAAATCTAACTGGTAAAGGCAAACGTATAGTAAAGGTCTGCTGGTCACCTATTAAGCCAGTAGCAAGGTTAAAAGACAAAAGTAGTAAAAATCCTTTATACCTAAAATAGTTAAGCAATACACAAGAAGATGTAAAATATGTCAAAAACATAAAATATTGGGGAGGGGGGAATGTAGTGCTTTTAGAATGCATTCAGACTTAAGTGGCCATCAATTTAAATAGATTGCTGTATACTAGGTTGTTAAATATGAACCTCATAGTAACCACAAACCAAAAATCTGTAACAAATACACAAAAAAATAGAAAGGAATACAACATAACACTAAAGAAAGTCATCAAATCACAAATAAAGAGAACAAAAGAAAAAACAAAAGAACTACAAAAACAACAAGAACACAAAAAGGCAATAAATACATACTTATCAATAATTACTTTAAATAATTACTAAATGCTCCAGTCAAAAGTCAAAATGTAGGAGTTCCTGCTGTGGTGCAGTGGGTTAAGTATATGGTGTTTCTGTGGCAGCATGGGTTCAGTCCCTGGTCTGGCACAGTGGATTAATGATCTGGCATTGCCTCAGCTGTGGTGTAGGTCACAGCTGTGGCTTGGATTCAGTCCCTGGCCTGGGAACTTCCATATGCTGTGTATGTTTGAAAAAGGAAAAAAAAGACAAAGCTTAGCTGAATGTATGTAAAAACAAGACCCATTTATATGCTACATCCAAGACTCACACAGAATGAAAGTGAAGGAGTAGAAAAAGATATTTCATGCAAATATAAACAAAAAGAAAGCTAGGGTAGCAATACTATTATCAGGTAAAATAGACTTGAAAGCAAAGACTGTATCATGAGACAAAGAAGGGCATTACATAATGATAACGGGGTCAGACAGCAAGATATAACATTTTAAAATATCTGTGCACTCAACACAGAAGCACCTAAATACATAAATATTAACATAAAGACAGAAACTTATATAGTAATGGGAAACTTTAATATCTCACTTACATCAATGGATAGAGCATTCAGACAAAAAAAAAAAAAAAACCAATATGGAAATATTGCCCTTAAATGACACCATGAAAACCAGATAGGCCTTGCTGCAGGTGTGGCCCTAAAAAGACAGGGAGACCAAAAAAAAAAAAAAAAAAAAAAACACACAACAGATAGACTTAACAAATATTAACAGAACATTCCATCCAAAAAACAGCAGGAATACACATTCTTTTCAAGTGCACATGTAATATACTTCAGGTAGATCACAGCATAGGCCACAAAATAAGTCTCAATAAATTTAGAAAGATTCAAATCATATCTAGCACCTTTTCTGAAATGAGAAATCAACTACAAGAAGGAAACTGGGAAAAACACAAAAACATAGAAGCCAAACAACATGTTTCTAAACAAGTAATGGGTCAATAAAAAAAGAGGAAATCAAAAAATACCTTGAGACAAATGAAAGTGGAAACACAGTTGTTCCAAAATCTGTGAAGCACAGCAAAAACAATTCTAAGAAGGAAGTTTATAACACTACAGATGCAGGGGGAAGGAGTAGGATGGACTGGGAATCTGGGGTTAATAGATGCAAACTATTGCATTTGGAATGGATGGACAATGAGATTCTGCTGTATAGCACTGGAAACTATATCAAGTCACTTGTGATGGAGCATGATGGAGGATAATGTGAGAAAAAGAATGTATATGTGTGTAGTGTGTGTGAGAGAAAGAGACTGGGTCACTTTGCTGTACAGTAGAAAACTGACAGAACATTGTAAACCTGCTATAATGGAAAAAATAAAAAATCATTTTACCCAAAGAACCAACAATACCCAAAGTTAGTAGAAGGAAGTAACAGAGATCAGAATAGGAATAAATGAAATAGACAGTGGGAGGGAGATCAATGAAATGAACTAAGTGAAAGAGAAGTTACTACTGACACAACAGAAATACAAAGGATCTTAGTAAACAGTTATTTGCCAACAAATTGAATATCCTAGAAGAAACAGATAAATTCCTAGAAACATGCCACTTTCCAGGAGTTCATCAGGAAGAAGCAGAAAATCTGAACAGATTACCAATAATGAAACTGAATCAGTAATTAAAAAAAAAAAGCAAACCTCCCAGCAAACATGTGCAGGACCAGACAACTTCACAGATAAATTCTAACTTCTAAATTCTAAACTTAAGGAAGAGTTAAGATCTATCCCTCTCAAACTATTCCAAAAAATTGAAGAGGAAGGAACAATTCTAAATTCATTCTATAGAAGATTGACAGAACATTGTAAACCAGCTATAATGGAAAAAATAAAAATCATTATAAAAAAGAAAAATAGGAAGTTTAAAAAATAAATTCATTCTCTGAGGTCAGCATTATACTGATAACAAAACCAAGTAAAAGATACTTCATAAAAAATTACAAGCCAATATCACTGATGAACATAGATGGAAAATCCTTAACAAAATGTTAGCAAATTCACTGCAACAATGTAGTAGAAGAAAAAAAAAACAATGTAGAATAATACACTATTATCAAGCGTATTCCACAAGGATGGTTCTATATGCACAAATCAGTCAACATGATACACTACATTAACAAAGTGAAGGATCAAAATCACATGATCAACTGAATAGATACAGGAAAGATATTTGACAAAACTCAATATCCAGTTTTGATAAAAACTCTTAGCAGAGTGAGCATATTATGTATCAACATAATGAAGGCCACATGTGACAAACCCACAGCTAAGAAAATACTCAACAGTGAAAAGCTAGATACTTTTACTCTAAGATCAGGAATAAGAAAAGGATGACCACTGTTGACACTTATTCAACATAGTATTGAAAGTCCCAGCCATAGCAATCACACAAGAAAAAGAAATTAAAAGCATCCACATTGGAAAGAAAGTAGTAAAACTGTCAACTATTTGCAGATGACATAAAAAAACTCTGAAGATGCTACCAAAAATTATTAGAACTAATAAATAAATTCAGTTTCAGGATATGAAATTATAAATATGTTGCATTTTTATATACTAATAGTGAACTATCCGAAAGAGAAATTAAGAACACAATCCAATTTACAATTATATACAAAAGAATCAAATACCCAGGAATAAATTTTACCAAGAAAACTGTCAAACATTAATGAAAGAAATTGAAGACAATAGAAGTAAATAGAAAGATGTACAATTCTCATGGATTAGAAGAATATTGTTAAAAATGTCCACACTATCCAACTCAATCTATAGATTCAGTGTAATCCCTATCAAAGTACCAGTGGAATGTTTCACAGAATTGGAACAAGTAATCCTAAAATATGTATGGAGCCACAAGAGATTGTGAATAACCAAAGCAATTAATAAAGAAGAACAGGAGTTCTTGCTGTGGCTCAGCAGGAATGAACCCAACTAGTAATCCACGAGGATGTGGGCTCAATCCCTGGCCTCACTTAGTGGGTTAAGGATCTGGCATTGCTGTGAGCTGTGGTGTAGGTTGCAGATATGGCTTGGATCTGGCATTGCTGTGAGCTGTGGTGTAGGTCACAGACAAATCTCAGATCCCGCATGGCTGTGGCTGTGGTGTAGGCTGGCAGCTGCAGCTCTGATTCGACCCCTAGCCTGGGAACTTCCATATGCCACAGGTGCAGCCCTAAAAAGACAGAAAGGGGAATGAAGCTTGGAGTTCCCTGCTGACTTGGCAGGTTAAGGATCCAGCATTGTCATTGCTATTGTTTGGGTCACTGCTATGGCGCAGGTTTGATCCCTGGCCTGGAACTCCTGCATGCCACAGGCATGGCCAAAAAAAAAAAAAAAAAAAAAAAAAAAAAAGAAGAAAAAGCTGGAGGTCTCATTCACCCTGATTTCAAATTATGCTACAAAACTGTAGTAATCAAAACTGTATGTTCCTGACACAAAATAGACAGAGATCAACACAACAGAAGAGATAGAGAGCCCAGGATTAAACCCTCTCTTATCTGGTCAATTAATGTACAACAATGGAGCCAAGAATATACAATGGAAAAAAGACAGTCTTTTCAATAAATGATATTGGGAAAACTGGACCACTTTCTTATGTCATATGCAAAATGTAAACTCTAAATGGATTAAAGACTTAAATGTGAAACTATACTCCAATAAATTAAAAAAAAAAAAAACAAAAAAACATGAGACCTGAAACCATAGAACTCCTAGAAGAAAACACAGCCTGTATTGTTTTTATTTTTTTTTTTGGACCTATCTCAGGCAAGGGGAACAAAAACAAAAATAAACAAATGAGACTACATCAATCTAAAAATATTCTGCACAGCAAAGGAAACCATCAATAAAACATAAAGGCAATTTGAATAGGAATAAATATTTATAGATGATATATCTCACAAGTGGTTAATATCCAAAATTTTATTTTTAAAAACTCACACAACTCAATATCAAAAAACCAAACAGGAGTTCCCGTTGTGGCACAGTGGTTAACGAATCTGACTGGGAACCATGAGGTTGCGGGTTCGGTCCCTGCCCTTGCTCAGTGGGTTAACGATCCGGCGTTGCCGTGAGCTGTGGTGTAGGTTGCAGACACGGCTCGGATCCCAAATTGATGTGGCTCTGGCGTAGGCTGGCGGCTACAGCTCTGATTAGACCCCTAGCCTGGGAACCTCCATATGCCATGGGAGCGGCCCAAAGAAATAGCAAAAAAAAAAAAGCCAAAAAGCCAAAAAAAAAAAAAAAAACGAAAACAATCTGATTTTAAAATGGGCAGAGGACCTGAATAAACATTTTTTCCAAGGAAGACCAGCAAATGGTCAATAGACACATGAAATAGTGCTCAACACCACTTATTATCAGGGAAATGGCAAATCTAAACCACAATGAGATATCACCACACCTTTCAGAATGGCTGTTATCAAAAAGACAACAAATAACAAGGATGTAGAGAAAAGAGAACCCTTATTTACTGTTGCTGGGAATGTTAATTAGTGCAGCCACTAGGAAAACAGTGTAGAGGTCCCTCAAAAAATTAAAAATAGGAGTTCTCGTCTTGGTGCAGTGGTTAACGAATCCGACTAGGAACCATGAGGTTGCGGGTTCAATCCCCGCCCTTGCTCAGTGGGTTAACGATCTGGCGTTGCCGTGAGCTGTGGTGTAGGTCGCAGACCTGGCTCGGACCCTGCTTTGCTGTGGCTCTGGCATAGGCTGGCAGCTATAGCTCCGATTCAACCCCTAGCCTGGGAACCTCCATATGCCGCGAGAGCGGCCCATGAAATAGCAAAAAGACAAAAAAAAAAAAAATTAAAAATAGAACTATGTGATCACTTATGGGTATTTATCCAGAGAAAACAAAAACACTAATTTGAAAAGATATATGCACTCCAGTGTTCTCTGGAGCATTAATCACAATAATCAACACATGGAAGCAGCCTAAATGCCCATCAATAGATAAATGGATAAAGATGATGGAATTTTACTTGGCTATTAAAAAATGAAATCTTACCATTTGAAACAATGTGGATGGATTTTAAGGGATTGTGCTAAGTGAAATAAGTCAGGCAGAGAAAGACAAACATCACATGATTTCATTTATATGTGGAATTTAAAAACAAAATAATACAAAGTAGAAACATACCAATACAGAGAACACAGTGATAGTCAACATAGGGTAATGGGGTAGTTGGGCCAAATAGATGAAGGGAATGGAGAAATACAGACTTCCAGGTATAAAATAAGATGTGATATATAGCAAAGGGAATATAGTCAATCATACGCTAATAGCTTGTATGGTGACAGATGTTACTGAACATACTGTGGTAATCAATTGATAATGTGTATAAATGTCAAATCACTATATTGTACACCTGAAACAAATACAACATTGTTGTGTCAACTACACTTCAATTTTTTAAAAGGGGAAAAAAAACAAGATTTGAAGGGAGTTGTCTCCCAGTTGCAAGTCTTAAAAGTTGGGGTGCACAATGCGGGGTTAAAACTCTTTGCTCCTAAGGGAGACACTTTGGATATTGAGTTTCCTCCTAATTATGGGTCACTCTGCACCAGTTGAGGTTTACAGCAAGATTGTCTCAGCATCTCCTACCCGCTTAAGTGTGGATTTTTCTCATTTGCCCAATGTGTAGGAATTGCTGAGCTAGTTTTTAGGGTTTTTTCCCAGAAGAAATTGGTCCACATTTAGCTATAGATTCAGTGTGCCTATGGGAGGAGGTGAGTTCAGGATCCTCCTATTTGCCTGTCTTGAACCAAAACTTTGAAATCAGTCTCTTGAAGAGTTATCTATACTCCCTTGTTCATTACAGCATTATTCATAATAGCCAAAATATGAAATCAACCTAAATGTCTCTCAGAGAATAACTGGATAAAGAAAATGTGTATGCAGACATACAAAGTGGAATATTATTCAGCCTTTAAAAGGAGGAAATCTTGTTATTTGCAACATGGATGAACCTGGAAAACATTTTGCTAAGTGGAATAAGCCAGGCATAGAAAAACATACAGTGCATGATCTTATATGGAAATCAGAAAAAAAAAGTCAAACTTAAAGAAAGAACAGAATGATGGTTATCAGGGGCTGAGGGTCTGCGGGAAATGGGGAAACGCTGATCAAAAGGTACAAAGCTGATGTTATATAGGATGAATAAATCTAGAGATCTGATGTACAATATGGCCTGCATGTTTAATACATTTATTAAATCCTGGAAATTTACCTAAGAGAGTAGATTTCAGTCCTCTCATCCCATCCCCAAAAGAAAGTAACATTGTGAGGATATGATATGTACTAGCTTTACTATAGTAATCATTTCACTATGTATATTGCAATATTTTGTTATATATCTTTTAAATGTTTTTAAAATTTTAAAATTAGCTACAGTAAAAAAAATAAAAATTTAATGATTTAAATCAAATGTTATTTTAATAGGTAATCAATATAAAAGTATTGCTAAGATGTTTTACTGATTTTTCTTTCCAGGTCTTCAAAATCTGTTGTGTATTTGCACTTAAAGACATTTAAAATTGGACTAGCCACATATGGCTAGTGGCCACCATACTGGACTATGCAGATTTGAATAACAAGAATTCTAGAAAAAGAGAATGGATAAGGGGGAAAAGAAGCAGGGAAGAAATAAACTAAGAAAATATCAAAGAACTAAAGAATACTAGTTCTGAAATTGAGCAGGCTATGAGCCCAGCAAATTAAGAGAATTAGACCCAGACGAAAGCACTTCATCATGTTATTTCAAAACGCTAGGGACTCAGAAACGTTTATAGGCTTCAGAGGAGAAAAAACCTCAAAAACAGGTTACAGTCAAAGCATCAGTGGCTTTAGACTTCTCAACAACAATGGATAAATGGAAGACAGTGGATCAGTGCCTTTAAAGTTCTGAAGGGGAACCACCAAGCTATAATTCTGTAGCCAAAATATTGACACATTAGGGGTAGATAAAGGTGTTTTCAACAATCCAAGTGCTCTAAAAATGTACCTGCTATGCTTCCTTTTTTAGGAAGCTACTAGATGTGTTATACCAAACAAATTAAACCAAGAATGAGGAAATGTGAGATAGAAGAAACAGGAGAAAAGTGAAGAAGTCCCTTGGATGAAACTGTGAATCAGGCCCAAAAATTAGCCAGTTCAGATTAGAGTAGATCAGACAGAGCTGAGAAAGACATCAAGGAAATCTGATGGATAGAGTATCTAATGGGACTGATTATGGACATAGAAAACTGGCAGAGGTGTGGAGGTTGAATTAGTAACACGTCCCTGAAAACTAAGCAAATAAGAGATAAAAAAATACGTATGTTATAAACTCTGAATATTGGGTATTTTAACTATATTAAGTTGGAGGAGTCCCATGGTGGCCTAGCAGTTAAGGATCCAGCATTGTTGCTGCTGTGGCACAGGTTTGATCCCTGGCCTGGGAGCTTCCAAATGCTGTGGATGTGATCAAAAAAAAAAAAAAAAAAAAAAAAAAAAAGAAAGAAAAAAAGAAAAGAAAAGAATTTGGGAAGAGCATATGGGTAAGGTTGAATGAGTGGCAAAAGAACTGAAACTTCATCTTTCATAGTGTAAAATTAATCCTTAGTCCTTAAAACAGAAATATAAGAAAGGAGCAAAATAGTTATCTTGACTGAAATGTAAAGATAAAAATCAAAATAATCTGGTTTGGAAATGGTTCTGGGGAAAAGAAGAAGTCTCCATTTTCTATAATAAATTTTGTAAAACTATGTCTCAGTGTAAAGTATATACATATGTAACTTTTACTTTAAAAGAAACACAGTAACAAATCTGGGTGAATGAAAGACCTTTACCAGGCTGTTGCTAATTGGAGTCCTTATCTCCCAGCATTGAGTATTGGTTCCGATGCATGGACGTGGATGGGGATGGTGTACTCTCCATGTATGAGCTGGAATACTTCTACGAGGAACAGTGTGAACGGATGGAAGCCATGGGCATTGAGCCCTTGCCATTCCATGACTTGCTGTGCCAGATGCTTGACCTGGTCAAGCCAGCCAGTGATGGTAAGACCAAATAAAGAGCCCTCTGGACCGTTCACCTATGTAGCAGAGTAGGGGACATAATCCTGGACTGGACTGTTTAACTTCCCAGAGTCTTCCAAACAGGCTTTCCAAATACAAAAGTATTTAAGTTTCTCCTTTATTGTTAGCATAGAACCAACAATTGATGGTGAATTCTGCTTAAGAAATAGGCTTTTTCCATAGAAGCAGAAGGCAGATTAGGCAGATTCAACTGCCAGGGGCTGAGGGTTGAAGAAGGAAGGGGAGATGGAGTGGGACTGCTTGATGGGTACAGAGCTTTTTGGTGTGAAGAAAAATGCTGTGAATGTAGTAAAAGCCACTAAATTGTACCCTTTTAGAAGTGGTTTAAATGGTGAATTTTATGTGAATTTTACCGAAAGAAGAAAAGTAAGGGTTTGGGGTAGGGATTATTTTTGGGGGGCTTCTTTTGTTGGTTTTCTTTTAATGGCCACACTTACAGGCCAGGGAACACCAGATTCTTTAACCCACTGGGCTGGGGATCAAACCCCTGCCTCCTCAGCAACCTGGGCCACTGTAGTCCAACTCTTAACCCATTTCACCATAGTAGGAATGCCGGGTTTTTTGTTTTGTTGTTTTTTCTTTGCCTGCACTGGAGGCATGTGGAAGTTCCCAGGCCAGGGGTGGAACTCACACCACAGCAGCAACTCAAGCTGCTGGGCCACGGGAGAACTCCAGAAATAGGGTTTCTATAATCAAATAAGCATACGTGTGTACTTTTAAACTTCAGTAAAAGTTTTTTTCACTTGCCAATACAGATCTTGAAACTTACCAGATATGTTCTTACACAGGCAAAATAACTCTACGAGACCTGAAGAGATGCAGAATGGCTCACATCTTTTATGACACTTTCTTTAACCTGGAGAAATACTTAGACCATGAACAGAGAGATCCCTTTGCTGTCCAGAAGGTACCAGTATAATTTTAACTTCAATTTGAGGGCTGCAATATCAGGGGTTATATGCTACAGATAAAAATAGTCTCTGTCTACAGGAATCTTGGTATTTAAAGAGGTAACATTTAAAACATTTCATCACGTCCTGAAAAGAGACTAAAGGAGCTAGAGCACATCTCTTCCCACAGCTAATCGTCAAGTGTAGGTAACCTGCATCCCACCTATCACTGAGTGACATGTAGGGCCTGTGGTCTTCCATATACATTAAAAACTAGTTACAAAAAAAGTTTCAAAATATTTGTCTTTCTAATTTTTAAAAACTATTAAAAATAGGCACATCTGCATTAGAAAGTATACTGGGTTTGATTTAATTATACCATTGAATTTTCAGGATGACATGGTGAACAGCTTTCCCCATCATAATGAAACCTAGATGCTGTCCATGGTAGACAGCCTTCAGATAATGTTAAGACTTGTTCAGGTGTTAATGATCACTACACACAACAATCAGTTTGAAGCCATTCTGTAGCTGAAGAGAGATGAGCTGCCTTCCCCACACGCAAAGACCTGTGGACTCATAGAAAAGCCATGTCCCAAAAAAAGCAAAAACAAATAAAAAGCAGGATATCATCACTTCTCCTTCTGTTCCCCTGTTTAAAAAGTAAAAATTATATTGATAGCAAAGAACTGTTTCAGTTGAGTCCTTTAGGAGTACAACTACAGGAAACCTTCTTAGTCTTTTGTCTAACGCATGTTGCGTAACTGTTTAACCTAAATAGTAGTAAGAATACAAAGATTAGCCTCTAAAAATAAATACTTTGCAACTGAACTTGGGGCATATCAAGGTGCATTATCACTAGCCTGAAGTCAGTATTGTATTTCATTGAGTTTAAGATGCCCCACAATTTTATGCACCTTCAGGCAAGAAAAAACATTGCCAGTTTTAAGTGTAAAATTCATGCCAATTTCAGAGATGTTAAAGGGTGGGGTGAAGTTGTTAAATTGGATTAAATGTAGTAATTAACACACTGTGTGGTCAAAATTTGGGTGCTTGCATTCTTCTAGATGTAACTAACCTTACATCCTAGGACAATGCTAACTCAGTTTCATCAAGGAAAAACATCATTTTACCTGGAAGATATAATCCAAGATGCTGCCCATATTGTAGAAGGAAAAGAAAATATATGTCCTTTCCCCTGCTTTGTTTCTTTTACTTGTGTTATAAATTTTACTTTAAGTTTTTTACCTTTAAATTTTCCTTTTCTTTCTGAGAGACAGGAATTATCCATATTTGTTCTGACCTGCAAAGGACATCTTTAGTCAGAAGGTGCTCAGTAAACTCCAGATACTGTGTTGAAGAGACAGACACTGGTTATATAGAGATAATGCAATATATAAAGAAAAGCTACATAGAGATGAAAAAAGACAGAAGAGCAAAAGGCGGCAACCAAGCATGTACAGTATAGTGAAGGAAATGAGTGGGGGAGAGAAGGGCTGTTTCCAAGAAAAGAACACAGATGACATGGTATTGAGCTAGCTTTGAAAGAATAAAATTTTCCAGAGGAAGAGATGGTACATTTCAGGTGAGCATATACAAACCACAAGTCACTGGAGATACCCTCTATGCATAGTGCCAGAAAAGGGGCTAGAGAAAAGTTTGTGATTATAAGGCTAAAGAATCAGACCTAAACAGTCTAGCTCCTGAACAGGACCTTATCATTCTGTGATTCAGGGTATAGAAAATCATTTTACGAGTGTTACTTTAGCATCTCTTTTAAAATGTTTAATGAAACATTTTTGAGCTAGGTCATCACAAGTGTTTTATATCACTGAAAAAACCTATCTCCAGTTCTTCGTCTCTGATTATTTTGTTTCCTGTGGCTGTCCTCTTCCCAATTAGGATGTTGAGAATGATGGTCCTGAGCCTTCCGACTGGGACAGGTTTGCTGCTGAGGAATATGAGACCCTTGTAGCAGAGGAGTCTGCCCAAGCACAGTTCCAGGAAGGGTGAGTGAGTCTCCCTGTGTCTTGTACAACTTTTGTTAACAGGGGTAACCATATCGGTAATATTAGGACCACCTTAAAACATCAAGCTAGTAATCCTTTCCTATTTTTACCATTTTTGAGTATCATAAAAATGAGTGATTTTAACCAACTTCAGTTAAATATTTTCCCCAGCAATCTTCTCTTCCCTTCTTCAGCTTATTTCCTGAAAAGTATCCTTATGTCCCACTGCCTTTAACGGAGTTGTATCTTTCACTGGAAACTAAGATCATTGTGCAGTCATACTACTTTGTTAGGGATAGTAGGAAACCCTATAAATACAGGAGGAGGCTAAGCCTAAAGTAGCTGAAGATCTTTTAAGTAATAAAGATAATGTTTAAAACAAATTTTTATCAGACATAGTTTTCTTCATTCAACCCAGAGCAAAAAAGTAACATTTATAAAGGATTTATAATAGTGTATAGTTCCATAAAGAGACCATGATAAGAAATTAAATTTTTTCCAAGACATTTCAATAACTTTATAGCTTGCTGACTTTTTTCATCTTCTAGCAGCTCCTTTAATGGTTCCTTTAATTCTTGTTTAGTCATTGTTTCTCTAAGGCTCTCAATCCTTATTATTAATGTAATGCTTTTTTTTTTCTTTTTTTTGGTCTTTTTGCCTTTTCTAGGGCCACTTCTGCGGCATATGGAGATTCCCAGGCTAGGAGTCTAATCGGAGCTGTAGCCACCGGCCTATGCCAGAGTCACAGCAACGCGGGATCCGAGCCGCTTCTGCAACCTACACCACAGGGATCAAACCCACAACCTCATGGTTCCTTGTCAGATTCATTAACCACTGTGCCATGACGGGAACTCCTGTAATGCATTTTTTGAATAGGCAGTATATTAATTTGATTTAATACTCAAATAAACAAAAGAATACAGAGTAAATTTCCTATTACCCAGTTCTTCCCAGAAGCAACCACTGTTATCATTTTGTGTGCCCTTCCAAAAACACTCTATCCTTCTCCCTCCCATACATTCTCACACTCTTTCACACACACACACACACACATATACACATACATATGTGTTTCCCTTATACAAGATGAGTAAGTTTCTGTTATACAAGATGAATAAGCTCTGGAGATCTTCTGTACAACATAGTCCCTATAGTTAAAACATGGTAGGAGTTCCCACTGTGGCACAGCAGGTTAGGTATACTGGCATTGTCTCTGTGGCAGTGTGGTTTGAATCCCTGGCCTGGTGCAGTGGGTTAAAGGTCCAGCATTGCTGCAGCTGTGGTGTAGTTTGCAGCTGCAGCTTGGATTTGATCCCTAGCCTGGGAACTTCCATATGCTGCGAGTGCAGCCAAAAAAGACAAAAAACAAGAACAAAATCATGATGTTGTGCACTTTAAAGTATGGTAAGAAGATAAATCTCAAGTGTGCCTGCAGAAGTAAAAAAACACACCAGGAAATGTTTGGAAGTAATGGATACATTTGGTGCCTGGTGGTGACATCACAGAGTATATACATAGATCTAAACTCATTAAGATATATTCATTAAATGTGTACAGTTTTTTGTTTCAAACTTCAATAAAGCTAAAAACAATAACAAATATTGGGAGAATAGCATGGTGAACCAAATACTTGTATTTTATGATCACTGAGATATAAATGAGGCATCACAATACTCTGGAGGCCCTGAGTGTTTGAAAAAAAGTAATTAAAGATTAACTGAAAATTGGAGAAAAAACTAAACCAATAAGTTGGAGATTATTCCATAAATATATTTAATGGATTCCTAAGTCTTTTATAGCTGCATAATATTCTACTGTATAAGTTATACTATTATTTTATATTCCTGTGTTCACAGACATTATAATGAAAATAGTGAGGGCATTCCCATTGTGGCACAGCAGATATAAATCTGACTAGTATCCATGAGGATGCGGGTTTAATCCCTGGCCTCACTCAGTGGGTCAGGGATCCAGCGTTGCCATGAGCTGTGATGTAGGTTGCAGACGCAGCCTGGATCCAGCATTGCTGTGGCTGTGGCATAGGCAGGCAGCTACAGCTCTGATTCAGCCCCTAGCCTGGGAACTTCCATATGCCGTGGTATGGCCCTAAAAAGAAGAAAAAATAAAGGAAACAGTGAAATATTAGAAATACAACATTGCAAATGAATAATCTTATATACATGTTATTTTATACATATATGGGATAAATTTCTAATTTGTAGCAAATAGGTAGCAACTTCCAAAGACACAGGATTTTAGAGAACCAACAGGAATTGATGCAGACACTCACAACTAGCAATGGTGGGGGTGGGTGCATTTCATCCCTAGGCCTAAAAGGACAAGAAGATGAAACCGTTACCAGAACCCAAAGAGAGCAGCTATATGGAGAGGTCTCCTCATAGGACTTAAGACCTTCAGTAATGGGATTTGGCCAATGTATGGCAACCCAGCTGAGAGACAGCTGCTAGAATGTAGAACTTCATTCTCATATCCTTCAGCATCCTGTGGGTGCTTCTCCTTGGCTTCCACCCAGAAATTAGAAGACAAGAGGGCCCACTGATGTGGTCCATTTGGGTCACCCTCCTGGGGCACAGAGCCAGGGGGAGAGGAGATGAGGGATAAATAGAAACTATCTAGCTCAGTAGATAATATCAAACAGTTCTCCATAGAGATTGCACCGTTTTTACACTACCATTGTCTTGAGTATCTTTTTTGAGGCTACTGAAGAAGTCAGCACCAAACCACTTTCTTTAACTCAGAGATTTCCTTAGTATGCTTAGACACAAAACTGGGGTCTCATTTCTATGTCAAAGACCCAGAAGAAACCCTTAAAATCATTTGTCATTCATTATCTTAAGTGTGACTCCATCAGGAAAATAAAAGATAGGCAAGTGGATTTACAAGTATGATTTAAAGTTTTTTTATACTGAGCTTCATTAGTAGGAAATTGGTAAGTTTATTGATCTTATGAAGCAGTATCACTACTGTCAAGAACATGCACAGATGTTTAAAATAGTGAAAACTGGAGACAACCTAAGTATCTAATAGGAAGATTAATAAAATTATCCTACACAGACACAGTGCAATCCCATGAAACCATTAAAAATCAACTTGTGGATGTACACTTCTTGACTGTTAAAGAAAAACAGGGATGTGAAAGAAAGCTTTGAAAGATCAAAAGTACAACTGAATAGAAAAGGACAAAATAAAGTATCAGAAAGAAAATAGGTATGTATAAGGAGAACAAAAGGGATCTAACTTACATGCATTAGACAATACAGCAGTCGAAATTGTTCTTGAAATAAGACCTGAATCTGAAAGGTCATAAGTCACACCATATCTAAGAAGTGCTGATAATGACTGACCCATAGATGTTTGGTGAATTTAACAGATTTCAGAGTTCCCATCATGGCACAGTGGAAACGAGTCCAACTAGGAACCATGAGGTTGCAGGTTGGATCCCTGGCCTTGCTCAGCGGGTTAAGGATCCAGCGGTGCCATGAGCTGTGGTGTAAGTCACAGACGTGGCTTGGATCTGGCATGGCTGTCGCTGTGGCTGTGGTGTAGGCCGGCAGCTGTAGCTCCAATTCAACCCCTAGCCTGGGAACCTCCATATGGGTGCAGCCCTAAAAAGCAAAAAAAAAAAAAAACAGATTCCAAAGATAAATAAAAGTTTACTTTGGGAGCTTTTCTCATTTTTAAAAAATGCAGTTCATCAAACAGTGGGGTGGTGGGATCAGCCTTGCCTTAGATACCTTCCACAGTAAAAATGAATACTGGAAGATCATAAAACAATATTTATAACTTTCTCAGAAAAAGATATTCTGTACCCTAAAATTTTATACTAACCCAAGATGACATTCAAGCATGAAAACACAAATGAATATTTTCAAATATATAAGAACTGAAAAGAATAAAGTACTCATGAACTCTTTTTTAAAAAGGACATAATCATAAAACCAAGAGATGAACCAAAATAAAGAGCCCAGAGATGGAGCAGCCATGGTGGAAAAGAAATAGTCCAGTTACATGATAGAAGATAATATGAGAAAAAAATATATATATATGTATAACTGGGTCACTTTGCTATACAAAGGAAATTGATAGGACATTGCGAATCAACTATAACAAATAATGTTTTAAAAAAGAAATAGAAAAAAATCCAGTTAAATATAAAAGGATAAAAATCAAACATAATATTCTGGAAAAAATAATATAACTGAAAGTGGGGTGTAGAGAGAAGGAAGAAATATATATGTAACATCCTAGAAATAATTTTAAGATTGGCAATTAGAGAGGAGGAAGAAAATATATGTGTAAGTTTCATTAGCAGGGCCTCAACACTACCCTCTAAAATTGAGAAGTCAAGTTAAGATTTTAAGACAATGAATTAAAATACACACTTGGAAAACCAAAGCCAGAGTCTAAATATTCTAATTTAATCAGAAAACATGACACATAAAAAAGAAAAACAGAGACCATACAGCATACACTGAAGATGACAGAACTAAAACAAATACTTTTAGATCAGTGAATGTAAGGGGAACAAACTCACTTATTAAAAGGGTTCACTTACAGAATGAAAACAAAGGTTGAATTTAAAAATACATGAACACCCCAAAAAAAGTTATCTTGATAACATCAGATTTTTGAAGCAGAAACTCCTAAGGATATGTAGAAGAGGGTCACTTTGCTGTAACCAGAAAAGAAAAAAAAAAAAAAAGAGGGAAATTAAAACCTGTTATTTGCAGCCATCATAAAATGTTCCCTGAAAATAGATATCTTTGTGCTTTTATTGTCCATAAACCATTTACAAAATACATATTAGTCCACAAACAAAACTTCAGTGGACTTCTAAAAAATAACAATAATACAGACTAGCTTCTCATTTCAAGGAGGTAAACAAAAGCATCCTATAATTTCGAGTCTCTCATACTATAAAAATAAATACAGTGAACCTCTTAAAGTAAGAGAAACTTTCAGTGGACTAAAGGAAGGAAAGCAGATGGAATCAGATTTAAGTGGGAGCCAACAGCTTAGGTTCTATGCAGGAGGATGCAGAAGATAATTGCCACAGATAAAGACAGCAGTTAGGAATGATCCATACCTTAATTTGACTGAAACCAAGAGGGAGACCAGAAAAATCATCCAAGTAGGTGAACCCTATACAGCCCATCCTGCCCCCCAAAGGAAAGACAAAGCAGCAAATATGGAATCTTGGAGCAGCATGGCCTATCCCCTGCCCCCCTAATCTCAGTGAAAACACTAGCAACCCCACACTGCTCTCTCCTAAGCAGCCAGCGCAGAGACAACAGCCTTTTCCCTCCCATATAGTAAAATGGATAGATATCAAATGATTGACAAATAACAATAAGGTACTCAAACAAATGGAAGAACTTTCAAGCCTGGAAGGAGACACACTACAGCAAATAGAACAAGACACCAAAATGGGAGTATTTACTATTTTTAGAGAAATGAGAGAATATTACAGTCCTTTTTTTTTTTTTTTTTTTTTTTTTTTTTTGGTCTTTTTGCCTTTTCTAGGGCTACTCTCGTGGCATATGGAGGTTCCCCGGCTAGGGGTCGAATTGGAGCTGTAGCTGATGGCCTACACCAGAGCCACAGCAACTCGGGATCCGAGCCGCATCTGCAACCTACACCACAGCTCATGGTGTCAGGTCCCCAACCCACTGAGCAAGGCCAGGGACCAAACCCGCAACCTCATGGTTCCTAGTCAGATTTGTTAACCACTGCGCCACAACGGGAACTCCGAGAATATCACAGTCTTGGAGTAATACTGACAAGTATCTTGGAAACGAAAAAAAAAAAAAATGAAAAAACACAATTATTGGGATAAAAAGCAGAATGGATATATCTGAAAAGGAGTTAAGAAATCCTTCTGGAAACCAGTAGAAATAATAGCCAGATAATTTCCGGAATTTTATCTGTTTCAACAAATGAAAATATATACAGAAACAGGAATCCACAAATTTTTCTCTGACCAGGTAGTAAATATTTTAGGCTTTTCAGGTCTATGTCACAATTACTTAGCTCTGTCATTGTGATATGAAAGTAGCTATAATATATAAATGAATGTCACTATGTTTTGATAAAAATTTAATAGTAGGAGTTCCCATCCTGGTGCAGCAGAAACGAATCCGACTAGGAACCATGAGGTTGCAGTTTCGATCCCTGGCCTCGCTCAGTGGGTTAAGGATCTGGCGTTGCTGTGGCATAGGCCGGCAGCTATAGCTCTGATTAGACCCCTAGCCTGGGAACCTCCATATGCTATGGGTGCGGCCCTCAAAAAACAAACAAAAAAAATTTAATAGTAGACACTGAGATATTAACTTCAGATCATTTTCACATACCATGATTTTTTTTTTTTTAATTTTAAAAGGTAAAACCATTCTTAGCTCATGGGCTGCACCAAAACAGGTGGTGAGACAGATCTGGCCCACAGCTTGTAGTTTCCAAGTTGCTGTACTAGAGTGAAATTTCTGAAAATAAGAAAGGGAAGAACTGAAAAGAGAAAGAAAAAAGATTACCCACAATGTAAACACAAAAAGAAATTGAGCATTTCGTTGACATACTGAAAAGAAGATGACTTTGTATTTTTTTTTTTTTTTTGTCTTTTTAGGACCACACCCACAGCATAAGGTTCCCAGGCTAGGGGTCAAATTGTAGCTAAAGCCACCAGCCTATACCACAGCCATAGCAACGTGGGATCTGAGCCATGTCTGCGACCTAAACCACAGTTCACCACAACGCCGGATCCTTAACCCACTGAGCGAGGCCAGGGATTGAACCTGTGTCCTCATGGATCCTAGTCGTGTTTGTTAACTGCTGAGCTATGATGAGAACTCCAAGAAAATAACTTTGAACCTTGAATTCTGCTCCTAATTTAAATGTGAGGTCCAGATAAAGACATTTTTTAGACATTCAGGAATGCAAAATGTTTACCACCCACAAACTATCTCTGATGGAAATATTAAAGGATATTCTTCAGCAAGAAGATAAATAGATCCTAGAGTAATGGTGGGAATGCAAGAAGCAATCATGAGCAACAAAATTAGTAAAATTTATTCTTAGAATTAGATAAGTATTGATTATAAATACCATTAACGTAGTTAAAGAAGGTCAGGCTAATAACTACTATGAATCTTTATTAGAGTGGAGAATATAGACACAGATAAATTTATATTTTTCTAAAATCGAGTAGAGTTAAAGCATGTCTGTTAAAAATGTTAAGCTGCACACAGGTCACGATGCAGCTCCCATCTGGCATTGTTGGGGCTGTGGTGTAGGCCTGAACCTGCAGCTCAGATTTGACCCCTAGCTCAGCAACTTCCATGTGCCACAGGAGAAGCCCTAAAGAGGAAGAAAAAAATGTTAAGGTCAGGGGAAGTTCCCTTGTGGTACAGTGGGTTAAGGATCCAGCATTGTGACAGCAGTGGCACAGGTCACAACTGAAGCACAGGTTTGATCCCTGGCTTGGGAAGTTACACATGCCACAACTGTGGCGGAAAAAAAGTTGAAGTCACTAAAACTAAATGGAAAACTTTTGAATCCATAGATATTAACTAGAAAAAAATTGTAAAAAAAAAAATTCAATCTATTAAAAGGTATTTTAACCAGTATTCTTTTGGTGAGAAGTGACTTTAACTCAAATTGGCGTAAGGGGAAAGAAAAAAAACACATTGGTAGAAAGGAAATATTAAAGGATATTCTATATTGGCTTATAGCACTAAAAAGTCTATGGGTATATTGACTTTAGAGACAGACGACTTTCTCTTTCATCTTTTAGATAATGCTTTTCTTTTATTCTTTCCCTCTTCAGCAAGTTTTTTAATATATGGTAGCAAGATGATCACCTAACAGCTTCAAGTTAAAGAGGAAATCTCTTTCCCATAAGGTCCAACAAAAGCCCAGGATTTGTTGGCTCTAATTGGCTTGGTTTGGGTCCAGTCCCTGAAACCACTCCTTAAGTAGTTAGTCCTAGAACTAAGCTTGGACAGGAGTCAAGTTTATCCAAACCATGTGTTTTCCCCCAGGAAAATTTGGGAAATTTGAAAATATGGCCCCCAAAAAGGGAAATACTATACTGTAAAGAAACAACAGATGTCCACCTCAGTTAAGAAAGGAGACAAAAAGACAAAGACAGTACAAAATAAATGGCCAGAATTAAGTCCAGGTATGCATCACAAAACTCAGAGTGGATTAAAAATCTAACTGTATACTATTCTTTAGATTCATACCAAATACAGAGGGAATAGTCAAATGAATAGTAAACAAGAAGAAATCAGATATGTCAGTGTTAATGAGACAAACAGAATTGAGAGCTTTAAAAGAAATTTATTGGATTTCTCTTGTGGTACAGTGGGTTAAGGATCTGGCGTTGTCACTGCAGCAGCTCAGGTCACCACTGTGCCTCGGGTTCAATCACTGGCCCAGGAACTTCCACATGCCACAGGTGTGGCCACAAAAGCAAAACAAAAAATTAAATAAAAATAAATTTATCAATATTTCATCAGTTGGCCAAGAAAGTAAGTTATGAAATTTGTGCAATATATAAAACAAATTAATAGAAATACAAGGAAAAACTGACAATTTCATCGTCAAATAAAACCCAACTAATCAAACAAGCCAAAAAGTTAATAAAGAATATAGAATTAGTAAACTTTCATAGAGGTACTCAAAAGTATCCACCAAACACACATGGAACCATCACAAAACTTCCTATTTACTAAGGCACAAGGAAATTGCAGTAATTTTTTTAAATTATTAGCATACAGCCCACATATGTCATTTAAAATGTAACTTGAGGGGTTCGTACTGTAGCATAGTAGGTTAAGAATCTGGCTGCAGTGGCTTGGGTCACTGAAGAGGGTCGTATTTGATCCCCAGCCTGGCACAGTGGGTTAAGGATCCGGCACTGCAGTGTAGATCACAGCTGCAGCTCAGATTCAACGCCTGGCCCAGGAACTTCCATATGCTACAGGTGTGGTCATTTAAAAAAAAAAGAAAAAAAATTGTGGCATTCCCATCGTGGCGCAGCAGAAACGAATCTGACTAGGAACCATGAGGTTGCGGGTTTGATCCCTGGCCTCGCTCAGTGAGTTAAGGATCCGGCGTTGCCATGAGCTGTGGTGTAGGTCACAGATGCAGCTCAGATCCTGCATTGCTGTGGCTGTGGTGTAGGCTGGCAGCTGTAGCTCCGATTAGACCCCTAGCCTGGGAACCTCCATATGCCCCACAGGTGCGGCCCTAAAAAAAGCAAAAATAAATAAATAAAATTGTAACCTGAAAAAAATGCATGTATCTGCAAAGTTTAAAATAGAATTTTGAAAATTTTTATCTTAAAATAGCTGAATCAAAATATAAATTACAGTTTTTTAAGGACCAAGCAATGAAAGCATTATATTAAAATATGGGATACGGACAAGGGAAAATCTGTAACCTGTAGACGGAAATAAATGAACTAGGGTATCATCTCAAGATACATGAAAAAGGATGACAAAATAGACCCAAGTAAAGTACATGAAGAAGTTAGACAACTGTATTTAAACAAAAATAAATCTATTAATTTATACATATATCCACAAAGTATATGCCAAGCACTATTCTAAATATTTTAATCATTGGGTGTTCACAAAAACCCTATTTTGTAGATGTTGTTATTCCCTATTTTACAGATATTAAAACTGAAGATTAATTTGTCAAATTAAAAGATTAATTTGTCAAATCTACCTATATATATAAAAGAATACATTATAAATAGGTGGGTTTTATCCCAGGATTGCAACAGTGGTTCAACTTTACAAAATCTGTCATTAACAGTTTAAAGAAGGAGATATATATATATATAAATTTGAAGGCATGTGGTAAAATTTATTTTCTGGCTTGGAAAAAACTGTAAAACTAAGCAAACTTAAGAGCACCTCCTTAATTGTTAAGGGGCATTATATCCCATACCCCAGAAATAACAAGTTAAAAATATAATAGGGAAAAAAATCCTATTTGTGATATCAAGAAAAAGACTTAAAAACATGAAGTTCCCTTGTGGCACCGTGGGTTAAGTGCAACGTTGTCACTGTAGCAGCTTGGGTTGCTGCTGTGGTGTGGGTTTGATCCCTGGCCCAGGAATTTCCACATGCTGTGGGTGTGACCAATTTTATATGATAAAATATAAAATTTCTCCAAAAGTTATAAAAATCATTCGCCATGTTAATATTAATTTAATTTGATATAATTCCCCAAAATATTTTGCAAAACTTGATCAGCTAATTCAGAAAGTCACAGTAAACAATAAATACAAAAGAACTGCAGTTAAGTTCTGAAAAGAAACAAAGGTATGATGAGGCACAGGAGATGTGTACTATAAAGCCCTAGTAATAAAACTCAGTATAGAATGCATGCCAAAAGAGAAGATTTATTCATGGCAATGTGCATGGTATGATAAAGATAGTCTTAAATGTGTCAAGAAAACACTGACTAGTCATTAAAATGTTGGCTGTCTTAGTGAGGGGAAAAAAATACATATTAAACAAATACCTGCATGCAAATAGACTTTAAAAGCAAAAAAAGCGATGGAAGAAACTTATACGAAAATTATTTATAGATCTGAGTATATTAAAAAGTAAATTTTTATCACAGTCAAAAAGCAGACAAATTGGGTTGAATCATCGGATTAATAATAATCTTTCATAAATTGGACTCTTCAAAATCAACAGTTAAGAACATGAATATTAGCCAACTCTAAAACATCAAAAGATAGAAATTTCATCCAGAGATAACAATGAAAATTTCCACTTCACCAACAATTAAAATGTAATGGCCAAATATAACAATTTTAAATCTATCTGTACCTAAAAACAAAGCCCTAAAATACATGAAATGAAAATTGCCAGACACTTAAAATAGTTGGAGATTTCAACACTCCTCTTCCAGTAATTGGTAAAACTAGAGACAATCAGTAAGGATACAGAAGACTTGAACAACACAGTATATTTGATCTAATCAATATGTACACTCCACAAAAATAACAGTAAACATACATTTTTCTCAAGTGCACATGGAACTGCTTCAAGATAGACCATATGTTAGGTGAATAAAACATGATTCAATAAATTCATGATTCAATAAATTCAAATTTATTATAATAGTATAAAGTATGTTGTCTGACCATAATATAATTAAATTACAACTCAATAACAGAAGGAAATCTGGGAAACTCAGAATGTTTGGAAGTTAAACTGCACACTTCTAAAGACACACAGGTCAAAGAAGACACTCCAGGGAAATTTATATTATCTTGAAAAGAATGAAAATAAAAGAACATATGAAAATGTATGGGGTGCAGTTAAAGCAGTGCTTACAGGAGTATTTATGGCCCAGAAAGTTCTAACATCAGTAATATAAGCTTCTACCTTAAGAAGCTAGAAAAACGAAGAGCCAACCAGATCCAAAATAAGTAAAAAGAAATAATAAAGATCAGAGTAGAAATCTACAAAATAGAAAATAGGAAAATGTTGAAAGAACTGATGAAGCCAAAAGTTAGGTCTTTGGAAATATTTTTTTTTTTTTTAAAGATAAACCTTTAGCTAGACTGGGGTGTAGGAGAGGAGGAAGAGAAACTACGTAAATTAAAATCAGAAATGAGGACAGATGCATCACTAGAGACCCCATGTAACTTAAAATAACCATGAAGGAATATTATGACTTTATCCATATAAATTTCACATCTTCAGTGACATGGGACAAATCCTCAAAAAAACTCAAATGGCCAAAACCAGCTCAAGAAGAAATAGAAAATCAGGCTAGACTATATCAAGATACTGAGTAAGTTAAGTTTTCCCCAAAAGAAAAGTCAAGATCCAGATGGTTTCAGTGCCAAATTCTGACAAATATTTAAGGGCAGTATTGACACAACATTGTAAATCAACTATAATTTTAAAGAATCAAAAAGTATTTAAGAAAAAAATAATGCCAATATTTCATTAATCCTTTTGGGAAATAATAGAACACTTCTAAACTTATTTTAGAAAGTCAGTGTTACCCTGATACCAAAGCCAAAGATATCACAGGAAATAAAAACTACAAACCAGTATCCCTCATGAACATCGATATAAAACTTTTTACAAAATATTAGCTTATCAAATCTAGCAACATATAAAAAAGATTATGCCTAAGTGGTTTACCTTATATTATATATATATTATATCTATGTAGGGTTTACCCCAAGAATGGAAGGCTGGCTTAACATCTGAAAATCTGTTAATGTAATACATCATATTAATATAATAAAGGACAAAACATACATGATCATTTCCATAGACACCAAAAAAGCACCTGACAGAATCCAGCATTCATTCACAATAACTCTTACCCAATTAAGGACAGAAGGGAACTTCTTTAACCTGATAAAGGCATCTATAATTAACATCATACTTAGGGTGAAAAAACTGAATGCCGGAGTTCCCGTCGTGGCGCAGTGGTTAACGAATCCGACTAGGAACCATGAGGTTGCGGGTTCGGTCCCTGCCCTTGCTCAGTGGGTTAACGATCCGGCGTTGCCGTGAGCTGTGGTGTAGGTTGCAGACGCGGCTCGGATCCCGCGTTGCTGTGGCTCTGGCGTAGGCCGGTGGCTACAGCTCCGATTCAACCCCTAGCCTGGGAACCTCCATATGCCGCGGGAGCGGCCCAAGAAATAGCAACAACAATAACAACAACAACAAAAAAGACAAAAAAAAAAAAAAAAAAAAAACTGAATGCCTTTCCACTAAGATCAGCAACAAGGCAAGGATGTTTCTGTTCCTCACCATTTCTACTCAACATTGTGACGGAGGGGTTTTATACTGTGCATTAAGACAAGAAAAAGACATTAAAAGTCTATTCCTAGATTATATGTCCTTTAAGTAGAAAATACTAAGAAATCTGCATAAAAGCTACCAGAACTAATAAATGAGTTACCAAGTCTCAGAATACAAGCTCAATATAGAAAAGTCAGCTGTATTTCCATGTACTAGCAGTGAATAATCAAATAGTGAAATTCAAATAAAAATAATTCTATTCACAATAGCATCAAAAAGAAAAAGCACTTGGGAATAAATATAACAAAAGAACTATAATACATGCAGAATGAAAACTGCAAAATAGTTCTGAGAGAAAATTAAAGAAGACCCAAATAAATAGAATTAGAAAGCCTAGCATCGTTAAAGTGTCCGTTCTCCTCAAATTGATCTAGATTTAACCCACTCCCTATCAAAATTCCTGCAGGCTTTTGTAAGAAAATTGGCAAACTGATCCTAAAATGTATACAGAAATGCAAGTGCCTAGAATAGACAAACACTTTGAAAAAAAAAAAAAAAAGTTGAAGGACCTAGACCACCTGATTTCAAAACTTACTATAAAGCAAACAATCAAGACACTGTTAAATTAAGTATACACAATCAATGAAACACTCTAGAAGTAGACACTCATATATAGTGCCAATTAATTTAATGATGCTGAAATAACTGGATGTTCATATGCATAAAAAAGAACTTCAATCCATATCTCACACTATATGCAAAAATAATTATCTGAAATGGAAGAGACCTAAATGTAAGAGCTGAAACCCTAAAGCTTCCAGAATAAAACATAGGAGAAACTCTGTATGAGTGACAATGGATTAGGCAAGAGCAATAAAAATATTGATAAATTGGACTTCCTTCAAAATTAAAAACTACTATTCTTTAAAGACACCATTAAGAAAATGAAAAAGAAACACTGGAAGAAAATATATCCAAAAAATCCTGATAAAGGACCCTAACCAGAATATATAAAGAACATTTACAGCTCAATAACAAAAACATAATCTAGTTTTTTAAATGGACAAAAGATGTGAATAGGAGTTTCCATCATGGCTCAGCAGTTAATGAACCCAACTAGCAACCATGAGGATGTGGGTTCGATCCCTGGCCTCACTTAGTGGGTTAAGGATCCAGTATTGCTGTGAGCTGTGGTGTAGATTGCAGATGCAGCTTGGATCCTGCCTTGCTGTGGCTGTGGCGTAGGCTGGCAGCTGCAGCTCTGATTTGAGCCCTAGCCTGGAAACTTCCATATGCCACATGTTCATCCCTAAAAAACAAACAACAACAACAACAACAACAAAAAGTAAATCAACATTTAACTAAAGAGGTACAAAGAACAAATAGGTATGTGAAAAGATGCTCTAGACCTTACATTAGAAAAGTATAAATTAAAACCACAGCCACTAGAACATCTAAAATCACCAGTTGGCAATGATGTGAAGAAGCTGGAACCTTCATACATTGGATTGATATGGATGTAAAATTATGTAAGCTCCTTAGAAATGTTTGGCAATTTTTTAAAAAGTTCAGATACACTAATATGAATCACCAGTTTCACTCCTAGGAATCTACCCAAGAGAAATGTCCCCTCCATCCCAACTTGTACATGAATGTTTATAGCAGCATTATTCAGAGTAGCCCAAAACTGGAAATAATCTAAATAACCACTAAACTGGTGAGCTGATAACAAAATATAGTATATCCATGTAATGGAATGCTCCAGAGCAGTTTTTACAAAGGGATGAACTACCAACAAATACAACATGGGTGAATCTCAAGCAAAGTGAAAGAAGATAGACAAAAAGAGTATATGCCAATCTGATTCCATTTATATGAAATTCTGGAAAATACTTTCTAATCTATTACAGGAAGCAAATCAGTGGTTACCTGGGGAAGGCAAAAGTGATTATAAAGGGTTATAAGGAAACTTTCATGGTTGGGAGGAAATGGATATTTTCATTGATTGATGTGATGCTTTTACAAGTATATACAAAAGTCAAAACTCATTGTACCCTTGAAATATAGGCAATTTATTCTATACCAATTGTACCTCAATAAATAAAAGAACTACTACTACATGCAACATGGATAAATCTCAAAAATAACATTCTACATGAAAGAAGCCAGACACTAAATACTACATATTATATGATTCCATTTATATGACATTTCTAGGAAAGGCAAAATTATAGAGCCAGAAAGTAGATCCGTGGTTGCCTAGTTCCAGGACTGAGAGTAGAAAGCGAATGCAAGCAAACACAGGGAGAGGAGGGGCAGATGGAGATGAAAGCATTCTAAAATTGGATTATGGTGATGGTTGCAAAATTATAAAAATTTAAAATGCATAAAACACTTAAAATCAGTGAATTCTATGCTATGTAAATTAAATAAAACTCATTAAAAAGCAAGAGCCGGAGTTCCTGTCGTGGCGCAGTGGCTAACGAATCCGACTAGGAACCATGAAGTTGCGGGTTCGGTCCCTGCCCTTGCTCAGTGGGTTGACGATCCGGCGTTGCCGTGAGCTGTGGTGTAGGCTGCAGACGCGGCTCGGATCCCACGTTGCTGTGGCCCTGGCGTAGGCCAGTGGCTACAGCTCCGATTCAACCCCTAGCCTGGGAACCTCCACATGCCGCAGGAGCGGCCCAAGAAATAGCAAAAAGACAAAAAAAAAAAAAAAAAAAAGCAAGAGCCCCCAAATTTTTAGCTTATTAAATTGGCAGCAATTTTTTAAAAGATATATTAATTCAATTAATGTTCGCATTCCTACTATATACTAAGCATTTTTGAACACAAGGACCCCTGCCCTGGAAAGGAAAATTAAAGTATCTTATTTGCTTTCTCATAGAAGAATCACATTGTAGTAACACCTCACTCTAGGGTCACTGTAAGTAAGATGGGTGTGGAGCTCCTGTTGCTAAAGCCTGAACTTATGCCATTTGACTCCCAATTCTAATTCTGGGTACCTATTGTAAATAATCAACAATTTAAATAGAACTGTTCTATCCAAACAGTTGGCATTGGTCATAAGTAATTCTAAAATAAAAAAAGTCAAAGCAACGCAAATGTATAATAATAGAAGTTAAATAAGTCATAATATCTTTGTGTCATGCAGACATTTAAATTCTGTGCTTGCACAAAAACATGGAGAAATCAAGGTTACAAAACTATGATATAATCTCATTAAAAACATGGTATCTGTATATACAAGCTAAATTAGGCTCCAAAAATCAACAGTGGTTAACTCTGGGCTGTGAGATTGCAAATAATTTGGTTTTTTATACAGCTCTGTAATTTATAAGGTGTGTATAATGAGCATATATTGCTTTCATAAACAGGAAAAAGTTATTTTTCTCCTTTGTTTATATAGGTAATATGTATTCACTGCATAAGAGTTAAAAAATGGAGATAAAAATTTTTACCTATCACTTGTGATAGAACATGATAGAATGAGAAAAAGAATGTATATATATGTATGACTGGGTCACTTTCCTATGCAACAGAAATTGGCAGAACATTATAAATTAACTATAATTTTTAAAAAATCTTTACCTAAAATCCACCACCCAGAGACACCTTGACTTAACCATGAAGGAGTATATCCTTCTAGACATTTCTTTGCAAACAGATAAGTAATTTGTTTTACAAAAATGGAATATACTACATGTTGTTATGTAACCTGCTTTAGAGGAAGAAGAAAATAGAGATAGCAGGTCTTAACACTTAGAAGTTAGTCTAAAAAGAAAAGAAAACGATGGCAGCTAAAGAGAATAAATAATTGGCTCAAGCAAAAGTGTTTTTCTGGTTGTGATAGTGCTCAAAGAAGGTGCCAGTGTCTGTGGAGGGGAGAGAGGGGAGGCAAAAGGATGCAGACAGAGCACAGGTGAGGGGTCATGAGAGGAGATGCTGGGACCAGCTGTAGTGAAATTCAACCAGTGCATATGAGAGGCTTCTGCTGGACACCTATCCTCTCATGTTGTGGAAGATAAGGCCTACAAGAGAGCACATGTGGGTCATGAGATCCCAAGGGGAGGAGAAGCCTTACAACAGCCAGGACCTGTAGAGTGAGCACTAGGATGTCAACAAAGGAAAAGAAAGGCCTATTTACAATTGTTAATAGCTGACTGACATGGTTCAAAAGCAACGCCAGACCTAGAATTCCATGGCTGTCACCCAGGGCTTCATTTCAAGAGAAACTGCAAATAGGTCAGGGTGAGTTTGTCAAATATTTGAAGTTACCAGAATCAAATATTAGGGAGGAGGGATAGCAATAAAATGGAAAGAGCAGAAGCTTTGGAGCCAGACAGGTCTGGTTCTACCTACCACTTACCAGCTGGGCAGGTTATCTGACTCCTAGGGCTCAGTTTCAAAAGATACCAGCAACTACCTTCCAAAGTAGTTGTGAGAATCTAAGATAGTGTATGTAAACACTTGGTACATGGTTGAGACCTGACAAATAGTACTACGAGTAATACTCTCTGAAGAGGAAGGGATACAATATAACATCATGGTTAAAACAGAATTTGGAGTTAGACAAATTAAGTTCAAATCCTTGCTCTACCACTTAGTAGGCATCCAAACCTCAGCATCCCCTATAGAATGAGATACCACCTGCTGCCACACGGAGCTGTTTAAGGATTAAATAAGACAACGTATGTAATACCATTTTATGCCTTTAGGTATAGTACCTATGTAATCAATAAACAGTGGCTGTTATTACAACCACTTTGCTATTTAGCCACATTACATAACCTCTCAGAACTAGAATTTAGCCAGGTATAACATTAGTATTCCACTGCCTATTTTTGTTCCCTTCATTCCCAGGGCACAGAACATGGCACACAGTAAATATCTGTTGCATGAATGACAGGACTGTACTAAGAACTAGAAATAATGTATATAATGTATCTAACAGTGTCTGGCATATACATGCTGGGGAAAATGAACCTATATGTGTTTTCACTGGAACATGGGCTCCTCTAGGGCAAAACGTCTTGTTTTAGTCATCTTGTAGTACCAGAACCTGGCAGACCATTAAGGATGTAGGAGCTCCTCAGAAAATGTTTACTGAGGGGCACAGAAGGCAGCAGTAATCTAGCAGCCACCTCACTACCAGGATAACTGCAGGAACCCAGACAACCTGACTCTCCAAAAACAACTTCAAACTCTCCATCTACTTTACCATCTAACATCATTGGTCACCTCTGGGGCCTGTACCTCCTAATTTAAGGCTAGACTTAGGGAATGCCTTCAATAAATAACCCAGGGAGTTCCCATTGTGGCTCAGCAGTAATCAATCCAACTAGTATCCATGAGGACGCAGAACTGATCCCTGGCCTCACTCAGTGAATTAAAGAATCCGGCTTGCCATGAGCTGTGGTGGGTCACAAATGTGGCACGGATCCTGCATTGCTGTGGCTGTGGTGTAGGCCGGCAACTGCAGCTCTGATTCTACCCCTAGCCTGGGAACTTCCATATGCCGTGGGTGCAGCCCTAAATAAATAAATTAATTAAAAACCTTGAAATTAAAAAATAGGAGTTCCCTGATGGCCTAGTGGTTCAGGATCCGCCATTGTCACTGCTATGGCATAAGTCTGATCCCTGGTCCAGAAACTTCCACATGCCACGGATGTAGCCAAAAAATAAAAATAATACTAAGTAACCTAGTAATGACTCCATATTTCAGTGAGGTGAAAGGGAGACAAAGGCTTCCATAGACATGAGGCTGCAAACATTGTGAATTTATAACCACCTAGTACACAACATGATCACAGCACATGACAGCATTTGTATAAATTCAGCCAAAGTAAAATGAGTGGTGATAGGGGAAACTAGAAAGACAAGGCACCAGTTACATAAACCTCTTCAAGGAAAATGTGCCACCTATATGAAGATAACAGGTTATGACATCAAATGTATTTATAATCAACATTCTTAAGATTTCTGCAAAAGTTTAAAACTCCACAGATATCGTGAAAAGCTGAGTAAAAGGTCCTCCATGTTGCTGTCTTAAGAAACTGCAACCTGCAGTAACCAGAAACAAGCTTTTCTGCCAATATAACAAATACTTGACTACTTCGGATTTTTTGTTAAGTCTTTTTATGTTATCCTAAAACTACTTTTTTTCAGAATCTTCTGGTATTTTACCAACAGTTTTACATTTGATTAACCTAAACACAGTTTTCTTTTTTATTGAGTCTTTTTTATCTGATTAGTAGGGAAAGGCCTGCTGCAAAAAAAAAAAAAAAAAAATTGGAAAACATAACGAGATTAAAATCATCCTTGGTTCAGTCATCCAGAGATAACCATCATTTAGACTTTGATATATTTTTTAGACACTTAATGTTACTAGTGTGTTCAAAAACATGACTTTTAATGTTTCGGCATATTCTCTCAAGCAATAACACATCAATTTTCCCTATCATTGGACATTTAGATAATTTAGAAGAACTGTTTTCTACTGAATGTTTTTAAATCTGGCTTTTCCCTTATTAAATATAAACATATATTGAATTACTCATTCTATGAGATCTACATTTACTTCAGTCAGCAGTGGAAAATAAGACACTGTAGGCAAAAAAGGTCAGCCAAAAACCCACTAGAGCAATCTTCGAGAATGGTAGCTAGTGAGAATCAAGTCTGGAATAAGGAGTTGTGTGAAGCCTGACTGTCCTCGGTGAACTGGGAGAATTTAGCAGAAGAGCAGGAATAATGGGGGTGGGGCACATTTGAATATATATTGGGGCATAAATTATAATCTTACAAGTGAAATAGTTTTGAGTCATTATTTTAATAATGCTCAGTAAACAGAGAGCCTTTATATGAACCTGAAGTCAGTATGTTTTAACTTTTTTCTGCACTCAACAAATCAAAGCCCAGTTTTAATTTATTTCAGTATTCACTGGTACCTGCTTTAGGCCAGGCACTGTGGTGGTTGGTAATAAAACTGAATCAAGCCCTGTCTCTCCCTTCAAATTCACAACTACAATATATTTAATCTAAAATTTTTATACTATCTATATCCAAAAAAGAAAAAAAAGAATTAACAACTGATGGCTCATGACCTTGGAACTCCAAGAGATACTCAGCCATCAAAAATGAAGTAGGATCAACTTTCTGAGGCAGGAAAGTAGGTGGTGAACATCAGGAAATTTTAACAAAAGTCAAAGCAAAAGATTTTCTAGTTATTGAATGGGTCAACAAGGAAATTCTTTGAACCAAATAGCCAAATACTCCAAAGTATTTCACTTAATCCATTTTATATAAATGGCTTAACATACCTATTCTAACTTAAAAAAGTATAAAGGTAAAACTCATCCACTCCTATTTTTAAAGCACTATATGACTCCAAATTAAAGAACTATTTAACACATTATTCTATGCTTATAGCCAACAATATATATCTTAGATTTCCTCAGACAAGCCCTGAATCAAATAATTCTATCTCTTTGCCCCTATAAATAGTCAGAATCTCAAAATCAGAAATCAAACCACAACTCCCAAACAATAGCCTGAAACTGCATACAAATCCTTTGTCAGGCCACATATGTACCAGTCATTATTTCTGCTCATTCCAGCTATTACTACTTCCATCCCAGAATCTGCAGAAGTAGCCTTAATATTTTGCCCAGAAACTGCTCATATAAAAGAGGAAACATACATAGGAAAACAAGTTTCTAAAGGCTACCATATTGCTAGCAAAAATACAGGAGCTATTATTTTCCCTTATCCTAAAAAGACCATGTTACTACTAAGTTAAAGAATTTGTTCTCAATTTGATACCTAGGCTTTCTATATATAGTGAACTGTTTGTGAACTGTATGAGTTCTGCTTTAATCCTCTGACCATCGTCTACTCTTTTAAAAATGGCCAATTAAATTAATAGGGATTACCTCATAAAATAATCTTCATTTGAGCCCAGAGGAATCCCAGTGACCTACAAGTAAACCTGAAAGTTGTCAGTTAGAAGCAATCAGTAAACATGCTCCCTCAGGAATTCCTAAGGCTCTTACAGTTCTGACTTTGGTGACTTCAAAATGACTTCTGCACCCTCACTGTTTTACTGACTTCAGCCTTTCCCAGCAACTCAACACATCATTTTACAAGAGCATTAGGACATCATTTTTCATTCAACAATACATTTTAAGTACCTAGTGCCAGGCATTATTCTATAGCCCAAGGAAATTAGTTGAGTTACAAAATAGACACTTTACAGTCAAGTGGGGAGGACAGATATTTAATTTTATAATTATGAAAGAAGTAAACAAGGTAAAATTGAGAGGCTTGCAACTTAGGGTGCTGAGGGAAGACTTTGAGGTGATAGAAACCTAAAAGTTGAGACGGAAATAGGCAAAAAGTAGGGAGCAGAAATGTTCTCGGCAGAGGGAAAAATAGGTGCAGTGGCTCTGAGGCAGGAAACTGTGTTAAAGACATTTTTAAAAGTCAGTGTAGCTGGAGTACAGTGAGCAACAGAGGGAAGTGTGGCTGCAAAGACTAGCAGGGGCCAGATCATGTAGGGCCTGGAGGAGCTACTGAGGAGAGTTAAACAAGGTAGTGATGTAACCTGACTTACCTTTTTTGAAAATTACTCTGCTAGACTGGTAGAGGTGCAAGAACAAAGGCAGGGAGACAAATAAGGAAGCCATTACAAACCTCTAAATAAGAGATGGTGGGAGCTCAGTCACTCGAAATCAAGAACCTTTTAAGTGACATCTTAGATGAAAAGATGAGCACAAGTTAACCAGAGCAAGGCACTTCAGACAACTAAAAAATAAGTACTGTGGCATTAGGTCCCAAGAACATAACCTGTTCTGACACTGTAAACAGTCTGGTATGGCAGTTTCAAAGAGTATAGCAAAAGCAGGAAGACCAACTGTTAGAAAACTATTGCAGTAATCCATGTAAGAAAGTATATAGCATCCTGAAATAAATTAGCAGCAAAGAAGATGAACAGGTAGGACTGTATCCATGTGGTATTGAAAGTGGTAAAAGAAACTGGCTAGATTTGAAGAGGGAAGGGGAGAGGGAAAAACTTGGAATAACTAGGTTTATAGCTTTCAGTGAGCAGCTTATGGTGCTATTCACTGAAATAAGAACCAGGGATGTGGAAAGGATGAGTCCAGGTTCATATGCTGCCGTAGTGGAAGAGCCACACAGTAGACAGCTGAATACATGGCAATCTCCAGCTTCAAAAGAGGCTAAGGCTGGACATGTATATTTAGAAACCATAGATGAACAAGTGGTGGATAAAGCCATGAGAAAGGCCCATTGTTCAGAGAAGTGAAGAATGAGAAGACCTTAGTTCAGAACCCTGACACTGACACTGAAAGGGCAAGAGTTAGAGCAGGGTTTCTCAACAACAGCATCAACATTTTAAGTTGGGTAAATTCTGTTGTTGAGTCATCGCCTGGCACATTGTAGGATGTATGGCAATATCCCTGAACTCTATCCACTAGATGCCAATAGGTCTACTCAGTTATGACAGTCAAATATGTCTCCAGGCACTGCCAGATGTCCCCTGGAGTGGGGGAATCACCCTCAGGTAACTACTTATTTAGTTTAAGAGGAAGTCACCAGGACACTGACAAGAGGTTCTGAATGAGCTCCCTCAATCCGTTAAGATTCCTCCAAAGTCTCTGTGTATGTTACTATTCTTGGTGCCTTGAAACCACAAAAGAAACGCAGGTGAAAATCCACTACATCCAACCCACAGGACATTGGAATATTTTTAGGTATCAGACTGTATCAAATCCATTGCTAGAAATCCCATCTCTGTATGAGGCTACAATGGGAAAAAATACATTCTTTTGTAAAAAAAAAAAAAAAAAATTTCACAAATTACATAGAAAAACTGTGACCCTGCCCTACAGTATAGGATTAGGTGTCACTATCCTGCATCAGAAAGCCCCAGCACTCCTCCATCATGAGAATAGTAACATTTTCCAGGACTTTATAGGCCCTCCCATCTAATCTCCATTCAACCTTTGTAAGGGGTAGAAACTGCTATTCATTGAGGAAACCAGTGCAGAGGGGTTAAGTTACATGCCCAAAGTTATATTAAGTGACCAAACTGAGATTAGAGACTCCAAAGTCCACGCTCTAAGGCTAAACCACGTAACCGCTGTTCCAGATGGCCTCCATTAGGCTACAAGCTCCGTGAGGAAGGGGCTGGTCCAGTCTTTTTCACCACTCTATTCCTAGCATTTGGCTCATGCTTAGCAACAGGAGCTCAAATATTTACCGAATGAGTCTCAGTACAGACTTAACGCTTTCCAAATCTGCATTGAGAGCTCACAAACAGCTATGTTAGGTCACCAAGAGGAAGATGTCTTCCATTCTGACAGGAAATAGGCAGCTACAGTGTCTGATAATGCATTTCCAGAGTTAACTTTTGAGAGTTTTTTCCCTCAGAAATGGAGGTTCTGCCATCAACCCTGCTTTGCTTCCATTAAAACAAAATTACTCTTATCGCTTCCTTATCCAACATATACCAGTTACACTGAGGCCTCAAAAGAGAGAGTGGAACAGAAATATGGGATATTTTTGCAAAATAACAGTTGTAAATAATTTCTGATTGGATCGTAAACTAGTACTCAGGACCAAGTTTTTCAAACATCAGATAGGCTTTTTAATAAAAATTTAACATTATCTACCCTCTATGAATAGGTGCCACCTACTGGGTATCTGTCTCAGTATATTTTTCGTCACTAGCCAGTCTTGGGGGGGAGGGGTACTGTATGCAAAGTTTCTGGGCCAGGATTAGAATCCACACAACAGCAGCAACCAGAGCCACAGCAGTGACAACAATGGATCCTTAACCTGCTGCACCACAAAGGAACTCAGTACCTTTTTGATAAAAGGATTCTATATCCAGAAATTTCTGTACAGATGAAGCAGCCATCATTCCCATGAGATAAAATATCCCTAAAGAGGCAGACTCTCTGCATGGAAGCCATTTCGATGAAAGCATTCATGGACCCTCATACCAGACCTCATAACCCCCTAACAGAAAGCATCATCCATAAAGCTCTCATCCCACCAAAGCCCCTAGAAAAAGCTTGTTACAGCACATTTTCACCATATCCTAACATGAACTTGTACTTGAAGGAACAGGAAGAATGTGTTATCTGTTCTACAGCACTGTCTCTTCCAGGGTGGCTCAGTTGTTTATAGCTGCCATTTAGCAGCTCAGGGTACTTTTGCAGGGTGGTCTTCAATCGCTACATTTACCATACTGACTTCTACCCAAACATTAAAAATTTAAGAAATCAGTAACTCACTTTCACCTTGTGCTTTCAGCTCCTTTGAAGATTATGAAACAGAGGACCCTGCCTCTCCCTCTGAAACTGGAAACAAAGGCAATAAAATCGTAACATCAAGCCTTTCAGAGAAATGTGGAAAGCTTCAGTCAGTAGATGAAGAATAGCTGCCATGTCCACATGAAAGGGAGACAAGTAATTTAATGTTTTTTTGTGAAGAAATGCCCTAGTTTGCATATTGCTTTTTAATGGCTTTGATTTCTACAAGTGTGTATCTGCACTAGGAACTTTTAAATGTTTTTGAGCAATAGCTCTGGATACACATACCCAATCTGGGACTCCTACAACTTGCCTCAAATCTCTTACAGAGCTTTTCCTCAGAAGCAGATATATACATCACCTTCCAAAGTCTGTGAATCAGCACTCTTCACCCCTGAATGTACCAAGGATCTATTGGGGAAAGTGCCAAGCCACAGTTCTCTGCACAAAAGCAGGAGTTGCCTCTGTTGTCCAGCTTCCGTGAGGCCCATCAGGGCTCCTATGGAGCTCAGAAGAAAACTGTCACTTGAGTCAAAAAATTCTTGAACTTGAAAAGGCAGTCGGGGCCTCCAGAACTGAATTAGCCCTGGTAATAAAAGCACTGCCAAAACATCTCAGAGATTTTAAATTATATGCGTACTGGAGTTCAAAGATCTTGAACTTTCTTGGTAATTTCACAATGACCTGCCAAAACTGCTAGTCACTTTACATCCTCAGGTATTGTAACCACTGGGCTTTCCAGCCTTGCTAGCAAGCCCTAAATAATCCCTCTCCATGCAGTGGATCTTGTATAAAATCTGAAGAAAAATTTAATTGAAGATAAGTAGGGAATCTGACTCATACTTGGAAAATGTTTCCCTTTAACTCATCTAACATTTGTAGAGAATTATTGAATGACTTATTAATCTCCAAATTAGTTTATGTCCCATCTATACTGCCTATCAGAAGGCCTACTTGAAGACTTACTTATATATGAAAATTCTTATTAGACATATTCCTTTCACCACAGGCCAATAGTAAACACCTCAATCCAAACATTATTTCTTACTTCATGTTGAAAAGAAACTATTCCAAATACTGCATCCACTATCAGGATTTATTACAAAGATAGATGATGCCACCTATAAAAAGAAAAGCGATTTCAATTTCATGTTTACTATAGTGGCAGATGTGGTCACTACAGAATACTACATTTTTCAGCAAGCCACAATGCAGCCAAATCCCTCAATATCTTTGAAGATAAAATTGAAGTATTGTAACAGATGGAAATTTCTGATGATACATGTAAAAGAAACCCCCAGAAAGCCTTTTAATATCCATCTCTGTCAAAGTTATCAAGTTTTCCTATGAATTTTTTTTGTCTCAACCACAAAGCCCTGAATGTCAGAATAGCTCCCCTTCCACCCCACACTGGTTCCCTTTGCTGGTGTGAAGGCCAAACTTTGAAATAAACCTTGGGCTAAAGCAAAAAAGTGGAGAGAAGGAGAATTTAGGAAATGCACCATCAACTAATAGAGGTATTAACAGATTTAGCAATTCCTGTCAGTATCCTCCCAGTTTATTTTACCTTCATGATCAGAACTGATCTTCCACTTAACCGTTACAGAAAGCAATAAGTACTAAAACCTAAGTTTCTAACAATTCACAAAGAAATAGCGTAGAAGTGACTAAATTTTTAGGAAAGTACATACAATAACCTAAACACATTGGTAAATTATTAAAAGTATTTATGTGGTACATTAAATTGACTATCTCATCCAACTTTTACCAGGGAACAAAAGCAATTTTAAATTTTCAGATAAAAATACTAAAAAGGTAATTTTTTTAGAAGCCAGATATGATTTAAAAGTTTTATTAGCCATATGATCTAAACTACTGCTAATAAAAGAGTCAGTGTAGAAAAATTAACTATATCTAAGACTCAACAAAATTGTTTTCCAATATATATCCGGTTGTTTTTTTTTTTTTTTTTACTACATAGCTGTACTTCACCTTGTTTCTCCTTACTGAGTTAAGTCCTTGCTTTCACTTTTGTCACTATTTGGTTTCAAAAGTCTGTAATTATAAAAGTACAGCTACCAATACCATTCCATTTAAGATAGGGCTTTCAATTTAGGTTACCCAAATTATCACATTTTCAGACATAACATGTTTCACTGTACCCCTTCTTAGAACTGAATGTTAAGAGATGTGAATTCTGAGGAACTGAGATAGTACATATTTGACTTTCTGGTAAAGATCAAGTGGGATATAATCATTATGGCCCAAATGGAAATTTCAAGTTATAATATCCCAGGCTTCTTGATAAACATTGAAGGTTATCATCTTAATGCTAGTCAATGAAAAATGACTTTCATGGCAAAACAGTTTAATTGCCAAGGTAATTAATAAAATTGTGTATTTTCCCTGCATCTTATCTAAGTCATTGTGTACTGTTCAAAGTGTTTATAAAATTCTAGATTGATCAAATGAACTAAGTCATTTGCTCAACTTTTGGAAATGTTATGGTGTGTTTGGGTGGAGAAGCCTGCATGATTTAACTTTTTTCGTTTTTCCCTTTTTGCAGAACTAAATAAAGACAAGTGTCAAATATGAATCAAGTTCACTAAGATAATCACTACACACTTTGGTTTTAATCACACTTGCAATCCACTTTTATGTTTGAAAGAGCAGTGTTGTAAACAAGCTTGATTTTCAAGACAGTAACTCTTTGAACCCTGGGAAAGCTTTATAAACAAAGATCTAGAAAAATATCACCTCATATTGAGAAGTGACTTCCTCTGGGGATAGGAATTTGGGAATTAGGGTTTGGAAATGAGAGGCTCCCAGGGATCAAAGGAGACTTTAACCTTGTATATAATATATTCTTTTAAAAGAATGTGTAATGATTATTTGGACACCTAAAAGTTTTTTTTAAAGAAGGAAGAAAAAAATACCATCTACACATTAGAATTCTGATACTATAATTTGAACTCAAAGCATTTTATATTTGTTGCCCATGATATGAGAAAGGAAAATTTTTTTTATCTGTTGTAAAACTTTTACTTTTCTTCCGCAAGTTCGCCATATAGTTGTTTTAAGAAATTCTTTATCCTAGGATTGTATTATATACCCTACTTAAGACACAAAGACCTATGGAAAACTAATCAAAAAGATAAACTGTTCTAAAACTTCTGTCATCTAAGGTGAAAGATCAATGGGTCATTTATATTAATTATAAGAACTCAAAAGAACAGGATGTGTCATGTTAAATGCTGTTATTGTTCTGATGATTTCAAATCCTGTGAAGTAAATCCAGTTACTTCAGTAATTATTTTTTAATCATCCTTTGTGAGCCACTGGTCAGCATTCCTAAAATAACTCATGGTATAAAGAAAAACAATGTAAAAATCAAGGCAGTGTAATTAATTATTCTTACCCAAATGTATGTAACATCGGCCATTCAGAGCATGCTATCCCAAACTCCTCAGTATTCTACAACATAGAATTAGAAAACTAACATTTATTGATAGATTTAAGGTGTAATACAGGTTTCCAAAAGTGTGGCAGTGAGAATACCAGCATAAAAAAGAGAAACTTGTGCTAAAAACAACCTGAATTCATCATTGGCAATATTACATAACAATCAAGGCCCTCACATACTAATGATTTCCACTTCTGTCTATATTGCCAACCTCCCATGCATCAAAAAACACAAAACTAAGATTATCAAACTTGGGAAGCAATAAAGTACTCTAGGAATTTTAAGATCATAATATTAGGAAAGTTTGGGACATTTGCAAAATATATCCTGATCATCCATGTGTACAATCTCATTTCTAGTCATTTTTGCAGTGATCATTAGTGATTAAAGAACAGATTTACAAGTTTATATATAGCAGGGCATCTGGGTCCAACACAAAACTGTTACAAATTTTAGGCAAATACATGTTTCATAAGACACTGCTAACACTTAGAGGAATTAAATAAAATTCCAAAACTTAGAAAGCAAATAAAGACAAGACAACTAAGAAGCATTTTCCACCATTTACTCTTGTTATCAAAAATAGTTCAACTCTTCTTGCAAAACAAAAACAAAATAGTACATACTGGACACATACATCACATTTTTCTTCCTATGGCTTTAGCCCACCCCCACCCCACCAAAAGAGACAAAGGAAAAAAAAAAAAAAAAAAAAAAGCCCAACAACAACAACAAAAAACAACTCTACCTGACCACATTCACAGAAAATGACACCAGGATACACTACAAAACAGAAGGAGGTGTCATCTGCTCTGTGTCCAAAGATTTCTTCTCCATATCTTGTACTAGGTGAGTAACCATCATTGAACATGCTGTGTGCCAAATCAAAACATAACTTCAACATATGTCCTATCTCAGGAGAGATGGTGAACGTAGTAGAAACTGAAAATTTTCCAGCAGTATTTTTCTTAAAATAAGCACTGTCAAAGCAGCAATTCTTCTTTTAAATCATAAGGTCATTTCTTTACAAACTAGTCAGTCCTTGTTTTATTTGGGCTGTGCTCTTGCAAACAACTGACTAGATTTCCCTTCAACAGAATGTTTGTGACTCACTTGTCTTCCCCATAAAAATTACAGAGAAGTGCATTTAAACTGAAACATAGTTTGTGCTTTACATGCAAAAGAGTATTCTAAAGAAAATCCTCCTAGCTTCAAACCTACCTAAATGCACAGGCTTCATAAAAAGGCATTTTTACTAAGCCTCTGAAGAAGCCTCCACAACTAATAGCACCCTAAAAAAGAAAAAAGAAAGAAAAAAAAAAAAAGCATATTCAAAATAAAGTCTGTGGCAAACTATTAGAGGAAACAAAAAAATCATTTTGAAGTGGTCAGTGGCAATAGGTATAATGCATAAATCTGGTTAAGTTCTGGAGCATTATTTCAAAATTAAATAAATCCCAATTTCTAAATAAAATATTTTAATAATTTTTTTAAAATTCTGTCACATACTATAGTACAAATTCAATTACCTTCAGAATTTAACTGCTCTTCTCCACTTCATTTATCTAATTAGAACATTGCTCAAAGTGAAGAAAGGATTTAAGAGTTCTTTTTCCCTAGAAATGAGTCAGACAACTGAAAATGGGGATCAACTCAGAGTTTTGTGGCATAAACACCTGAACATCTGCAATCTGACAAATTTTCAGTTCACTTTTAAAAGATTTCTTCAACATTCTAATGAGGGGCAAATTTTCTTTCATAATACTGCTGATTTAAGAACTGCTACATACACCAGTAGCCAATTTTCATGATCAGAAATGGTATTATGTCAGCATAAAGGTTGAGCTGGACACATCAGCTTTTCAACAGGAGAAACATCAATGGCATCTGAAGGAAGCACTGTGTCTCCTGAACAAACTAATGGCTACTCTTCCACAAAATATGAGCACAATCTTTATGGACTGACTAGATACCACTTCCTTACATTTAATCATAAACTTTGATTATGCACAAAGCATGACCATAAACAATGAGGTTAATGTTATTTTCCTTGCCAAAGTTCATTTTGTATAAATCAGTTGCATCAGCATTTGTTCTCAAACTATGAGGTTCTGTAAGAACTAAGGACATATAGTTGTAGGGTTACTCCTCCATTATCTGCAAACTATTTCCCCGACACTAACACATATAACTTAGCAATGAAAACACTTGATACAAGTGATCTATATGCAGGAGCTCCGGCAAGTTAAACCAACAAAACCATAGCTGCCGTAAAACTGTAGCTATTTCCCTACCAGGGGTAGGTTTAAAGACCCACTGATTTAACAGTCGAATCTCATGTCTATAGCTTCATCCAAACTTTTATCGTCATGTGTACTGGCAGCTAAAAACGTCGTTACTGGGGACCCTGTGACATTAATTACACTGGTGCTGGTACTAGCGTTGCGTACAGCAATGCTAGTCACATTAATGCCCAACGTGAGCCTGGTCTGCTCCAAGGCCTTTTCTGGCACAGCAAATGCCTCCAGCTTCTTCTCCCCATTGGCCATATAGGAGTTTTGGCAGCCACGACATATACAATCTAAGCAGGCTTTGCGGTTAGAGTAGCAAGGGCAGCGTTGGCCGCGGCATGTAAGAACACTTGGATTTTGAGTAGCACGCCCACATTTACACCCTTTCTTTTCCTGGGGTTTTTTATACACAGTCTTGGTAGGACTTCCTGGCATAAAATGATGACTAGGAATCTTTTCCTTTACTGTTTTGTCTTTTTTAAGAATACCTGGCTTGGTTTTAGAGTGAGATTTCTTGGATCCATGTTCATGACTCTTTTTCATGCTTTTAGTAGATAAAAGTACAGTTTTGCTGATTTTGGGTGTTGTGCCTCCATTGGGAACAGTTGCTATAGGTTGAAGAGAAATCTTGCTCTCCCGCTTCACTGTCACAGGAGCAGATGCCCCCAACGTTGGGCCTCGGATAATGGTAGAAATTGGAAGTGGCTGAACTTTCTCACTGTCGCTTTCTGATCTGGATCGTTTTCTATTCAATTTTGCTACTTTCGGAGTTGCTGCTGTACATGATAACCCATGAAGTGCAGGACTGGTGGACATAAAAACATTATGGCTAAGAGACTGGGAAGAAAGCTGCAGAAAAGGTCCATTGGATACAGTGGCTTCCAAGTTAGGCTGCAAATTAGGGCAACAAACTTCTGTATTTGAAACAGTTTCTAAGCTTCGGAGTACTTCCTCAACACTCAGTAATAGGGAGTCACCAGGTTTTATATCTTCACTGAAACTACAGATATCAATGCCTGTGGAGCATAAGTCAGTGGCTACCGTATCACAGACTGGTGGCAAACTGTCAGACAGGTCCTCAGTTTTTATGTCAACAGTGTTACATACATCAATTGTATTTGAATGTTCAGGTGAAGGAATATTTATACCAAATCTATCTATTGAAAGCCCATTATAAGGAGGCAAACCATTGATAACAGAACTGCCAATAGCAATGCTGAGGGTACTTTCAGATATTGGAGATAAACTAGCTTGAGGATCAGTTGTGGGTTCTGAGGTCGAAGGTAAAGGGGAATGTGTCAAACACAAAGTAAAGGATGAATCTGAGGGTTTTTCCGTCTCCTCACAAAACAATGATCCATCATTAAGCAAAGCCAAAATATCAGAAGAACAGTCAACTGCTTCTATTATATCCCGTGCCAATGTAGTCTGTGTTATATATTCGCAGAGCTTTTTGTAGCAGTTCACTAGGATGCTTAACTGCTTGTTTTCCTCAAACTGCTCATAGTCTTTGCACCAGCTACATGAAGGTTTCATCATCATTTTCTTGCCTTTACAACTTTTGCAGACATAGTGTTGGCAGGTGGAGTTGGTGGGTGCAATAGGATCTTGTAGCAAATGTCCTAAGAGGGAAAAAGGAAGAAAGCAAAGATTTTAATAAAATAAATTGATAATTTCATATATTGAAGTTGAGATTATAAGTAATCTATTAAAGTTAAGATGGATTAAACTCACCAGACCAGATAACAAAACATGAATCTACAGGAAACAGAAAAATACTCAATAGCTCAATTCACTTCCATGCCATGTTCCCCATTCCTTTATCTCAGAATCTTCCTCAGTCTGTGTTTCTCCCCCAAAACAGTATGTTCTGGTCCACCTTCTTATTCTCTTCTCCAAAGGCTATAAAGAGGTGGAGATCAGTCACCAAAAGCACAAACTAGGCTTAAAACCCTTGGGACCTCAACTTAACACAACATGGTAATGCTACAACATATTGAACAATATCACACTGATTGTTTATTTTGTTTCAGACACTGGGAAAAAGGCATGAGCAAGAGAGATTTAGTCCCTGCCCCATTAAATATCATTTGAGGACATTAACCAATAAGTACAAAGGCATCATCACAGAAAAAAGTAGAATTCCAGGCCATTTTACTGTACATACTAATCATAAACTAAGACCAAAATGTAGTTACGATGAAAAAGAACTATGTTCATTTATTACAAGAAAAAAGGAAATACTACCAAACTCAAATTCTTTTACAGAAAATCAAAATACGGTTTGACAATGGAAGAATTATTTTTAAATGTAGTAAAAGAAAGGAAAAACAAAACGAAAACCTAAAAACTATATCCAATCTCCTGGGATAGACCATGAAGGAAAATATAAGAAAAGGAATGAACGAATGACTGCACAGCTGAAAATTGGCACAATATTGTAAACTACACTTTAATAAGAAAAAATTAGTATTTTTTTTAAAAACCCAAGACATAATACTGAGCTCAAATTCTTCTAACATAATACAAAATTACCATGGTCACAAACCACAAGTATCCCAAGTATAGCAATACAGTATAAAATTTAATGTGATCCCGACTCAATATAACTCCTAAATTATAAACAATCTATATATACAACTTAGAAAGGGGGAAACAATTAGATCCAGTCCCTATCTCCATCCTTACTCCCCAAAGGAGCAACTGCTCCTTGGTTCCCAATGCAGGACAAATAGTAATTAACTCAAAACAGCACATTTTCTCATATACGTTACATAATGTAAGACTCTAGCATGGGAAAGAAGGTATTTCTGGTTATAGCTGGTGAAATCAGCAAACCTGCTCCCTTAAAAACAACTGTAAACCTAAATTTTTTTTGACAAGTAATTTTCACAGCCAAAGACATAAAATCCTCTGAGAAACATGTAAATATGAAAAACTGCTAAATTTCATGTAAGGACAGTGGGAATCTGTGGTCTGTTCCAAGGCTGTCCAATTTTCCCCTAGTACCCTACTTCATGACTGTTACCCTGTGAGGACCAGAAGCTGCCATGATAGAAGGGGATTCATTCCATTTAGTACAGAAGATGATGCATAAGCCTAGAAGCATTATTACCGGAAGTGATTTCTCAGAAGCTAGCCATTTGGGAGGACAAATAGCTCAGTTCACACAGGCTCAGGTTAGACAGAGACACCCATACAAGATGGCAATTTTCCCCAAACTCAATGTAATGCCAGCTGTGGTACAGGCTGGCAACTGTAGCTCCAATTCAACCCCTAGCCTGGGAACTTCCATATGCCACAGATGGGGCTCTAAAAAGACAAAAGACAAAAAATAAATAAAAATTAAACGAAGGATTTGAATATACACTTCAAAGTAAATATATGAATATTTAATGATCACATTAAAAATATGCCCAAATAGTTATTAAGGAAAGTAAAACTATAGTATACTGCTATACACCTATTACATTAGTATGGATAAATTCAAAATGACAGATAATACAAAAAGCTGGCAAAAATGTGAAGAAATTGGAACCTTTCTATACTACTGGTGAGAAGGTAAAACAGTAAATCACACTGGGAAACAGTTTAGTAGTTTCTGGGGGTTTTTTTGGCCACACAGCATCTGGGAGTTCCCAGGGCAGGGATCAAACCCGTGCCACAGCAGCAACAATGCTGGATCCTTAACCCTTTGAGCCGCCAGGGAACTCTTGTTTCTTTAAAAGTTAAACATACACTTACCATACAAACCAGCAATTCTAACCCCCGAAGCCTACTCAAAGACAAATGAAAATATATATCCATATAAAGAGATGTATGTGAATATGCATAGCAGCAATATTCATAGTAGACAAAAACAGTCCAAATATCCATCAACTAGTGAATACACAAAGTACAAATTCATACGAAAGAGTACTGTTCAGCAATTAAAAGAACTAACAGTACATGTGCCACATCACGATGAACTTCAAAATCATGTTAAGTGAAAAAAGCCAGATGCAAAAGAGCACATTACTATATTATCACATTTACATAAAATGTCTAGAAATGACAGAAAAGCAGAAATAGTGGTTGCTTACAACTGGGGGCAGGAGCAGGGGTTAACTGTAAATGGGCACACTGGAACTTTTGAGGGGTGATTAAAATGTTCTAACAGCATATTGTAATGATGATTGTACAACTCTAAAAAAAAAAAAAGAAAAGAAAACCACTTTAAGACAAGGCCCCAGTAGTTGTGGAATCCAACCTTCTTTCTACCCAATGCAGAAATTCCTTCAAGGACCCCTGACTTAATCCAAGGAAAGGTACAGGAGATAAACACACACACACACACACACACACACACACACACACACACACACACACACACACACACACACACACACACACACACACACACACACACACACGGGGTTGGGGGGGTGTACATCTTAAAAGGACAACATGTAAGGTTAAAAAAAAAATACATTACTTGAAGTTCCCGTCATGGCGCAGTGGTTAACAAATCCGACTGGGAACCATGAGGTTGCAGGTTCGATCCCTGGCCTTGCTCAGTGGGTTAAGGATCCGGCGTTGCCGTGAGCTGTGTGGTGTAGGTTGCAGACACAGCTCGGATCCCGTGTTGCTGTGGTCCTGGCGTAGGCCAGTGGCTACAGCTCCGATTGGACCTCTAGCCTGGAAACCTCCATATGCTGCAAGAGCGGCCCAAGAAATGGCAAAAGGACAGAAAAAAAAAAAAAAACTACCTATTAGGAAGGAGAAACTGAACAAAGTGACCAGGGTTATAGGACTAGACTATTTGTTTTGTAGCTTTTGACTTTTAAACCATGTAAATATATTTTACATAATTATATGACAAAACTAAAAAACTTAAAGGAAATGCCTACATTATCAAAAGCAAAACCAAGTAACTGTAATTCTTACCAAATGATGGTATAATCATTCAGAGATTAACTATTTCAAAGGACTTTAAGACAGAATATTCACTCTAAATTCTACATCCTTCTTTCACTTTATTTATTTATTTATTTTTATTTGTTTTTTTTTTTGTCTTTTTTGCTATTTCTTGGGCCACTCCCGCGGCATATGGAGGTTCCCAGGCTAGGGGTCGAATCGGAGCTGTAGCCACCGGCCTACGCCAGAGCCACAGCAACACGGGATCCGAGCCTCGTCTGCAACCTACACCACAGCTCACGGCAACGCCGGATCCTTAACCCACTGAGCAAGGGCAGGGACCGAACCGGCAACCTCATGGTTCCTAGTCGGATTCGTTAACCACTGCGCCATGAGGGGAACTCCCTTCTTTCACTTTTAGAAATCACTTTTTTTTTTTCTGGAAGTTTCCATTGTGGCGCAGTGGAAATGAACCCAACTAGTATCCATGAGGAAGCAGGTTCAATCCCTGGCCTCGCTCAGTGGGTTAAGGATCCAGCATTTCTGTGAGCTGTGGTGTAGGTCACAGATGTGGCTGAGATCTGGCACTGGCATGGCTGTGGCCAGCAGCTATAGCTCTGATTCGACCCCTAGCCTGGGAACCTCCATATGCCACAGGTGCAGCCCTAAGAAGCAAAAAAAGGAAGGAAAGAAAGAAGGAAGGAATCACATGTTTGGTGGCAATGCTGATAGTTTCTTTTATAAAGTGCTGATGTCTAGTTGAGGGATAAAGTAAATGTTGATGTCCTTGAGAATGCGGATTTTTTTTTTTTTTTCAGTAGGACGAAGGAAGAAAGTTATAAGATACAAAAGTTAAGGCGTTCCCACTGCAACCCAGTGGGTTAGGAATCCAACTTCAGTGCTCAGATCACTGCAGAAACACAGGTTTGATCCCCAGCTCGGCAGAGTCGGTTAAAGGATCCAGCATTGTCATAGTTGTGGCATACGTCACAACCGCACATCAGATTCAATCCCTGGCCAGGAACTTCCATATGCCACCAGAGCAGTCATAAAAATTTAAAAAAAGAAAAAAAAAAAAAGAATTACAAAGAAGCCTAAGTTTAAGAGAGAGACTCACAGGACCAAAATAAATAAGCAAATTATAACTAGGTCTCAAACCAGCTTGCCGCTTTCTCTGTACAAGAGATGGAAACAACTCCTTAGCCTAAGCAAACAACAAAGACACCATTAATCCTGGCAACATCTTCTAGATACATAACTGATCCCAAATTTGAACAAAGCAACTGTTAATTTACTTGCTTCAGAATATCATTGGTAAAAGTGGACTATACTATAAATGTTATGCTGACATGCTGACTATCAGTAAACTATGTCCTTAACCACTCCTGAAACGAAGTCTTTTGATTCTCCTTTTTAACAGTGACGGTCAGTGTTTAACCCCCAACAAATATTTTGACCAGATGACTGGGGGGACATTTAAAGGGTACAGAGAGCGAACACAAGAAGAAATAAAACTGACAATGGCTAAAATGCATAGCAAAACTTGTTAATGACTAAAATGTGATCCTGTGAACACTGGACCTAGCAATAACAATGACCATAAAATAAAACCTACAATGGTAAAAGCTATAACAGCTTAAAAGCTGACAGGGACAAATTAGATGTAAAAAATTACAAAGAAACTTAAGTTAAATCCTCATTCCAGAGTTTATGGAAAAGAAATGTCCCAATGAAAATAATTTCAGTAAAGTGAAAACTGATAAAAATAGAAAATGGTTTAAGGAATTAAATGACTTCAATGCCTTAATTTTGGCATTTGACAAGAAAAGCATCATATAATTCTAACAAATACCATAGGCACAAAAAGAGCATTTGTCAGAATCAAAACATTCTGTATTTACCACCACTCCTCCAGAATTCCTTCTCCTAGTTATGCTTCTGTTACAGCAACAAAGAATGCCTAATCAAAAACCTCAGATTAATGCAAGTAATTTTATATAAGCCTTATTTGTTGTTGATAACACTTGAAGATCAAGGAAAATTAGCCAAGTCTCATATGACCATCCTGATGCTACTATCAGAAAGCAAAAAATGCACACAAGGCAAGTCATGGTTAATGATTAAAAACCATCTTACTACTTCTCCAAGAAGCATTCTTGGAAATTAGAATATTAAATAGTCAAGGAATTCATTAAAAACACTCAAATCCAATAATACTTAGATATGTAAAAGTATCTGGAAAGGGAAAAAAAATCAGTATAGAACTCCACAGCTATAAGATATGTGGTATCCTACAAAAGACAGCGGTTTTCTGCGTTTGTTGATAATGCCAGCAACATGAAACAGAAGAGGTATCATAAAAGATACATTTCAACATACTAACTCAATAAAACATGCTTTCCTTCACAGCCTAAATTTGGTTCCCAACAAATATCTGACTAGTATCTGTAAGAATGCAGGTTTGATTCCTGGCCTTGCTCAGTGGGTTAAGGATCCAGAATTGCCACAAGCTATGGTGTAAGCACAATTCGAACCCTAGCCCAGGAACGCCCATAAACCACAGGTGAGCCCTATTAAGGGCAAAAAAAAAAAAAAAAAAAAAAAAAAATTTAAAGTGGCAAGACAAAACTAGGAAAACAATAAAAGTGACAAAATTTCACTTGCTGAAGTAGAATTATATTCAATGAGATTTTTCTTAAAGTCATTAAGAAACAAAAAACAGTACTAACTGGTTATATTAAAATACTCAAAAAAGTGGAATTCTTAAATAGATGTTTTCCTATGTTCACTTAATTTTATCACTATTGAATTACTACTGAATAAGATAATAAACTTTTCACAAGCCAGTCCTTTGCAAATAGCTTAGATAACTTTATTGACCACCTAAATATACCTATAGTCACAGAGACACAAAGAAATACAGAAAAAAAAAGAGGGGGGCCGTTTTATTAACAGCAAAAACAATTCTGTTGCCAGCCAAACCACATTACTTTGAAACTCTTGGATCCAAGACAAGATGGTAAATTAAGCAATGACAAAACAGTTTACTGAATGATGACAAGTGGCACCACTTGGTCTTGGAAAGACACTCTCAAATGCTGCAGATATAAAATCTTAAAATATTTTGTTTAGAAATGCAGTCTTGGATTCTGATAGGCAAATCTTTCCTGTACCATAATGACAAGACTTTTTTTTTTTTTTTTACAGACTCAGTCTAACCAAATTTGTTTCAAATATGCTTCCATTCTCTACAGTATGACCAAAAAAGAAAAAAAAAAAAAATCTTGTCCAAAATTTAAATTTTCTTTGGAAAAGTTAATAAAAAGTGTGAGCTTGATCTCAAAGGTCAGTGATGGGCAATAGGGCTTTAATTTACAAAAGGTAATAAAAATGAGACAGCAGAAACACAAGCAGTAAATGACTAGGGGGCAGGAGGCCAATTAAATGCCAAGATCTTTGTTCAACATGTTTGAGAAGGTATCTCTCTTTTTGTTCCATTCCAAAACATGTCTTAATAATGAATTTTTTTTCTGTGTTTGGGCACTACACAAATTAATCATTCTCTCTCATTATATTATTACATAACTCTTTCAACATTTACTTGAATAAACATGAAAAACTGGTAATGTTAAATCTTTTAAAGTTTAGCAGATCTGGTACAAATCAAAAGAAATTTTAAAGTACATCAGGGTTGGAAGTCAGGTACCTAGGCACTCAAACTCCGGAGAGAGATTAGTGTCCTGAAAATTTATCAGGCGAGGAAGGAAAAGGCAGAAGAACAAATTAGACTGGGATGTATCACAACAAAGGCCTCAGATGATCCCCAAAGGGAACTCTTCAAGGTTGTCCTAAGGTGTCCTAAAGCCACCAGGTCTTTAACGGAGGTTACTCCAAGGAAGGGGATGTGATCTGTGGTGAGTGGCTCTCTGCATCCAATGGCAATGCCCACGGAGGTCTTACAATCCTAGCAACACTCCCACTAAGAAAATGAAGTCCTTTATCCTTTAGCCTTGAGGTAGGCATTTGGGTAGTGCATATAATGCATCTACTATAATTAGTAATTCTTTAAATGTCCAAATACGATGAATTTTGAGTTAAAATATAATCATTATTATGTGCCTTTAAAAGTGACTAGCCCTCAGAGTTCCTGTCATGGCACAGCAGAAACGAATCCGAGTAGGAATGATGAGGTTTCGGGTTCAATCCCTGGCCTCGCTCAGTGGGTTAAGGATCTGGCATTGCCATGAGCTGTGATGTAGGTTGCAGGCATAGCTCGGATCCTGCGTGGCTGTGGCTGTGGTGTAGGCCAGCAGCTGTAGCTCCACTTGGACCACTAGCCTGGGAATCTCCATAAGCTGCAGGTGCGACCCTAAAAAGCCAAAAAAAAAAGAAAGAGAGAAAGAAAAAGTGACTAGCTCTCCATTTCCTAAAGCTATTTACTGACTAAAGTTCTTTCTAGCTCTAAGATTTTATGGCAAGATCTATATAGTAGTGTATCAGAAGTCTTGCATTTGAATATCATTAACTTTGAGGTGATATTTGGTGTATTAGAGTTCCATTTGGTATCCTGAAATTTTTTTATAAAAGTTACAAAATAATATCCAATTAAAGTTTGCATATTCCACTTCCTGTTTTTCATGATTTTAAATCTACATTTACATCTGAATTCAAATTTAAATATTCTCCCTCTTTCCCCACCTCTAATCTTAATCCACACTCACTCCCCCTCAACATACTGTCTTGGTTGAACCCTTATCATTTCTCACCCTGAATACTCCCAAGAGTTTTCTAGTTTTATCTTCCTGCCTTAACTTCACCTGCTCCCATAAGTTCCTCTTACACACTACCACTAAGTGATTTTTCTAAAACACAAGTCTGATGATTTTTTTTTTTGTCTTTTTGCCTTTTCTAGGGCTGCACCCGTGGCATATGGAGCTGCTTCCCAAGCTAGGGGTCAAATCGGAGCTGTAGCCACCAACCTACTCCAGGGCCACAGAAATGCAGGATTCAAGCCAAGTCTGCAATCTACACCACAGCTCACGGCAACACTAGATCCTTAACCCACTGAGCAAGACCAGGGATCAAACTCGCAACCTCATGGTTCCTACTCGGATTCGTTAACCACTGCGCCACAATGGGAACTCCGATCTTTCTTCTTTTTAAAGGCATAACTAAAAATTGTCAAAAAAATAAAAAAAGAGCCATACAACAAAACAAAAACCCATTTTCAAACAGCCTTTAAAACCCAAAGTCTTTGCAATGACATATAAGGCCTTTCAGAATCTACCCCTTACCAAAACTCCCCTTAAAATTTTACGATTAAGCTTTTGCTACAAACTCCATACTCCATTCTCAGCTACCACTGGCCATTCCAAAATAAGCAATGTTTGCTTACTCATTCCTCTGTGATTTGTTCTTCCTAGAATGTCCTTCTTCCTTCCTTGCATGGTTAACTATTCACTCTTTAAGAACTGACTCAAATACAACTACCAAGAGGAAAACTTCCTTAATTCCTGCCCCTCGGTTTGTTCAAAAAGCATTTTGCATATTCTGGTATTACAGCACTTATCACATTATATTGTCACCATTCACTGGGTCTCACTCACTCCAGGCCAGAAACATATTTATCTCTGTGCCATTAAACCAATGTTGGCACAAAAGCCAGCACCTAATAAATGTACAATGAATGAATCATTAAAAAGCACATTAGAGATCAACTTGTTCCATAGCCTCATTTTAACCAAGACGGACTTTCCTAAGATTACATAGCTAGTTACTGGCAATAAGAAAGAGAAGCTTAGTCTACTGATTCCCAACCTAGTTAGTATTCTTTCTACTTAACCAGCACCATTCCTACTTCTGCTATTAAGCTCATCACATCCACTAAGACAATTTTATCAAAAAGAATGATTACTGAAATTGGGCCCTAGCAGAATCAACTATTTGTTTTTTTGTTTGTTTGTTTTTTGTTTTTGTCTTTTTGCTATTTCTTTGGGCCGCTCCCGCGGCATATGGAGGTTCCCAAGCTAGGGGTCTAATCGGAGCTGTAGCCACCGGCCTACACCAGAGCCACAGCAACGCAGGATCCGAGCCGCATCTGCAACCTACACCACAGCTCACGGCAATGCCGGATCCTTAACCCACTGAGCAAGGGCAGGGACCGAACCCGCAACCTCATGGTTCCTAGTCGGATTCGTTAACCACTGCACCACGACGGGAACTCCCGACCTCAATTTTTAAACTTAAAATGTTTTAAGTGAACATATATGCTATATAAAGCATTGTACCTTCTCTGTAAAGAGAACCCAGCAAAAACGCTCAGCCTACATCCTCATCAAATGTTATATAGCTAACATTACTATAAAATAAGTAAATATGAACATATTAAACTCATGATTAGGATAAGCTGGTTTTCAGGATGTCACTTTAGACGGTATTACTTATTCATCTACAAAAGTGAGACTTTTTTCTAGTAGTAGCATTGAATTGGTGCTAATCACGGTATTACTTATTCATCTACAAAAGTGAGACTTTTTTCTAGTAGTAGCATTGAATTGGTGCTAATCAACCTAATATATACATATATCCTATTCTTCTTGTGTGAGAATAACTATACCAAATCTGAGTAATATTCATTTAGCCTAGATTTGATTTTCAACAGCAAAAGACTGCGAGAAGAGTTCCCACTGTGATGCAATGGGATCGGCAACATCTTAGGAAGCACTAGGATGCAGTTTCCATCCCCGGCCTGGCACAGCGGTTTAGGATCCAGCATTCCAACAGCTGCGGCTTAGGTCGCAACTATGGCTCAGATCTGATCCCTTGCCCAGAAGTTCCATATGCCACAGGGCAGCCAAATAAATAAATAAAGACTGGGAGAACATACTTCTACTGATGTCAAAAGTCTGACATAGGGCCTGAACGATAATTCTTCCACAATTCAAATCCACTGATCTAAACAGCCCCACTCTCTACCTTTTCCAAATGAAGAATTAATTGTTTAAGCTATCGTCATTTAAGAAAACAGCCCTCTTTCAATAATTTAAGCAAATAACTTCTGGGGACCAGCTATGGGCCAAGCACTGTGCATTTAACAAGGTGATACTTGGACCTTTTTTACATCACTGAATTGAAGCACGAAAATTAAATCCCCAAATTAAAGGTGTAAAGTATATTTTGAAACACTAGTTAGTAAGAGCTCTCCTAGATACATCAACACATGGGAATAATCTGGATTCAGCTAAGAACAAAAATGACAACACCATAAAAAGATCTTACGTATCACTGAGCAAATGGGCACAGATGAATTAACTGTTTTTGACATTTTAAACTGTTCTTTTTAAAGCTTGTTTTTAGGAGTTCCCGTCGTGGCGCAGTGGTTAACGAATCCGACTAGGAACCATGAGGTTGAGGGTTCGGTCCCTGCCCTTGCTCAGTGGGTTAACGATCCGGCGTTGCCGTGAGCTGTGGTGTAGGTTGCAGACGCGGCTCGGATCCCGCGTTGCTGTGGCTCTGGCGTAGGCCGGTGGCTACAGCTCCGATTCAACCCCTAGCCTGGGAACCTCCATATGCCGCGGGAGCGGCCCAAGAAATAGCAACAACAACAAAAAGACAAAAAAGACAAAAAAAAAAAAAAAAAAAGCTTGTTTTTTAGTCTTGCAAAACCTTTTCCCAATACAGTTTTGCAGACATATGTTAAAGTCTAAACCTCTTAAAAATCTTTTCATTAGGCAAAATTCATGTGTATAAGTGCTACAATAAAGAATAATAAGTTCAAGTCAAAGAGAAATGAATTTAAGATGAGTGAATCCTAAGAAGACAGCACCATTTTCCTCTTGGCAGAGCTTCCTAAACCCAGGTCTCTTTTTCTTCTTTAAACTTCCGATTGAGAAATTCCCTGGTGACTCGGTGGGTTAAGGATCTGGCACTGTCACTACTGTTAACTCTGGTTACTGCCCTGGCGGAGTTTTGATCCCTGGCCTAGGAATTTCTGCATGCCACAGGTGTGGCAAAAACAATGACAACAACAAAAAAAAGAGTTCCTGTTGTGGCTCAGCAGAAATGAATCTGACTGGTATCCATGAGGATGCAGGATCATTCCGTGGTCTTGCTCGGTGGGTTAAGGATCCGGCCTTGCCATGAGCTGTGGTGTAGGCAGCATATGTGGCTCAGATCCCGAGTTGCTGTGGTGTAGGCCAGCGGCTACAGCTCCGATTAGACTCCTAGCCTGGGAAACCTCCAAGTGTTTCAGCTGTGGCCCTAAAAAGACAAAAAAACAGAACAAAACAAAACAAAAATGGAGTTCCCATGGTGCCTCAGTGGTAACGAACGCAACTAGGATCCATGAGGATGCAGATTCGATCCCTGGCCTCAATCAGGGGGTTAAGGATCTGGGGCTGCCATAAGCTGTGAGGTGGGTTGCAGACGAAGCTTGGACCTGGTGCTGCTGTGGCTGTGGCATAAGCTGGCAACTGCAGCTCTGATTCCACCCCTAGCAGGGGAATTTCCACATGCCAAAGGTACAGCCCTCAAAAAACAAGAACAGAAAAATTTTAATGAAGCAGCACTTAGATTATGTTCCTTTAAACTTTCTCACAAGTTTATTTTAGTAGTAAACCAAAAGGCAAATACATGCCTCAAAAAATCAACAGGTCCAAACCACAGATTAAAATTTCAAGGAAATTATTAGTTCTCTAATTAAATATTCAAGCAGCTATGCCCTAAACCACCATTAGCCCCTGATCATCTAGATTCCACAGACCTGTAAACTTTTCTTTAAAGTATTTAACACAGGAGTCCCCGTCATGGCTCAGCAGTTAGCAAACCCGACTAGCATCCACAAGGATTCGGGTTCAATCCCTGGCCTCGCTCAGTGGGTTAAGGATCTGGTGTTGCTGTGAGCTGTGGCTCTGGTGTAGGCTGGCAGCTGCAGCTCCAATTGGACTGCTAGCCTGGGAACCTCCATATGCCTTGGATGCAGCCCTAAAAGTCAAAAAGACAAAATAAAGAAAGTACCTAACACAATAATTTCACAGTATGACAGAAAAATGTGTTTTAATTAAAAATAAAGGAATAATGAATGATATATATGCATTAGCCACTAAACATGGTGATACAGGGTAGGGTATTCTGATTGCTTGACCAAGCAATTTTTTAAAAGTTCGTTACATCACTTTAAATAACTAAGCATTACTATTATTGAGAAACCACTGACAGCTAAACATGTATGCCAGGGGAGTGTGGGGTGGAAAAATGACATAAAATCTGTGTTTCCAATTTGGAAAGGATTACATCTAGTCTGCTGAGAAATGAAAATCAACTGTTCAAATACTGCAATTTTAAAAGTATGAATGTTACTCAAGCCAAGCTGTTTACTGAACACCTGGGTTAAACTTCAGAGCTTCTTTACCTTTCATGTCTTTGGTCAACCTAAAACTATGAAAAATACTTCCTAAGACTCTTATGATGTCAATAGTTTATACAAGGTAAGCTTCAGCAGTCTACTACCTTTATAAACTGAAAAACCAAACACTCACCATAGATTAAATGGATGATATATAAACCACTCAGACCCACAACATATTCACAAACCAGGTCATGCCTCATTTCATAGTCTAGTAAGAATTAAAAGAGAATGCCAGACATCATTTATCTTAATAATTATGTAGGGGAGACTTTTATAAAGTGTTTTGTGGTTATAGAGCACTTTTATAATATTGTTATTTTCATATTTTAGCAAAGCCATGATGGTCTCTCATTAAATTATTACCAATAAGATAATACGGGCTAGTCAATTAGGCACAATTAAGTTGATTAATAGATGAACAACCAAACATTAATTGAATAAGTCAGTATAAAGCTAGATCCAAATTTCCCAAACTGGTATTCCATTGTACCAGAATGCATTAACAGGTTTGCTTTAATACCCTCTTGGAGAGTCATCCCAAAATACATTAGTGTCTTAAAACTGATTACTACCACTCAAGAAATTTGCTTAACATAGGTTACTTTTTTTTTTTTATTTTTACATCCACACCTAAGGCATATGGAAGTTCCCTGGGCTAGGTGGGAACTACAAAAAAATAAATGAAATAAAATAATAAAAACAGGCTAAAATTTAACATATTATGTAAGGATAAAACTGTAAATGTGACTTTGTATTTGGAATTCTTATATCTTTTACATATGTTTAAAAATTTTTTCAAAAAACAAAAAAACAAAAAAAAAAAAAAAGAAAGGCGTTCCCACTGTGGCTCAGTGGTTAACAAATCCAACTAGGAACGATGAGGCAACCCCAGGCCTTGCTCAGTGGGTTAAGGATCCGGCATTGCCATGAGCTGTGGTGTAGGTTGCAGACATGGCTCAGATCTGGCGTTACTGTGGCTCTGGCATAGACCAGCGGCAACAGCTCCGACTGGACCCCTAGCCTGGGAATCTCCATGTGCCACAGGAGCAGCCCTAGAAAAGGCAAAAAGACAAAAAACAAAACATTTTTTAAAATATTTTTGTGTTTTCTTACTAAATGATAAACTAAGGGTGGCTTTAGACTGGTATCTGCAAACACCTCAAATAACAAGTTTTTATTCTCTAAAAATAAAAGGCCGTGCTGCGTAACATACTTTCAGTTAACAATGCTTTTTTGAATAATTATCTACACCTTGTTAATATACAGAATTCTTTTTCCATGGCCACACCCAGAGCATAAGGAAATTCCTGGACGAGGATTGGATCCAAGTCTCAGCTGTAAACCTACATGGCAGATGTGGCAACACCGAATCCTTTAACCCACTGTGCCAGACTCGGGATAGATCCCATACCTCCATAGTGACCCAAGCCGCTACAGCTGGATTCTTAACCCACTATGCCACAACAGGAACTCTGATATACAAAATGTTAATAGAAGACAAAGACAATCTACAAAAGGGGTAATAATAACTATGAACTAGATATTCAGAATCATTAGTGGTTTTTCTGGCCACTCCTGGTTTTTCCAGGCCAGGAACTGAACCCAAGGCCACTGCAGTGACAATGCACTGGGCCACAAGGGAACTCCTAGAATTCTTAGTGTTTTATGCTCCTTGATGCCTAGTATTTCAACAGAAACTTAATTTTCTTAATGTTTCTTGCTCTAGTGAAAGAACTGAAACTATAGGACTAAGAGTTAACAAAATACATAACTAAGCATTAAAACAATTGAAAATTCTCATGGGCAGATAGAAAGATTTGGCAGAATTAACTGGTCTGGCACACAATTTGGCCAAATATTCATTTGACATCTCATACTGCCTCATTTTAAAGGAACAAAAATAAATTTTCTCTTCTATATATAACAGAAACCTTTTACTATATGAACACTGTGGAACACCTTCTTAAACTTGACTTACTAACAATGATTTGGGAAAATTGTTTTATAAGTCTGTAGTGGTAAGCTTCAGTGATTTGTTTATAACTGCATCCAGTTCAATGTTTATTTATTTATTTATTTATTGTCTTTTTAGGGCCATAGCTATGGCATATGGAGGTTCCCAGACTACGGGTCTAATCGGAGCTACAGCTACTGCCCTACACCAGAGCCACAGCAACGTGGGATCCAAGCCAAGTACACAACCTACACCACAGCTCACAGCAACACCGGATCTTTAACCCACTTAGCGGGGCCAAGGATGGAACCTGCAACCTCATGGTTCCTAGTCGGATTCGTTTCCGCTGCACCACTACGGGAACTCCCAGTTCAATATTTTGAAATCAAAACCTGAGTGAGATGAAAACATTGAAGGCATCTTTCAACGTTCCCACAGCTTTTAGGAACAGATCTAAGTTCTCTGGTTATTATAGCATTGTCCAGTAGAATGTTTGTGTGATGGTAGAAATGTTTTATATCTGCAATGTCCAATTAGATAGCTATATCCACAAGTAGCTATCAAGCACTTAAGATGTAGCTAACTTGGAGTTTCCTGTCGTGGCTCAGTGGGTTAAGAACCCAACATAGTGTCTGTGAGTGTGTGGGTTCGATTCCTGGCCTCGCTCAGTGAGTTAAGGACCCGGCACTGCTTCGGGCTGGGACACAGGTCAAAGATGTGGCTCAGACTGGATCTTGCCATGACTATGGTGTAAGCCTCAGATGCAGCTCCAATTCAACCCCTAGCCTGGGAACTTTCATATGCTACAGTTGCAGCTGTGGGGGGGGGGGAAGGAGATGTAGCTAAGTATAACTACAGAATTGTATTTTACTTATTTTTGTATGTATGTATATATATATTTTAGGGCCACACCCATAGCACATGGGGGTTCCCAGGCCAGGGGGGTGAATCAGGGCTGTAGCTGCTGGCCTAAGCTGCAGCCGTAGCCACAAGTACACCATATCCAAGCCACGTTTGCAACCTACACAGCTCAAGGCAATGCTGGATCCTTAACCCACTGAGTGAGGCCAGAGATCAAACCTGTGTCCTCATGGATACTAGTCATATTAGTTTCTGCTGAGCCACAATTGGAACTTAAAGAATTGTATTTTAAATTATCACAGCAGCTAGTAAGTTTTGTATGAAACACAGGTTTAAGATATAATCTGATTCTGCTTTCAGACAAAATGTAATAATCAGATTTACTTTCCCAAATGAAAAACTGGACCAAAAAACCAATGGCTTTCAGATTTATTACGCAACAGACACCTCAGAACAGTGATCTACAACTGCCCCACCTTACTGTCTAGAGAAAAGTTTCAGGCCACAGCACAACGAAGGAGAATCAAAGTGAAGCCCATTGGTCTCCTTGAGTTAAGAAGACAGAGTTGGGGAGTTCCCATCGTGGCGCAGTGGTTAACGAATCCGACTAGGAACCATGAGGTTGCGGGTTCGGTCCCTGCCCTTGCTCAGTGGGTTAACGATCCGGCGTTGCCGTGAGCTGTGGTGTAGGTTGCAGATGCGGCTCGGATCCCGCGTTGCTGTGGCTCTGGCATAGGCTGGTGGCTACAGCTCCGATTCAACCCCTGGCCTGGGAACCTCCATATGCCACGGGAGCGGCCCAAGAAATAGCAACAAAAGACAAAAAAAAAAAAAAAAAAAAAAAAAAAAAAAGAAGACAGAGTTGGGAGGGCAAGGCAGCTGGACTTCTCAGGGTAGAGTACTGGACTTCTCTGTGCAAAGGTGAGACAGATGCAGAGAGAAAAAGCACCTTACTTATAGCAGGTCCCTTTCAAGTCTTCAGCTTAGTACTGACTGATTAGTACATACGTATGAGGAAATTACCCCAGGATGGAGAAAGAACCCCTCCAAAAGGAACAAAAAGAACAGTCCCTATAACTCAGAGACAGCAAAACAATTCCTATTCCCACCACCTAGTGTAAGAAACCTCATAATTCACAAGGCATCAGATAGACAAACACAAGGTTCTTGCCTCTGTAGTATAGAAAAACTAGCCCCAAAGGCTGCTTTGGCCCTTTCTAAGACAAGCTTTAAAAGAACCCTAGCTGTGGCACAGTGGGTTAAGAATTCAGAATTGTCCCTGCAGCAGCATGGGTTCACTCCCTGGCCAGGCACAGTGGGTTGGGGATCTGGCACTGCCACAGCTATGGCAAAAGTTGAAGCTGCACCTCAGATTCAGTCCCTGGTCCAGGAACTTCCAGATGCCATGCATGTGGCCAAAAGAGAAAAAAAAAAAAAAAAAAGGATCAAATCATGTACAAGTGACTTAACCTCATCCCAAGAACAAAGCTTAGGAATATTTATAGTATGAAAACACCCACTCACAAGGTAAAATTTTACCAACAAGGAACAATTCACAATATCTGACATCCAATCAAAATTAACTAGGTATGCAAAAAAGCAGAAATATGACCCATGAAAAGAAGAAAAATCAAAGAGCAACAAACTAGAAATGACAGGATTCCAGCAAAACATTAAAAATTAACTGTATTACATAATTATTACATTATGTATTATAACTATATTCCACATGTTCAGAATTGTTTGATGCACCTAAAAACAGAATTTCAAAATATATGAAACAAAAGGTGATAGAAACTCCAGACAGAAACTGACAAATTCACAGTTAGATTTCAACATCTCTCAAAAATTGACAAAATAGAAAATCAGTAATGATAGAGAAGATCTAAACACCATCAATCAACTTATGAAAATGTTTTAACTGACCAGAAACATTGTGACCCCAATAACTTTTCTAACTGCCAAACAAAACAAAGCAAACCTGAATCTTATCCCGACAAGGTGTCACAAAATAATTCAAGACACCAGCATTTGAATTCTGGTTCAAAATAGTGTCTACAGTACAAGAGACCTCACAAAATCCTCTGTTACTGAGAATTATAAATCCAAATGCCTATAAAGGCAAGTAGGTAGTTTAAAAAAAGAGTGACAAAGGTTGGGTTGGACCAAGGGAAAACTGGAGAGAGAATACCTCCAACCCCCCTAAAAGGAGAAACCACCTTCTCAACTACGCCAATGACATCATGCCATGAGAAAATATAAACCCACCATTGTTAGACCTTACAATTTACCAGAAGGTGCCTAAAATATGGATTTTTATGTGTTTTCAAGATTTAAAAACACTGACCACCAATTTAGTAAATTTTTAACCAAGCTAAAAAAAAAAAAAATGTCTGAGAGCCAAATTCAAAACCACATCTCTGCATTAGTCCAGCAACCTCATCTTAACAAGTGAAATGAAGAGAAATTAAATAATTTGTCTAGGTCATCAAGACAGATAATTCTACCTGATCACATCTAAAATACTGTGTATGTGGACACAAAAATCCACACTTGTAGAGGAAATTGAAACCAGGATGCGGAGTTCCCGTCGTGGCGCAGTGGTTAACGAACCCGACTAGGAACCATGAGGTTGCGGGTTCGGTCCCTGCCCTTGCTCAGTGGGTTAACGATCCGGCGTTGCCGTGAGCTGTGGTGTAGGTTGCAGACGCGGCTCGGATCCCGCGTTGCTGTGGCTCTGACGTAGGCCGGTGGCTACAGCTCCGATTAGACCCCTAGCCTGGGAACCTCCATATGCTGCGGAAGCGGCCCAAAGAAATAGCAAAAAAAAAAGACAAAAAAAAAAAAAAAAAAAAAAGAAACCAGGATGCTTCCAGGATAGATAACTTAGCAATGCTTATCTCCTCAGGAAAGACGTGAAAACTGTACTCCAACAGTTGAAGGGTACAATTTTATCAAAGGCTTTCTGAATTGCTCCAGAGGATAAGAAAAAAACCAATGGGAGACTTACAGAGACAGAACTTGGGCAAAATGAAAGCTCTTTACAAAAAGTTGTCACACAATGATAGCACTATTTTGTAGAGTAAAATTTGGCTCCCTACCCCAGAGGTATTCAAGAAAAAGATTGGATGAACTTTCAAGACTATTACATAAAGGATTATCTGATGTGAAGAAATGGCTGTACAATTTATGGTCCTTTCTGCCCAAAGCTTTATAAACTCTCATCATGAAGAATATCCTAGTAATATCTTGTAAAATTATGTAAAAACTGAGCTGGCAAGCTCAATGATACCACAAAGGATCCCTGAGACAACCCACAGTTTCTGCTGGATAGAATATGACAGTCATATCCCATGTCATATCTTAAATAACTCAGTCACAGGATGGACAGCCAACTGATTTAACTGTTAAGGGAAATCAGAAATTCATCACAAGGATGCCTGAATTGGAATGCTCCCTTCTAATTCTAGAATTCCATATTACATGTGGTTAGAGCCCAATATTTCTGAACAGCAGGCAGAGATTTAAACTTCAAGGGGATGCATTTAGCAGGATTAGGAGGAGGTCAAAAACCCTTAGACTATACCCCAAACCACCCACCTCCACTTTCGGTTTGCCTTCAACTGTCGCATAAAGAATTTTTAAAATTATTCGACTTTGGAGGTCCGATCATTGTGGCTCAGCAGGTTAAGAACCCTACACAGTTTCCGTGAGGATGCAGGTTCAATCTCTGGCTTTGCTTAGTAGGTTTAGGATCCAGCATTGCCACAAGAATACGTAAGTTATTTACAAATTCAAGGACAGATAACATTTTAAGTGCACATTTTCTGTGGATTATAAAAACAAAAACGGACAAATGCTAACTGCCAAATTAAAGTCAACACACAGAAAATACACTACCTATAAAACTAGATAAAAACAACTTGAGAAAGTCATATATTCCAAATCTTCAGATTCAAGGTTTCCGAACAGAAAGGCAATGAAATGAATGAAAATAATTCTACTAAAATATTAAGGAGTCAGAACAAGAAAAAAATTGAGGAAAATGGCCAGATAACAATAATTAAGGTGGAAAAAAAAGTATCTAAATTAGTTTCCTGACATGGGTACCAAAGAAAAAAGTGAAAAGACAGAGTAACAGAAATTAAATGGATAAGAAGAAAAGTAAAAAATGATAGACACGGAGAAAAACCTAAGAGAAATTAGAACAATGATTCTGAAATATCATCTTTTAAAATAAAAGATAAAATTTAGAAAGTTACATCAAAACTCAAGAAAATAAATGTAATTATTAACACATAAAAGTAACCAAGTTGACTCCAAAGGAAGTATACATGGAGAGAAGCTAATAAAATAAGCCATTAACCAATTAATGATGGCATGCCATCAATGCAATGAAAACAGAGGGTGCAAAGAAAGGAGGATTGGATGCTCAAATTTAAGAAAATGAAAACCACAACCCCAAGACTCAGAAAATACATTTTCTTTTAGTGTATCAAACAGTATATAAGCTTATTTTAAAATCTAAGTTCCCAGGAAAGGGCACAAAATTAAAATTTTTAGATTTTAACCCTTCCTAAACATGTATCTAATAGTATCTCATCACTAATCCCAACTCCCAGGCACTGGAGTTATTCAACACTGTCTCATCCTCCTCTTCATTCTCCTCAGGCCCACACTTTATCCTAAATCCTCCTATCTTAACTACAACTTTTCCCAAGCACGTGACCTCTCCAAAATTCAATACCAAAATGCTAAATCCCTGAAGAACTTTTTCTTTTTTTTCTTGGTCTTTTTGCCATTTCTTGGGCCGCTCCTTGGCATATGGAGGTTCCCAGCCTAGGGGTCTAATCGGAACTGTAGCCCCTGGCCTCTGTCAGAGACACAGCAACTCGGGATTCGAGCCACTTTTGCAACCTACACCACAGCTCAGGGCAATGCCGGATCCTTAACCCACTGAATGAACACGGCCAGGGACCGAACCCCCAACCTCATGGTTCTTAGTCGGATTCATTAACCACTGAGCCACAACGGGAACTCCTGAAGAACTTTTTTTTTTTAACGGCCATACCCATGACCTATGGAAATTCCTGGGCCAAGGACTGAATCTGAGTTGTGGCTGCCACAATGTGAGATCCTTTAACCCACTGTGTCAGGCGGGGGATTCAAACCCAAGTCACTGCAACTGGATTCTTAACCCACTGTTGACACGATGGGAACACCTCTTAAAAACATTTTAATTGGGCTGTTCGTACATTATTTCAAACCATCCTATCTAAATTCATCATGTCTTTCCAAAATCAATGTCCTTCCAGACTTCATTTATGAGTTACCTTTTGAACCCTTCAATTTTTCCCATGCATTTGTATTAAAATGCCAGGCGTTATCAGTTCTTCAAGACAATTCAGTACTTTTTATCAAGCATACACCATATGAAAGCACCACACTAGACATGTTTATAAGGGCAGGAAGTATGTCTTTTAATCTATTTAGTGAAATACACCTTACCAAAAACAAAGTATGATTCAGTACATTTCAAAGAGCTAAAAAAGTTATAAGGACAAAATTTCCCCTTTCTATCATCTTACGTTGCTCCCTTTTCAATCCCACCACTACTCAGATCTCATCTGTTTTCCTTCCTAATTGGGTTTCACCTTACTCCAATAATCAATCCTACACTGATCCCAAAATTAATCTTTTATATGAGTTTTAATCACATCACTCTCCTACTTAAAATACTTATCAAACACACAGTGATTTGCAAATCACCCTCCCCATATCAAGATGGGTTAAAATGCAGATTACAGGGTCTTGTCCACAGATTCCAATTCTATCAGTATGATGTGATAATTAGAAACCTGAATTTTAACAATCCCTTTAGATGAGTTTGATTTAGGTGGCCTACAGAGCACATTTCTTAAAAAGAACAGGTATACAAGGTAAATGTCAAATTCCTTACCCTGGCGTCAAGGTTCCCTGCACAAAAGGCCTCTTAAGTTACCATTCATTATAGGACATGTGTGTGCTCTCCTACAAGGAGATTACAGATAAACTTGATTTTCTGCACCCTAAACAAGCTGAATGTTCTCTCCCTCAAAGCCTTCCTGAAAATGTCCAGTAATTTCACCATTCCTCTTGCCCCAGCTCAAGCCCCATAATTCCTAGACCTCATCAGACTAAAACAATTTCTCCAGCCTAATTCTACATTACTGTACTGTTTGCCCTGGACTTTTCTTTTTCTGGTCTTTTTAGTGCCACACACAGGGCATAGGAAGGTTCCCAGGCTAGGGGTCCAATCAGAGCTGTAGCCACTGGCGTACACCACAGCCACAGCAATTTGGCATCCAAGCCACGTCTGAGACCTACACTACAGCTCACAGCAATGCTGGACCCTTAACCCACTGAGCGAGGCCAGGGATTGAGCCTGGCTCCCTCATGGATACTAGTCAGATTCATTTCCAATAAGCCACGACAGGAACTCCAGCCTGAACCGTTATTTAAACTGGCATTATTAACTTCTCAGTTGGTTTTATCATATGACAAAGAACTGTGGATCAACCTCTTTTCTTCTCAGTATCCAGAACAATGCATATAGGGAGTCCCTTCCCTAAGACAATTTCACTGTACATAAACATGCCCAATTAGAAACTAATATTTTAGAACTAATACTAAATTGGGAAATTGTAGGAGTTTCCATCATGGCTCAGTGGTTAACAAATCCGACTAGGAACCATGAGGTTGCGGGTTCAACCCGGCGCTGCAGTGAGCTGTGGTGTAGGCTGCAGTCTCGGCTCGGATCCCACGTTGCTGTGACTCTGGCATACGCCAGGGGCTACAGCTCCGATTAGACCCCTAGCCTGGGAACCTCCATATGCCTCAGGAGTGGCCCTAAAAAAGGCAAAAAGACAAAAACAAATAAATAAATAATTTGGGAAATTGTAAAAAGGAACTTTCTTAGAAAAAGAAACCAGTTAAATAAATACACCTGAAATTTAAAAAAAATGAATCTACCAAGGTATATTACTGAATACTGTTCTTCCTTTCCAACCTAATAGACAAATGTTCCCTAAAGAATTCTTCCCAGACAGAACAAATTAAGTCCCCCAAAAACCTGGTAAACCAAATTCTGCTGTAACCTCAATCAGGGCTGCCCAAATTTTGAACCCAACAGCTATTCAAAAACAAGTACCTGGAGGGAAAAATTCACTGTTAATTTCCAAAATTTTTACATGTGCAATAAAGTTAACTTAAAAGTATCCTATTATGACGCTTGAAATATGATATAATGTAAATACCTCTAACACAGCACTTAGCCAATAACCGCTGTTTTACCTGTCTTCCCAGTAACACTGAACAACATAGTGGGTAGGGACCATGTGACTTAATTCACCTTTTTATGACAGCACTGAGACATTAAAGGTGATTAATACAGATATTACTAACAAAATAATAGATTTTCAAGATAAAAAATAGTAGTGATTCACCAAAGATGATATACAAATAGCCAATAAGCATAAACAAAGATAACCAACATCACTAATCATCAGAAGATGAAAATCAAAACCACAATGAGATATCACTTCACACTCCCGAAAATAGCTACCTTCAAAAAAAAAAAAAAAAACTTCTGTCACTGGGACTATAAAATGATGCAACCATTACAGAAAGCAATATGGAGTTCCTCAAAAAATAAAAATAGAAATACCTCATGATCTGGCCATCCTACTCCTGGGTATGTATCCAAAAGAATTGAAAGCAGGGTCTCAAAGTTGTTTACACACCCATGTTCTCAACAACACTATTCACAGTAGCCAAGTGGAAGCAACTCGAATGTCCAATGTTGGATGAAAGGATAAATTAAGCATGGCATATACACACGAGCAAACAGTATTCAGCCTTAAAAAGGAAAAAATTCTGTCACATGCTACAACATGGATGAAGCTTTCTGAACACATTATGTATGCTAAATGAAATAAGCCAGCTAACAAAATGACAAATACTGTATGATTCCACTTAAGTGAGGCATCTAAAGTAGTCAAATTCATTGAGATAGAAAGTAGAATGGGATCTGGCGTGCAGCACAGGTCAAAACTGCAGCTTGGGTCTGATCCCTGGCCCAGGAATTCCATATGCCTTTGGGTGGTCAAAAAAGAAAAAACAAATAAATGAAAGACATGTAGTTTAAAACAAGTCACTCCAGGAGTTCCTGTGTGGCCTAGCAGGTTAAGTATCCGGCGTTGTCAATGTAGTGGCTCAGGTTCGACCCCTGCCCCAGACACTTGTATATGCTGCAGCCACAGCAAAAAAAAAAAAAGTCACTCCAAGCTATATGTTCAAATTTCATTTTAGAAAACCCTTGCTATTTATAAGTTGTTTGCTCAATCAAAAACAAAGTATTTCTGTTAAAAGAATCAGAACTCCAAAACTGGAAGAGATTCTTAAGATCATCTACTGCACTAATTCCACTATGGGTTCACAAAGAATGCCAAAATGAGAAAAATAAGGAAAATGAAAGTAGTCTTTCATAAAGCTAAACCTATCTAATTTTAGGGCATATACTTTATTCTAAGAGCATACTCTTCCTACTTTAAACCTTGCTCTTTTTAATGGTAATTTCATCCATTCAACAATACTTGCTGAGCCAACCAATAACCAATAACAGGGCTACAATGGTGAAGAAGACCAGCAAGACTCTTGCCCTCAGGGAACCACCTACCTAGTAGTGGAACGTGACAGTAACAGTAGTAAGAAAAAAAATAATAAGGTTTGTTTTTTAAATCCTCAACATGCAAAATAAAATCTAGGTCAGCCTAGGTTAGTGGGAAACACTAATCTCCTGCCCCTTACTATTTTGCAAATGAGAAACTGGATATCCAGAAGTTCCACAACTATTCAATAGAAGCCAAAACCACTTTGTTTCTAGAATCTAGAATCCAAAACACCAGGAAAATGTCCATGTCCTTGAAGAGAGATTTGACCATGATTAATTCACAAGACTCCAAAAATCTCAGTAATATTTTTCCACTTAACACGTCCTTTCAGGGAGTTCCCATCATGGCTCAGCCATGGTTCGTGGTAATGAACCCAACTAGTATACATGAGGACCCAGGTTCAATCCCTGGCCTCGCTCAGTGGGTTAAGGATCCAGCGTTGCTGTGTGGTGTAGGTCACCACTGACCAGGCTGAGATCCCTTGTTGCAGTAGCCGTGGCATAGGCCGGCAAGTACAGCACATGGAAGTTCAACCCCTAGCCTAGGAAATTCCATATGCCTCACCTGCAGCCCTAAAAAGCAAAAAAAAAAAAAAAAAAAAAAAACCCAAAACACACAACATGTCCTTCCAGGAGTTCCCATGTGGCTCAGGCATTGGTGTCACTGCACTGTAATTGCAACAACGTGGGTCACTTCTATGGTGCAAGTTTGATTCCTAGACCAGGAACTTCCACTTGCCATGGGCAAGGCCAAAAAAATAAAAATAAAAAATAAAAAGGTAGAAGGGGCAAGGAAAGAAAGAAAAGAAAAAAAAAAAAGTCCTTCCAGTTCTAACAGGATTTGATTCTACATATCAAACTTGTTATATCAGCGTTCCCACTGTGGCTCAGTGGGTTAAGAACCCAACATAGTGTTCATGAGAATGTGGGTTCAATCCCTAGCCTTGCTCAGTGGGTTAAGTATCCAGCACTGCTGCATGCTGTGGCAGAGGTAGGTCACAGATGCAGCCTGAATCCCATGTTGCTGTGGCTGTGACGTAGGTCGGAGGCTGCAGCTCCAATTCAACCCCTAGCCCAAGGAACTTCCATATGCCGCAAGTATGGCCATAAAAAAGAAAATGAAAAAAAAAAAATTGTTAGATCAGTTGAGGACTCAAAAGTTTAACGAAAACTTAAAAATCCCTAGGGCAGAATTTATCAAGTCTCATGCCAAGGAAAGAAAATTCATTCTACATACTTCCCCATAAATAATAAAGCTAAATCCAGTATTTACAACTAGGGGAAAGAACTGATATAGAAATAAAAAGAAAGAGAATGATACCTTCTTGTTCCATGTCTCTGCGCCTTGAATAACTCTGTGGAGCAATAGCTATCCCATTCACTAGAAACTTCAGAAAGTTTAAATACACAAAGCAATTGAAAAATAAACAGTGATAATCAGCTAATTAACATTTCAAAGAACGATTTAAAAAAAAAAACCCTGTAATTCCAGTGAGTAATCTAGGTTTGACAATATTTGATCTGACAATTCAATCTCTTCTCTCACCACACCCCCACCTTTCTCTAGCTCTGCACAAGGGTGGGATATTAGGCACAAGATATGTGCCAGACAGCAAGTCCATAGACTTGCCCTCATGGGTTTAAAAGGCTTCTCCTCACTTAAAAATAAACTTACATATAACACAAATTTGGAAAAACAAACTTAGAGAAAGTATAATTATCCCCTTTTGTAGGTTAAAAACTTAAAGTTAACTTGCCTAAACAGTAAGTATAAGAGTCAAAATTTGTACCTAACTGCAAAGTTTACAGATCTTTGATTTCCCCCCCCCTCACCTTCTCACTTTCTTCTGAGTTCTATCATAAACACCTTCATAAAAGCCACTGGATAGAAGAGGATAAGGCAGAAGAAACACAAAAATGTACCAAAAAACAGTATTTTCCCTAAGATATAAGAATGTATTATAAAAACTGCACCGAGAGAATTATAAGCACCTATGACAAGAACAAAGAATTCACTGAAGAGGGAGGGAGTTGATGAGTTAAGACTATACAGAAAAGGAACATATTTTAGGCAGAAGGAACTTCAGAGAGCAAAGGTGGGAAAAACAGAAGGAAGACATAGGGCATGTATGTTTGAAAAGACAAAAACATCAAACTGACCGAAGCTAAGAAATTATGTAAGAGGGCAGTTGAACACAAAGCTGAAAATATAGGATTGGGTCAGACAATGGAGAACCTTCTGAAACAAACTCCCTTTTAACAGTACCAAGATAAAATTAAACTTATGAAATAAGACTGCACATACCCTATACTAACTGGAATGAAGTTACGCTTTTCAGCTAAGAAAAACAGTCTAAGTCATAGTATCTGATACAAAGATGAAAAATGTTGGATGTAAATTCAAATTAACTGATTTTTTTCCATCTCTTGATAACCACAGACTTAGGTCCAAAGAGATGAAGAGAAAAAAATCTTGAATCTGTATCCATATTGCTGAAATGTTATGCCAGCTACACAATTATATGAGAATTAAAGCCCACGAATCTTCCCCATAGGATGGAGGAGGAGGAAAACTTGAAAAAGAAATTACAAAGCTCCAACGTCAGAAAATCTTTGAGTTGTCAAGATTGGTTTAAAAAAAAAAAAGCTACAGATGGACCCTCTCATGTTGCTTTTTCCTTAATGCCATTTCTTAAAATCCACGTTAAAATCTCAGAAAATGTTTAATTAGACAACTGTCCTGAAAATATTTCTAAGAAAATTCCAAGCATCTACACTATTCAAATTTCCCTCTTAAGAGAGGGAGAGTCTTAGAGAGCAAAAGTCCCATTTACCTAGTAAAAAGGACACCTACCAAATCTAGGGTTACCTGAATAATGACATCATTCTCTAAATTCTACCAGGCCAGGTTGGACTGGTAGCAATCCCCCCAAAACAAAAGTTTGTGTAGAAGAGCTCCATCTCCTCATTCCACAAACTAGTAAAAGCTATGAAGATATAAAAAAAGCACCCCATTTAAAAAAAAAAAAAAAGTGAGAGTTGGGTGGGGAAGTACGTAGAAACCACACAAATTCTTACTTACATTTATAAAATATAAGAGGAAAGGAAACTTTTTATCTAACCCAAAGCTCTCATTTTGCACATTAAGAAACTGAAGCCCAAGGCAGTTAAGTGATTTACCCAGAGCTACTGCTTCTCTATAAATGTGTTAAGTGTCCCTTACCAGTCACAGCAGCACTTTATCCCATTCTACCACAGTTAATTAAATGTTTATGAGATTAAGTACCTAGTATACCACAAAAAACAAAAACAAAAAAAACACATACACACTATTCACCTCTTGGGCACTCCCTCAGTGCCTGCGCCTGGGAGTTATACAGAAAACACTGAATGAATCGCAAACAAATACTATTCCTCCCCTCAGCCACTACAGTGGCAAAACCTCTAAGATAAAATTAAAGACTTAATGACTGAAATTCTCAAGTTCTGACTAAACAAGTGAGTGGATCAACAAAATCTTAAAAATTCTGGCGAAATAAGAACATCAAGTATTACTGCCTATTTTTTTTTTTTGCCAGTTGCCCTTCTCTTTACATTAACGTTTCCAGTGTATTATTATGCATACACTGTTACTTACCGCAATAATAATCACGTTATCATTACTGACACACTGATTATAGACAATTGAGCATAAAAATATCTTGTCCAGCACAAAGTAATATATCTTCAACAAAAACACCTAAAATAACTTTCTACCAAGCCACAAATAATAAAACCACAAAGGAATATAATGCTGTAAAAATCTCACCAACTAAAAAACAGTCAGTACCATCGGTCTGCCCTGGATCACTATTTACCGTCCAACTGTCAAAGCACCTGAAGAACCAAGGGGAGAAAGTTCCGCACCGAGTTCACCGGCTGTGGGTGCGCCAGACCATACCATCACCCACACATTTCAAGTTTGGGGAAATGCAAACACGCCACATGTACATGTTTAAACCCAGTTAAACCAAGGTAGATATTAAGTCAGCTCCTGTATCCAAAGCTTTATAAAAAAGGCAGCAACATGCATACACATTTCACCTCATTTAAAAAAAAAAAAAAAAACCACTATCAGAAATGATGAAGAATTGACCCAAGGCGAATTAAACAGTTTTGAACATTGAGACCACTGTACAGAGGATTCTGTCTTTCTGAAATTCTGGGCAAAAGTCCTTTGGCGTGTTTCAGAACTAATGACCGTACACTACCACACAAACAACAAAAACTTAATACAAACCACCCGTAAAACCGTTCCCGTTACCGTTGCCCAGAGGGTTTTTCTAAAACGAGCATGGAAAAGGGAACAATAAAAAACGTCTCACCGCAAACACAGCACGAGAGGGACTGTCGGAAGTAAGGCAAGAGCCTGTTAATCTCTGTAAACGCCTTGGGGTCTCCGGGGTCGTAGTTGAGCACTAGGCGGCTCGCGGAAATGTAGAGAGCAGTAGCATTCACGGGGTTCATTGCAGACACTTCGACACCGCTGGCTCCCGGTTGAAAAGAAATTCCGGATCCAACTTTCTAAGCAGCCAGGGAACAATGGCGAATTTGCTACAATTCGGAGGAAATCAGAGCAGAAGCACTGGCCAAAGTAGTAACCAAAATCCGTACAAGTTTGTGGAGTTGAAGCAATCCTCCCACACATGGGGGCCTTGGCGCCCCTCCTCCGTCCCTGAGACTTGCAGATCGAAAAAGAAAAAAAAAGCGAAAAACGAGCCTTCGAGTTTGTCCCGGGCAGCCGCGGTACGTAGAATGCGGCGGTTTGGGCGCTCGGGCCGGGACTCGGCGCTCAGTCTAGCCCCGCGGCTCGGCGGGCGGCCTGAGCTCGAGCGACATCTCGGAACGCGGAGGCACCTCCTTCTAGTCGAGTTGGGCGGGCGCGGGAGCAGGCCCCGGCCCGGGCCGAGGGGCGGGCACGCTTCTCACGGGCTGCTGGGCCCTTTACTCCATCACAACGGCCGGCGCGGAGGCAGCGGCGACGGCAAGGACGGCACAGGCGACGGCTTCTTCGATCTAGTGCACCGGGCCGCCGCGGCGGCCCACGTTGCTGCTGCGGCTGGCTGAGGCCACCGCCGCTCTCTCCATATCGGACGCGGGGACCGGACTGCGCCTGGCTCTCCGCCTCGGCGGTTACAGCCCGGCTGTTCCCTGAGGTGGCGAAGCGGGCAGGAGAGGCCCCCGCCCGACAGGGGAGGGCCGGGAGGAAGTGCGCGGGCCGCCTGCGGCGGGAGGGGGCGGGGAGCAGGCCCAGCCGGGCCGCTGCGGCGCCCCTCGCTCCTTAGTCGCTCACTCCGAGGTCACCAGGCGCAAGCGCCGCCCCCTCACTGCCCGGCCATCTTCTCCCCGCCGCACACACGGACGCTTCCTCCGCCAAGCACCACAGCCGCCGCCGCCGCCGCCCACGGTGCCCGCCCGGCCGCGGCCGAGGAGAGCGCTCACAGCGCCAGGCCCCGCCGCCGCCCAGCGCACACAGCAAGGCCCCGCCGCAGGCCCCTCCCCCCGTGCCTCGCCGGCCTCACCCCGACTCCACGCGCCAGTCTAACTCGGTAGGGCCCGGGTTGCTGTGGCCTTAATGGATCCCGCGGGCTGTGCGGTGCCTCAGGCCCTACCGGCGACGACGACCGTTACCCCAACGGGCAAAGCCACTGTCATCCCCGAGACTCCCCCGCCGCCGTCGTCGCTAGCGCCCGCACGCATGCGCAGACCACACTCTCACCCCTCCCCCGCCCTTTCCTTTCCCTTCGCTTCCCTTTTCCCCTGCTTCTCCTCTAAGAGCCCCCTCCACACCCTCCTAGAGCTACCGGCTCGCTGGGCGCATGCGCACTCCACTACCCAGCTCCACCGCCCTTCGCCCTTACGCGTGCGCTTTGACCGCCCACCCAGAAAACCGGATAAACACATCAGTCCGCTCAGGCCAGCCCCTCCCCGCCGCCAACCCACCCTGAGCTCACTGCGCATGTCTGGCTCTCCACTTACGGCTGGCAGTACAGAGCATGCTCTCCACGAGCTGCCTGCGCTCTCCGCCCCTCCCCCATGCGCTCTCAAATTCCCTCTTAAGCATGTGGGCTGTGGCGAAACATTCGTTAGTTGACCCATCCTTCCCCACTGTGGGCTGCAGGCTTCCCGCACTACACTGCTTCCACGGTGTCCGCCAACGCAGAGGCCCGGCTGGATCATGCCATGTGGCGCTCCGCCCTGACCCAACGCGGCCTCTCCTCGCCCCGGCTGACCGCGCTGTGAGGAGAAAGCCCCGCACCGCCCCAAGCCCCGCCCTCGCGGCCTTTCTCCTGGAACCACGCTTCCCGACTGCCGAAAGGGCGCTGCAGCTCGCCAACACTCGCCCGGCCCAGGAGGGAGGCGGCGGTTGACGTGGCTGTGCGCCCAGAGGGCGCTTGGGCGGCGTTGGCCGGGTTGGGGCCGCGGCCCGGGTCGACGGCAGCCTGAGGCCTCTAAGGCCCAGACAGGCGGTCTGAAGTGACGGGGCGCAGACCCACCTCCTTCGCCTGCCGGTCAGTAGCGGGCTCTTTCCGCGGCCTCTGAGCCTTGGAGCCAGACGGACGCGGGCGGTCCAATTTAAAAAGAAAACGAACCTCTGTTTTAGCTCCTTTAACATAGCTGGGCCCTCTCTGTGAAGAGATTTCTTGAAGAACCATGGTGCTGCTTTAGAACCCAAATTCTTGAACGTATTATCTGTTTTAAACAAGCTTTGGCTCATGTTTTTGCAGGAGACCAAGGACACTGAGAAATTAATAAACAAAAGCCTAACTTAACGCCTGATTACCCTCCCCTCCAAAAGAACAAACCCTTCTTTAAAAATAGAAACAGCGTAGGAACCATTATCTCTGGATCCACCAGAACTCTTCAACATAGCATTTCTTGGACGTAGTAAATGCTCTATACCTGTTGGCAAAGCGAGGTTTACGACGTGCGCAAATCTTTTGTGGCACAAATACATGTTAGTTTTTGAGGCTTGCCACTTAAAAATGCAGTTAAGGTATAAGAGAACCAACCCGTATAACCTTCGACAGATAATTTGAGAGCAGGTTTATTTTCTTTACAAGTCTTAGCATATTATCAGGATGTCGGTATTAAGCAAAAATTAATCTATTTTCCTAATTTCGTAAAGTAGAAATTAAAGTTGTGTGAAATATATTTGGTTGTCTTGTATCTAAAAAATGACAGTCTATAAAACGCACTTTTTTTTTAAAGCTTCATCTTGCTTTTTTTAAGTAAACGATCTTTGCAAAGCGCACCTTCAAATAAGACTGTTCAAATATACAGTTCTATTTTTATTCCAGACTTTTAAGTTCTTCTAGAACACACAGGTTGTCCTTCCCCAGAGACCAACACGGAGAGTTAAATAATCAGCACTGTTTCCATTCAGACAGTATAAATTAGCAGTTACCCTAGGCAAGTGATTATTTGCAGGGCCTTAACCTTGCTGATTTTCTCATGAATGGATTTTTTTTTTTAGTCTCTTGGGATGTGCACATCAAATTAAGATTAATTCTATTGATGGTTTGTGTGTATATGTGTGTGCGAGAGAATTAAACCAGTTGCTTTTTAGCTTCTGAAATTGGGTTGCATCTGATGATAGCCTATGGCACTTAGAGGCAAAGCATCTCCACACAGAAATATATTCCCTATCTAAAAACTATTTGCTTGCTTGAGGTTTGTCTAAAAAGAAAATAAATGAACTGTTTACACAAAATAAAGTGCTTGGGTCAAATATTTAGGAGAAATCATGTATAATCCTCTAAACTATCAACTTAAGGTAATTTTTTTATATCTTAGATTTAATTATCATTTGGAAGTAATAGTGTTAGGGTTGCCAGATCTAACAAAAATACAGGATGTCAGTTTAAAAACTTTAATAAACTTTTTATTTTAGAACAATTTAGAATTTACAGAATTATTGCACTGATAGTACAGACAGTTCTCGTCTATTCCATTCCCAATTTTCCCTATTAACATCTTACATTAGCATGGTACATTTGTCGCAATTAATGAACCAATAGTAATGCATTATTATGAACTAAAATCCATATTTTACTCATATTTCTTCACTTTTTCCCTAATGTCTTTTCCTGATCCAGAATCCCATCCAGGATACCACATCACATTTAGCCATAGCTCCTTAGGTCCCTCCTGGCACCCAGTTAAGTTTTCATTTCAGACAAAAAATACCTATTTCCTTCTTATTACCCGTATTTCCTACCCAGTTTGAATTATAGCTCCCCTTTTCCATCCTCCAAGATTTCCAAGTGCTTACCTCTTTCATTGCACTTATTCTACTCTGTGGTTTGAGCCCTGTCTTCTCCTTATTATACTATAACTGTTCCAAGGTCAGAGTTTCTCCCCCTTTGCCTTTTATCATCATTGCCTTGCATAGGATCTGACATGTAACAGGTACTCAGTAATTGCTAAAATAATGATGAATTACCAGAAATGCAATAATGTAAGTAAACACCGCAGTACAATGTGAAGTGAATAATAGGCACAGACAAATGTTTGTGTCTCCCTGGGGAAAAATGTAAAATGTCTTACAAATTTTAAGACAGTTTTAACTTCAGCTTGATCAATGGCAATTCTAAGATCCTTAATAAAACCAGAAGTGTGGATTGATTTGAAACACTCAGAATAATCATTCAACAAGTATTTATTGATTGTACTCTAGCACGTTGGGGACAATAAATTAAATGCAGAAGTAGTTACACTTTCAAAGAACAAGGATCAGGCTGGCAGTTAGTCAGAGTGATCTTCTGAAGGGTTAAGCCCTTTACAACATTGTGAAAGAGTTGTTTGCCTTCCTACCTCTTCCTCTTTCACCCTCCTTCCTCTGCTCCCTCCTTCTTCCTCCAAAATCTCTCTAATGTTCTCTCTCCCGCATCCCCAGACTGCCCTTATAGAAAGGAGCCCAGGAGTTCCCATTGTGGCTCACAGGTTATGAACCTAACTAGTATCCATGAGGATGCAGTTTCCATCAAAGGCCTCCTTCAGGGAGTTAAGGATCTGGCGTTGCGATGAGCTTCGGTGTAGGTCACAGGCACAGCTCAGTTCTGGCATTGCTGTGGCTGTGGAGTAGGCCCACAGCTGCAGCTCCAATTCAACCCCTAGCCTTGGAACTTCCATATGCTGCAGGTGCAGGCCTAAAAAGAAAAGAAAAGGAAAAAAAAAAAAAAGGACCCAAGAGAGTTCTCTTTCATTCTCTCTGCCATTTGTGATGTGAGGCAATAAGAAGTCTGCCATCCTCAGCCCAGAAGAGGGCCCTCACCAGATAACCATGGTGGCCTCTGATCTCACACTTTTTCACCATCCAGAGCTGTAGAAATAAATATTTGCTCTTTAAGCTGCTCAGTCTCAGTTTGTGGCATTGTATTATAGCAGCTCAAGCTCACTAAGACATAACTCCTACCAAATTTTAACAAGGGCTTAATCTACTGCCGTTCTGGAAAGAAATCTGTCCGATTAACCTCAATCTATGGAAAGTGATAATAGCTTAATCTAAACTCACAACAAATCTTCAAAGACTAGCTAGAACAAATACCTCTTTACAAAGACCAGTAAACCAGATGAAATTAAAGCAAGGCCTAATCCAAACCAGTCCTGTTCTTTGCTGACTACTCCTCTCTGATTGTTACTAAACCATCTTCTATCTCCTGCTCTTTAACTGTGATCTTCTCTCCTCCTCAAAAGGAATGCCTGAAGAGAGTCATATCCCTTTGCATTTCAATTCCTGTTGATATTTTTCCAATGCCTTTTTTTCAAATCAATACATACACCCATTCATTTCATAGAGAAACATTTATTTAGTAAATCCAGTACCTATTTATTTTATATGTCAAATATTAAAATTGCCTTCAGCTTCTTCATCCCCAACTCTAGCCTAAACAAAGCAGCTGCTTTATTGGTCATCTGCCTAGCACAGTGCCAGACACATATTAAGGTACCCAACTAAATGTTACTGTTTTTATTCCTTAAGACATTTTCAACACTACTCAAATGCCTATTAAATTTGCCCATTCATTTACGTAACCAACATTTATTGCCAGTTATATGCCAGGCATTCAGAATACAAAAATGAATAATTCAACAGTTTCAAGCCCTCAAAGAGTTCACAGTCTAGTTGGGGCAGCAGCTATGTACACAGCTAATTTATAATTCAGAGTGGTAAGGATTTAGGAATGCACTTGATGCAAATGTAAATATCTTAGCAGATATTTCTGTTCCACTATAGGCTAAACAAGCTTGTGACTTTCCTGGGAAAAATAACTACAATTATTCATAGCATTGTTTCTAAGAGAAAATGTGTTCTGCATTCCAGTCAATTTAAAATTGAATTTTTGGAACACAGCCTGCTTGTCCCTGGGAGCTGTCTTATTTTGCCATTATCTAAGATCCCCATCTGTCTTAGGACAATTTATATCTCTTTACAACTCCCACCTGTTCCATATGGCCTATGGTACTACCTGAAGGTTGCAGATCCCAGGGCCATCGACTTACTCAGCATAGTTCAACACTGCATGACTGAGACAGTCCTCTGGTCAAGCAGTTTGAATCAAGAAGGAAGGACTAAAAGAGACTTAGTCCTAAATTTGACTGTTCAAAATTTTACTATTAGAGAAGGCAGTGAGAAAAGTTCATCAAGAGAGTGATGAGAGTTTGGAATTGCTGTTACGTGAAATGAGAGAGGGAGGACTGGAGAAGCGATTGCAGAGATGGTTTCCAAAAGGGTATCTCTTGGATAAAATAGTATCTAAATACACACTCCTGGACAATAAAGGTTTAAAAGATGGATTTTAAACCATGAAAGGCCCTAAGGAGCCAAAGCAATTTGGAGAAAGAAGAATAAAGGTAGAGGCATTACATGTCCTGATTTCAAGCTATAATATAAAGCTATAGTCATCAAGACAGTATGGTACTAGCATAAAAACAGACAAGGAGTTCCTGCTATGGCACAGCAGGTAGAGAATCCAATTGCAGCAGCTAGGGTTGCTGTGAAGTTGTAGGTTTGATCCTCAGCCTGGCGCAGTGGGTTAAAGGATCCAGCGTTCCCATCATAGCTGAGGCTTGAATTCAATCCCTGGCCCAGGAACTTCCATATGCCACAGGTATGGCAAAAAAAAAAAAAAAAAAAAAAAAAATTAAAAAAGCAGGGAGTCCTGCTGTGGTGCAATGGGATCAGCGGCATTTTGGGAGCAGTGGGACACAGGTTCTATCCCTGGCCCAACATAGTAGGTTAAAGATCTGGCATTGCCACAGCTGTGGCCTAGGTCACAACTACAACTTGGATTTGATCCATGGCCTGTGAACTCCATATGCTGCAAGGTGGACAAAAAACAAAACAAGCCAAAAAAACAAAAAAACAGACAAATAGACCAATGGAATAGAATCGAGAGCCAAGAAATAAAGACAATCAACAATCGACAAGGGTGCCAAGAATACTCAATGGAGAAAAGACAAGTCTCTTCAATAAATGATGCTGAGGGGTCCCTCATGGCTCAGCAAGTGAAGATCTGGCATTATTACTGCTGCAGCTCTGGGTACAACTGTGGTGCAGGTTTGATCCCTGGCCTGGTGACTTCCACATGCCATGGGTGCAGCCAAAAACAAAACAGAACAAAACAAAACAAAAAAACTGGAGTTCCTGCTGTGGCAAAGCAGGTCAAGGGTACAGCTATGGCGCAGGTCACAACTGCAGCTCAGATTCTATCCCTGGCTGGGGAACTTCCATATGCCATGAGTGCGATGGAAAAAGGAAAAAGGAAAAAAAAAAGGACCAAGAGGAACATTTTTAAACCACCTCACATCTATTAGAATGGCCATAATCAAAAAGAGGAGAGATAGCAAATGTTAGTGTGGATGCACACATTTTAAAACTTCTTAAAGCCCTCTGTATTTAAAATAATTAAATTTCTCCCTTTTTTAAGCAACAGCAACCAAAAAAAAAAAACACACAAAAACAAAACTTTCCTATGGATATGGAAAGAAAGGGAAGCTTGGAGCACTGTTGGTGGGATTCTAAATTTGTACAGCACTGTGGAAAACAGTATGGAGGATCCTCAAAAAATTAAAAATAGAACTAACATATGATCCAGCAATCCCACTTCTGGGAATATATCCAAAGGAAATGAAAACACTAACTCAAAAAGATAACTGCACCTCCATGTTCAGTGCAGCATTATTTACAGTAGTCAAGATATGGAAACAATCAAAATGTCCAACCATGGGTAAATGGATAAAAAAAAAAAACAAAATTTAAGAGTTCCCATTGTGGCTCAGCAGAAACAAATTTGACTAGCATCCATGAGGACGCAGGTTCGATCCCTGATCTCACTCAGTGGGTTAAGGATCTGGCGTTGCCCTGAGCTATGGTGCAGGTGGAGGACGCCACTCGGATCCCAAGTTTCTGTGGCTGTGGTGTAGGCCAGCAGCTGCAGCTCTGAGTGGACCCCTAGCCTGGAAAATCACATAGGCTGAGGGTGTGGCCCTAAAAAGAAGAAAAAAAAAAAAAACACAAGGAAACTCTACCATTTGAAAGACCATGAGGGCATTATGCGAAGCGAAATAAGTGAGAGAAAGACAAATACTGCATGATTTCATAAATATGTGGAATCTAAACAAACAAACAAAAAAAAAACTCATGGAAAAAGAGACCAGACTTATGGTTAATAGAGGTGGAGAGCATGGGAGGGTATTGGAAAAAGGTGATCAAAATGCACAAACTTTCAGTTATAAGATAAATAAGTACTAGGGATGTTATATACAATATGATGACTATAGCTAACGGTAATGTATAATAAATTAAAAAATTGTTGAAAGGGTAAATATTAAGATTTCTCATCACAAAGAAAAAATATTTTTTTTCTTCATTTTCTTCTTCTTTCATCTGTATGCGAAGATGAATGATAGCTGAACCCATTTCATACTATATTTAGGGGGGGATGGTTTCTTTTCTTTTAATTTTTTTGGCCACAATATGCAGTGACCTAATGTGGGATCACAGTTCCCAGACCAGGAACCAAACCTGGGCCACAGGAGTGAAAATGCCAAATCAGGGAACACCCACTATATATGTAAATCAAATGATCATGCTGTATACTTTAAATTTATACAGTGATATATGTCAATTATTTCTTAGCAAAAACAGAAAAGCATGGTATTTGCAATTCAAAGACAGACTCCAGGCTAAGAATGAAGATGTCTAACCTGAAATTGAACAAACTGGACTTTGTGAGACAAACTGTCCTTGTTACTCTGGAGCTTTGGGAGATAGCATGGATTAATAGTATTGATATGAACAAATCTTTATTCCAATACTTACTCTATAGATTTGGGAAGAATATTCAAGCTCTTTGAGCCTTAGTTTTCTCATCTGTAAAATGGGGATAAAAATACTTCCATTGAAGGGCTGCCATGGAGAGTCATATATCAACAAATAAGTTTCTAACACATGTACTGTGGGTACACAGATGAAAAAGTCAATCTCAAGGAGTTTCAGTCTACCAGCTAAGACAGAAATGAAAAATCATTTATAATGCAATGAGACAATACTTCAATTTGGTACTATAAAAACATGAGACGAGACACCTAACCAGATGTCAAACTCAAAAACATAAAGGAAGTGCTATAAAAATTGACCTGAAGGATAAGGAGGAGAAATGGGGGAAGGGCAGAAAGAGTTTCTAGACAGAAGGAAGGCCAAGAGGAAGAAGCTTAGATATTTGGGAAACTTCATGTAGTTGCATAAGGCTAAAGCACAAAGTACAAGAGGAAAAGGCATGAGATATGAAGAACTTTATGGGTAAGACATCCTCAGAGTAAAGGGACATTACAGAAAATAGTTTTCAGGAAGGGATGCAGGATTAGAAGCTGAGAGACCAATTAAGAATTTTATTGGGGGGAGTTCCCGTCGTGGCGCAGTGGTTAACGAATCCGACTAGGAACCATGAGGTTGCCGGTTCGGTCCCTGCCCTTGCTCAGTGGGTTAAGGATCCGGCGTTGCCGTGAGCTGTGATGTAGGTTGCAGACGCGGCTCGGGTCCCGCGTTGCTGTGGCCCTGGTGTAGGTCAGTGGCTACAGCTCCGATTAGACCCCTAGCCTAGGAACCTCCATATGCCGAAGGAGCGGCCCAAGAAATAGCAAAAAAGACAAAAAAAAAAAAAAAAAAAAGAATTTTATTGGGGAGTTCCCATTGTGGCTCAGCAGGAACAAATCCGACTAGGAACCATGAGGTTGTGGGTTCAATCCCTGGCCTCACTCAGTGCGTTAAGGATCTGGCATTGCTGTGAGCTGTGGTGTAGGCCAGCAGCTGTAGCTTCGATTAAACCCCTAGCTTGGGAAACTCCATATACTGAGGATGCAGCCCTAAAAAGCAAAGCAAAAAAAAAGAATGTATTGGATGGAATGTCCGGGAGGCTTAGCCAGTTAAGGATCTGGCATTGTTACTGCTGTGACTCTGGTCACTGTTATGGCACAGGTTCAGTCCCTGACCCCAGGAACTTCTGCATGCTGTGGGCATGGCCAAAAAAACAAACAAAAAATAATATTTTATGACACATGAAATTCAAATTTCAGTGTCTATAAATGGTGGAATGTGAGAATGAGGAACAGTTGTAAGTGATATCCACGTTCCCTTATTTTTGCAAAAATAGTAAAAAATACTTACATGGCCTTACTACATAATGAGCACTGATCTAAGTTGTTTAAATATATTAATTTATTAATCTGTTCAAAACCCTATGAGGTAGGTAATATATTTTTTTCCCACACCTGCAGAAGTTTCTGGGCCAGGGATCGAACTCACACCACAGCTATTGCAATGGTGCTGGATGCTTAACCCACTAAGCCACTCAAGAACTCAATGTACTGGAGTTCCTCATGTGGCTCAGTGGTTAACGAATCTGACTAGGAACCATGAGGTTGCACGTTCGATCCCTGGCCTTGCTCAATGGGTTAAGGATCCGGTGTTGCTGTGAGCTGCGGTGTAGGTCGCAGACTAGGCTTGGATCCTGCGTTGCTGTGGCTCTGGTGTGGGCTGGCGGCTATAGCTCTGATTCGACCCCTAGCCTGGGAACCTCCATATGCCACAGGAGTGGCCCTAGAAAAGACAAAAAAAGGAAAAAAAAAAAAAAAAGAACTCAATGTACTGTAGTTATCCTCATTTTACATATAAGGAAGCTGAGGTACAGAGATCTAGCAATTTGTTCAAGGCCACACAACTAATATGAGGCAAGAATTGAATCAAAGCAGTCTAGTTTCACAGTCTCTTCTCTCAACACTCTTCTATAAATTCAGAATGGGGAACTCAGCAGGAAAAATAGATTTGGATGGAAATGATGAATGCAGATTTTGGAGATACAGAATTTAAAGTGATTGTGGAACACGCAAAAGAGATGTCCAGTTGGCAGTTGGATAAATGATTCTGGTGCTCGGGGAAGAGAAGGGAGAGATGTAGATCATAGATAGAGACTTGGGAATCATTTGGCAAGAACGATCATGGGAGAGATAGAGATTGCCCAGGAGAAGTAAGAAGAAAAAAAGCTAAGAATGAAACCCTGAGGACCACCAATATTTAAACAATTGCCTGCCAATTCTTAGCAGAAGACGTTTGCTGTTCTTTAAGGAAAAATCAAGATCTCCCTCTTCTCCACATCAAAATATTCCATAATTCCCCATCTTTCATTCTTCCCTTCTGTTTCTGGCTTCCTCTAGGACCTTGCTCCATGCTTTTGCCAAGGCTTACTTCAGCTTTCTATTCCTCATTGCTATATTTCTCAGTTCTGTTGAGCTATGCCATATGCTTCAAAACCCCTCTTTTAGACCACATTTTCTTTCTCTTCCTTTAATCTGTCAAACTTTCAGTAGAATTCAACCTTATTTAATTTCCTCATTAACCATTAATTTCATCTCTTGAAGTCAGATTTCTGCCTCCACCATTCTATTGAAACTATATTCTTCGAAACCACAGAGGGTCCCTATTGTTTGATTTATTTATTGATTGATCGCTACCTTCACCAATGCTATGTTAAATTTACTTTCTTCTCCTTGTATTACATCTTGAATAAATTCCATAACTTCTGATTAATAAAGTCCAGTCTAGTTTAGAACTTTGAATCAGGAGTACATTTGGCTGAAATCACAGAAAACCTAAAATAATAATGCTTAAGCAACATAGAAATTTATTTCTTTCATGTTAAAAGAAAAGTCCAGAGGCAGGCCATGCACGGTTGGCATTGCAGTTTCACTTCATCAGGGACTCGGGCTCTGTCTTGATATTCCTTCCAAGTACATCTACCTTTAAGATTATCTTTTAGTCTAAGACGGCTACTGAAGCGTCAGCATTTCAGACAATAGGAAGGAGGAAAAGAAAACAAAAGGGTCTACTTCCCAACTGAAGCAGAGCCTTTAAAGCAATCTCCACTTTTAAGCAGCCCATGTCACACTTCCTTTACATTTCTTTGGCCATAACTTAGTCCCTTTACCATGCTCAATTGGAAGGGTGTCTGGAAATACATTCTTTTAGTAGGTGCATGGACATGCCAAGTAAAATGGAAGTTCTACTGTTAAGGAAGAAGAATAGACTTTGGATGACAACTAGCAGTTTCTACCACAAACTATAAACTCAAAATGTTTTCAAATCTCATCTCTTCCTCTCCCTCCACTCCTCAAGCGCTCTCTCTCCTCTGGTGTGTTGGTATAAATAGGAGAGGAAGAGGGACAAGGGCAGTAGTAGGTTTGCACTAGGAAGGGGCAACTCTGGTGAAGCCTCTCCTCCTGTCAGGTAGAGGGGCCCAAAGAACCAAGGATTCTAAGAAACGGCCAAGGGACAGCAGTTGGTAATAGAGATTGGATGTTTGGGTTGAGGTGAACATGTTAGGATCCTTGAAGGATGAGAAGAGTCAAGGTAAGAAGAGAAGGGAGGTGGGCCAGGAGCCATAGTTGGGAGACCAACTCTGCCTATGAAGCCACATTCTGGTATGAAACTCCAAGGACTTCAAAAATTCTAAATTATTATTATTTTTTTGGCCGCACCCACGGCATATAAAAATTCCCAAGCTCGGGTTCAAACCCACACCACAGCAATGACCTAAGCCCCCACAGTGACAACTCTAGATCCTTAACCCAATGCACCACAAGGGAATTCCTCAAAAATTCTAAAGTTTAACCTGGTCTTCCATGTCGTCTAATAAACACGTTTGTCAAAGTAGGAAGATGAAACACATTTTATGTAGAAGTTTGATTTATAACTTGGCAATATTTAGCCAGGTGGTATGTAAGCTGCCATTTGAACGCTTGCCCTGGGCTCTGCAAATGATTGGAGTGGGTCTGGACAGATATCTGCTCAACTGGGAAGGACTGCAGTTCTTGCCCTAATGGTTGCCACTGCTTCTCTGGCTAACCTTAATTGGTAACTGAAGTTCTGACTGGCAGGCCTCCAAGTGCAAGGTCTCTCTTGGGTACATGTTTGCATTTTTCACGACTAGTTCTGGGTGTCCACTCACATTTGCCCTCACATGAGAGAATACCTCTGGGTTGGCCCCTTATAGAGACTCTTCATTTTACACTCCTAGGACTTTATCCCCAAGCCTCCTGTTGGTAGAACCCTCTTGCCAGGTGATAGCTCCCTTAGTGGGGCACTGCCAAAACAGTTCAATCCTGGCTACTGTCCTTGGGGTCCATCTAACAGGAAATAATCATTCTTGCTATGAAAAATGGTGAGAATTCAGACTACTCCATAGGCTACCCTCAAATCCTATTCAATATCTCTCTTCAGTTCCTTTCTCTTTGCTTCCATCAAGTCAAGAATATGTTTAACCAGGAAATCAGCCTCTCTTTCCCACATACTCCATCTCCAAAGGCACTTGGTGGTGGGAGTAGAGGAGAAGCATGGCTTTCCTCGGAGGGGAATGAACACCTCTTGCCATAAACGCACAACCTCAATCCTGGTCTCTGACTCTTTACTTCTTCCCTCTTTTCCTATGAACTAGGAAGAGAGAGAGGGTTGGGGTGGTATCTGATAGTAGCAAAACTGGTTTTGTTACTTTAGTCCTGAGGAAGATGGCTAAAACGTTTGAGATCCTTTGCTTCATTATCTTTAGCTCTGGGCCCTAAGCCCCAATTCTGCAACTATTTAATGATATCAATGTACTTTACTAAATCTTATTTTCCTTGACTTCTCTGGAAAATAATTTTATCATTCATGACATCTTTCTTCTGAAAACCTTCTTTCTCCATTGTTCTACAATTTTGTACTGTCCAAGTTTTCCTATGTCTGGGTAATCTCTTTCTCATTTGTGGATTATTTCCTTCTGTTTCAATTTGATGTTAAAGATATCCCTAAATCGAAACCAGCTATTTATATCTCTCACTTATTAGATGGTAAGTTTTTTGAGGACTTTAAGTATTAGTTCATTTATTTTTGAATGAATGCATGAGTGTTTGAATGAATGAATTCAGGCCTTGGTTATTAGCTCTTTTTATTTCATACCCCTGCTCTGGCCACTCATCTGGTCTAATGGATTAAGTGATCCCTTCTTCTTGAATAACTATTACATCAGTGTCTCTACTTTGACATTTCTTCTGAGCTTCAGAGCCATTATCTCTAGCTTCCTGCTTTCATCTTCACCTAGGTATTCTACCGTCACTTTAGAATGTATACATCCAAAACTGAACACATCATCAGTCCCCCAACATCCAGATTTCACATTGACAACGTTCTCTTTCTCTAAATCTTATAACCTTGGAGTTACCACTTTTACCACTTCCCCCAACAAGTCTTATAAATAACACTTTTTCTTAAAAACAATAGCAAACCAGTTTATTACGATTCCACTTTTATGAGATACTTAGAATAATCAAACTTAAAAAGACCAAAAGTATAATGTTGGTTTCCAGGGCCTGAGGGAGGGAACAATGGAAAGCTATTATTACTTAATGGGTATAGCATTTCAGTTTTACAAGATGAAAAGAGATATGAAGATGGATGGTGGTGACGGTTACAAAACAATGTGAATATATTTAATACCACTGAGCTGTACACACTTAAAATTAGTTAAGATGGTAAATGTTATGTGTATTTTACCTCAAAAAAATTAAAAGTAATGAAAACACACTACCTTATTACATGTTATGCATCTGTAAACAATTTATAGATACAAACAAAAAGATTGCATGTAAATCCACCTGTGAGCAGCTAACATACTTTTACAGATCTCTAAGTCATCACAAATACATATATATTTTCTATCACAATGAGATCATGAATAAATTCCATCTTGGAGACTTTTCTGAACCTGCTTTTCTCAGTTGACAATATGCCGTAAGCATTGTCTCATTTTGTTATATTTTCTTCTACAACAGTTGTTCTCAAGTTGTGGTCCCTGGCAGCATCAGCATCACCCAAGTATTTATAGATGCAAATTCTTGCACACTACCCCAGACTTACTGACTCAGAAACTCTGGGCTAAGCCCAGCAGGCTGTGCTTTTTGTTTGTTTGTTTGTTTTTCTAGCCTTTTCTAAAAATTAAAGTATACTCGATTTGCAGACTGTGTTTTAACAAGCCCTCCAGGTAATTCTAATGTACAAAGTATGAGAGCCATTGTTCCGCAACATGACTTTTATCCCGTTGAATAGTAATACGACAATCTACTTAAGTATCCTGCTATTGTTGGACATCAAGGTTATTAATTTTTCTCTATTTAAATAACACTTCAGTGAATGTTGTTGCACGTAAACTTTGAAGACATTCCTAGGATATAAGTAAAGAGCTATTTTATTTAAGCCATTGTATCTAAGGGTCCTTTTATTTAGCATCTTAGCCTTTGCCCTAGTGTGCCTTCTTTACCACAAACTTACAGTTGACTTCTAGCCGGACTCTCTAATGTAAATCTCCCACACCTATACTTGATCTTACCCAGTATTGATTATTAAGCTAAGACTCTAATTTGCACAAATATCACCACCCTCCTCTGCTCAAGAACTGCCACTCTTTATTCATTCATACATCAATTCTTTAAGGTACTCTGTTAAATATATTTCAGTCACTGTCCTAAGTGATACAAGAAAAATAAAAATATGGACCCAGTTCTTACCCTCATGTGGCTTTATAGTATAGTTGGAGAGATTAACAAAATGACATTAATCAAACACTCACACAAATAAGTCTAAAATGACAACTTTGATAATTACAAATGAAAGGAAAATGGTATAAGAAACATATACCAGAAGAATATGATTTAGTTAAAGGAGTCAGGGAAGGTTTCTCTAAGGAAGTGTCAAACTGAAATCTGAAGATAAGTAGACATCAACTACTGAAAAGGAGAGAGGTGAACCTTCTACTCAGTGAAGGCAAAGACCCTGCAGAAGAGACACATGGTAATTTCCAGTTTGGCTAAAGCAGAGAGACTGGGGGGATGGTACTGGATAAGTCATAGAGACTGTAGGATCTAGGCCATGCAGCGATTTATAGACAATGTTAGGAATGTTTACCATAGGGACATTGAGAAGCCATTGCAGAGTTTAGGTTTAACAGTAAAATACTTGCTTAGATGGATCAGCTAACTAACTAACCAAATAATTAATTAACTCTACCCTTAGACTTAGGTTCTTCTCCATTTTATATTCTCCTCTGGGCAAACTACCCACTTTCAAGTCATGAGTAACTGCACAAAGGAGACTGAGAAGGAGTGGCAGATGATTTAGAAGGAAAACTAGGAGTATGCCATGTCAAAGAAGCCAGGAGAATTTTTCATGAAGGAGGAAGGAAAAAAGGAGAAAGTAATCACTAGAATTCAAAGCTCCCAAGAGGGTGGGTAAAATGTAGATTTAATATGTTCATCACTTCCTAATGCCTATAGGATACAGACTGAATTTCTTATCCTGATATTCAAAGCCCACAACAATTTTATCTTTATTTTATCTTATTTTCCCCATGACATCACTGAAGTTAATCTTTCAGACAAGATACCTTACAGATAAGGTGCCCTATGTATTTTATCTAGAGCACATAGTACACTCTGCCTACCAATCATCATTGGACGTATCTTCCATCCATCACTACTTATCTAATTACTACCTATTTTCTAAGCCCTGACCTTATTTCACTTCCTCTATGAAGATTGCTGTGGAGACCATTAGAATATACCTCTCAGATCTCTGCAGTGAGCATAACTGACTGAGGGTGCAGGTTATTGCCCTCTGAAATTCATTACTGTTTGCACCAAGGTTCTGCTTCCTACAGGCTGCTCTCAGACAATGAATGAGTATGGCAGAGACACTAAGGCAGGCCCATTCCTGGGAGGTGACAGGCTCCTCTGACAGATGACTTTGAGACTACTAAAAAACCTTGTCCAACTTTCCTTATAACTGCATTGAGGTGTAAGATGTTTCCATCCAATGTTCCCTCCTTTGTTCTTTTACTCAGTCAGACTTGCACTGTAATCTGATGGCTCTCCCAGTATCACTTATTTGCCTCCCTATTTTATCTAATAGTCATTTCCTCTAATACATTCTTACATGATTAATCTTGTCTTGCATCAAATTAACATACAGAAATTGGTTGCATTTCTTTACACGAACAATGAATCATCAGAAATGGAATGTAAAGGGAAAAAAATGCCTTTTAAAATCACATCAAAAAAAAAAAAAAAAAACAAAACAAAACTCTTAGGAATAAACTTGACCAAATAGGTGAAAGACTTATATGCTGACAACTATAAAACAATAAAGGAAACTGAAGATGATTCAAAGAAATGGAAAGATACCCTATGCTCTTAGATTAGAAGAATTAATATTGTTTAAATGGCCATACTGTGCATAGCGATCTGTAGATTTAGTGTGATCCCTACCAGATTACCCATGACATTTTTCACAGAACTAGAGCAAATAATCCTAAAATTTATATGGAACCATAAAATACCTAGAATTGTCAAAGTGATCCTGAGGGATAAAAACAAAACAGGAAGAATAACCCCCTCAGACTTCAGACAGTACTACAAAACTACAGTAATCAAAACAGTGTGGTATCGGCACAAAATAGATACATGGATAAATCAAGCAGAATGGAGAGCCCAGAAACAAATCCACATACATGGTCAATCTTCAACAAAGGAGGCAAGAATATGCAATGGAAAAACAGTCTCTTTAGAAAAAAGTGGTCCTGGGAAAGTTGGACAGCTGCATGTTAACCATGAAGTTGAACATACCCTCATACCACACATAAAAATAAACTCAAAATGGCTTGAAGACTTAAACATAAGACACGACACCATAAAACTCCTAGAAGAGAACATAGACAAACATTCTCTGACATAAATCATGCCATTGTTTTCTTAGGTCAGTATCCCAAAGTCAATAGAAGTAAAAAAAAAAAAGGGACCTAATAAAACTTACAAGATTTTATACAGCAAAGCAGATCATAACTAGAACAAAAAGACAGCTTATAGAATAGGAGAAAATATTTTCAAATGCTGTGACTAACAAGGGCTTAATCTCCAAAATATACAAACAACTCATACATTCAGTAAAAACAACAACAACAAAAAACTGAAAAAAGGGCAGAAGATCTAAATAGACATTCTCCAAAGAAGAGATACAGATGGCCAATAGGCACATGAAAAGATGTTCAACAACACTAATTATTAGAGAAATGCAAATCAAAACTACAATGAGGTATCACGTCACGTCAATCATAATGGCCATCATTAAAAAGTCTGCAAATAACAAATGCTGGAGAGGGTGTGGAGAAAAGAGAACCTTCCTATACTGTCAGTGGGAATGTAAGTTGGTGCAGCATTATAGAAAACAGTTTGGATGTTCCTCAAAAAACTAAAAATAGAGTTGCCATATGATCCAGCAATCCCACTCCTGAACATATATCTGGACAAAACTATAATTCAAAAATATCCAACTAATATCCTTGAGGACGCAGGTTCTATCCCTGGCCTTGCACAGGGGGTTAAGGATCCAGCATTGCTGTGAGCTGTGATGTAGTTCGCAGATACAGCTCAGATCCTGTATTGCTGTGGCTGTGGCGTAGGTCAACAGCTACAGCTCCGAATTGACTCCTAGCCTGAGAACTTCCATATGCTACAGATGTGGCCCTAAACAGCAAAACAAAAAACAACCATATGTGCACCCCTATGTTCAGAGCAGCACTATTCACAATAACAAAGATTTGGAAACAACCAAAATGTCCATCAACAGATGACTGGATAAAGAAGATGTGGACTACTACTCAGCCTTAAAAAGCATGAAATAATGTCATTTGTAGCATGGATGCAACTAGAGATTATCATACTAAGGGAAGCCAAGTCAGAGAGAAAAGACAAATATCATATTACATCACTTACCTGTGGAATCTAAAGTATGACACAAATGAACTTATCTATGAAATAGAAACAGACTCACAGACATAGAAAACAGACGTGGTTGTCAAGGAGAAGGGGGATGGGGGAGGGATACATTAGGAGTTTTAGATTAGCAGATGCAAACTATTATATATAGAATGGTTAAACAACAAGATCCTAGTGTATAGCACAGGGAATTATGCTCAATACAGTGTGATAAACCATAATGGAAAAAAATATAAAAAAGAATGTATATGTATGTCTAAATGAATCGCTTTGCTGCACAGCAGAAATTAACACAACATTGTAATTCAACTATACTTCAATTAAAAAAAAATCCGGTCTTGCATCATTTCTCAGTGACCTGGACTTACACAAGTGGTACCAGAAGTGATCCAGGAAAATAGGTGATAAGATAGGAATTTGGACTGTCTCATCTACTGCCCATCCAAAGAGGATGCCTAGTTTGTAGGTGAGGCATAGGAAGTTCCTGGCATGAGGGAGTAGCTCAACTGCTAAAGACTCCACCTGTGTTAACCTGGGGACATGGCCTAGCAGAGGGGAATACTGTGGCAGTTGTGATGACACAGGCATCTTAAAAACATGGGAAGGAAAAATACCTGCAAGGATAGTAAAATTGGGTGGTAATTACCAAGTTGTATTGATTCCTGCAGAGAAATCATGAGACTGAAAAGCCATTAGTAACAAGCAATTTTTGGTTAAATAAAAGAGCCCAGGAGTTCCCATCGTGGGGCAGTGGTTAACAAATCCAACTAGGAACCATGAGGTTGCGAGTTTGGTCCCCGCCCTTGCTCAGTGGGTTAACGATCCGGCGTTGCCGTGAGCTGTGGTGTAGGTCGCAGATGCAGCTCAGATCCCGCGTTGCTGTGGCTGTGGCGTAGGCCGGTGGCTACAGCTCCGATTTGACCCCTAGCCTGGGAACCTCCATATGCCATGGGAGTGGCCCAAGAAATGGCAAAAAGACAAAAAAAAAAAAAAAAAAAAAAAGAGCCCAGAGGCCTTTGGGATAGCTTACAATGAGACCTTTATCTCTATCGGGGAAAGGAATGAATGAATGAAGTGGTAGAATGAAGACCTAATTGTTAGAGTGCAGAGCTCCAGAGACATTAGAATGCTCAGATAAGGCCAGTTTGCAATGGCACTGAAGTACTGGATAGAGGCAGCAAGCACAGCATAGGGTTTGCGTGGATGGGTCCCTCTTTCAAGGTACAGTGTGTGTATTAAATCAGAGACCTCTCTATGGTGCTTTGATTAAGAAGAAGATGTGGGTCTGGGAACCAAGATGTAGAAGCAGAAGTAACCCCACTTACTATCACACCCAACGCCTCACTGAGAAATTTTGTGCTTCCTAGACCTACAACTCTTGACTTGTTCAGATATCCAAGTCCCCAAAGGGGGCACACTTTTGCCAGAGGATATAGCAAGGGTCTCATTGAATTATAAGCTGTAGCTGATGCCAGGGCACTTTGAGTTCAGTGTGTCTAGGAACCTGCAGGTGAGAAGAATCACTATCCAGCAAGGGTACTTAACCTGATTAAAAGGAGGGCTGCTTTTATGCAGTAGGGACAAGGAGAAACATATGTGGAAGCCAGGCAATCTGCTTGAGTGGCTCCTGGTTCTTTCTGTTGTGGCTATGAATGGACAAATGATGCAACTCGGCCTGAGAAAGTTATCAATACCAATGGTGCAGACCCTTCCAGAATGAAAGTTTGAGTCACATCACCAGGTAAGTCACCAAGACCTGCCAAGGTGATCACTGTTGGGGAGGGGACTTGAGAATGGATGTTGAAGGAGGGAGAGGATGGGATACCAATTGTGGCTCTGAGATCCACTGCAGCAACAGAGGCTATAGTTTGTGTCACTAAATGCTCTCTTCTGCGTTTCCTCTCAGGAAGAAAGGCTCACAGGGATCAGGGAGGAAATGCTTCCCAAACCTGTGAGAAGAGTTAGATCTGTGTGGGGCGAATGGTGGATGGTGGTAGCCGTGAGAATGTACCTCTCAGATTTCCAACCACAAGGAGTGTAATTGACAAGGGACCCAGCTACTGCTCTCTGAAATCCTGGGCTGGAATTCTTCTGAGGTCACGAATCTTGCAGGCTGCTCCCAGCCAATAACTGACGTGGAAGGGAAATGGAAGAAGGATGTGCTGGGAGATATGGGACTTATCTGGGTGGGTGACCTTGCTCAGGGACTGTCTCATGGTCTTGCTCCACTTTCCTTAAACTGCTCTACAGTTTAAGATGCTTCCACCCAGCCCACTTCCCATTCTGCCCTATCTCCTTCACTCGGGTCAGATTTAATTGACACTTGCAGTCTAGAGCTTCTCCCAGACTCCCCTGGCTCCCTCCCCATTTTCTCTCACAGGCATTGACCTCAATACATTTCTTACACATTCAATCCTACCTGGGCATCAGCTTCTTGGAGGACCTGGACTAAACACCTGCCCTAAGCCCTCAGCAATTAGTAATAACTTCCTATTTTGAACTTTTATAGTACTTTCCCCCAGCACTCACCCAACACTTTACAAATGCTACCTAGAAAACAAAATTTATCTTTCTACACCCACATCTTCCTAATTAGCACCCTTGACAATCTCTGCACTTCAGCAAGCCCCCTATACGTAGCAGGAATTCAGTGCAACCTCAACAAAGAGGTTGTTGGGGGTGCTGAGTTCAGACTATCTTGCACCCCAGGATTGACGTTTCCCACTTATTTCAACTTACTGTTATACTGTCTCATTCCTTACTCTCCAAATCCCCTACTCAAAACAGTTTCCCATCTTCTCAAGGTGCTTTCATCTTCAGTTTCCTACCTCCAACCCCAATACATTTTACCACATGCATTGACCCAGTAGAGAGTGTGGCACAGACTGTCAACCAAAATTTTGTTACCCCCCTTTCTATACTGTGGAATTGTTGCTAGAAAGTGGCTGGCCAGCCAGGAACCACATTGCCAACCTCCTGTATCCAGGGGTGACTGGGATCTTTAAGAAGCAGGGCTCCTCTTCCACTTTTCTCCTTCTCTACTCTTCAGTTGAGTGCAGAAGACTCTAGGAATGGTGAGGCCACAAGACAGAAGGAGCCTGGGCCCCTGAATCACTATGTTGAGGAAATCCTGGCCACCGTGTGCAGGAACAACTCCACTGGAATGTTGGGTGAGTAAACAGTAATCCTCTATTATGTTAGGTCACTGAAAACATGAGGTTGGTTTACTAAGTTACTGGCGTTACTCTAAGTAATACAAAAATAATTTGTCCTTTTCTTGGGTACGCACCATCTTAATTCCCTCTCTTTTATTTAGAGGGAGTCTCCTACTATGGAACTCTTGATGCCAAATGAGTTAGATCCTTCCCATGCCAGGATGTGGGCATGTTACTTAGTTTCTGACAATCTGACCCATTCCCTCTCAAGACTCGAATGTGGGAGTAATGCAAAGATACACAACAATATAGAAAACATTCTCAGTGATGGGATGGCCTTGAGAATCCTGAGGCAGGGGCAGCAAGGCCTGGCAAAAGGGTTTTGTTTTGTTTTTCTTTTTAGGGCTAGGGGTTGAATCAGAGCTACAGCTGCCGGCCTATGCTGCAGCCACAGCAACGTCAGATTTGAGCAACCTACACCGCAGTTCCCAGTAACTGCCAGATCCTCCACCCACTAAGTGAGGCCAGGGATCAAATTGCCATCCTCATGGATACTAGTTGGATTTGTCGCCATTGTGCCACAATGGGAACTCCAGATTCGCTTGCTTTTTGACTTTTGATTATCCTACTTGACAATTCCTTCCTTGTAATAATTAATTATCTTCTTCAGATCTTCAGAGTCAGTTTCATCTTCACTATCCTTCCCATCTACTCTGGACTCTCCTCTCAAGCTAGAGTCAATGGAATCACCATTTAAAAATTTTTTTTTATTTGAGTATAGTTAGAATCTAACAACATTGAGTTAGTTTCAGGTGTATGGCAACATGATTCAGTTATACATATACATATATCCATTCCTTTTCAGATTCTTTTCCCATATGGGTCACCACAAAGTACTGAGTATATTTGCCTGTGCTATACAGTAGGTCCTTCCTACTCATCCATTCCATATATAGTAATGTGTATATGTCAATCCCAACCTCCCATTTTATCCCTTCCTCAACGTTTCCCCTTTAGTAACCATAAGTTTGATTTCAAAATCTTCAAATCTGTTTCTATTTTGTGAATAAATTATTTTGTATCATTTAAAAAATCAGATTCAACATATCAGTGATATCATATACTTGTCTAAGTTCACTTAGTATGATAATCTCTAAGTCCATCCATGTTGTTACAAATGCCATTATTTTATTCTTTTTAATGGCTGAGTAGTATTCCATTGCATATATGTACATCTTCTTTATCCATTCCTCTGTCAATGGACATTTAGGTTGTTTCCATGTCTTGGCTATTGCAAACAGTGCTGCAATGAACATTGGGGCATATATATCTTTTTGAATTACGGTTTTCTCGGGATAGATGCCCAGGAGTGGGATTGTTGGATCATATGGCAGTTGTAGTTTACTTTTTTTATGGAACGTCTGTACTGTTTTCCTTAGTGGTTTTACCAGTTTACATTCCCACCAACAGTGTAGGAGGGTTCCCTTTACTCTACTCCAGCACTTATTGTTAGTAGGATTTTTTTTTTTTCCACACCCAGGGAATATGGAAGTTCCTGGGCCAGGGACTGAATCAGAGCTACAGCTGCAGCTTATGCCACAACTGTGTCAGTGCTGGATCCTTAACCTGTTGCACTATAGCTGGAACTCCAATTGTTTGTAGGATTTTTTTTATTAGTAGACTTTTTGATGATGGCCATTCTAACTGGTATGAGGCAATACTTCATTGTGGTTTTGATTTGCATTTCTCTAAAAATTAGTGATGTCGAGCATCTTTTCATATGCCCTTTGGCCATCTGTCTGTCTTCTTCGGAGAAATGTCTATTTAGATCTTTTGACCATTTGTTTTTTTGATTGGGTTGGGTTTTTTGGTTTTTTGGTTTTTGGTTTTGTTTTTTAGGGCCATACCCACAGCATATGAAACTTCCCAGGCTAGGGGTCGAATTGGAGCTACAGCTGCTGGCCTACACCACAGCTACAGTAATGCAGGATCCTTGACCTTCTGAGCAAGGCCAAGGATCAAACCTGCTTCCTCACAGATACTAGTCAGATTCATTTCTGCTGCACCACAATGGGAACTTCTTTTATATATATATATAGAGATCTGTTTGTATATTTTGGAGATTAACCCCTCATCAGTCACTTCGTTTGCATGTATTTTCTCCCATTCTATAAGTGTCTTTTTGTTCGGGGCACTACCATTTATGAAGAACCTAGTGCACACCCAGCACTGAGAAGGGCACTTTAAATATGCTTTCATACTTAATTTAATCATCCCATCTCTTCTATAGGGTCAGTATTATTTCTTTCTGTTAATAAATGGGAAATGCAACTCAAAGAGATGAATTGAATTTTTTTCAGCACTTGTGAGTGTTACTTAGAATTCAGTTTTTGTATTTCTTTTTATGGCTGCACCTGCAGCTTATGGACATTTCTGGGCTAGTGGTTGAATCAGAGCTGCAGCTGCAGGCCTATGCCATAGCCATGGCTATGCAGCAATGCCAGACCTTTAACCCACTGAGAGAGGCCAGGGATCCAACTCCATCCTCACAGAGAATACATTGGGTCCTTAACCCACCATGCCACAATGGGAACTCCAGAATTCAGTTGCTTTTTTTTTTATAGCTGCACCCCTGGCATATGGAAGTTCCCAGGCTGGGGATCAAATCCAAGCTGCACTTGTGACCTACGCCATAGCTGTGGCAACACTTGATCCTTTAACTCACTGTACTGGGCTAGGAATCAAGCCTGTGACTCTGCAGTGATCCAAGTGACTAAAGTCAGCTTCTTAACCCACTGCACCAGAGTGGGAACTCCTGGAACTCAATTTTGATGGCATCAAACATGTTTTCCCTTTGCACCAGAAACCCTTCACCAACTCCTAATTACTGCAGTGCTTCTTTCTAGGGCATTTTACAGCCCATGATCATCTGACTCTGCAAATATGGAATATATCAATATTAACTTAATCCTTTCCTATATATAAAAGAAAATTCTCTTGTTGCAGTTGTTTTCTAAGGCTTCAAACAGTGTCTTTTCCTTTCTTGCCCTTTCCATCTTTTGTCTTCCTTTTCCTTCTCTTCTCTTTCATCTTTCCTTATTTTCTTTTTTTTATACTTTCCCTCCCTTCCTTCCTGCTTGACACAATAAAAAATCATGTGGGAAAGCAGATAGTACATGCTGGCATCACTCCATTCAGCTCTTCTGCTGACTTTCCTTAGCGTGCACTGCAGTCTAAGATGCTTCTTCCCAACCTTCCTTCCTTCTTTCTCTCATTCACTTTGGGTCACTCACAGTTGCATTGATCATATGGTTGAATTTTGAGGGGAGATGGATTGGATGAACTGTACCCTAATGGAAAGCAATTATCTTTATTACTTTTGATATCCCCCAGTAATATTGTCTCAAATGTCAACAACACCCTTGAGAAACTTTGTATAGGTTTCCTGTGCTCCATGAGAAGGAAGCTGCCTCTGATGATAGAACTGAGTGTCAGATAGTTCCATCTTCCCAGAGAAACTGGAATAGGGAGAGACTAAGTTCATTCAGTGATTGAATATGGCACTAGAAACATAGAAATAAAAATTATAAGGGTTCCCTCTGTGGAGCAACTGGATCGGCAGTGTCTTGGGAGCAGTGGGGACACAGATTTGATCCTCAGCCCAGCATGTTGGGTTAAGGGTCCAGCATTGCCACCACCATGGCTTAGGTTGAGACTGTGGCTTGAATCTGATCCCTGGCCTGGGAACTCCATATTGATGCATGAGGTGGCCAAAAAAGAAGAAAAAAAGAAATAAAAATTATAGAATCCTCACTCTAAACAGCTATATAATCCAGTGGAATCATATAGCATTACTTAACTTTTCCAGTTTCTAGATTTTAGCTTTAATCACCTTAGAACAGCATAATTCATACCAAATACTTAAAACCATCCATTACAGTAGAAATCATTATGAAATTAGTATAGATCATATAACCTGTTAGAAATATAGCAGGAGTTATAAAGGAAAAAGAAGGGAGGAAGAGAAGCCACTAATTTAAAGAAACATTTCTTAATCCGGTACTCTAGTCTTAAAATTTTCTAAGTGGTTGGAAGACAGCTAGAAAGAAGGAGGATGAGGGGAAATGAAAGAATATTTCTCATATCATGGCTGCATTTTAACTTAAATGCAAACCAGTAATCAGAAATGGGGAGAATAGTTGGGACTTTTGGCTGAAATGGAAAAGGCCATCCTCAAGGGTGATAGAATCAATATTCTCAAAATGTGATACTGGAACTGTTCTTGTGAGCTCAAGGACTCTTTCTTCAAATCCATGTCCTTTTTCCTATCTTCTAACATTCCAGCTGAGTGTACCCTGTATGTCATAGTTCTGAACACATACATCCCAAACCCACTGCCAGGTATAAATACAGACAGAAATGGAGTGTAACGTGGATGGGAAGCGTGAAGTTAGTAAAATCTGAGGAAATAATTTTTTTTCTTTTTTTTTTTTTTTAGGGCCACACCTGTGGTATATGGAGGTTCCAGGCTAGGGGTCGAATCAGATATGTAGCCACTGGCCTACACCAGAGCCACAGCAACGCCAGATCCCAGCTGTGTCTGCAACCTACACCACAGCTCACGGCAACGCCAGATCCTTAACCCATTGAGTGAGGCCAGGGATCGAACCCCCAACCTCATGGTTCCTAGTTGGATTTGTTTCCACTGCACCATGACGGGAACACCCTCAGCAAATAATTTTAATGCAATTTATCAAGAAGGTACCATCATAGGGAGTTCCCGTCATGGCTCAGTGGTTAACGAATCTGACTAGGAGCCATGGGCTTGCGGGTTCAAACCATAGGCTTGGGGGTTTGATTCCTGGCCTCGATCAGTGAGTTAAGGATCTGGCGTTGCTGTGAGCTGTGGTGTAGGTTGCAGACGCGGCTGGGATCTGATGTTGCTGTGGCTCTGGCGAGGGCCGGCGGCTACAGCTCCGATTGCACCCCTAGCCTGGGAACTTCCATATGCCGCAGGTGCTGCCCTAGAAAAGACAAAAAAAAAAAAAAAAAAGAAGGTGCCATCAGATGCCATCAGAGAAGTAGGGACAAACTCTGGGAACACAAAAGAAGAATGCAGTAATTTTGTGGAATGGAAATCATGTTAGGTATTAGAAGGAAGGGAACCAAGGCCATGAGGCAAGACAGTAAAGGGAGTGTTCTTGGACAAAGTTAAGACCATCTGGTGGGCCAGGTGGAGGGGGTAGGAGAAAGCCCCAAGCAAAGGGCTGACCTGCTGGAAGAGAGAAAATATAAGTAACCAGTGAATGGCCTGAGGGGCAGATTTGTGCTTAACAGGGCTGCACAAGGTAGGAGATTGAGAAGTGGAAGTAGAAAAGGGATAGGTTGGAGTTCTCACTGTGGTGAAACAGGATGGGTGGCATCTCTGCAGTGCTGGGATGCAGGTTTGATCCCTGGCTCAGCACAGTGGGTTAAAGGATCCAGCGTTGCCTCAGCTGCCTGAGATGGGAACTCCATATGCTGTGGAGCAGCCAAAAAGAAAAAAAAAAAAAAAAAAAAGAAAGAAACGGAAAAGAAAGGAAAAAGGACAGGTTGCTGAGCAGAGAACTGGGGGGAAGGAAGAAGCAAAGAGAACTGGTTAGGGAAGAGGAATCACAAAGAATAATAAACCTCTTTTGATTGAGACATATAGGGACTTTTAAGGTAGCAAGGCCAGGGCAACATGTTCAGTGGTGCCAGGAGCAACATAAAGGATTTCAGTCCGAACTAAGTTTTTAAAGAGAAGTCTGGTAAAGAGACAACTTCTGCAATTCAGGTAACCAGACAAGTGTAAGGCTGTCTTCCACAGATAGTGCCAATGAAGGTAGATATTGATAAAAATAGAAATGAAGAACAAAAAAGTAGATGGAAGTTTAGAGAAAGAAGAGTTTGCTTAGAATGGGAAATTGTGGAAATGCAAAATTGAGGAAATGCTTTGTGGAAGAAATGGTGTTTGAATTTAGATGCATCAAGTTTGGACACACAGAGATAGCATTTCAGAGAATAGCTAGGAACAGCAAGAATCTGCAGTGACCTAGTGTAGTGTTGGAAATGATGCCCCCCCCCCCAAAAGACATGTTCAAGCCCTAACCCCTGGCACCTGTGAATGTGACCTTATTTGGAAATAGACCCTTGCATATGTAATCTTGCTAGTGATCTCAAGACGAGGTCATCTTGGATTTAGTGTGAGCCCTAAATCCAATGACTGGTGTCGTAACAAGGAAAGGGAGAGAGGGAATCACAAAGAGAAGACACAGGGAGGAAGCCCATGTGAAGATGGAGATGTGATGGGAGTGATGCTGCCACAACCCTAGGCCCACCAGGAGCCACCAGAACCTGGGAAAGGCAAAAAAGGATTCTCCTTCAGAGCTTCTGAAGGGAGATCGTCCCTGCCAAAACCTTGATTTTGGACTTTGGCTTCCAGAACCATGAACAAATAAATGTCTGTAGTTTTAAGGCACTCATTTTGTGGTCACTGATTGCAGCAGCTCTAGGAAACTAATATATTTGGCATGATTCTGTGGCTTCTTCCAGCAACTGTGGGCAGTCTGTGAGTGGAATCACCATGGTCCAAAAGAAGTAGTGATCCAGAGTTGGGCGTTGGCATGGTGATCTTGATGGAAAGGGGTTGAGAGAGGGTAGAGTGTTAGAGTATGTAGAGCTTACATGGTTATACTGGGAGAATTAAAACGTTATATTAAAGGCATGGATCAGATTCAGTATGACGAAAGGCACAGGAAAGATAGGAGGAAACAGGTGGTAGAGAAACCCTCCAGCTTCCAGGTCCTGGAAGTTGAGAAATTCTTGGTGATTACAAAGCTTAGCACTTGGGTGGCTAAAGTGGAACAGAGTGGAATGCCTTTCTTTTTTTTTTTTTTCTCTTTCCCATTTATCGCTGCACCTATGGAATATGGAAGTTCCCAGGCTAGGGGCCGAATCAGAGATGCAGCTGCAGGCCTAGGCCATAGCCATAGCAACAATGGATTTGAGCCAAATCCGCAACCTACACCACAGCTTGGGGCAACACTGGATCCTTAACCCACTGAGCCAGGCCAAGGACCACATCTGCATCATCAGAGAGACAGTGTCTGTTTCATAACATATTGAGCCACAATGGGAACTCCTGAACACCCTTCTTGTTGAAGAAACTGAAGCATTGTGAGGCCAGGGAGCCAGAGGACATCAGTATAAAGGTTGAATGAACTCTCTGAGAATGGTGGTGGGAGGCAGGTGTGGTGGTTAATTTTTCTATCAACTTCTCAAAGTTTAGGCTAAGGGGTGCCCAGATAGCTGGTAAACATTATTTCTGGGTGTGTCTATGAGGGTGTCTCTAGAAGAGATTTATATTTGATTCAGCATATGGGGTAAAAAAAAATCATCTTCATCAATGTGGATGGGCATCGTTCAATCCATTAAGGTTCTAAGTAGGACAAAAAATAGGAAGGCCAAATTTCGTGTCTCTGCTTGAGCTGAGACATCCATTCTCTCCTTCCCTGTGACATTTGTGTCCTGATTCTAGGGCTTTTGGACTCAGATGGAGACTTACATCACTAACTCCCCAGCCTCCTTTTTATAGACTTTTGGACTCAGACTGAATTGCCACAATAGGTTTTCATAGTTCTCCATCTTTTGTTAAAAAATAAGACCATATAATCTTTAATAGTCATTGATACCTACATAAACATTCAATAAACTATGAATAGTATAGAGTGCTTTTTTTTTTTTTTTTTTTAAGCTATTTCTTGGGCCGCTCCCGCGGCATATGGAGGTTCCCAGGCTAGGGGTCTAATCGGAGCTGTAGCCACCGGCCTACGCCAGAGCCACAGCAACGCGGGATCCGAGCCGCGTCTGCAACCTACACCACAGCTCACGGCAACGCCGGATCGTTAACCCACTGAGCAAGGGCAGGGATCGAACCCGCAACCTCATGGTTCCTAGTCGGATTCGTTAACCACTGCACCACGACGGGAACTCCCCAGAGTGCTTTTTTTTTTTCTTTTTTTCTTTGTTTCTTGTCCTTTTAGGCCTGCACCCATGGCATATGGAGGTTCCCAGGCTAGGGGTCTAGTTGGAGCTATATACCAATGCCACAGCCACAGCCACAGCAACGCAGGATCCGAGCTATGTCTGCGCATACACCACATCTCATGGCAGTGCCAGATCCTCAACCCACTGAGCGAGGCCAGGGATCGAAACTGCAACCTCATGGTTCCTAGTCAGATTTGTTTCTGCTGCACCATGACGGGAACTGCTTTTTAATTTTTTTTTTTTTAGAGTGCTTTCTTTTTTAATTGAGGTATAATTGACATGTAACATTATATTAGTTTCTATATTTGAATATACTATGTAATTGTCACCACAGCAAGTCAACATACATCACTATATATAGTTAGTTTTTTTCTTGTGATGATAACTTTTAAGATCATTCTCTTAGCAATTTTCAAATATATAATACGGTATTATTAGATATAGTTACCATGCTGTACATCCCTATTGCATTAATTTTATTACTGGGAATTTATACCTTTTGACCTCCTTCACCAATTTTGCCCACCTCCCTACCCTTCCATCTCTGATAATTACTAATCTGAGGCTTTGTTTTTTTTTTAAGTTTCCACATATGAGTGAGATCATACAGTATTTGTCTTTCTCTACCTGACATTTCACTTAGCACAATATCCTTAAGTTCCACCCATGATGTCATAAATGGCAAGATTTCATTCTTTCTCATGGCTGAATAATATTCCATTGGTGGATACCTAGGCTGTTTCCATGTCTTGGTTATTGTAAATGATGCTGAAATGAACATGGAGGTATATATACTTTTTCAAATTAGTGTTTTTGTTTTCTTTGGATAAATACCCAGAAGTGAAATAGCTAGATCATATGGCAGTTCTATTTTTAGTTTTTTTAAGGAAACTCTATACTGTTTTCCACAGTGGATGTATCAATTTACATTCTTAACAACAGTGGACAGGTGTTCACTTTTCTCCACATCCTCACTAACACTTGTTATTTCTTGTACATTTGGTGGGGGCTGTCCCCTCCGCAATGGAAGCATGTGGAAGTTCCTGAGCCAGGGATCAGCCACAGCAATGCCAGATCTGAGCTGCATCTGTGAACTACACCACAGATCATGGCAATGCTGGATCCTTAACCCACTGAGTGAGGCCAGGGATTGAACCTGAGTCCTCATGGATGCTAGTTTGCTGAGCCATGATGGGAACTCCAACATATTATTATTGTCAATGTACAGGTCTTTCACCTCCTTGGTTAAATCCCTGGTTATGCAGTTGATCCCTGTGCTGCACTTATGACAGCTGTGGCAATGCTGGATCCTTAACCCTCTGTGCTACAGGGGAAATTTCTTTTTGATAATAGCCATTCTAACAAGTGTGAGGCTAAAATCTCATTGTGGTTTTGATTTGCATTTCCCTGATGATGAGTGATGTTGAGCATCTTTTCATGTACCCACACATTAGGCATTTCTGTATTCTCTTTGGAGGTATGTCTATTTATTCAGGTCTTCTATCCATTTTTAATCAGATTGTTATTATTTTTTGCTCTTGGGTTATATGAGTTCTCTATATACTTTGGATATTAACCCTTTGTCAGATATATGATTTGCAAACATTTTCTCACTTCATTGGTTGCTTTTTCATTTTGTTGATTGTTTCTTTTGCTGTGCAGCAGTGTTTTAGTTTGACGTGGTCCCTGTTTAATTTCGCTTTTGTTGCCTTTGCATTTGGCATTGTGTCAAATAAAAAAAAAATTATTGTGGGAGTTCCTGTCGTGGCTCAGTGGTTAACAAATCCAACTAGGAACCATGAGGTTGAGGGTTCGATCCCTGGCCTTGCTCAGTGGGTTATGTATCTGGCGTTGCTGTGAGCTGTGGTGTAGGTCACAGATGTGGCTCAGATCCAGTGTTACTGTGGCTGTGGCATAGGCCGGCAGCTACAGCTCCAATTTGACCCCTAGCCTGTTAAACTCCGTATGCAGCAGTTGGGCCCCTACAAAACAAAACAAAACAAAACAATTATTGCCAAGACCAGTGTCAAGGAGGTTACTGCCTATGCTCTCTTTTAGGAGTATTATGGCTTCAGTTCTTACGCTGAAAGCTTTAATCCACTTTGAGTTAATTTTTGTGTGTGGTGTAAGACAGTGGTCTAGTATTTCTTCTGCATATGGCTACCCAGTTTTCCCAAAACTGCTTATTGAAGGGACTGTTCTTTCCCTGTTGTATAGTCTCAGTTCCTTTATTGTAAATTAACTGGATATCTATGAGTGAGTTTATTTCTTGGCTCTTGATCTATGTGTCTGTTTTTGTGCAAATGCTATGCTGCTTTGATTACTATACTTTTTTTTGGGGGGGGGGGGTCTGTGCCTGTTGCATGTGGAAGTTCCCCAGCCAGGGATCAAGTCTGTGTCACAGCAGTTTCCCGAGCTGCTACATTGACAACACCAGATCCTTAACCTGCTGTGCCACAAGGGAACTCCTATTATAGCTTTTTAATAAAGTCTTAAATCAGGAGCATGATGCCTCCAGCTTTGTTCTTCTTTCTCAAGATTGCTTTGGCAATCTGGGGGCATTTAAGGATGGTTTGGTCTATTTCTGTAAAAAATGCCACTGGAATTTTGATAGGGATTGCATTGACTCTGTAGATTGCTTTGGGTAGTATGAATATCTTAACAATATTAATTCTTCCAATCTATGAGTGTGAAATATCTTTTCATTTATTTGTGTCTTCAATTTCTTTTATTAACATCTTATCATTTTCTTTTTCTTTTTTGCCTTTTTAGGGCCTCATCCGCAGCATATGGAGGTTCCCAGGCTAGGAGTAGAATCGAAGCTGTAGTCACTGGCCTACACCTCAGCCACAGCAAAGCCAGATCTGAGCTGCATCTGTGAACTACACCACAGATCATGGAAATGCTGGATTCTTTTTTTTTTTTTTTTTTGTCTTTTGTTGTTGTTGTTGTTGCTTTTTCTTGGGCCGCTCCTGCAGCATATGGAGGTTCCCAGGCTAGGGGTTGAATCGGAGCTGTAGCCACCGGCCTACGCCAGAGCCACAGCAACTCGGGATCTGAGCCGCGTCTGCAACCTACACCACAGCTCACGGCAACGCCGGATCGTTAACCCACTGAGTAAGGGCAGGGACCAAACCCGCAACCTCATGGTTCCTAGTCGGATTCGTTAACCACTGCACCACGACGGGAACTCCGAAATGCTGGATTCTTAACCCACTGAGCGAGGCCAGCGATGGAACCTGAGTCCTCATGGATGCTAGTTAGATTTGTTTCTGCTGAGCCATGATGGGAACTCCAACATTTTATCATTTCAATGTACAGGGCTTTCACCTCCTTGGTTAAATTTATTCCTCAGTATTTTATTCTTTTTGATGCAACTCTAAATGGGTTGTTTTCTTAATTTCTCCTTCTGATAATTTATTATTAGTTTAAAGATGCAACAGATTTTTACATGTTGATTTTGTATTTTGCGACTTTGCTAAATTCATTTTTTAGTTCTTGTGTTTTTTTGGTTGCATTTTAGTGTTTTCTATATGTATTTTATTTACAAGTAGTGAGTTTTACTTATTTTCCAATTTGCATGTCTTTTATATTTTTACTTGCCTGTTGTTCTGGTCCATCTTTCAGACAGCACATAGTGGGATTTCTTAGCCTCCATAACCACAGGAGCCAATTCTCATTATATATATATAATATTATTATTATAAATATATATATTTCTCATTATAAATATATATGTATATATATTTCCATTTCTTTGGAGAACCCTAACCCTGATTAATACGGCAGGGAAAAGGGAAAGAGAGAGCCTGACACAAACATTCCAGAAGAGAGGGAAGGGTGTGTTGTGGAAATTAGGGAATGCTTAAAGTTGGTACCAACAGATGGCAAAAAAACCTCAAAAGAACAGCAACTCAGTAATGGTGGAACAACCATGTGGAATTGTGTCTGGAAAAAAGGATAGGCCAGTTCTGCTTATTTCCAACAGAGCCCCCAAAATCAGAAAAGATGAAGCTTTTCCAGGACAGCTTGAAAAAAGTGTGTGGTTTGGGGAAAACCAGGTTCACATTACCACTCCCCCCACCCCCACGCTTGTGGCATGCTGAAGTTAAGTTGTGGGGCCAGTGATAAAACCCACACCACAGCATCAACCCAAGCCACTGCAGAGATAATGCTGGCTCCTTAACCTACTGCACCACAAGGAAACTCTGGCTTAATGTCTTAACAACAATTTTAACTGGAATTTAAAACAGGACTCTTATGACCCAACCTCAGCAGTCAAAGAAACATGTTTTGGTGGGGAGGGGGAGTGAATTCGAAGTACTTTTTTTTTCTTCAATTTTTAAAATAAACCACTAAAGGAGAAGTATATTCATAAGGCACAAGAAACATCTTAAAAATCCTCTTCTCCCACATGGGTGGCAGCTGCTCTCCAAAATTTTCTCTAACACTCTTTACTCCTATCCTCACAAACCTGTCTAAGGTGAGAAAACACCTTGACTGCACTAAGTGATTTACTGAGCATTCCAGCTGTTCTGAAATTCATTGCCGAATCTGCACTGAGGCCACGTCTCTCATGTGCCGCTCCTAGCCAATCAGGGGCAGGAACATTAGGCTCGGGACTCCTGGACATCCTTGCTGAACTTTCCCTAAACTTGCCTCATAGTCTAAAAAGCTACCATTCACCTTCTGTCCTTGACTGGAGGTCAGACTTGCATTGCAGTCTGACTGATGGGTCTCCCAGCCTCTCCCAGGTGCTGCCCCATGTTCTCTCATATGTGGTCCCCTCATTGGTTTCTTACATGTTTAATTCCCCTCTCGGTAGCTGCTTCTCTGAGGAACCAGACTAATACTCCATCTCAAATATTTGTGACCTCATCCAAATTTACTCCTTCCTTCCATTTCACCCATTTTTTGCTGACAGTAGTCACTGAGAAGGATGAAATAACCAAATCAGGGTGACTTGTGTCTTGAAATGGAGAAGTAACTCAGACATAGTAACCTGGTGAGGGGGACTAGGGACAGGAAAATAGCCCAGACCATGCAAGGATTCTTTTTTTTTTTTCTTTTCTTTTTAGGGCTGCACCCATGGCATATGCAGTTTCCCAGGCTAGGGGTCGAATCAGAGCTGCAGCTGCTAGGTCTATACCATAGCCACAGCAACTCAGGATCCAAGCCACGTCTGTGACCTACACTAAGCTCACAGCAATGCCAAATTCTTAACCCACTGAGCAAAGCCAGGGATAGAAACATCCTCATGGATACTAGCCAGTTGGGTTCGTAACACACTGAGCCACAGCAGGAACTTCCTCATGCAAGGATTCTAAAAGCGCAACTTCTGGGTAGTTCAATCCTCCTCCTTCTCCTTCCACCTACCCTACTCTGGGCCTTGCATCTGAGGTAGAAGAAATGAAATTATAGATCTTTAGAACTCTGTATTGAGTACCTATGGGTGGGGCGCTAGAATAGCAAGGAGGAAGAATGGGAGGAGAAAGAAGGGGAGGGAAGGAGAACTACCTGGAGGGAACACTCAGGTTCAGTCTAATAGTTGTTTATGGATCCCTCCTGCACTGGGCTTTCTGCTAAACAATGGTTATTCAAACTCCAATAAGAAAAAAAAGTTCTTGCTTCCGGAGGGAGCAATACTTTCCCTAACTAGGTAGAGGGACGATCAGGGTAGACTACCTTGAGGAGATGCTACCTGAGCAGAGCCTGGAAGGACGCACAGGTGTAGGAGAAAACCTCCCAAGACACATGCAATTGCCTATTTGCAAGCTCAACTCAATTCTACAAATACATTCTGAGGGCTTCCTATGTGTTGGGACTTGTTCCAGGTGCAAGGTCCACAGTGGTCAGCAAGCTGCCATAGGTCCTGCCCTCTGGCTTGGGAATCCAGCTGGGAGAGAGCCAAACAATGTTACTAGGGTGTGAGATGTGCCACAGGAGAGGAACCTGCAAAGGAACTTCGGACAAAGGAGTCCCAGTGCTCCAGCCCAAATCAAGTCCCAATTTCTGAACATGGCAAAATTCTTCACACACTTATCTCTATTACTGCCTTTCAGCTTCATTTACCACTATTTTCGTCCAAGCTGGGGACACAGTCATGTGTGTGAATCTGAACATACCATTAGTCTTGGGATACAGTTACCTTCTCAGAGATAACTCTGCTTGACACACCTGCCTTGACCCCTGTGCTACCATGCCGGTCCTTTGTCTATTTCTCTAGGTTGGGGGAAGGGGAGGTCCTTAAGGTAGGGCCCTAAACGTAGGGCCAAGAGCATAGATACCCAGTTAGTGAGGTGCAGGCAGGCTTTGTCCAGTCAAATGACTTCAAGCCTTAGACCCTCTGCTTCCCTAGTGTCTAGGTGAATAATTCCTACTCCATGAAAGTAATAAGTACTGTGGTTAGTTTTTGGCACATAGTAGCTGATCAAAAACGTTTGCTGAATTGAATGGTATTAATGTTAAAGTCTCAGGCCAGAGTTTGGACTTTATGAAGGTCCTGGCTGTGAGCTGGAGCTTGGCGGGGTTAATGATCAACTTTAGCAGTTTTTTTGTGGCTAAGAATGTTAAATATACACCTTGTTCTTTGCCTTGAAGAGCTGCCTCTTAGCTGGAAAAACAGATGGACAAGCTCCCAACAGTTCAGTTCTAAATCCCTAGGGAAGTGGTTCTCAAACTGGAGCAAGCATTAAAATCACCTAGAGGCCATGTGATGAAACAGATCGCTGGCCGCACTTCTAGAATTTGACTTATTAGGTCTGGGATTGAGTCTGAGAATATGGAAGTTTGCATTTCCATCGTGCTTTTTCCAGTGATCCTTAAGCCATGTGCTCAGTAAGTATTATGTAAAATATCTGTGTTTGAAATCTGGTTCAACCACATCTTTAGTCCTGGCTGGATTAAATCATTCTATCTCTTTGTGCTCCATTTGTCTCAGCTGCGAAATCAGGACAATAAGCTAATACAGGTAAATGCTTAAAGCAACACTTGGTATTCAACAAATGATTAACTCTATTCATTTTCTGGAGGCGGTGGGATAACAAAACCAGGGGTCTAGGTAGCCAGAGAAAAGCAAGGGCAAAGTCTCTTTTCTGCCCAGCCTTGCGGTTGACCAGGCCCGCGCTTCTGACGATGACACACCCTAGCGCAGTCTCAGGACCCACGCTCTTTGGCCTCCAGCCTTTTTCCAAATTGCGCTCCGCAGTCCAGCCCACAGGCTACTTACTTCCCGCCGATGCTGCGCAGGCGCAAATGCCGCAGCGCCCACACTTGACGCACATGCGCCGGTCCAGCAGAAATGGCGGCGGCAGTGCGCGTGACGGCGGCCCGAGCCAGGCTCCGCGTTGTAGTGAGAAGTCTCCACGCCGGGGTGCGCAGTCTGTGCACCCAGCCTGTCTCAGTTAACGAGCGCATCGAGAACAAGCGTCAGGCCGCACTGCTGGGAGGAGGCCAGCGCCGCATTGATTCGCAGCATAAGCGAGTAAGTCCCGAGGGGGCCCGAGCCAGCCCGCCCCGACATTCGCGACCAATCACAGTGTCCGCGGCTGGGCCTCCCAGCCAATCCACGTGGTGCCGCGAGGGGCGGGGCGGGGCCGAGGATGTTAATTTTGCGAACCTTTTGGCTTTTAGCTGAGACACGTAAAACCAGGACAAGCATTGCTGTTCTTCGTCACTTTCTGCTTTCCCTTTGGAATTTTAGGTGGGCCTGGCTGGGCTCCAGCTGTGAACTTTTGGAAAATTTACTCCCTAGAAGTCAATTTATACTAAATAGAAAACAATAGTAATTCTTCCCTCGCAATCTCACTAGAATAAGAGTGAAGCAATGATAGGCCCTTAATTAAAAAAAAAAAAACACCTTGTTCTTCTCATGCCCCATGGAAGAGTGGTGGTAGGTTCTTGCTCCATTATGGAAGCAGGAAAATCGAGGCATTTGACAGGGAAGTTATATGGGCAAACTCACGTTCACCTGGGGTGGCCGTGTGGTGTGCGCAGAGAACTTGGGGAAACTATGTCCTCGGAAGGCCAGCTGAATGCCTTTAGGGTCTCAGCATGCATCAAGCTGCCTGTGGAGTAGGAGAGGCGTGTTGCTGAAGCATGTTTTTTTTTGGGGGGGGGGGATGTTGCTCAGGTTGCTCTCTGGGTTTGGCTGGAGTGAGCAGCTGAGGCACTGCCGCCCACTGTCTGTGTTTCGTTTTTTTGCTTTTTAGGGCGGCACCCAGGGTAGGGTGGAAGTTCCCAGGGTAGGGCTAGAATCAGAGCTACAGCTGCCGACCGAGGGCGTGGCAACTCTGGATCTCAGCCCTCTGCGATCTACACCATAGCTCTTGGCAACACCGGTTCCCCTACCCACTGAGCGAGGCCAGGGTTCGAACTGGCATTCCTATAGGAGTTTCCACTTGCACCACTGGAACTCCTAACCGCCCATATGTTAAGTCGAGATATGCTTCGTAGGCCATTTAGTAGCAGAAGAAACTGAGGCCCAGATGGGTGACCTGGCACTTGAAATGAGGCTCACTCAATGCATCCTAGACACATATGAGTATGGATCGATGTGCTAGATGAGTTAAATAACCAACCTGGCGGCGGGAAAGTGAAATTCCTAGAGGTGAAGGGCACTGAGGCATAACACACAAGCTCAGCGGGGAGGTGGAGTCTTCAGTGAGGAGATTTTCTTTCTTTTTTTTTTTTCTTCCGTTTTTTTTGTCTTTTAGGGCCACACCCGCGGCATATGGAGGTTCCCCGGCTAGGAGTCGAATTGCAGTCTCCGGCCTACACCAGAACCACAGCAACTTGGGATCTGAGCTGTGTCCGCCACCTACACCACAGCTCATGGCAGATCCGTAACCCTCCAAGCGAGGCCAGGGATCGAACCCACGTCCTCATGGATGCTAGTTGGGTTCTTTAACCACTGAGCCACCACAGGAACTTCCAGTGAGATTTGCACCAGCTCTTTATTAAGTCTAAATTGAGTGTTGATTTAGATGTAAATACCCACTTGACCAGAGCCTGAAAGTAACAGTTCCTTTTTCACATTTGGGAGTGAGATGTAAATTTGGTTGATAGTGTGGTCCAGGAGTGCTTTCCCTTCCTCCCATGGGGTGGTCATGTCTGGAGTGGGGGAAATTTAGATCCTTCTCTGGAAAGGCCTGTCAATGCTCCCTGCACTCTTTCTGTTGGGTCCCGTGGCTCAGTCCTCCTTGGAACATCACCCCACCCATTTTCAGGCTGCTCTTAACTGGGTTTAGATGCAGCCTTCAGAAACTTTCTTTTGCCAAAGCTGACTTAGGAGGCTTACTTGGTTTAAAGTTCCCACTCCACCCCCTTTTACACAATGTTTGGACTCCTTCCATAGACTAGATTCCCAGAAATGGACTTACTGGGTCAAAAGGGATGAATATTTTTTAAACAATTTTGACAGTATATTTCCAAATTGCATTCCTGAAAACTTATTTTATTTTACACAATAGTGTGTAGGATTGACTTTTTGTTTTAATACGAACTCACTGGCTTTAGCTACTTTTACTTTTACGGTTGCACCCGTGGCATATGGAAGTTCCCGGGCCGGGGATCGAATCCAAGGTGCAGCTGGGACTGGAGCTGCAGCTATGGCAATGCCAGATCCTTTAACCCAATGTTTGGGTCAGGGATCAAACCCATAGCTTTGCAGCAACCCGAGCCACTGCAGTTGGATTCTTTTTTTTTTTTTTTTTTTTTTTTTTTGTCTTTTTGCTATTTCTTTGGGCCGCTCCCACGGCATATGGAGGTTCCCAGGCTAGGGGTCTAATCGGAGCTGTAGCCCCCAGCCTAAGCCAGAACCACAGCAACGCAGGATCCGAGCCGCGTCTGCGACCTACACCACAGCTAACGGCAACGCCGGAACCTTGACCCACTGAGCAAGGGCAGGGACCAAACCCGCAACCTCATGGTTCCTAGTCGGATTCGTTAACCACTGCGCCACGACGGGAACTCCTGCAGTTGGATTCTTAACCCACTGTACCACAGCAGGAACTGCTTAAGCTATTTTCTTGATGGAATAGTACAGCTGGTTTGAGGTGTTTTTTTACCCCATGGGCCAGGCTTATGGACTTGGTCTAAGATCTTGGGATTCTAAGCAGTGCAGCCTCTTGGTTGGTCAAGTTCTCCGAGAAGTATTTTATTTTATTTTATTTTTTGTTTTGTCTTTTTGCCTTTTTCTAGGGCCGCACCGTGGCATATGGAGGTTCCCAGGCTAGGGGTCCAATCGGAGCTGTAGCTGCCAGCCTACGCCAGAGCCACAGCAACGCGGGATCCGAGCCTTGTCTGCGACCTACACCACAGCTCACGGCAACGCCGGAACCTTGACCCACTGAGCAAGGGCAGGGATCGAACCCGCAACCTCATGGTTCCTAGTCGGATTCATTAACCACTGCGCCACGACGGGAACTCCTATTTTATTTTATTTTTTATTTTTTCCCTTTGGCTGTGTCTATGGAATGTGCAAGTTCACTGGGCAGGGGTGGAACCCAAGCCACAGCAATGATCTGAGCCACTGTATTGACAACGCCAGATTCTTACCCCGCTGTGCCACAAGGGAACTCCTCTCAAGTAAGTTCTTTAGCACCGTCTGTCCCACTTCTTTTCTACTTGGCCACTCCCTGCTGTGGTTTTGTCTGTGTATTACAGAGTCATAGTCAGGTATAGAGTCCCTAAGCAGGGCCCCCATGGGGGAGGCAGGAGATGAACCAGGAAGTAGTCCTAGAAGTGTCCTTGGGGCTGGACCCTTGCGAAGGGAGCCTTTGTGGGGTTCCCTAGAAGAAGCCTATGAGAGTTCCTGCTGTGGCACGGGGGTTAAGGATCCTGAGTTGTCTGCAGCTTGAGTCGTTGCTGAGGTGCTGATTCAGTCTCTTGCCCAGGAACTTCTATATGCCACAGGTGTGGCAAAAAAAAAAAAAAAAAAAAAAAAAAAGCCTGTGAACCTGAGGGTGTAGCCTCAGACCCTTCACAAAGCCTGCTTTAGGTTTCCACCTCCTGCTTCTCCATTCTTCTTTTTGTTGCTCCTTAGGTCTCTAGTAATGTTTATGGAACTAGTTACCTTGTTCCAAGGTCAGGCTCTCCTTACCCCCACGTCTCTCCGGCTTTCCCTCCTACTCTTTTATTTGCCTTCCACGTTAGTGACTCCTGGAGCAGCCTTGGTATCCTTGCTGGCTTAATTCTACTGGTAACTCTTGTCTCTTGGGCAGGATGATGGAATATAGGCTTTCACATGGGGCGGAGGCAAAATCAGCCCTCCTGGCCCTCCCATGACATCACTAAGTGATTTTTGTTGCATTTTAGGGAAAGCTAACGGCCAGAGAACGGATCAGTCTCTTGCTGGACCCCGGCAGTTTTATTGAGAGTGACATGTTTGTGGAACACAGATGTGCAGATTTTGGAATGGCTGCTGACAAGAATAAGGTATCTGTTCACAGTGGTGGTACAAGCCTACAAATTACCCGTAGCAGCTATGGCCCTGCTGGCCTACCCAATAGACAAATGAAGTTCTTCCAGGACTCAGGATACATTGAAAACTTTTCAAGGGTGGGGCCCTGGAATTCTCAAAGTGCCTATTGAGAAGCACTATTGGGGCCTCCCGGTTCCCACTCACCTTTGTCTGCAGATGAAGAATATGGGTAGCCAGCCTATACCTTGTGCAAGGTGCCTCTGACTCGGTTGTTTTTTTTTTTTTTTTTCTTGGTCTTTTTGCCATTTCTTGGGCTGCACCCTCAGCATATGGAGGTTCCCAGGCTAGGGGTCTCATCGGATCTATAGCTGCTGGCCTACGCCAGAGCCACAGCAACGCGGGATCCGAGCCACGTCTGCAACCTATACCACAGCTCATGGCAACGCTGAATCCTCAACCCACTGAGCAGGGCCAGGGATCGAACCCGAAGCCCCATGGTTCCTAGCTGGATTCGTTACCCACTGCGCCATGACGGAACTCCTGACTCGGTTATTTGACATCAGTTTTATGCTTTGGAGTTTTGGAGGTCAGTCACTGACACTTTGCTCCTTCAGTTGGGTGTTCTCCATGGTGCCCAGAATTCTTTGGACTCACTTTTGGTCAGTTTTTTTCAGTCTGTGATCAAAGATTTGTAACCTTGGCACCAAACTTGCTGACTCCATTTGAGTCATTATGGGCCACACAATGACTCTGAGAATTCCAAGCAAAATGATAAATTTGCCTTTTTAAGATTTGTGGCTTTGTAGATGTTGCTGTGTTTCCTTATACATTCTTCTCCCTCCTGTGAGCATTTGGTAGTGTCAGACCTTGGGGGTCTCCTAATTATTCCGCTTTTAGGAAGGAAATTGAGGCCCAAGACAATTTCTTCTGTTGGTAAAGCAGTAGCTCAGTGCTGGCTGTTGCAGAGCTGAGGAAAGAGAGGGGAGAGTCCTTCATGTTCCTTATTCATATTGAATTTTAAGGAATTGGGGTGGGGATTTTTGTGGGGAGGGTGTTTTTCATTGGGACATAATTGCCAAATCCATTAAAAGAAGTGTTTTGGGTTTTTTTTTCTTTTGTCTTTTTTTTTTTTAGGGCCGCACCTGGCATGTGGAAATTCCCAGGCTAGGGGTCGAATTGGAGCTATAGCTGCCGGCCTACACCACAGCCACAGCAACTCGCCATCTGAGCCATGTCTGTGACCTACATCACAGCTCACGACAACACTGGATTCTTATCCCGCTGTCCTTGTGGATGCTAGTCAGGTTTGTTTCCACTGAACTATCATGGGAATGCCTGGGTTTTTTTTAACCTTTATTTCTCTCTCTCTTTTTTTTTTTTCCTAGTAAAGTATGGTTGATTTACAGTGTTGTGCCAATTTCTGCTGTACAGCAAAGAGACCCAATCATAAATGTACACACATTCCTTTTCTTATATGATCTTCTATCATTAACATTTTTCTATTTTTCTGGTAGTTTCCTGGAGACAGCGTTGTCACTGGACGGGGCCGAATCAATGGAAGATTGGTTTATGTCTTCAGTCAGGTATTTCATACTCTAATTGGCTGAGTTTTTTGAGCACAGAGCCAAGAACAAAAGCCAGGAAAAAAAAAAAAAAAAAAAAAGAGTCCTGGGGAATGAAAACTTGCCTGTAGCTGAGACAGATGAAGGAATTACTTTGTTTTTCAGTTCATATGTCCAGAGTATTATACTGTGTATTTTTTCTCAGGGAGGAGGAGCGTAGAGCAGGAGTCATGTAAGAAGTCCCAGAAACCAAGACTTTGTCTGTGTGGGCTTGAGTCCTCGTGGCAGGTTAGGGGTGTGCCTGGAGGGCAGCTTTGTCCTGGGAAGCCTGTGGGCCTGAGAGTGCAGTGGTTGCAGCTTGGACACAGGTTTGACTCTCGGAACCACAGGCCCTTGAGTTTTGGACTTTCATGAAAGTGTTCAAATAAATTTTGTTAGACTGTATCAAGACAAGCATAGCTTCTTCATACAGAGACCATAGGAGAATGTAGTAGGCGGAATAATGGTCCCCCAAAGATGTCTAAACCCTAATCCCTGAAACCTGCGAATATGTAGTTTTACCTGGCAAAGGGGAATGAAGCTTGCAAATGGAATTAATGTTACTAATCAGTTGACCTTAAAATAAATTAGCTTGGGTGAGCCAGGTGAACCTACTGTAATCACAAGTGTACTTAAAAGCGGAAGAGAGGGAGAAGGACAGGGCACGGTAATGATGTGTGAGAAGGACTTGGTCTGCTTGCTGGCTCGAGGGTGGAGGATGGGGGTCTTGAAAGAAGGAAAGCAGATCGATCATCTCTAGATGCTGGAAAAGATAAGACAACAGATTCCCCTCTGGATCCTCCAGAAAGGAGCGTAGCCCTGCTCACCTTGATTTTAGCCCAGTGAGACCTGTGTAGGACTTCTAAATCACAGAACTGTAAGGTAATGAATGGGTGTTGTCTCATGCCACTGACTTTGTGGTAATTTGTTAAAGCAGCAGTAGAAAACGAACACAAAGAACATGTTGTATATTAATTGGTGTTTGATTCCCCTTCCCCACAGATAGAAATATGTAAATAATTCTAAATATTTAGTTTCTTTCACAGATTTTTTTTTTTTTTTTTTTTTTTTTTTGTCTCTTTGCCTTTTCTAGGGCCGCTTCCACGGCATATGGAGGTTCCCAGGCTAGGGGTCTAATCGGAGCTGTAGCCACCGGCCTACACCAGAGCCACAGCAACATGGGATCTGAGGCGCCTCTTCGACCTACACCACAGCTCACGGCAATGCTGGATCCTTAACCCACTGAGCAAGGCCAGGGACCGAACCCAAAACCTCATGGTTCTTAGTCCAATTGGTTAACTACTGCGCCACTACGGGAACTCCTCTTTCACAGATCTTAAAGGTATAGAGCCTGGTTAGGAACTGAGAATGTTTTCTGGACTTGATATTAAATTATACTTGATTATTTTAAAATTTATTTAGGCAGGACTCATTTGCTAATAGAAGTACTTTTGAAATGTTTTAAAACTGTGTTAGAAGTGGGTCTACCAAATGCCTAACTAGAAGGAATCATCTCTGTTTTTTGTAGTTTATGAGAGCTAGGCAAAAAAAATTTGTACAGAAGGAGCAACTAGGTAGTGGGAACAAAGAAGGTTATTGTGCTTTCTGGGCACAGAGTTCTGATAACAGTTAAGAGGAAAAATTCATTGAATCAATACTTTGGAGCACCTCTTATGTGATGGGTGAGGGTGGGAGGGAGGGGGAGATGACTGAGGCTCTTCTGGCCCTGAAGAAGCTAATCATGTAGTTGATAGAATGGGGCAGAATAGGAGTGGCTTGTAGTCGCAGATGGAGTGAGCGAGGTGGGCGCTGGCTGTGGGCTCAGGACAAAGGGAGATCACACCTGGATTGAGGAAAACTTTAGGGAAAATGGGGCATGTGAAACAACAGGCCCTGAAGGATACTGGGGGAGAGGTGTGATGAACCAGTTTCTCTGTAGTGATCCCCCAGATGGTAATATCAGTAGGCATTTTTTTTTTTTTTCTGGGGGCGGGGAGCTTCTGTTTTTCCAGAGAAGGCTCCAACTCTTGCAGGATAATTGGCTGCAGGTGTGCCGGGGGCCGGGCGGGGGAAAGAGGGGGCCAGCACTGGCTTCTCAGTCAGTGTATAGGCTCCTAATCTCATTTGTTTTCAGCCTCACCTTTACTGCCTTTTGCAGCTGGTAATTGTGTCTCCAGAACCCGGCTGGTTAAGTGTCTTTAGAGGGTAAACCTCCTTTCTCCTCTTGAAGTGAAGAAGAGTCCCTGTGGGGTCTAACTGCTGCTCATACAGACTTCCTATCAGTCTGCATACCGCCATACTTTCTGTGGTTCCTGGTTGTTCCCTCCCGTGGTTACTCCCTCTGCAGGTGTAGAGGCTTTCATTTGCTCCAAGTCAGATATTCTTGTGCTTTCAGTTCCTTCCTTTGATCAGTCTCTTCTGCTGTGGTTTCCTCATCCTTTTTTGTCCTGCTAGATTGAATCTGTTTTTAATTCCCCACTATCTTTTTGAGGGGCTTTTAGGAAGGAGATCATTGCAACAAGAAGCTTTTTATATCAGGAGGTAATGAAAATCCATAAGCAAGAGGAGGCAATGAGGACTCATTCACTTCTTTCACCTCCTTTGTCAAAATATCAAATATTTCCTAGTCACAGGAATGCCTGTTTGACATCATAGAGTCTGATTTGTTGGGTTATTTCTGCATGAAAAGTTTTCCTTTCCTCAGAGCTACAAGTCATTTTTGTAGACAAATACTAGGTCTTTTGCTCTTTTCATTACATGAACTCCTTTTAAGATAGTTTACTCACTATTCATTCTGTGGTATAATTTATATGTCAGACTTTTCCACTTCTGAAAATCCTTTAAAAACTTTTATATGTGAATTTTCCATTTCATTCTCTTCCTGGCTCTTCATATCCTAACGAGTCACTGTATATTAATTTTTTTTTTTTTTTTTTTGTCCTTGCCTGTGGCATGTGGAAGCTTCTGGGCCAGGGATCAAACCTGAGCCGCAGCAGCAGCAGTGACAACACCGGATCCTTAACCCTCTGTTTTCTTTTTAGGATTTTACCGTTTTTGGAGGCAGTCTGTCTGGAGCCCATGCCCAAAAGATCTGCAAGGTAAGTATTTAATATTGAGAAAAACTCAGTACTTACATCAGTCACATGGTGCATATTGAATATAGTTGGGGTACAAGATAACTGAGTCGGGTATGAGGGATAGTGCAGAGGTGTGCAAGATGTGGAGCTGCCCTGAAGGGTGCCCTCAGTCCAGGGCAGAGGTTCTTAACATTTTTTTGTAGCATGGATCCCTTTGGCTGGCTGGCGAAGCCTGGACTCTCATTTTTGTACATGCACAAAATAAAATACATAGGATTACAAAGAATTAAAAATACTAAAAAGTCACATTTTTATTTTTTAAAATATTTATTTATTTATTTATTAGGGCCACACATATGGCATATGGAAGTTCCCAGGCTAGGGGTTGAATCGGAGCTATAGCTGCCGGTCTACACCACAGCCACAGCAACACTGGATCTGAACTGAGTCTGCAAGCTACACCACAGCTCACGGCAATGCCGGATCCTTCACCCACTGAGTGAGGCCCGGAATTGAATCCGCAACCTCATGGTTCCCAGTTGGATTCATTTCCACTGCGCCACAGATTTGTTTCCACTGTGTCATGACAGGAACTCCAAAAAATTACATTTTCAATATGATGCTTCCTTATTCATGTGGTAAAAAACAAGATTTAGCAGTGGATAAACTGCTGTAATTTCAAAGTAGATATAAGTGAAAATGATAATTCAGGATATCTGCAGCAACTTCATTTCAGTGTGACATAGAAACCTATGGCTTCTGTTAATGAGAAAGTCACAAGCATTTATAATACTGCTGTGGTTTACAAAGATGTAAATTTTTCCCATCCAAGTTCATCGACTCTTTGAAATCTCTTTACAGGCCCCTTAGGGTTCTGAAGACCCCAAGTGAAGAACCTATGGTCTAGGTGGAGAGTCCAGGTGCTAAAAGAGCAGTGCAAGGATTACCTGATAGTATTTAAAAAATGCTGCTAGAGGAGATGCTCTGGAGATGAATATAAGTGTAGGTCATATTTGGAGAGTTTTGGAATTAAAGGTAGAGTTGACTGTTAGTAGCTGAACAGATCTTCCCTCTGTAAGGGAACACCTGGCTTCTAGGTTTGGTCCTGTCTTACTCATGAGGCCTTGGGCCACTCACTTAACTTTTAAACCTTCCTAACTTTTTTTTCTTTTTATTGCCTCTGTTATGATGGTTAAATGAGATACTTGAAGTGAAGGTGCTTTGTAAATTCTTAAGGACTGTTAGCATACTGACCCATGAGGAAAATCTGTCTTATTAGAAGTAAAAGGCCTAGGGGAGTTGCTGTGGCATAGTGGGTTAAGAATCCTACTGTAGCAGCTTGGATCACTGCGGAGGCATAGGTTTGATCTCCAACCTGGCACAGTGGGTTAAAGGATCTGGCATTACCGCAGCTGTGACTCAGATTTGATCCCTGGCCTGGGAACTTCCATATGCCTTGGTTCGACTACTGGGGAGGAAGGAAAAAAAAAAAAAAAAAAAAAGGGTTAGTCCTTGCCTGTGTGCCTGTGGTAAATAGATGGTTCTACATTTCTTTCACAAAAATACTGCTTTACCATTTTGTCTGCTATCATTTTTTTTCAAAAGAGTAACCAGGAACAAAACTGGCTGCTGAAAAAAATTTTTACAACCTGGGCCTGTGGCTGTAGAAATGGTTGCCATAAACAGTCTTGTCCCCTGCTAATGGGAAGTGCTTGGGGGCTTTAATCAGCACTTGAAACATCTGGTTCTCTGACTTATATGAAGATAGCCAGTCATCATGGGGAATGAAGCCAGTGTTACCGACTCTTGTTTTGAAAAGTGCACTCAGAACATTTTCCAGAAAACCACTGTGGTGCTTTGTAAATGTTTTTTTTCATAGCAGGATCAGTTGTCTCACAAAAGATTTCTCTGCTGTCCCAGATCATGGACCAAGCCATGACAGTTGGGGCTCCGGTGATTGGACTGAATGACTCAGGGGGAGCCAGGATCCAAGAAGGAGTAGAGTCTTTGGCTGGCTATGCAGACATCTTTCTGGTGAGAAACTGTTAATGGAGAATAAAAGAGTACAGGGCTTATTTCTCTAAGCTCTTTCCTGGTCAGAGCTTCCCTATCTTTCCTCATTGTGTCCTGGGGCTCCTTTCTGTGTCATTGGGGCTTACATGAAGGGTGGGTGAAAAGCAAGAGAGATAAGGTGGGGAGGGTTTTCTTTTTCTCTCATGGAGGCCACTCTGGGGAAAACAAAATGAAAGATCATTCAGAAGAGAAAGGCACTTAAATACATACTTTATTTATTTTAAAGCAAGGAGGAAGTAATATAAAAGGTTAAAATGAACAGGTTTCTTAGAAGCACTAATTTTTAAAAAGGCAAAACTTTTTTTTTTTTGTTAAAATACTCTAAGATCATTATACAAAGTTCAAGCTATAGTACAAAGAAAAGAGAATGCTGCCATCACACCAAATCCCAACATTCAGAAATATGTGGTGAGCACCAGTTCAGATATCTTTCTGCTTTCTTACAGACTAAAGAGAAAAAAAGGCAAAGAAACAAAAAAATAACTTTAATGCATTATTGGAAGTAGGAAGTATATTGTAAGAGAAGAGTATGAGAGGCTGGGGTGAGAGAGAGATACTGCCAGATGGAAACTTGAGAAAAGGGACAGATCAGCGTGTCCAGGGAGGGGAGGAAAGAAAGGGCAGAGACAGGCAGACATTGTTTCTAATCAGGCCAGCTGTTCTTGTGGCCCCTGGTCTGCCCGCTTATGAGGGTTTTTATTCCACTGCCCCATGTGATCAGTCAGAAAAATACGTGTTTACTTTGTGTACCAAACTCTACTAGTAGTGGGAGCGCTGAAGTTGCTTGAGAAGCCGTTTTGTAGATCTTAAACCTACTTTTTAATCTTTAAACTTGAACTTTAGGAATAACCCACTGGGGAGTAAAGGGACTCCCATATGTTTTCTACCCACTTTCACCAGTTGTTTATATTTTGCCTGTTTGTGCAATCATTTTTTTTCCTCCATATGCACATTTTTTTTTTTTTTTTTGCTATGCTAATGGCATGTAGAAGGTCTTGGGCTAGGGATTGAACCCATGCCACAGCAGAGAAAACACTGGACTACCGGGGAACTCTTGAGTTATGTTTTCCTGAAACATTTGAGAATAAATTGGAGACTGTTGTTCCCTCCTTTATCTCTTAAATCCTTAACTGTATGTTTTCTTCTTATTTTTTTTTTTTTTTGTCTTCTTTTGGAGCTGCACCCTTGGCATGTGGATGTTCCCAGACTGGGGGGCAAATCGGAACTAGAGCTGCTTGCCTGTACCGCAGCCATAGCAAAGCGGGATCTGAGCCATGTCTGCAGCCTACACCACAGCTCACAGCAATGCTGGATCCTTAACTCACTGATCAAGGCCGGGAATCAAACCTTCATCCTCATGGATACTAGTGAGGTTGGTTACCGCTGAGCCAAAATGGGAACTCCTCCATTGTATGTTTTCTTAATACAGACATTCTTATTTAAACTAGTGTAATAATTAAGAAACTTAATTTCGATTCATCAATATTATTCATGGTCCTTATTCTTATTTTATCAAATGATCCTAATAAAGGCCTTTATAGTTATCCTCTCATAATCCAATCCAGTATTAAATACTGGACTTAGTTGTCATCTCTCTCACTCTTTTTTTTTTTTTTTTTTTTTTTTTAAGGGCTGTACCTGCGGCATATGGAGGTTTCCAGGTTAGGGGTTGAGTATTGGGATCCAAGCTCTGCCTGTGACCTACACCACAGCTCATGGCAATGCCAGATCCCCAACCCACTGAGTGAGGCAAGGGATTGAACCTCCATCCTCATGGATACTATTTGGATTTGTTTATGGTACGCCACAACAGGAACACCTCTCGCTCTTCTTCTTCTATTTTTTTAAAACAGCTTTATTTATTTTTTTGTCTTTTGGGGCCGTACTTGTGACATATGGAGATTTCCAGGCTAGGGGTCCAATCGCAGCTACAGTTGCTAGCCTACACCACAGATATAGCAACTTGGGATCTGAGCCGTGTCTGCGACCTATGCCACAGCTTATGGCAACGCCGGATCCTTAACCCACTGAGTGAGGCCAGGGATCAAACCCGAAACCTCATAGTTCCTAGTCAGATTTGTTAACCACTGAGCCACGATGGGAACTCGTAAAACAGCTTTATTGAGGTGTAATTTACAAACCATAAAATCCATCCATTGTTAGCATATAATAATACAATCTACAATTTAGAATCTTTCCCTTCAAAAAGATCCCATTCTACTCAGCCCTAGGTATCCACTGATCATCTTTCTGTCTCTACAGTTTTTGCATCTGACTCTCCACTTAGCATAATGCTTATCCACTTAGCAATAATTGTACTGGATATCTTTGGTTTATTGGTGGACAATGTTTTATTATGTAGATATACCGTATTTTGTTTATCCATCTACTAGTTGATGGACATTTGGGTCGTTTTCATTTTTTGACAATCGTAAATAATACTCTATGAGTGAGCATTGTATGTAACTCATTGTGTGGACATGTTTTCATAACCCTGAATAGGGTCTTAAGAGTGGAGTTGTTGGAGTTCCCTGATGGCTCAGGGGGTTGAGGATCCTGGTGGTGTCACTGCTGTGGCTCGGATCACTACTGTGGCCCAGGTTTGATCGCTGGCGTGGTGCCGGCATGGCTCCCCCACCCCCCACCAAAAAAGAGGGTGGAATTATTGAGTCTAATTGTTGAACCCAAGTTCTTGTGTCCACTGCACAGTGAGGCCAAAAAACAGAAATGTTTGAGTTTGGAGTGGAGAAAGGTTTATTGTAAGGGCCAGGCAAAGACCTGAACTCCACCCTGGGTTTCAGGGAAGAGTTTTTAAGGGGAAGGTGAGGGGAATAGCAGGGTGTGTGATCCTGCTTGGATTGGTTGGTGGTGAGGTAACAGGGTGATGATGTTTCCAGGAATCTCAGTCATCAGCCTTCTTGTTCCAACCAGTCTGGGGTCCACATGCTTGTGCTTAGCCTGGAGTTACCATCCTCCAGCTGGGAGGGGGCCTTAGTTCCTTAGAAGAACTCAGAGATATGTATCAGATTGCTCTGCACATCCCAGGGGAAGGGGGGGGTGAAGTTGGGGGGTGGGGGGTAGAGATCAGAACAGGCCCAGGACATATGCTACACTATTGTTTCTCTCTGCATTCCCCTCTCCCCCAATTAGTAACTGTTTGAATCTGCCCTTTGGAACTCTGGGGAAGTCTAGGAGGCTGTAATTATTTTTCCTATAAATTGGAAATGGGGGGGGGGGTGGCCAGAAGTTCCTGGCATTATCACTGCTGTGGCTTGGGTTGCTGTGTGGCCTGGGTTCGATCCCTGGCCTGGGAACCTCTGCATGCAATGAGCATGGCTGATAGAATAAAACTGGAAATTAAAAAAGAAGAGGAGTTCTCGTCGTGGCTCAGTGGAAATGAATCCGACTAGAAACCACGAGGTATCGGGTTCGATCCCTGGCCTCACTTAGTGGGTTAAGGATCCGGCATTGCTGTGAGCTGTGTGTAGGTCATAGAGGCTGCTTGGATCCGGCGTTGCTGTGGCAGTGGTATAGGCTGGCAGCTGTAACTGTGATTGGACCCCTAGCCTGGGAATCTCCATATGCCGCTGGTGTGGCTCTCAGAAGACAAAAAGACAAAATAAATAAATAGGAAGAAAGAAATGGGGGACACAGAAACGCTTTTTCCTTAGGAGGGTCCCAAAAGGTCCTGCTTGGTTTCATTATAAGTTTATTTATAACTTATGAGTTTATGTATAACTATTTTTTTTAGGGCTACACCTGGGGCATATGGAAGTTCCCAAGGTAGGGGGTGAATCAGAGCTGTTGCTGCTGGCCTGTGACAGCCACAGCAAACGCGAGATCCTAGCCTTGTCTGCTACCTACACCGCAGCTCATGGCAATGCCAGGTTATTTAACTCCATGAGCAAGGTCAGGGATTGAACCAGCATCCTTATGGATACTAGTTTGAGTTCTTAACCCACTGAGCCACAATAGGAACTCCTATGTATAACTTTTTAAGAAACTGCAAAATTTTTTTCCAAAGTGACTGTATACTTTTACATTACCACAGATATAATTGAGGGCTTCAAATTCTCCACATCCTTGTTGACACTTAGCATTGTCAGTCTTTTTCATTTGTAGCCATTTCAGTGGAAAGTAGTGGTATCTCCCTGTGAATTTAAGTTATCTTTTTATGTACATGTTAAACTCATTTGGATATCTTCTTTGCTGAAATGTTTGTCCAGTTCTTTTACTCATTTTGTAGTTGGATTTTGAGTTATAAGGGTTCTTTATGGATTCTGGATACAAGTTCTCTATCAGATATATGATTTGCAAATATTTCTTTCCTTGTCTGTCGCTCTCTTTCTTAGTGGTGGCATTTGAGTGCAACAGCAGTCTTAAATTTTGCAAAACCACTTCATCATTTTTTTTCCTTTCATGGATCTCATTTTTATTCTTCAATATGCAAGAACTCTGCCCAATACAAAGTCATAAAGATTTTGTCCAGTTTTTTTTTTTTTTTTCCATACCACCGTTTACTGGGTACTTTGGTGGAAAGAAAATCAATTGACCGTAAATGTAATGGTTTATATCTAGACTTGATTCTTTTTCCATTGATCTATATGCTTATCCTTATATCAGAATCACGCTTCTCTCTCTTCTGATATTCTCAAAACATGTATATTGGTGAAATTGCACAACTCAGATTGGGACTTGAACCCAAGATCACACACCTGGTCTTAAGACTTAACTGAAGTTGAGGTTCTTTATGTCTCAGCACAGATGGAATTCAGTGAGAGGCAAAGTGAAGGGCAAGAAGTAGATTTATTGGGAGAGGTAGACACAGTGTGAGCCGTCTCAGATGATGAGAGATGCCCGGAAGATACATATTCCATAGACAGAATGAGGTCTGCCTCAAAGGGTGAGAGAACACCCCAGAATATGGGGTGGGTAGTTTTTATAGGCTGGGTAATTTCATAGGCTAATGAGTGGGAAGATTATTCCAAGGTGCAGTTTCCAGGAATTGGGTCCCTACCTACTTTTTGGCCTTTTATAGTCAGCCCTGGAACTGTCATGGTGTCTGTGTATTACAGTGAGCATATAGTGAGGCTCAAGGTCCTTGGGAATTTGAACCTTCTGTCATCTTGGACCTAGTTGGTTCTAACCAGTTTTTGTTGTATCCTTAAAGGCTGTGTCACTTTTTAGAGGCTGTGCCCTGCCCCCTTCCCTTCTGTTTCATTGGTGCATTGAATGCTTTCCTACAGGTCCCTTAGCCTCCGTTTGTTCTCCCTCCCTCCCTCCGTTTCCCCCTCCCCTTTTTCTCCCTCCTCTCTTCCCCTTAGAGTGGACAGTTTCCACTATCATGTCTTCGAATTCTCTGAAGTTCTCTGGCTTGGTGAAGTGTGCTGTTGAAACCCTCTAGTCAGCTTTTCATTTCAGTTATCATACTTTTCAAGTCTAGAATGTCTGCTTTGTTTCTCTTTAAAATTCCTGTTTCTTTACTGGCATTCTCATTTTGTTCACACATTGTTTTCCTGATATCAGTTGCAGTGCCTCATGGCTGGGGGTAGGGAACCCATAGGGTTCAGGGGTACTATGCTAAGAACTGAAAGGGACTGAAATTAATCACAATTTGCCCTCTAAATCATCCCCTGCAAATTGCAAGCCTTGAATAGGCTCCAGAGTAGCAAAATGTTACATCAGACAGATATCAGTGTCATTTTTATCTAGATGGGAGACAGACTGCTGGTGCTTCCCACTCTGCCATCTTCCCAGAATCCTTTCTGTAGATGCCTTTTTTGTGCTTTGCTGAGCTATGTCCTATGAATTATAGAAATTGGGTTTAGAACCAAGGCAGGGCTAAAAACAGACGTAGTTTGTTGAGGTTGATAGTGCTCAGGGAAGGCTGGAAGTTAGGGGATGGGTAAGGAGTCACTGGGCTCTTATCTTGCTTGGGCCCTTCAGGAAAAGCTTGTTTTCCTCAGGAGGTGGCCCGAGGCTTGGCCTTTTACAACACCTTTGTCCCCGTGGATCCTTTCTGGCTTCTGCTACCTCCCTGTTCCCCATCTCCTCTGTCTAGGGGTGGGCAGACGTTGAAGACTCAGCACCTGCTCCTCAGCCGTGCCTGTAACTGCTGCGTATCCTCTGTGGAGGGAGTGAAGGGGGTCCAGGTAGAGGTCATGGCTCAAGGATAAGTACTGGCCCTGGATATTCCACCTAAAGTTTTCATTTATTCTTGAAGCCAGCTTTGTGCAGACAGGGATCCTGCCCTGAGGTGTGTTTGGAGCTGGTGAAATCAAGAGTGGTGGAATCCTCTCTGAGCTCCTGTCCTGGTGGAGCTTTGGGGGAACTGTTGCCTTGCCAAAGAGAGGAGAGGTTATTTGCCCCAGGCAGTAAGTAATATGCCAGCCATCCCAGCAGTTAGGGGGAGAAATTGTAACTATAATTCTGGGAGGAACCGTACAGATTAGGTCTCTCGTCTGCAGGATAGAATTTCTGTGAATAAAAGCCAAATGTACTTGTATTGTCACCTTTGTCTTTGTGCAAATAATGCCTTGAACACCTCTGTAACCAGATGCCTTTGCCTTTCTCTTTTGGCAGAGGAATGTCTCGGCATCTGGAGTCATCCCTCAGATTTCTCTGATCATGGGCCCGTGTGCTGGTGGGGCTGTCTACTCCCCGGCCCTGACAGACTTCACATTCATGGTAAAGGTAAGAAAGGAGGACCTGGTTCTCCTGCCCTTTGAGAGCTGTGCAGTACCTCACCTGCAATAATAATAATTCCTGACCCAGATCTGGGTTGTTATCTGCATGCTTACTGGCTTTCATTGTAGTGATGATAAGGTCTTGGTGGAGAGAGGTTTTGGCATGGAATGTGTAGCTTGTAGGGGTTCGGTGGCAGAATGTGCTGTGTACTTCATTGGTGGGTGATTTTACTTGTTAATTTGAATTGCAAATGATTTTCAGGTAATCAAAGGATGTTCTCCTCTGCCCAGACAGATGATTGTTTACTGAATACTATTCAAAAAGTTTCTTGTGGAAAGCTTTTCTGTTATCTGTGTTGTTGGAAAGTTTTTTTTTTTTTTTTTTGTCTTTTGTCTTTTGTTGTTGTTGTTGTTGCTATTTCTTGGGCCGCTCCCGCGCATGTGGAGGTTCCCAGGCTAGGGGTCGAATCGGAGCTGTAGCCACCGGCCTACGCCAGAGCCACAGCAACACGGGATCCGAGCCGCGTCTGCAACCTACACCACAGCTCACGGCAACGCTGGATCGTTAACCCACTGAGCAAGGGCAGGGACCGAACCCTCAACCTCATGGTTCCTAGTCGGATTCGTTAACCACTGCGCCACGATGGGAACTCCTGGAAAGTTTTTTATGTCCTACTTTTCTTTCTTTTCTTTTTTTTTTTTTTTTTTGGTCTTTTCGTCTTTTGGGGGCCACACCCGTGGCATATGGAGGTTCCCAGGCTAGGGGTCCAGTTGGAGCTGTAGCTGCCAGCCCCCACCACAGCCACAGCAACGGGGGATCTGAGCCGTGTCTGTGACCTACATTACAGCTCATGGCAACACTGGATCCTTAACCCACTGAACGAGGCCAGGGACTGAACCCATCTCCCCGTAGATGCTAGTTGGGTTCGCTAACTGCTAAGCCTCGATGGGAACTCCTGTCCTACTTTTATTTCTTGAGCTATTTGCCATTTTATTGTATTAATGGTAAATCTGATCTCCAATTTCATTGTGAGAAGTATATCTTTACATGATTTAGATGGAATAATTTTTTCTTTTTTGGCTGTACCCACAGCAAGTGGAAGTTCCCAGGCCAGGGGATCAAATCAGAGTCTCTCTGCACCATTGCAGAGACAATGCATATTCTTAACCTGTTGTGCCACAGTGGGAACTCCGGCAGTGGTATTTTAAAATGATTTTAAAATGAAACCTGTTCGAAATCATACGTGGGTAATTACCCATCACCTGATAACAGGAAAAAAAATCAGTCATTTCCTTTTAAAATATTTTTAACAATAGTGAGGCGCTCCCGTTATGGTGCAGCGTAAATGCATCCAACTAGGAACCATGAGGTTTCGGGTTTGATTTTCTGGGTTAAGGATCTGTTGTGGCTGTGAGTTGTGGTGTAGGTCACAGATGCTGCTTGGATCCTGCGTAGCTGTGGCTATGGTGTAGGCTGGCAGGTGTACCTCCGATTCCACCTAGGAGCCTCCATAGCCTGGGAACTTCCACATGCCGCTGTTGCAGCCCCAAAAAGCAAAAAAAAAAAAAAAAAAAAATAGTTTAACAATAGTGAGCAATAAATGTCAAGACAAATTACGGAGCAAAAGGAAAGATAGTCAAGCAGTATGAAAACAATGTAAATACAGAGGATGCAAATAGGATTCTAAGGGGTAACTTGACAATAGGAATTAATATTTGGCAAAGTGATTACCCCTTGACTCAGTATTTTTCCTTAGTGACAGATTTGACAGTAACCTAAGAGTTCAGTGTTTACTTTAGGGTGGGTTTTAAAAATCAAGATGACCACATCTCTGACTCCCTGTACAAAACAGAATACCTTGAACTTGGCCCACTAAATCTATATATGCCATATCTACCAGGTGCTACCCCAGTTGTGGTCTTCCTAACTGGTAGGAATGGAGGTTTGGGATCAGTTCTGGTTAAGGCCATCCTTCCCTGCTCTCCTGCATACATGCTGGAATTTATTCTGAACTTCTTTCTCTTATTTTAAAAACATTTCCCACAGTTTTATTGAGCTATAATTGACATATAACATTTGTGTAAGTTTAAGGTGTACATGTTGATTTTGTTGGGGAAAAATGACCTTGGCTCAGACTGTCAGTGTCTGAAAGTGAGATGCACAAACATGGGCGAACTTGACAAGGCTCTTCTGCAGAAGGGCGCAAGTGCTCAAAAAACGTGCGTGAGGAAGAAAGACCCCTGTTTACCCCTAACGCAGGTGGTATGTCTGTCCCCTTCCCATTGGTCAGGTCAGGGTGCACGTTCTTCTCAGTTGGCTAAATTGAAACAAACTTACTGGGAGAAGTGCGGGGGGGGCGGGGGGGGGTAGTTCAGAGGAAGGTGTCTCAGATGAAGCCAGAGCAAAATGGAGTAACTAAGACTTCCTTTGATAGAAAAGACATACGTTAATTCTCACAATTTCCCCTTTTCATTTCTTTATCAGGTATTCTTTTCTTCAAACTTGATGAGCATAGTTTGACATTCATGTTCAGTTGTGTCCATTAGAAGCATATTGGTTTGGTGGTGGGGAGGTCCCAGTTGTTAAAGTGGTTTTTATTAATCTTTGAATAAGTCCCCTGGACAACATCAAACTAAGACAAGGACATTAATTACAGCAATTAGAGGGGTAAGGATTGAAGCTATTAGTCCCTTTCATCTTGCAAACCAATTTTTTTTTTTTTAAAAAGGTCTGTGAAGGGGTCATTAATACCAGAATTTTCTGAAAGTTTATCTGCTAAGGTCATCAGTCCAAGTAGGTCCTTGGTAGTGGTGTCATCTGGGGCAGTGTTATCGGGAATGAAGGTGCAGCACTGGATACCAATCATTACCTAGATCTGACCCTTTTTGTCAGCATCATGTCTAAAGGAAGTTTGTTTTCTCATGCCATATGACTAGTTGGCCCCAGCTATTCGGCTTTTTCTTAAATGGCATTGCTAGTGTAATTAACAAATTTTTGTTGATTTCAACAGATGCAGTTTATCTAATCAATGTTTTTATTTATGGTTGACCACCCAAAGAGAACAGATTCAAACCTGGCAGCTATTTGATTTCTTGCCGTAAATTTGTTTGGAACACCCCGTGGAACACCTATTGAGTCAATATAGACCTGGGGGTCAAAGCCCCCCCCCCCCCCGCCAGGGTGTTGTCTCGTTCCCTCCGGAATGGCTGAGTTTGAGATTGGGGCCTAAATGCCAGGGTGAAAGGGATGGCCAGTTGCACCAAAGTACAGGTGCCACTCCAGTTTTCTAGAAGAGTGCCCATTAGTGGACCCCCACAATACCACCAGACATCTGCCCGGGACACTCAGAACTGGCATTTATTGTGGAGGGTGTTGTAGTAACGGCTTTCTCTGTACCTGGTCAGGTCGCCTAAGAAAGTCACCTTCACCTCTTGTTCTAGACACAAGGAGAAGCTGACATTTTCATTTGGTGGCTGAACAGTTCTCGGGGGCTGACCCGTAGAACCTTTCGCCTCAAGGAACAGCAGTGACTAAGTCCAACAGGACTCATTATTCCAAACCGTTTTGTCCTGGAAGAGGGCCATGGGTCTGATGACAATCCCAGAGGAAGGGGAATCACTTGGGCCTCTGGTCTCCCTGTGGCACAAGCGTTAACAGTTGATTTTGTGTAGTGTGCCCACAGAATATTTTATCCATTTCAACCAGGCATTTGTGTCTCTGTTTCTATACTCACCACCAGCCTTCCTTCAAAAGTGAATTTTTTGCTTTTGTTTTAGTTAATAGGGTGGTGGCGGCTACTGACTATTTTTACTCAGGTCATCCTCTGGTGACAGGGTCCAGAAGGTGGGAAAGGAAGGCCACTGGCTGGCGACTTATCCCCTATTTTGTGTGAGGACCCCTAGAGCCATTCCTCTATCCATGCTTACAAATAAGCGCAAAGGTTTTTCAAAGGATGGTAGAGCCAGAACAGGGGCACCCGACAGCACCTCTCTTAAATTCCTGAATTGTTGTACCTCCTCCTGGCTCCATAGTAGGGGATCCGGGCCTTCCTCTTGGCTTGGAAATAGTCCTTTTATATTACGTCCTTTTCAGTACACAGTCCCCTTGTCTCACATTCTGGGGCATCTGATCCTCATCCAAAAATAGGTCACTGAGATAAACTTTAGAAACAAGCTTAGAATGTTCTTTTACAAACTCAGTTTAACTTTGCAGCAATATAACATAACAGCAAAGAACTACCTGGGAAGTAAATCTTAGTGATACCCCAATTAAAAGAATTAGATTAACAGATACTGCAAATGTCCATTGAAACATCTCTTCCTTTATAAAATTACTCTAATTTTTAACAAATATAGCCAAACCAAGACTAATTCTTTTGCCAATTAAGTCTGGTGTCAACAACCTTGGCCTGATGATTTATGTAAATATAATTGATCATATAGGGTTTTCTAAAAATTAGCTTTGCTAGAACTTTGTAAGGAATCTCAGACTAAGCTTTTAAAGGCAACTCAGGGCTAGGAAAGACATGCCAAGGGCTTGTCTTAAAGATCTAGGTGAATTCCTTGATTTTTAAAAACCAAAATACCTTGAGATTTCTGCAGGCTACATACAACGTGGCTTTCCTAATTTATCTGATAAAGCTTCTGGAACCTAAGAGTTTCCATTCTCTGAAGGAATCAGGTAGAGAAAAGAGAGAAATGTTTCAATTGTGCTTACAAAGGCATAATTTACCAAAGTGCTTGTTGGGGAGAATTTCTTTATACCTAGAAAATGCATATTAAAAGCCATTACTATTTCAAGTAGAAACCATAAAATTAAAACCATATTCACCAGTTCACACAGTCCAATGTAACCCATCCTTTTTGTTTAATTGTTTATTGAAACCATCAGATTTCCTTTTAGAATTTTTAAATTTCTTACCCAGCTTTTAGAATTTTTTAATTTATTTTTTTGAAATAGATCCATTTTATTAGTTGAAAAAAAACTTCTGAAAATGAGGCATTAAATAAAACCACTGATTGAATTTTATCACCCTAAGTAATTAGAAAATAAGAATGAATCTGATAATAAATTTTTTTTTTTTTTTTTTTTTTTTTGCTTTTTCTGTCCTTATAGGGCCGCACCTGCGGTGGCATATGGTGGTTCCCAGGCTAGGGGTCCAGTCAGAGCTGTAGCCACCGGCCTACACCAGAGCCACAGCAATGCAGGATCCCAGCCATGCCTGTGACCTACACCATAGCTCATGGCAATGCTGGATCCCCTTTCCACTGAGCAAGGCCAGGGATCAACCTGCGTCCTTATGGGTTTGCTAACCTCTGAGCCACTACGGGAATGCCTGTATCTGATAATAGTTTTTTAAATGATACTACCCTTCACACAAAATAATGATTAATTTTTTTCTCTTCACATATACATAGAATTTTTAAATTTCTTACCCAGCTCATCCTTAAGGTCTGGAAGTCAGAAACTGTATTTCCTTAAAAAGTCCTTTCTATAGACCTTCTTGAAAACATTTTTGCAAAGGCATCGGAGTAAAGCCATTAACAGTGACAAGACTTAAGGCACGTTTTAAATCTGATTACAATGCAAATTGATAAGGAAACTTGGTTACTGTTGTGACATACAACATTTTGAAATAACTAGAAAAAAAAAGAAATTCAACATAGTACTAGTATATATCCAAATTTCAGAAACTGTATAAGTTCTAGAATATCTATATTAAAAACATCTATTCTTCTGTATAATCTGAGGATTATCACTCATTTGATAATGCTCTCTATTTTAACATACCAAATAATTCTAGTCAATTTAACATTTTTTAAAAAATTTGATCAGATAGAATCATAGGTCACTGTGGATAATACTTTCCTTCACCAAAGTTACAAGAGATACCAAAAGCAAATACAGCAGATCACTTAAAAGAACATATAATCTGTTATCAAAGTAGCATTCCAAGGAAACTCTGTTTTCTTAACAACAAAAAGTCAAGTTTTGCACCAGCTTATTTTAAAAATTAATTTACTCAAGTCAACTTATCCTAAACTTAGTTCTGACAATGCACAACCCTTCTCTCAATGTCCACTTCCCATAAACCTTCTAATACTTTGTGTGTCCATTAGTTTGTCCCCTATTTTCCATTGAAAACAAGCTGTCAGACAGACTTACTCTTCTTTTCCCTTGATAAAATAGAATTCCATTCTTCATTCCTTCTCACATAAAACTTTTGTGCCTCTTCTATTAAGTTTTCTCATGGTTTATCTTTCCGTTCCTCTATTTTTTTGTAGCTTTTTGGAAATATTTGCCATCTCTTAGTTACGAAGTGAAGTTTGAGCATGCCCTTTCCTAAAGGGTCGGTGGAATTTCCACCGTATCTTTTTATTTCAGCTCTGAGTCTTTCCAAAAATTCAGTTGGCCCCTCCTCTTTACCTTGTACTTTGAATACCTTAGATACTTTTTGCACATGCCCTCAGTGTGTAGCATTATTATTGTCCCACCTGGGGTCCTCGTTGGGAATTTACTTTTCACCTGAACTTCCCTGGCCTGGGGAGGGTGAGTTTGCTCCCTCGAGGCCATGGCTGTCCTTCAGATCATCCCCCTTCCTTCCTGGAAAATAGAATCCTCAAAATAGACATTAATTCAGACCATGTATAGACCTGTGGTCCAAGGAACTGATCTATTTGATCCACTACCCTGTACGGGTCCTCCAACAATGACCACAATTCCCTCTTAAAACTCTGGACCTCAGTGCTGGTTAAAGAGGCATTTACATATCCTATTCCACCCCCACCTAAGGGAACCTCCCCTAGTTGGAATAGCAGGTTGTGGCTCTTTTTCTTGGTCCCCAGAGGCAGAGGAAGAAAACAGAAAATTTTGAATATCCTCCTGACATTGCTTTAAATCTCGCCTAAGTCTGGAATAAGGCCTTGTCATATTCTTTGGTTTTGTTGAGGCGGGGGTGGTGGCAGGGAGTCATGTGGGCCCCTTGGAGGGGAGAGGGAGGAGGTCTCAATGTTCTTGGGTTTCCTCCTCATTCCCCTTCTGTTCCCCCTCTGAGGGGAAATAAGACGACCGGTCCCTGCTGCCAACAGAGAGCATAATCAGTTCCCTCCTGGGACCCTGGTGTCTTGTCCTGGACAAACTGAACAAGCAGCTGATAGACCCAATCCTTGTCCAATTTGAACTTTGGCCAGAAGACGGATGGGGCAAGAATAGGTGTCTATTTCCAGATAAAACAACAATATTTAATCATTCTTCTTTTGTCCTTCGTCTGTGGATTGTCTCCCCAATACTTTAGCATTAATCCCAGAGGACTGTCGGGAGGAACTTGGTTTCCCCCTCCACCCGGAGATCCTCCAAGTGGAGGCACGAGTCGGGAAGATTACTTCCCATTTTCCCGGGATTGTGCTCCGATTCTCTGACATCACCAGAAATTGCCAGTCTCACCTGAGACCTTTTGAGGCTTACCAATCCCTTTCCTCGACCACCAAGGAGATACTTGGTCGCCCCCACAATGGGACCTTTCCTACCTTGGTCTGGTGCGTGGTGTCACCTGGTTGCTGCGATTGCCATTTTTCTCAGACCGTCCTCTGCGTTGTCGAGAACTCTCCACAGGTTCGAAGTTCAGGGGTGCGGACCTCTCAATTCAGGGCCACTGCAATGGGGCCATGAGACGTGTCTCCCCTCCTTGAGAATCCATGCTCCAGTGGACCTCGAATCCCAGATGAGCCCCCAAATTGTTGGGAAAAAGTGACCTCAGCTTGGATCGTCAGTGTCAGAAAGTGAGGCACACGAACACAGGGAGATCTCCACAAGGCTCTTTACTCCTGCAGAAGGGTACGAGTACTCAAAAAGTACACAGGAAGAAGAAAGACCCCCCCCCCCAATTTATCCCTAATGCACATGGTATATCTGTCCCCTTCCCATTGGTCAAGTCAGGGTGCACATTCTTCTTGGTTGGCTAATTTGAAACAAATTGTTACTGGGAAAAGAGGGGTGGGTGAGAGGAGGGTGTCTCAGGCAAAGCAGGAACAAAATGGAGTAACCAAGGCTTCCTTTGATAGAAAAGACTTGGGCTAATTCTCATAATTTGATACATACCTATTTCAAAATGATTACCCTCATAGCATAGCCTAGCTAAGAAAACCTCCATGACCTCACATGATTACCATTTTTTTTTTTTTTGTGGTGAGAACATTTAAGATCCACTTTCTTAGCAATTTTCAAGTATGTAATACAGTATTGTTAACAATAATCACCATGTTGTACATTAAATCACCAGAACTTACTCATCTTGTAAAAGGAAGTTTGTATCTTTTGACCAACATTTCTCTATCCCTACCTCCCACCTTGCCCCAGCCTTTGCTAACCACCATTCTTTTTTTTTTTTTTTTTTGTCTTTTTGAGGGCCGCACCCATGGCATATGGAGGTTCCCAGGCCATGGGTCTAATCTGAGCTGTAGCTGCTGGCCTACACCACAGCCATAGCAACACCACACCTGAGCCGTGTCTGTGACCTATACCACAGCTCACGGCAACACCGGATCCTTAACCCACTGAGCAAGGCCAGGGATCGAACCCAAAACCTCATGGTTCCTAATCAGATTTGTTTCCGCTGTGCCACGACGGGAACTCCCATCTTTTTTTTTCTGTGAGTTTGGCTTAAAAATTTTTTTTAGGAGTTCCCATCGTGGCTCAGTGGTTAATGAATTGCACTAGGAACCCTGGGGTTGCAGGTTCGATCCCTGGCTTTGCTCAGTGGGTTAAGGATCCGGCGTTGCCGAGAGCTGTGGTGTAGGCAGCAGATGTGGCTCGGATCCTGCGTTGCTGTGGCTGTGGCATAGGCCAGTGGCTATAGCTCCGATTTGACCCCTAGCCTGGGAACCTCCGTATGCTGCGGGAGCGGCCCAACAAATGGCAAAAAGACAAAAAGACAAAAAAAATTTTTTTTTTATTAAAGTATAGCTGATTTACAGCGTCGTGTCACTTTCTCCTGTGACCCAATCATGTATATATGTACACATACATTTTCTTTTTTTCTCATGCTATCTTCCATCAAGTTTGGCTTTTTTATTATTTAATTTAATTTTTGTCTTTTTAGCGCTGCACCTGTGGCATATGGAGGTTCCCAGGCTAGGGGTTGAATTGAAGCTGTAGTCTCTGACCTACACCACAGCCATAGCAATGTCAGATCTGAGCCGCATCACCGGATCCTTAACCCACTGAGCAAGGCCAGGGGTCAAACCTGTGTCTTCATGGATACTAGTCAGATTTGTTTCTGCTGAGCCATGATGGGAACTCCTTGGCTTTTTTAGATTATACATTTAAGTGAGATCATGCAGTATTTATCTTTCACTGTCTGACTTCATATATGCCAAGTGAAATGTCCTGAAGTTCCGTTCATGTCACAAACGGCAGGATTTCTTTATCATGGCCGAATAATACTCCTCTGGGTGTGTATGTGTGTGTCACGTTTTATCAATATGGATATCTAGTGGGTAATACTGTGTGTATATGTACGTGTATCACATTTTATTTATCCATTCAACCCTTGATGGACACTTAGGTTGTTTTGATATCTTGGCTATAGTGAATAATGCTGCAGTGAATATGGCAGTGCACCTATCTCATTGATGTCCTGGTTTTATTTCCTTTGAATATATATCCAGAAGTGGGATTGCTGGATCATATGCTTGTTCTATATTTAGGGTTTTTTTTTGGCTCCCCCTGCTGCATATGGAGCTCCCAAGCCAGGGATCAGATCTGAGTCATAGCTGCTAAATAAGCTGCAGCTGTAGGAACGCTGGATCCCTACCCCACTGTGCCGGGCCAGGGATTGAACCCCAGTTCCAGTGCTCCCAAGGTACTGCCAATCCTGTTATACTGCAGCAGGAGCTCCTATATTTAGTTTTAGTTTTTTTTTTTTTTTTTTTTTTTTTTTAGGAAACTCTATACTGTTTTCCTCAGTAGCTGTATCAATTTACATTCCCACCAACAATGCACAAGTGTTCCCTTTTCTCTACATCCTTGCTGTTATTTCTTGTCCTTTTGATAATAGCTTTTCTAACAGGTGTGAGGCTAAAACCTCATTGTGGTTTTGATTTGCATTTTCCTGGATGATGGAGTGATGTTCAACATATTTTGGTGTACTCATTAACTGTTTGTTTTCTTTGGAAAGATGTCTTTTCAGATCCTCTGCTCATTTTTTAGTCAGATTATTGTTTTTTGCTCTTGAGTTGTGTCAGCTGTCTATATATTTTGGATGTTAACACCTTACTACATATATGATTTGGCAGTGTTTTCTCCCATTTGGTAGGTCGCCTTTTCATTTTGTTGATTGTTTCTTTTGCTATGCAGAGCTTTTTACTTTGATGTTGTCCCTCTTACTAATTTTTGTTTTTGTTGCTTGTGCTTTTGGTGTCATCCTTAAAATTGTTGCCAAGACCAGTGTTGGGGAGTGTTTTCCTGTTTTTTTTTTTTTTTCTAGGAGTTTTATGGTTTCAGGTCGTTGAGTCTTTAATCTGTTTTGAGTTAATTTTTGTGAATAGTGTAGGATGTGGGAGCACTTTTATTCTTCTGCATGTGGTTATCCAGTTTTCCCACCACCATTTATTAAAGAGAGTATTTTTTCCCAATTGAGTATTCTTGGTCCCCTTGTCAAGTGTTAGTTGACAGCATATGTGAGAATTTGTTTATGGACTCTTGATTCTCTTCCATTGGTCTCTCTTTCTCTTTTTAAGTCATGTCATATTGTTTTGATTTTTTTTTTTTTTTTTGTCTTTTTTAGGGCCGCAGCTACTGCACATGGAGGTTCCCAGGCTAGGAGTCTAATCAGAGCTACAGCTGCCAGCCTATGCCAGAGCCATAGCAACGCCAGATCTGAGCCGCGTCTGCAACCTACACCACAGCTCATGGCAACGCTGGATCCTCAACACACTGAGCGAGACCAGGGGTCAAACCCGCAACCTCATGGTTCCTACTTGGAGTCGTTTCTGCTGTGCCACAATGGGAACTCCTTTTTTGATTATTGTAGCTTTGTAGTATAGTTTGAGATCAGAAAGTGTGGTGCTTTCAGTTTTGTTCTTTTCTCAGTATTGCTTTGATTGTTTTGGGTCTTTTATAGTTCTGTACAAATTTTACATGTTTTTTCCTACCTCATAGAAAAATTCCATTGGAATTTTGATAGGAGTTCTTTTGAATCAATAGATGGCTTTTGGTAGTATGGACCTTTTAACAGTATTTTTATCCATGATCATGGAATCTCTTCCACTTATTTTTGTCTTCTTCAGTGTCTTTTATCAAAGTCCTGTAGTTTTCAGTGTACAGATCTTTTACTTCCTTGGTTAAATTTATATCTAAGTGTTTTTTTTTTCCCTGGCTGCATGTTGAAGTTCCTGGGTTAGGGGTCAAACCCTCACCACAGCAGTGACAGTGCTAGATCCTTAACCTGCTGAGTCACTAGAGAACTCCCATACCTGAGTATTTTATGATGTTTGATGCTGTGTGAATGGGCTGGTTTTATATCTTTTTCAAATATTTTGTGTATTGTGTATATTTTGTACAGAAATGCAACTGATTTCTCTATGTTGACTTTTTGTATTCCTTCTCTTTTAACCCTGTGTTTTCATCCTCAGCAATTCCATTCTCCACTTGCAGAACTTTAAATACCTGTGTATTGGCAGCACCCTCTTTCTTGTCTTCTGCAGAATCATTAAGCCTTAACCATTCTACCTCTTAACTATTCCATGTGTTTGAGAGTACAGTAAAAATGCTAGCAGATTCTTTTTAAAGTACTCAATGAAGTAACCATAAAGTTCATATGGTGGGTGTGGGTGTGTGTGTCTGTGGAACCAATGTGTAAGGATAGATATTCCAAGGAGTCCTCTGTGGTGCCGTGGGTTAAGTATATGGTATTGTCACTGCAGAGGCTTGGGTTACTGCTGTGGCATGGGTTCCGTCCCTGGCCCAGGAATTTCCATATGTCGTAGGCATGGCAAAAAAAAAAAAACAAAAAAACCCAGAAAAAAAAATTCCATAAAGGAAGTGCAATGAAGGGTTAGTCCTGGCAGGTGAGAAAACATTATAAAGCTAAAATAACTGAAACTCTTTGATTTGTAAATAAATAGACCAGGAGAACAGAATCGAATTGAGAAATGGATCTAAATATACTCAGACATTTAATTTGTGATGAAAAGGATATATTGTCTTATTTATGGTTGCCGATAATGTCAGTTTCTTGTATCAAAGACACCACTGATTTCTATATTACTATATACAATTTGATGTTTCTTAAACCTTATCTAACTTGACTTCTAGCAGCATTTGACCTATCTCATCACATCTTCCTCTTTGAAACTTCAGGACACTATATTCTGGCAGTTCTCTCATTCCCTTGGTGATCTTAGCCTATCTCTAAACTTTAAATACTCATCCATCTAGCAACTGACAACTCTCAAACCTATTTCTTCAGGATAAAACACGCTCTTTTTACTCCAGGATTAAACATTCAGTTGCCTATCAACATTTCCATTTGGACTTCATTGGATTTCTCAAACTTGATAGGTTTTGATCTCAAATGAACCCTTCCCAGAGTGTTCTACATGTTTCCCCATCTCCATAAATGGCAAGACCAGCCTTCTAGTGGTTCAGGTCAAAAACAATGACATTATCTTGACTCATATTTTTGGTCACATTTGTAGTTCAATCAGTCAGAAATCATATTTGCTTTACTTTAGGATATAATCTAAAATATAACCAAGTTGCTACACAGCTTTTATACAAGTACCCTATCTGGATTATTGTTGAATCCTTCTACTTTTTTTCTTGCTTCTGTCTCTGCCTCCTCTCCCAGTTAATTAAAACATTTTGAGCACTTAAAATTTTCTAATGGAATACTACCTGGGAAAGTATATAAAAATACGTGAGGTTTAGAAATTGTTATAAAGTACAAATCCACATGAATAACACTCAGAACAAGAAATGGCCTTGCAGGAGCCTTGCCCTCTTCCTCTTCCTAATCACTATTGTCTCCACCCATCTTGTCTAGAATTATTTACTCTATCAACTTTTATAGTAACTTTTTTTTTTTGCTTTGCTTTACAGTGTAAATTTTTTTTTAATTGTATTACTTTTAAAAAATATTTATTTATTTATTTATCTTTGTCTGTGGCATGTGGAAGTTCTGGGTCCTTGGATGCACCCAGGCCACAGCAGTGACAATGCTGGAACCTTAACCCACTGAGCCACCAGGAAATTCCTACAGTTTTACATTTTAATTCTGCCTCACCAAACAGTGTAGTTAATGCTGCCTGCTTTAACCTTTAATGTAGAGTGAAATCACATAATATGCATTCTTTTGTGCATGACTGTGATTCATATTTTTTAAGATTTTTCCATGTTCTTTGTAAAATATTCATTTTAATAGCTGTGTAGTAAATTACCTTAATATCCTCATCCTTTCTGTCAACAGTTATTTGTGTTTCAAGATTTTTTGCCATTGCAAATAATGCTGATATAAGCATTCTTATATGTGTATCTTGGTGCACACATGTTTCAGTTTCTCAAGGTCAGACAGCATTAGGTCATGGGATATACGTATTTCCCAGTTTTTCTAGGAAATGCCTGTATACTGAAGAAGTTGCAGCAATTTACCCTTCTACTAGCAGTGGGTGAGAATTTCACTTGTTCTGCATCCTTGCCAACACTTTTATTAACATAATTTAATTGTGGCAGTTTACATGTTTTGTGATCTCTCATTGTTTTAATTTGCATTTCTATGACTAATGAGGTTGAACACATTTTCATGTGTTTTCTTTTGTGGCATGCCTGTTCATCTGTTTTGCCCCTTTTTGAAAACTGAGGTTCTTATTTTTTCTTATTGACTTTTAGGAATTCTTTGTATATTCTGGAAAATCTGCTGATAACCTTATCGGGGTTCCCTTGTATGTTATTTGTTTCTTTTCCCTAGCTGCTGTCAATATTCTCTCTTAGCCTTTAATTTTGGTCAGTTTGATTAATAATGTATCTTGGTGTATTCCTCCTTAGGTTTATTTTATATGGTACTCATTGTGCTTCCTGGACTTGAGTGAGTGTTTCCTTTCCCATGTTAGGGAAATTTTCCGCTATTATCTCTTTGTTTTTTTCTCTCCCTCTCTCTCTCTTCCCCTTCTGGCACCCCTATAGTGTGGATGTTGGTGTGTTTAACGTCTCAGAGTTCTCTTAGACTCATTTCTTTTCAGCCTTTTTTCTCTTTTCTGTTCCATATCAATGATTTCTACTAGTCTGTCCTCTACCTTGCTTATTATTCTTCTGCCTCCTGTATTCTGCTGTTGTTTGCTTCTAATGAATTTATTTCAGTTACTGTATTTTGCATTGCTGCTTGCTTAATCCTTAAATTTTACATTTCTTAACTCAGTGTTTCTTGTAATTTATCAATCTTTGCTTCCAGTTTATTTCCAACATCTTGCATCATCTTCACTATCATCAGTTCAGCAGTAGGTTGTAATTTTATTGCTTTTATGCTAAAGTGTAGTTGATTTACAGTGTTTCTTTAAGTTCTCTTGTACAGCAAAGCAGTCCAATCACACACAGTTCCTTGTGCTGCACAGTAGGGTCCCATTGCCCATCCATTCCAAATATAACAGTTTGCATCCAAAAACCCTGAACTGCCCATCCATCCCCATCCCTGCCCCCAACCCCAGGTCTGCTCTCCTTGGCTGTGATCTGTTTTCTGTTTTTTAGATAAGATCATCTGTTCCATATTTTAGACTCCACAAATAAGTGATAACTTATGGTATTTGTCTTTCTCTTTCTGGCTTACTTCACTTAGTATGAGACCCTCTAGTTCCATCCATGTTGCTGCAGATGGCATTAGTTTGTCTTTATGGCTGAGTAATACTCCATTGCATATATGTACCATATTTTATTAATGCATTCATCTGCTGGTGTACATTTAGGTTGTTTCCAGGTCTTGGATATTGTGAACATAGGGGTGCATGTATCTTTTTCAATGAAAGTTTTGTCTCATATAGGCCCAGGAGTGGGATTGTTGGATTATATGGTAGTTCTATATTTAGATTTCTGAGGTACTGCCATACTGTTTTCCATAGTGGTTATATTCCCACCAATAGTGAAGGAGGGTACCTTTTTCTCTATATCCTCTTTACCATTTGTTATTTGTTGACTTATTAATGATGATGGCCATTCTGACTGGTGTGAGGTAGTACCTCATATTTAATCTTTTTTGAAATGTTTGGTAGAATTTACTGATGAAGCCATTTGGTCTTGGGCTTTTCTTTGGGAGGTTTTAGATTACTGATTTGATGTCTTCACTAGTTACAGATCTATTCAGATTTCTAATTTTTCATGACTCAGTCTTGGTGGTAGGTTGTAAATTTCTAGGAATTTTTCCATATCATCTAGGTCATCCAGTTTGTTGGTATAGGAGTTCCTGTTGTGTCTCAGTGTTAACGAACCTGACTAGTATCCGTGAGGATGTGGGCTTGATCTCTGGCCTTGCTTAGTGGGTTAAGGATCTGGTGTTGTTGTCAGCTGTGGCATGGGTAGAAGATGTGACATAGATCTGGCATTGTTGTAGGCCGGCAGCTGCAGCTCCAGTTTGACCCCGAGCCTGGAAAGGTCCATATACTTCAGGTGAGGCTGTTGAAAAAAAAACAAACAAACTCAAAACTAATTTGTTGGTATAGAATTGTTCATAGTACTCTTCATAATCTTTTCATTTCTGTAGACATGGTAGTGATGCCTCCATTTTTATTTCTTTTTTGTTTGCTTTTGGTTTTTAGGGCTGTGTCTGCAGCATATGGAAGTTCCCAGGCTAGGGGTCTAATTGGAGTTGCAGCTGCTGGCCTACACCACAGCCAAGGTAATGTGGAATCTGAGCCTTGTCTGCAACCTACACCACAGCTCACCACAGTGCTGGATCATTAACCCACTGAGGGGGGCCAGGGATTGAACCTGCATCCTCATGGATCCAAGTTGGGTTTGTTACCACTGAGCCACGACAGGAACTCCTCCATTTTCATTTCTGATTTTAGTACTTTGAGTCCCCCCCCCCCCTTTAGGACATCTAGTTAAATATTTGTCAATTTTGTTGATCTTTTTGAAAAACCAACTTCTGGTTTTATTGAGTTCCCTCCCACCTAATTTTCATTTAACTCAGCTCTAATTTTTTTTTTTTTACCAGCATTTAGGATTTTAATATATGAATTTTGAAGTAACACAATTCAGCCTGCTACAAGTTCTCTAAATATAAATAAGGAACAAAAATCCCCCGTAAAAGTTATCAAGCAGATATGGGAAAAGAGCCAACTAGAACTAGAAATGAAAAATATCACAATTAGATGTTTTTGTAAGCCTCAGCGGGTGGTTTAAGAGAATATTAGCTTATCAGCTCTAATTTTTTTTCCTTCTTCTAGCTTTGGGTTTAAGTTTTTGTCTTTTTGTGGGTTTTTTTTGATCCTTAAGGTATAAAGTTGAATTGAGACTTTACTTAGTGTGTTTATAGCTTTAAATTCCCCCTCCTAGCACTATTGTTGCTCATAAGTTTTTGTATGTTGTGTTTTCATTTCTTGATATTTTCTAATTTCCCTTGATTTCATCTTTTATCCATTGGTTGTTTAAGAGTGTGGTATTTAATTTCTGCATATTTGTAAATTTCCAGTTTTCGTTCTGTTTCTATTTTCATTCCATTATGAGCAAGCAAGACAGGTTGTGTGATTTTAATCTTTTAAAACTTAAGACTTGTTTCGCATATGCTTAACATGCAGTCTATCTGATATACTCCTTTTATTTACCATCTAGATTCTTTTGGTCAGTTGTCCCGATAATGTCCTTCATGGCTTTTTCTTTTAGTACAGGATCCATTTTGGGATCACATATTGCATTCAGTTATCATATTGCATTAATATCATTTACTTTGTGACAATTCCTCAGACTCTTTGTCATGACATTTTGAAGACTACAGAATGAATTATTTCATAGATTGTTCCTCAGTTTGGGTCCATGCGATATTTCCTCATGATAAGATTCACATTAGGTATCCTAGCCTGTCTCTTGCATAAGTGATGTTGTATCCTGCTCAGATGATCACACCTGGAGGCCATTGATGGCCATCTGCCCTTCATTATTAATACTAATTTGATCACTGTTCAGTTGTCTGATTTCTCCACTGTGTAGTTTCTGTTTTTCCTTTGTAACTGATATTCATTGGGGAAATACTTTGAGACCATGCAAGTATGCTGTTCCACATTACACTTTTTCTCCTTGACTTAGTATCTATTGCTGATTCTTGTCCAAACCAATCTTTACAAGATGATTATTTTCCAATTCCTCCACTTGCTTTATACCATTTAGCATTCTACACTAAGGAAGAGCTCTGCTTTTCTTGGGCACTTGTTTATTTCACTGACTTAATGGATTTTCCTATTTTACCCAGTGGTTTATAATCCATTACTATTATTAGGTATTTTGATATTCAAAATGCCTTTCACTTAGCCAGTCGGAGTCTCTATAAAGCTGGTTTCTGTGCCCTTTTGGTAGGAGAATCAATGTCAAATGTATACTTTATGGGTAGTGTGTTTTAGTTTTTTTACTTTTTCCTACCCCAAAGTCATGAAGATAGTTTTTTGTTTGTTTGTTTTTTTCATTTTTTGTTTTTCCTTTTTAGAGCTGCGCCTGCGGCATATGAAAATTCCCAGGCTAGGGGTCAAATTGGAGCTGTAGCTGCTGGCGTTGCCACAGCTACAGCAATGCCAGATTCAAGGTTCATCTGTGACCTACACTGTAGCTTGAGAGAAGACTGGATCCTTAACCCACTGACCAAGGCCAGGGATCAAACCTGTATCCTTCTGGGTACTAGTCAGGTTCTTAACCCACTGAGCCACAATGGGAACTCTGATAGTTGTTATTTTCTAAAAGCTTAATTATTTTGCCTTTTATGTTCCATCTAAAATTAGAATTATTTTTGCAATTAGTATGAAGTGGAGGCTAGTTGGATTTTTTTTTTTTTTTCGTATAGATACCTTTTTTTCTTTTTCTTTTTTTCTTTTTATGGCTACATCTATGACATATGGAAGTTCCCAGGTCAGGGGTTGAATTGGAGCTGCAGCTGAAGCCTACACCACAGCCATGGCAACACCGGATCTGAGCCACATCTTTGACCTGTGCCGCAGCTTGGGGCAACGCTGGACCCAATGAGTGTGGCCAGGTATCAAACCTGAGTGGAGGCAATGTTGATTCCTTAACCCACTGAGCTACAATGGGAACTCCTAGATCTTTCTATTGAAAGGAACATTCTTTCTTGCTCTGTAATGTTATTTACATCATGATTCAAGCATCCATATATCAAGAGTATTTCACTGAATTCTCTTGGTCTGTTTACGTATCTCTGTGTTAGTACCATACTATTCATTACAATGGCTTTATGTGAAAAGTTGATAACTGGAACAGCGTCTCTCCTTAACTCTTCTTTAAGTGGAATGGGATATTCTTGGATCCCCCCCTTTTTTCAACTTTGAGATATAATTGATGTATGGTGAACTGCATACATTTAAGTTGTGTAATTAGAATATTTTTTTAAAGTAAAGTTTATTGAAGTATAGGTGACTTATAATGTTTAGTTTCCAGAGTTCAGCAAAGTGAATCAGCCATATGTAAACATACTATCCATTATTTTTCATATTCCTGTCCCATATAGGCTACCAGAGAGCATTGAATAGAGTTCCCTGAACTATATAGTAGGTCCTTATCACTGATTGATTTTGTATGTAGTACTGTGTATATGCCAACCCCAACCTCCCAATCCATCCCAACACCTTTAGTAACTGTAAGTTTGGTTATGAAATCTTTGAGTCTGTTCCTGAATAAGTTCTTTATGGAAAGTAAGGTGTTATTTATTTATTTTTCTGCGAGCCCGTGGTATGCAGAAGTTCCTGGGCCCAGGATCAAACCCAAGCCACCGCAGCAATCCAAATCGCTGCAGTGACAATGCTGGATTTTTAACCTGCAGTGCCAAAAGAGACCTCCTTGTGCAGTGCGATGAGTGTATTCAACCATAAAGTCATGACCACAATTAAGGTCATGAACACAGCTGTCACCCCCAAATTTTCTTTGCGTATTTTTTGTAATCCATTCTTCCCTATATCCCAGTCCTGTCCTTACTTAAGTTCATCTGCTTGTTATCACAGTAGGTTAATTTGTGTTGTTTAGAATGTTGTATAAATAGAACTATACAAAATGCATAGAAAAGGTATGCACCCCCCCCTTTTTTTTTGGCAACGGGCTAGTTTCTTTCCCTCTGGATAATTATTTTGAGATTCACTTGTGGACACTGGACTGTTTCTAGTTTTTGACTGTTACAAATAGTGCTGTTATGAACATTGTATGAGTGTTTGTGTCGGGTGGGGGAGATAGATCTCTCTAGCTAGGCTATTCTAGCAAGAGTCCACACCAAGGAGCCATAAAATAAAGACCGCTACTGTTAGCACAAGTTCATGTGCCTGATGCACAGTGAGGCAAACGAGCCGAAATGTCAGAGGGTGGAGCAGAGAGAGGTTTATTGCAGGCGGTGCAAGGAGACAGGTGGCTCTGAACTTCTGGAGTCAAAGTTGTAAAGCATTTTAAAAGGCAAGGTGAGGGAGGGCTCGGTGGTTGGTTGTTGCGAACTTCTTGGTGCAGAAATCCTTTGTTCTTGCAGCTGTTCATGGAGGTTAGAGCACAGTGTTCCTGTAAACCTCCAACAAGACACATATTATATACTTCAGAGAGGCGCTAAGCAGAGGATATGGGGGAAGGGCCTGCCCTGAGAAGGCCCCATAGGGTCCTACTGGGTTATAGTACAACACACATAGTAGTCTAAGGACTCTCCTTATTATCTAAGAGTGACCATCTAGTAGGAAAATAAGCAAAGAACATAAACAGTGAGCTGACAGAGATGATTGTAGTAAGATATTTATTGCAGCATTGCTTGTTATAGGAAAACGCTGGCAACCATCTAAAGGATAATCAGTAGGTGACAGTTAAACTATGATACATATCCTAGTATACTGATGTGGAATGTTCTTTAAGAAGTTTCAGACAGCGTGTGGGGGGACACTGCTGGAGAGAAAATAAAGGGAAAAATGTAAATGTTCATATATGCAGGGACGTCAGAGAAACTAACAGTGGTTGCCTTTGGGGAGGGAAATCGGAGGCCTGGAAATAAGGGCTGGCATGTAGACTTCCCACTGTAACTATCTCCCGTTCTTGTTTAAATTTTTTACAATATGCCTTTATTATCTTTAAATTTTATATATATATATATATATATATATATATATATATATAAAATATATGTTTTTTGGTCTTTTTGTATTTTTAGGGCTGCACCCATGGCATATGGAGGTTCCCAAGCTAGGGGTCCAATTGGAGCTGTAGCCGCCAGCCTCCACCACAGCCACAGCAATGCCAGATCCGAGCCACGTCTGTGACCTACAACACAGCTCGTGGCAACACTGGATCCTCAACCCACTGAGCAAGTCCAGGGTTCGAACCTGCCTCCTCATGGATGCTAGCTGGGTTTGCCAACTGCTGAGCCATGACAGGAACTCTTAAATCATCTTTAAATTATAAACTGAGAATTAAAATCCTGTTATCCTCCTGAAACACCAAACATTGTTATCAATGTCTCCAGATGGCTTCACTTAAAGTGACTGGTTAATTTTAGGCAATCTGCACACCATCACAGCACTTTAGTTTCTTCATCCATAAGTGGGGTGATAATAGTACCTCGGCTGTCATGACACAATCCCATGAAATGCTTAGAAAAATTCTTAGTGCACAGCAAACTGTGAATAGGGGCCACCTTTTAGGGTGCTCTACAGAGGAATGCCCTGGACATGTTAGCCAAACAATGTTAGCAGGTCATCTCACTGAGAGAGAACCAGGCAGTGGAGATTTTTTGTTCACCTGATCCAGGTGAGGCAGGGAAAAATATGGGTCTGTAATTTAGGTAGGCATCTGTGAGCTGCATCCTAACCTGATTCTGCCCCCATGTCACTGTCTTCTCAGCTCTGAGACTGAACCTTCTGGGATTCTCTGGTTTCAGGACACCTCCTACTTATTCATCACTGGTCCTGATGTTGTGAAGTCTGTCACTAACGAGGACGTGACCCAGGAGGAGCTCGGGGGTGCCAGGACCCACACCACCATGTCAGGTTAGAGGTCTTGAGGCGCCCCTCCGCTGTCAGACACTGAGATGAGTTGTTGCCAGAGATAACGTGACCGTCTGTTACAAACACCACTTCACTGCCAGAATTTGAGAAGACTATAAATATGCTGTATTGACTACAGCTACAGTAATAAGGGTGGATTTATATCTCAAACTTGTTAAATAGCAGGCTGCTACTAATGCTTTGGTAGTCTTTGAATTTTTCTTTTTTTCTGTTTTGGTTGCCCTGAAGCATGTGGAATTCCTGGGCCAAGGATCAGATCTGAGCTGCATTTGTGACCTATGCTGCACCTGCAGCAACCCAGATCCTTAACCCACTGTGCCAGGCCAGGGATCCACCCTGCATCCCAGTGCTCCAGAGACACTGCTGACCCTGTTGCACCACAGCAGGAACTCCAGTCTGAAATTTTTGAGCTAGCAAGAATGATGGTTATAACAATTACGATTTATATAGTATAGTTGAACTTAAAAAAATTGCTTTTTTTTTGGTCTGCTCCATGACATATGAAGTTCCCAGACCAGGGATCAGATCTGAGCCACAGTTGGAACCTCTGCTGCAACTGTGACATCTCTGGGTCTTTAATCCACTGTGCTGGGTGGGGAACTGAACCTGCATCCCAGTGGTCCAGAGATGCTAAGGATCCCATTGTGCCACAATGGAAACTCCAAAATATGTTGCATTTTATTACTTTTTTTTTTTACTCCAAAGTTGGGGTAGGTCTTAGAATAGGTGGCATTTTACCAGTCACCATTGGCCAAGTACAGTTGTAATGATGGTCAGGCCCACATGTTGACAATCTGGGTCATTGCTTCTCACCTTTTTGTTTCATAATGCTGCGTTCAAAATGTGTAAAGATTATTCTTTGCTTTGGCATCAAAACAGAAAGGTACTGTTTGTATAGAGAGGCCTGGAATTGAGAGCAGAGCATGAATCTGACATTAGTGAAGACAGTTGTCATTGGAATAATGATTGGAATTCCATATTTTCTTGGAAGAAGACCCCAAGTTGTGAAAAGATTGCCTACCACACGGCAAGCAATTTTACTGAAGACAGGAGGAGGAGCCTCCTTGAAAGATTTCAAAGCACTGAGAGGCTGGTGAGATAGTCTGTGTACTACATTGTACTGTGGTTAAGGCATTGGGTCCTCATTTAATCAGCAGCATTTCTTTCTTTGGGTGCATATAATGGAGGTATGTCTTAATGTCTTGAAGTCTAATGTTTGATGAAACATAGTTTAACAAAAGTTATAGTTCTTGATCACTGCCCCGCCCCAAGTTGTTCCTCCTTCATCTCAGGTTGGGGTCAGCCTGTTAGTGCAACTCTGTGTGCAAGGAAGCCAAACAAATCAAACCATTGGTGTTTGGAGCATAGAAAGGTTTATTGCATGGCCATGCAAGCAAATGGGTGGCTTGTGCCCCTCAAGTATCCTGAAGGCCCTGAAACAAAATTGCAAAGTGTTTCGAAAGGCAAAGTGAGAGAGGGGCGTGGTTGGTTGTTGCAAACTTATTTGTGCAGAAATCCTTTGTTCTTGCAGCTGTACACAGAGGGCACAAAGTTCCTGTAAACCTCCAACAGGATACAAGTTATACTTAAGAGAGGAGCTAAAGCAGATGATATGGGGGAAGGGCCTACCCTGGGAAGGCCCCAAAGGGTCCTGCTTTGTTACAAACCTAGGTGCACTCTTTTCCCTCACCCAGTGGCTCTCTGTCCAGCCCAGCATGCTTCTCACAGTAAATGCCCACAGCCTGTCATCACGCTCACATCTCAGGGCTTAATTGGCAGCAGTTGTTTATTTTTCTTATTGGGATGTAAAATAATGTTGAGTCTTGATGGAATCAGATTTGATGAAGTATGCTTTTTTCCCCTGACTTCACCAGTATTACATGTTTGTGGTAGACAGTTTAGAAAATCCAGGAGTAAAAATCACCAGGAGGGAGTTCCCTGGTGGTCTAGTGGTTAGGACTTAGCGCCTTCATTGCTGTGACCTGAGTTCAGTCCCTGATCAGGGAATTGAGATCTCACATCAAGCTGCTGCATACCATGCCCCCCCCCCCAAAATCATTAGGAATTTCATCACTCGCAGATAATTACCACTCTTTTGTTTGTTTCTTTTTGGCCAGGGATTGAACCTGTGCCACAGCTGCACCCTAAGCCACAGCAGTGACAATGCCGGACCCTTAACCTGATGAACCACCAGGGGACTCCACCATTCAATTTTTGGTTATAACCTGTAGTCTTTTCATGCAGATAGGTGGGAATATATATATATACGTGTATATATATATATATATACACGTATATATATATATATATGTGTGTGTGTATATATATATATATACACATATATATATATACACACACACTCAAATGTAGGTGTGTAATATTCTTTTGTGGCTTGTTTTTTCCCCTGACAGCTTAAGGTAATGAATAACTGTGAAGTTACATTTTCTTCTGCAGCATAATTTTAAAGGTAGCATTTGGTGTTCTTTCTGAGTCTGAGGCTCTTTGGTCAAGTCTGATGTACTTAGCTCTGTGTCCCCAAAAAAAGACCCAAAGATGCTTTATATACATATATATATATGCTTTTGATAACAGCTTTATTGAGATATAATTCACATACATGTATATGAACTTCCTACTTAAAGTATTCAAGTCAGTGGTTTTAATATATTCAGTGTTAATTATCACCATGGTCAATTTTATTTTTCTTTTTCAATTTTTCAGTTTTTTTTTTTTTTTTTTTTTTTTTTTTGTCTTTTTAGGGCTGCACCTGCAGCATATGGAAGTTCTCAAGCTAAGGGTAGAATTGGAGCTACAGCTGCAGTTCTGTGCCACAGCCACAGCAGTGAGGGATCTGATCCCTGTCTGTGACCTTATTTCACAGCTCACGGCAATGCCAAATCCTTAACCCACTGAGAGAGGCCAGGATTGACCTCGTGTCCTCATGGACTCTAGTCAGGTTTGTTATTGCTGAGCCACGACAGGAACTCCACTTAGCATATATTTTTAAGGTTGTAGCATATTTTCTTATAGCATGTTGCAGCAAGAATCAGTAAATCATTCCTTTTTATTGCTGCATAATGTTTCAAGGTATGTATATGCCTCGTTTTGTTTATCTAGTGATAATTTTTTTCTTCTCTTTTTTTGTCCGCATTTGCAGCATGCAGACGTTCTTGGGCCAGGGATCAAACCCACGTTACAGCAGTGACCAGAGCCACAGCAGGGACAATGCCAGATCCTTAACCCACTGAGCTACCATGGAACACCTGTCTAGTGCTAATTTAACAAACATTTGGATTGTTTTCACTTTTTGACTGTCACAAATATGCTGCTATAAACACTCACGTACAAGTTTTTGTCTAGGTGTATGTTTTTGTTTTCCTTAGGTGTATATCTAGGGGTGGAATTTCTGGGTCAGGTGGTACTCTGACTTTTTGAGGAAGCGACATGCTTTCCTGCATAATGGCTATACCAATTTGTAAATGTTTCCTGAATGAAAGAATTCTGTCATGTTGGACATGCTTTTTATTTAGTCATTTATTCATTGAATACCTGTGTGTCAAGTATTGTTCTATGTGCTAGGAAAACATTTGTGAGAGAAGATCTCTGCCTGTATAAGGTGTATATCCTAGCAGAGGAGATAGACAATAAACCATATAACTAAGGACATTCTAGAGAATGTTAAGCTAATACGTGCTCTGGACAAAATAGCTTGGGGTTGGGGGCGGGGATTATTTCAGGCTGTTTTTTTTTTTGTCTTTTTAGGGCCACAACGACAGCATATGGAGATATGGAGGTTCCTGGGCTAGGGGTGGAATTGGAGCTGCAGCCACTGGCCTAGGCCACAGCAATGCCAGACCTGAGCCGTGTCTGCGACCTACACCATAGCTCACGGCAACGCTGGCTCCTTAACCTTTTGAGCAAGGCCAGGGATTGCCCCTGCATCCTCATGGATACTAGTCGGGTTCATTAACTGTTGAGCCACGATGGGAACTCCTATTTCAGTTTTAAATACAGTGGCAAGGGCAGGCCTCACTGGCTAGTAGGTGAGCAGATGGGAGGGAGTGAACTGCATAGATGCCTGTGGAGAAGCATCACAGGCAGAGGCTCCTGAGGAAGGAGAGGGACTGGCACGCTTTGTGCACAGCAAGGAGGGTGGTTGGAATAGGGGCGTGACATGGTCTTACTTAGCTCAATTTGGGGTCCTGTCCTGTCCTGTCCCACCTGCATCATATTGGAAGTTCCCAGGCTACGGGTAGAATTGGAGCTGTAGCTGCTGCCCTACGCCACTGCCTCAGCAGCAGCAGCAGCAGCGCTGGATCTGAGCTGCATCTGTGACCTCTGCCACTGTTTGAAGCAATGCTGGGTCCTTAACCCACTGAGCAAGGCCAGGGACTTAACCTACATCCTCATGGAGACTATGTTGGGTTCTTAACCCACTGAGCCACAACGGGAACTCCAGAAAGCTCACTTGGGCTGCTGTGTGGGGAAGAGACTCTGGGGGCAATGGTGGAAGAAGCTAGGAGTCTGCTGGGTTGAACCTGAGAGAGAACTCCTGGCCCCACTTTATCTGTCATGTCTGTGGCCCTATATAGCCGTTCCGTGATTTCAGAGTGTTCTTGAGGAATGATGGCTTGATTCCTTACTGGGGTCATATGGTTTCCCTTTTCCCTCCTTCCTTCTACCATTGCAAAGTACCGTGCTGTGCCAGCTGTTATTTTTTATCATTCAGCTTTGTTGAGAGATGATGGATGTATAACCAGGCTGCAGTGGTAAGACGGGCCTGCTCTGTACTGTGCTGGAGCTGATGTTCTTGGGGAGATGTCAGGCAATAAACAGGGCAATAGGTGCCACAGAGAAAAGTGTGACGAGAACTCCCACACGGTCCAGGCATGAAGAGTGAGGGGTGTGGGGAAGGTTGTGTTCTGGAGAGGGGTCGGAGAGAGCCTTCCGAGTAGGTGACATTAGAGCAAAGACCTGAATAATGAAAATAGTGACTCTAGGGCTCTTGGTACAGAGAAGAGGGAACAGGCTGCAGTAGCTGAGATCAGCCTGAAGGTGTGCAGTGTGTGGCATCCCATCCTCAGTGGGGGATGGGGACCATGGGGTCAGCAACACAGTCTGCTGCAGATGTGCCCTAGAAGGTGCCCAGGGGCGTGAAGCTGTGTCTCTGGCTGACAGTCACCCTGGCCCCTTACGTCTTCCTGTTTCTCAGGCGTGGCCCACAGAGCTTTTGACAATGATGTCGATGCCCTATGTAATCTCCGGGAGTTCTTCAACTACCTGCCTCTCAGCAATCAGGACCCGGCTCCCATCCGTGAGTGCCATGATCCCAGGTGAGTTGCAGGCCCAGTTCCTCTCATTTTTGCAAGTTGGCTTGTTCTTTTCTGGCCCCCAGGCTCTGGCAGGACCTCTAGGGTGTGCCCTGGTAGGCAGCTTGGAATAGCTTGTGGAGTGGATTCAGGTGTAGGCATGGTGGTGGCATGTCTGGGTATAGAAACAAAAAAGATCTGATTCGATTTTACTATTTTTTTTCTTTTTTCGGCTGCACCTATGGCATGTGAAAGTTCCCAGGCTAGGGGTTGAATTGGAGCTGCAGCTGCGACCTATGCCACAGCCACGGCAATGCTGGATCTGAGCAACATCTGTGATCTACACCACAACTCACGGTAATGCTGGATCCTTAACCCACTGAGTGAGGTCAGGGATCAAACCTTCATTTTCACAGATACTGTGTTGGGTTCTTAACCCACTGAGCCATAATGGGAACACTTGATTTTTTTTTTTTTTTTTTTTTTTTTTGTCTTAACATAAGTCAGTGTGAAATGTTGCATCCAGCATGCCCTTTAGGAAGTGTGCTTATGCATACCTGCTTGTGCCAGAGCTGGGCAGTCCTGGGGAAGGGTATGTTGCCCACCTGATGACCTTCTTTCCTTCTTGCTGTTTGGGCCACTGCCTGATGGGGGCACCACAGAGTAAGCCAGAGCCCAGCTGTGGAAGCCATTGCTCTGGACCTCTGGCTGCTTTCTTCTCCACTTTGTTTCCTCTCTGATTTTGAAGCACTGACTTGGCCTGAACTACTTCTGCAGAAGGATTTGGAATTGTATCCCTTGGGAAGAAGCCATTTTCAGACACTGCTCCATGGGATGGACCTGGGCTCCTACCTATGGGGCTGTGTCTGGGCCAGGGATGTCCTGTAGAGTCATCCCCAGGACCCCTCCCTGTGTGCCTCTGCCTCACAACTCAGGGGACACAGCCGTGGCCCACTATGTGTAGTCATGAAAGGGAGGGTGGTCACCAGGCCCAGAAGCTATGGGCACAGCCTCCTTTTCTGGGCATCTGTACTATTTGGGGTTCTTGGAAGGTTTAGGACAGCATTTGAAGGTGCTATGGCCCAAGGCCCCAGACATGTTGAATAGCCTGCTTTGGTGCAGCTGTGCCTCCTTTCTGTTCAGTACCAGGGAGGCTGTGTGCATAAACAGCAAATGAAAAGTAAGGACTGTGGAGTTCCTATCATTGCGCAGCAGAAACAAATCCAACTTGGAACCATGAGCTTGCATGTTCGACCCCTGGCCTCGCTCAGTGGGTTAAGGATCTGGCATTGCCGTGAGCTGTGGTGTAGGTTGCAGACATGGCTCAGATCCCGCATTGCTGTGGCTCTGGCGTAGTCCAGCAGCTATAGCTCCGATTATAGCCCTAGCCTGGGAACTTCCATATGCCACAGGTGCAGCCCTGAAAAGACAAACAAGACCAAAAAAAAAAAAAAAAAAAAAGTAAGGACTTTGTCATGGGTTGGGGCTGTGTCCAGTACCCTGATGGGGAGCTCTCTGGGAAGCTGGGCTTGATGGGATAGTGTCCTTTAATGCCCCACATGGTACCTAGAATGTAGAAGGTGTTCTGAGAGGATAAATGAAGGAATTCCATTCAGAGGAATATGTTAATCCCCCCACCCCCTAAATAGAAACAAAGATCTGGGTTGATATCAAGCTTGGGTTCAGTTTAACATGGTGGTAAGAAACGAATGCATCTTTGGGGACTGCTTTGCATACCCAACAGGATGGAATCGGTCCAGCCCCCATGATGTGCCTGCCCCATTTCCTCTCCCATCCCCTACCCACAGAAGGCAACAGGCTCTTCCATGTTGATTATATCTGCTGCTTTTTCTATCCAAAGTGACCGTCTGGTTCCTGAGCTTGACACAGTTGTCCCTTTGGAATCGACTAGAGCCTATGACATGGTGGACATAATATACTCTGTAAGTGCCTCACTTGTTTGTCTTGTCTGTGCTGGCTCAGCCATGTCCGTGTCATTGTGCTCTGGCTCAGTGATGCAGGACTGGATTTGTAGGCCTGAACATTGGGCAACAGCAGGGTGGGGGGGGAGAGACAGAGCCAGGGGCCACTGAGTTGTGTATTATGGGAAGAGCTAGTGGCTCTGGCCACCCTCCTCCTCAGATGGACTTGAGGGAGGAGCCAGTTGGGCCAGCAGAGCTCAGGGCTTGGTGCTTTGAGGCTCCTGGAGGAGCCTTGTCTCCAGAGCCCAGAGTTGAGGCAGGAGGACTTTTATGTACCTCTGTTTAGAGTGCATTTTGTCTCTAGAGAAAGGAGGGTATGCAGGGTATTCTGTGACAGGGTCAAGGAGTGTGTGTAGGTCTGAGGAGGACAGGAGTCCTTTGTACCTTTTTTTTTGGTGTGGCAGATTCCTGGGTCATTAAGAGGATAGCGTTGGGGTGAACCAGGGGCATTTGTTGATGGCTGTCATTTCCCTCATACTTTTCTCTGCACACTGTGCTTTCAGCTGTCCTTGCTTCACTGAGCTCCGATAGCCCTGTGGGCACAGCCTCTCCCAGAGCCCTGGGTCTCCTGGTGACCTGTTCCTTCTCCCCCTGTCCTGTGGCCATGGCCAGATTCGGCCGCTCCTCGTTGCTGGATTCTGTAGTCTGTAGCATGCCCTTCGTTGACCTTAAGTACTCACCACACCCTCACAACCATCCCTGTGCCTGTCTCACCCCTCTGCTCCTGGCCACTCCGGCCCTCAGTCTTTCCATTCTTCTGGAGCCCTCAGCCCCTCCTGGCCTCTGCTTCCTGGCCCAGCTTGAACTCTGCCATTTTGTCAGGTGTCAACACTTTTCTTAGTGCTGGTGCTGTGTATCACTGTGGTGAACAAAACCCTGCATCTGTGACCTCACATTTGAGTGAGAGCTTCAGAGAAAAACATACATGGGTAGTTTTATGTCCAATAATGTGAAGAAGGTAGAATGGGGTCTCTGTCATTAGTGCCCCAATTCTCTTTTGCCCCCATGGAGCCCCATCCCTGGTTCAAGGCTGTAGCCATCCCTCCAGCCAGCCAGCCATCCCATCCATCCATCCATCCATCCACACATCCATCCAGCCAACCTATCCACCCCATCCCATCCATCCATCCATCTATCCACCCCACCCCAGCCAGCCAGCCAGCTAGCCGTGTTGCCTAAGCCTGTGAGAGGAAAGCCCCGGAGCCCTACTTCAGCCTGAAGTGCGACCTTATGTGCCTCTCTGGCCCCTGGCTTGAATATGTGATGTGAACCTTCCCTCACCATTTTTTTATTTTCTTCACTTTTCCTCATCCAAATCCTAACTTCCTTCTCAACTCCTCACTCTGATCAGACGACACTGGCATTTCCCTCATGGACAAAGTCTAGAGCATCACGTTTCTTGTTCCCTGCAGGTGACCATTTCTCCCTCCCCACTGTCCGTCCCGTGTCCCTGGGTGCAGAGAATGAGGTACCTTCACCTGGGCCTCCTTACCCTAACCCTCCCTCTCTGGCATCTTGCTTTCTTTGACTTGGTGGCCACTTAGAAATTTCTGCTACACCATCTTAATGGTTTTTAAATAAAAACAAATAATGATATTTACAAAGGAAAAAGCTTATGTATAGAAACGTAAAATGAAATGCAAATCTTTTCTTTCTCTTTCTTATCCATTGTCTTTCCCAGAGGTAACCACTAATATTTTTCTTGCATATCTTTACAGGAAAAAAACTTACTTATCAGTATATTCACTTTGAACTAAACATTGTATTATGCACACTTTTGGACACCTTGCTCTTTTTCCACCCCCCCACTCCCCCGTCACGGTGTTGCAGAAACCGTGGCATCAGAAAGAGACAAATGGCACTCGGAGATGCGGAATAGCATGGTTTTTTCAGCACCCTGCAGGCTCAGAGGAGTCGCCTCCAGAGGCTGAGCACTAGGTCTTTGTTCTGGGTAGATTTTATACAATACAGACTTCTAGGTCTTGCTTTTCCCAGCAAGCAGCTGGGCCCTGCCCCTTCCTGGGGCAGACAGTGTTCCTGCCTAAGAAGCTGAGTAAACAAGATTACAAAAACAAAACTGATAAGCAATGCTTGGAGCACTGCTAGCAGAGTTGCTAGCAAGGACCTAAGGCATGTAGTTGCTGCAAGATTACAAGAAGGGTGGTATGGGGTGAGCAAAGCTGCTGACAGGCATGTAGCTGCCTCCTCAGCTGGTGGGGGGGGTTGTCTCTTTAAAATTCTTACTTCAATGGCATACACATTTACCTTATTCCTTGTAATGACTCTGTAGTACTCCATAATAATGTGGAACATTAAGCTTTATCATACTGATGGACATCTAGACCTTTTACAGTATTTGCTTATAGTAGTGCTACAGTAAAAACCTGTATGTATCAGTATGTTTTTGTGACTATCCATTGGATCAGAAGTCAGTAATGGAATATGATCATTGAGCAAGAATGCTTAAAAATTGTTTAAGAGAAAGGGGGGAGAATGATATTTCTAGGTAGTCAAAGTCTCCTAAATCCAAAACTCTGTAAACTCTTGAAAAAATGTATGTCAGTAAGAAGAAAAAATAAAATTAGTGTAAGTGAGAGATAGGAAGCTACAAACTTCAAATAACAATAAATAGAACAATAAACACCACTTTCTCATGGGACTGTTGCTTGAGTTCCAGCTACAAGCCTTTGTAGAGAGCTAGAAGAAGTGTTGAGACACTGTTAAAAAAAAAAGAAATTTAGGTAGAATCACTAAGAAAGAGTTCACTATAAGAGTGAAAAATACTGGAAAAAAGTCCTATTAGTTCAGAAGAGTTACTTCAGGGGAGGGACTTCAACATGTACAAGAATCAAGAAGGCAGCGTTGGAAAGGCATGGCTTCTGGAGAAGAAAATACTTAAAAGGAAGAGAGAGAGGCACATTTAGAAATTGTGAAGGGAAAAAAAGAGTTAATTTATGTGTCTGCAAGATATAAATTGAAAAAATTGAGGTCATCCTACCCCATTCCCTACTATGCTTTGTAAAATCAAGGCACCCGTTTATTAAAAGGCACTTTGCTATACTGACAGAAGAGGGCGCTCTTGAACTGGGAATCTTGTTCACAACCCAAACTGCTCTGTTTGCAAAATGCAGAGATACAAGTAGTTTATCTAGATAAAGCTATTTTAAAATAACAAGTCAAAAAATGAGAGTAAAAAAATTTCAATTGATGGAGTTCCCATCGTGGTGCAGCAGAAACGAATACCACTAGGAACAATGAGGTTGCGGGTTTGGTCTCTGGCCTTGCTCAGTGGGTTAAGGATCTGGCATTGCCACGAGCTGTGGTGTAGGTTGCAGATGTGGCTTGGATCTGACATGGCTGTGGCTGTGGCTGTGGCTGGCAGCTTTAGCTCCAAGTGGACCTCTACCTCCATATGCCATGGATGCAGCCCTAAAAAGCAAAAAAATAAATTAAAAAAACTTCAACTGACAAAACTCCCTTCACTATAAAAGTTAATCATGAGGCAGATGATCCTACTGCAGTTGAGTTCAGTACTCTCCCATAATCACCATGATTATATCAGGCTATGAAAATCAGAAATTCAGAAACTAATGACAGGATAGACATAAAATGGCAAGAAGTAAAGTTAGAGGTGATTGGATTAAAATGGGAGGAAGGAACAAAATATATCAGAAATGAAGAAAGAATTACAGGGTGCTCTAGGGAGAATGTATTTAAATAAAATGTAATAAGGAATGTTGGAAAAAAGGTGGAAAAGCAATCAAGAAAATAAAGTTAAAAAATCGGAAAAAGGTGACTAAAGGGGAAGGTAGACAAAGAAGACTAAACATATGTATAATTGGAGCATATGATGAAGGAAAAACAGGAACAGAATTAATGTTTAAAACTGTAATCCAAGAAAACATAGCTACATAGATAATCCAAGACCTAACTACATGATGAAAGAACTCACTGTGTGTATGGGAAAATTAACCAGGAATGGTCAAATTTGAGTAAATATTCACATAGAACTATTAGATTATTTTTTTTCATTTTTAAAAGTTTTATTGAAATATTATTGATTTACAATGTTGTAACTTCTGCTGTGCAGAACTATTAAATTTTTTTTTTTTTTTTGGTCTTTTTAAGGTCACACCTGTGGCATATGGAGGTTCCAAGCCTAGGGGTCTAATCGGAGCTACAGCTGCCAGCCTAGGCCACAGGCAGAGCAATGTGGGATCCTTAATCCACTGAGCAAGGGCAGGGATTGAATCCACCTCCTAATGGATACTAGTTGGGTTCATTAACCACAGAGCCACAATGGGAACTCCAGAACCATTAGATTTCTAAAAGAAAAGCCCTCAGGACTCTGAAGCAAAAAGATCAAATACCCTACAAAGATGAGAGAATTAGAGTAGCATCAGAATTCTCAAAAGCAACTTATGAAGGAAGGCAACAATGGAAAAGCAGTTTCAGGAGACTCCAGGAAAGAGTATGGGACCAAAGATTTTACATTTGGCCAAGCTGATGTATCAAGGCTAAAGACAGCCAGTTTTAAATATGCAAAGCTGAGGGAATTCTGTGTGCCTAGCTTTTTTTTTTTTTTTTTTTCCTCCCATACCCACAGCACATGGAACTCCCTGGGCCAGGAGTTGAACCTGTGCCACAGCAGCGACTTGAGCCACTGCAGTGACAACACTGGATCCTTAACCCACTGTACCACAGAGGAACTCCCCCCAAGCTCTTCTTGAGGAAACTACTAGGGGATGAGTTTCATTCTATCAAGAGAAGACTAGAGAAATTTTAGCAAAAGGATTGGTGGTGATCTGATAAGATTAAAAAGAAGGCTGAGGGGAGCTCCCATTGTGGCCCAGTAGTAACAAACCCAACCAGGATCCATGTGGATGTGGGTTTGATCCCTGGCCTCTCTCAGTTGAGTGAAGGATCTGGCATTGCCATGAGCTGTAGTGTAGGTTGCAGATGCGGCTTGGATCTGGTGTTGCCGTGGCCTAGGCTGGCAGCTGTAGCTCCGATTGGAACCCTAGTCTAGGAACCTCCATATGCCTCAGGTGTGGCCCTTAAAAGAAAAAAAAAAAAAAAGTCTGGGAATAAGAGTGGAGCACAATATATAAAAACTGTGTTTTAGTTGCAGAAAAAAATGCCACTGGGAGAAGGAAGAGGGAAAGGACATAACAAACTAAGTTCACTGATTGCTGTGACTCAACAGATAATGTTAAAAATAGAAAACCCAGTTAATGAAACATTAAATGAAGAAACAGACTAAGGACATTAAAAAAGTGTATGACAAGAATTTGTGCTGTGGGACAGTGGGATGAGTGGTGTCTTTGCAGCATCAGGATGTAGGTTCCATCCCCAGCCCAGCACAGTGGGTTAAAAATCGGGTGTTGCTATAGCTGTGGCATAGATCGCAGCTGTGGCTCAGATCTGATCCCTGGTTAGGAAACTTCTATGCTGCAGGGTGGCCAATGGAGTAAAAAAAGTATAATGACAAAGGTGAGCACGAGACCACAAATATAAATCTTTGTAAATAGTAATGTAAAACATATCGCTTAAAAATGTAGCATGGTACACAGAATAATTACAAAAATAAAAAATAAACATCTGAAATAATAAATATGAATGGCTTACTTATTAAACTCATTTATCTCATTTATTAAAAGAAAAAATGTTCAATATACCTCATAAACAAGTGATTCAGAAAAGTTAAGTATAAGGGATAGGCAAAGGTATGTCAGGAGAATAGAAACAAAGCAGCGTGTATGAGCCCAGTGTTGGATAATGTAAAATTCAAGTCTATTAACTGTGACAAAGACATTTTCAAACCTGAAAAATACAGTTCACAATGATGAGATAAAAAATCTATGCTCTAAATCATACAACAATCATCTTTAAAAAGGAGAAACTATGAGATCCAAGGAGACATAGGTAGAAACAATAATAGATTTAAACACATAATAATTAGTACAAAGCAGGTCAAATGGACAAAAATAAATAAGATATAGAAGACCTCAATAGTATCATGGATAGATCTTAAGGATCTATTTCAGACCTTAAAATAGGCAGTCTTATTCTCAAGTACACATGAAACATTCACAAAAGTTGTTGATCACATATTTGATCAGAAAGAAAGCATCCTCACATTCCATAAAGCAAAAATGTTATAAACAACAGTGATCAGGACTAGAAACTTAGAGTTATAGCAAAGACAGTGTCTCATTTGGAAATAAATCTGTTAATTATTGGATAAATGGAGAGAATATAACCCAAAATGACAGAATTCTGAGAGGATAAAGATAAAAACATTATAATCAAAATCTATGAGTTGAAAATTTATATAGCCTTCAAAATTTAGTAAAAAAATGAAAAAAGGAAAATAAACCCTCCACTCCAAAAGCTGAAGAAGAAAGAAAATATCTGAAGAATTGCAAGAAAGGATTTAGTAAGGATAAAAGCAGAATTTTTATGATTTAGGAAGTAGAAAAACAGCTGTAACTAATGAAATAAAATACTAGCTAACTTAAAAAAAGAGGCACAAAAGTAAAGTGAAAAGGAGAAATAACCACAGAGAAGAAAATTTTTTTTGGCAGGGGTCAGGGGGAGGAAGGGGTCGGATGGAGCTGCAGCTGCTGGCCTACACCAGAGAGCCACAGCAACGGATGATCTGAGCTGTGTCTGCAACCTACAGCACAGCTCACAGCAACGCCAGATCCTTAACCCACTGAGTGAAGCCAGGGATCGAACCCACAACCTTATGGTTCCTAGTCGGATTCATTTCTGCTGCACCACGATGGGAACTCCAAGAAATTTTGAAATCATGAGAGGTTAGATGAATTGGATATTTTATTTGAAAAATACATTTTACCAGAAATTGACCCCACTAGAAGTAGAAAGCTTAAGTGGACCAAGTTACATAAGGAGTTATTTCACAAAAAATGCAACAGGCCCAAGATAGCTTCATGTGGGAATTCTGTGAAACCTTCAAAGATCCCAGTGCTACATAAATTGTTTCAGAGCATCATAGACAGTAAAAAAACAAAACACATACTATGTTGAATAAAAGTGTTGAGAGTGGGTATGCTTGTCTTGTTACAGATTTTAGCGGGAAGGCTTTCAGCTTTTCTCCATTGAGTATTAGATTTGCTGTGGGTTTGTTGTAAATGGCTTTTACTATGTTAAGGTATGTTCATTCTATACCTACTTTGGTAAGAATTTTTATCATGAATGGACTTTGTCAAATGCTTTTTCTGCGTTTACTGAGATGATTATGTGACTTTTGACTTTTTTTTTTTTTTTTTTTTTTTTGTCTTTTTGCCATTTCTCGGGCCGCTCTCGCGGCATATGGAGGTTCCCAGGCTAGGGGTCGAATCGGAGCTGTAGCCGCCGGCCTACGCCAGAGCCACAGCAACGCAGGATCCGAGGCGCGTCTGCAACGTACACCACAGCTCACGGCAACGCCAAATCGTTAACCCACTGAGTAAGGGCAGGGACCGAACCCGCAACCTCATGGTTCCTAGTCGGATTCGTTAACCACTGCACCACGACGGGAACTCCTGATTTTTTTTAATGTGATGTATGATGTTGATTGATTTACATATGTTAAACCATCCTTGTGAACCTGGGATGAATCCCACTTGGTAGTGGTGTATGATCTTTTTTATATGTTGTTGGATTCGGTTGGCTAAAATTTTGTTGAGAATTTTTGCATCTATATTCATCAAAGATATTGCCCTATAACTTTCTTTTATATCTTTAATATCTTTGGTTTTGGTATTAGGGTGATGGTGGCTTCATAGAAGATCTTTGAGTGCTCCTTCTTCAACCTTTTGGAAGGTTTTAAAAAGGATGGGTATAGCTTCTTTGTATGTTTGGTAGAATTCACCTGTGAAGCCATCTGGTCTTGGGCTTTTGTTTGTAGGGAGTGTTTTTATTACATACTCGATTTCATTTCTAGCGATCAGTCTGTTCAATTGATCTCTTTCTCCTTGACTTAGTTTTGGCACACTGTATGTCTCTAGAAAGTTGTGCATTTCTTCTAGGTTGTCAAATTTGTTGGCATATAATTGTTCATAGTATTCTCTTACGGTTGTTTGCATTTCTGCATTATCCATTGGGATTTTTCCTTTTTCATTTCTTATTTTGTTTATTTGAGTTCTTTCTCTTCTTTTTTTGGTGAGTCTGGCCAGAGGTTTGTCAATTTTGTTTACCCTTTGAAAGAACCAGCTCTTGGTTTTATTGATTTTTTTTTTTTTTTAGTGTGTTTGTTTGTTTTTGCTGTTTAGGGCTGCACCCTTGTCATATGTAAGTTCCCCGGCTAGGGGTCGAATCAGAGCTACAACTGCCGGCGTACCCCACAGCCACAGCAATGCTAGATTTGAGCCATGTCTGCGCCCTACACCACAGCTCTTGGCAATGCTGGATCTTTAATTCACTGAGTGAGGCCAGGAATTGAACCTGCATCCTTGTTGGTCCTAGTCAGGTTTGTTACTGCTGAACCACTATAGAAGCTCCTCTGTTGTTTTTTGAATCTCTATTTCATTGATTTCTTCTCTGATCTTTATGATTTCCTTCCTTCTGCTGACTTTTGGTTTTGTTTGTTCTTTTTCTCATTCTTATAGGTGGTAGGTTAAGTTGTCGATTTGAGATTTTTCTTATTTTTTGAGGAAGGCCTGTATAGCTATGAACTTCCCTCTAAGCACTGCTTTTGTTGCATCCCATTTTTTTTTATTACTCAAATGACTTTATCACATCTGTAGCTGTATAATGATCATAACAATCCAGTTTCACAGGATTTCCATCCCAGAGCCCAAGCACATCCCCCCACCCCCCAAACTGTCTCCGCTGGAGACCGTAAGTTTTTCAATGTCTGTGAGTCGGCATCTGCTCTGCAAAGAAGTTCAGTCTGTCCTTTTTTCAGATTCCACATGTCAGTGAAAGCATTTGATGTTGGTGTCTCATCGTATGGCTGACTTCACTTAGCATGATAATTTCTAGGTCCATCCATGTTGCTAAAAATGCCAGTATTTCATTCCTTTTAATGGCTGAGTAATATTCCATTGTGTATATGTACCACATCTTCTTGATCCACTCCTCTGTCAATGGACATTTAGGTTGTCTTGGCTATTGCAAATAGTGCTGCAGTGAACATCGGAGTACATGTGTCTTTGCGAGTCGTGATTTTCTCTGGATAGATGCCCAGGAGTGGGATTGCTGGATCAAATGGTAGTTCTATTTTTAGTTTTCCAAGGAATCGCCATACTGTCTTCCAGAGTGGTTGCACCAATTTACAATCCCACCAACAGTGTACTAGGGTTCCTTTTTCTGCACACCCTCTCCAGCACTTATTGTGTGTAGACTTTTGGATGATGGCCATTCTGGCTGGTGTAAGGTGGTAGCTCATAGTGGTTTTGATTTGCATTTCTCTAATAATGAGTGATGCTGAACATCTTTTCATGTGTTTTTTGGCCATCTGTATGTCTTCTTTGGAGAACGGTCTGTTTAGATCTTCTGCCCATTTTTTGATGGGGTTGTTTGTTTTTTTGGTATGGAGCTGAAGAAAGTGTTTGTAAATTTTGGAGGTGAATCCCTTGTCAGTTGATTCACTTGCAAAGACTTTCTCCCAATCTGTGGGTTGTCTTTTTGTGTTGTTTAGGGTTTCCTTTGCTGTGCAGAAACTTTTCAGTTTGATAAGATCCCATTTGTTTATTTTTGTTTTTATTGTCCATACTCTAAGAGGTGGATCTGAGAAGATGTTGCTGTCATTTATGTCAGAGAGTGTTTTCCTTTAGGAGTTTTATAGTGTCTGGTCTTATATCTAGGTCTTTAATCCATTTGGAGTTTATTTTTGTGTATGGTGTTAGGGAGTGTTCTAATTTCATTTTTTTCCATGTGGCTGTCCAGTTTTCCCAGCACCACTTATTGAACGGGCTTGTCTTTTCTGCATTGTATATTCTTGCCTCCTTTGTCATAGATGAGTTGGCTGTAGGTGTGTGGGTTGAATTCTGGGCTTTCTATCCTGTTCCACTGAGTTATATTTCTGTCTTTGTGCCAGTACCGTGCAGTTTTGATGATTGTTGCTTTGTGGTATAGTCTGAAGTTGGGGAGCCTGATTCCTCCAGCTCCATTTTTCCTTTTCAGGATGCCTTTGGCTATTCTGGGTCTTTTGTGCTTCCAAAGAAACTTTAAAATATTTTGTTCGAGTTCTGTCAACAATGTCCTTGGTAATTTGATAGGGATTGTATTGAATCTGTAAATTGCTTTAGGTAGTATAGTCATTCTGATAATATTAACTCTTCCAGTCTATAAGCATGGTATATCTTTCCATCTATTTGTGTCATCTTTGATTTCTTTCATCAGTGGCTTGTAGTTTTCAGAGTACAGATCTTTTGTCTCTTTAGGTAGGTTTACTCCTAGGTATTTTATTCTTTTGGATGCGATGGTAAATGGGATTGCTTCCCTAATTTCTCTTTCTGCTCTTTCATTGTTAGTGTATAGAAATGCCGTTGATTTCTGTGTGTTAATTTTGTATCCTGTGACTTTGCCAAATTCATGGATGAGCTCTAACAGTTTTCTGTTAGAGTCTTTAGGGTTCTCTAGATATAGTATCATGTCATCTGCAAGTAGGGATAGTTTTACTTCTTCCTTTCCAATTTGGATTCCTTTATTTCTTTTACTTCTCTGATTGCTGTGGCTAGGACTTCCAAAACTATGTTGAAGAGTAGTGGCGAGAGCGGACATCCTTGTCTTGTTCCTGTTCTTGGTGGGAATTCTTTCAGCTTTTCACCATTGAGAATGATGTTCGCTGTGGGTTTGTCATATATAGCCTGTATTATGTTGAGGTAGGTTCCTGCTATGCCCACTTTCTGAAGGGTTTTTATCAGAAATGGGTGTTGGATTTTGTCAAAGGCTCTTTCTGCATCCATTGAGAGGATCATATGGTTTTTATTCTTCAGTTTGTTGATGTGTATCACACTGATGGATTTGCTGATATTGAAGAACCCTTGCATCCCTGGGATAAATCCCACTTGATCATGATGTACAATCCTTTTAATGTATTGTTGGATGTGGTTTGCCAGTATTTTGTTGAGGATTTTTGCATTTATGTTCATGAGTGAAATTGGCCTGTAGTTTTCTTTTGTTGTGGAGTCTTTGTCTGGTTTTGGTATCAGGGTGATGGTGGCCTCATAGAATGAGTTTGGGAGTATCCCTTCCTCTGCAATTTTTTAAAAATAGTTTCAGAAGGATAGGTGTTAGCTCTTCTCTAAATGTTTGATTGAATTTGCCTGTGAAGCCCTCTGGTCCTGGACTTTTGTTTGTTGGAAGTTTTTTTTGTTGTTGTTGTTGTTGTTGCTATTTCTTGGGCCGCTCCTGTGGCATATGGAGGTTCCCAGGCTAGGGGTTGAATCGGAGCTGTAGCCACCGGCCTACACCAGAGCCACAGCAATGCGGGATCCGAGCCGCGTCTGCAATCTACACCACAGCTCACGGCAACGCCGGATCATTAACCCACTGAGCAAGGGCAGGGACCGAACCTGCAACCTCATGGTTCCTAGTTGGATTCGTTAACCACTGCGCCACGACGGGAACTCCTGTTGGAAGTTTTTAAATCACAGTTTCAATTTCAGTTCTTGTGATTGGTCCGTTCATCTTTTCTATTTCATCTTGGTTTAGTCTTGGAAGATTGTACTTTTCTAAGAAGTTGTCCATTTCTTCTAGGTTTTCTGTTTTATTGGCATATAGTTGCATATAGTAGTAGTCTCTTATGATCCTTTGTATTTCTGTGATGTCTGTTGTTACTTCTCCTTTTTCATTTCTAATTTTATTGATTTTAGTCCTCTCTCTTTTTTTCTTGAGAATTCTTGCTAAGGGTTTATCAATTTTGTTGATCTTTTCAAAGAACCAGCTTTTTGTTTCATTGATCTTTTCTATGGTTTTCTTTGTTTCTGTTTCATTGATTTCTGCTCTGATCTTTATGATTTCTTTCCTTCTACTAACTTTAGGTCTTGTCTGTTCTCTCTCGAGCTGCTTTAGATGTAAAGTTAGCTTGTTTATTTGAGCTTTTTCTTGTTTCCTGAGGTGGGGTTGTATTGCTATGAATTTTGCTCTTACAATGGCTTTTGCTGCATCCCATAGGTTTTGGAGTGTCGTATCTTTGTTGTCATTTGCTCTAGGTATTTTTTAATTTCCTCTTTGGTTGCTTCAATGATCTGTTGGTTGTTTAGTCTCCACGTGTTTATGTTTTTTGCAGATTTTTTTCTTGTTGTTGATTGCCAGTTGTATAGTGTTGTGGTTGGAAAAGATGCTTGATATGATTTCAATTTTCTTATAGTTACCGAGGTTGGATTTGTAGCCTAGGATATGTTCAATCTTAGAGAATGTTCCATGTGCACTTGAGAAGAATGTGTATTCTGTTGCTTTTGGATGGAATGTCCTATAAATAGCTATTAAGTCCATCTGGTTTAATGCATTATTCAGGTCCTGTGTTTCCTTAATGATTTTCTGTCTGGTTGCTGTGAGTGGGGTGTTAAAGTCCCCCACTATTGTTGTGTTATTGTTGATTTGTCCTTTTAAGGTTGTTAGCAGTTGCCTTATATATTGTGGTGAACCTATTTTGAGTGTGTAGGTATTTAAAATTGTTATATCATCTTCTTGGATTGATCCTTTGATCATTATGTAATGTCCTTCTTTGTCTCTTAAAATACTCTTCATTTTAAAGTCTATTTTGTCTGATATGTGTATTGCTAAGTCCAGCTTTCTTTTGATCCCCGTTTGCATGAAATATTTTCTTCCATCCTCTCACTTTCAATTTGTATGTGTCCCTAGAAGTGAAGTGGGTCTCTTGAAAATAGCATATATATGAGTCTTGTTTTTGTATCCATTCAGCCAGCCTGTGTCTTTTGGTTGGAGCGTTTAGTCCATTACCATTTGTAATTGTTGATATGTATATGTTCTTATTGCCATTTTATGAATTGCTTTGGATTTGTTTTTGCTGCTCTTTTTTCTTTCCCTCTTCTCTTGTTCTTTTCTGCCTAGAGAAGTTCCTTTAGTATTTGTTGTAAGGCTGGTTTAGTGTTGCTGAATTCTCTCAGCTTTTGCTTATCTGTGAAGGTTTTGATTTCTCCTTCTCGGGGTGTTCCTCCTTTGGTTTATTTTATATGCTACTCATTGTGCTTCTTGGATTTGAGTGAGTGGTTCCTTTCCCATGTTAGGGAAGTTTTCGGCTATTATCTCTTGGAATATTTTTTCTGTCTCCTTCTCTCTCTCTTCTCCTTCTGGCACCCCTATAATACGGATGTTGGTGCGATTAATGTTGTCCCAGAGTTCTCTGAGACTCTCTTCATTTGTTTTCAATCTTTTTTCTCTTTTCTTTTCTGCATTCGTAATTTCCACTACTCTGTCCTCCACCTTGCTTATTTGTTCTTCTGCGCCCTGTATTGTGCTGTTAGCTGCTTCTAGTGAATTTTTTATTTCAGTTATTGTATTTTGCATCTCTTCTTGTTTAAGTTTTATATCTTGTATCTCTTTGGTCAGTGTTTCCTGTAAGTTATCCATCTTTGCCTCCAGTTTGTTTCCAATGTCTTGCATCATCTTCAGCATCAACAGTCTAAAGTCTTTTTCCTGGAAGCTGAGACTCTCCTGACCACTTAGCTGATTTTCTGGGGTTTTTCCTTTTTCCCTCATCTGAGTTATAGTTCTCTGTCTTTTCATTTTTATAGGTTTTTGGTGTGGTGACTTTTTTACAGATAGTAGAGTTGTAGCCTCTCTTACTTCTGGTGTCTGCCCTTTTGTAGCTGAAGTTGGTGTGGGGGCTTGCTGTAGGATTCCTGAGGAGAGGGGCTGATGCCTGCTCACTGGTAGGTGGAGCTGATTCTAATCCCTCTGGTGGGTGGGGCTAGTCTCTCTGGATGGGATTAGAGGCATCTGTGTGCCTGAGGGGTCTTTAGGTAGCCTGTTTACTGAGGGGTGGGGCTGTGCTCCCACCTGGGTTGTTGTTTGCCCTGGGGCTTCTCTGCAGGTGACATTTTCCCAAAATGGCCACCTCCAGAGAAAGAAATGGCCACCTCCAGAGAAAGACAGGGCTGCTGAATATTCCCAAGGGCTTTGCTGCCAATGTCCTTCCCTCACAACAAGCCACATTCACCCCTGTTTCCCCAGGATATCCTCTAAGAACTTCAGTCAGGTTTGACACAGATTCCCATGGAGACTTTGCTTTGCCCTGGGACCCAGTGCACGTGAAAGTCCGTGTGTGCCTTTTAAGAATGGGGTCTCCATTTCCCCCAGTCCCATGGAGTTTCTGTGCACAAGCCCCACTGGCCTTCAATGCCAGATGCTCCGGGGCTCTTTCTCTCCGTGCCAGATCCCCACATGAGAGAGTTTGATGTGTGGCTCAGAACTCTCACTCCTGTAGGTGAGTCTCTGTGAACCAGTTTCCAGTCTTTGGAGCTTCCCACTCAAGAGGTATGGGGTTGTTTATATCACGAAATCGACCCTCCTACCTCTTGATGTGTCCTCCTCTTTTTCTTCTGGAGTAGGATATCTTTTTTAAGGTTTCCAGTCCATTTGGTTGAAGATTGCTCAGCCTTTAGTTGTGAATTTTGTTGTTTTTAGGAGAGAAGTTGAGCTCCAGTCCTTCTGTTCTTAGTCCCATCTCAAATAAAGTTTTAAAATCCTGATAGTTGAATATGTTTTTTCCAATCCCAATATGACGTTACCGCAAGCCTTTTATTTCTTTGGCATTTAATCTGGTTTCACACACGTATGGGGAGCCGCATGCAGAGGCCTCGCTCCCTGCATTTGAGGCCTGTGTTTTTCATGGGAAGCAGCTGTGTGGACACCTCAGCTTGCTGGGTGGCCCTGTGCAGAGGTGTTGCACGTTGCTGCACTCAATTCAAGATCTGGGCTCCATCCCTGGCAGCAGTGGTGGCTCCTCGGCATGGCTCTGGTGGCATGGGCCTGGTGGCGGCAGCAACAATCACTCCACATCCCATATTTTGAATGGCTTTGTCTTCATTATCATTTGCCTCGAGGTATTATTAATTTCCTTTTTGATTTCCTCATTGACCCATTGGTTTTTTAGTAGCATGTTGTTTAGTCTCCATGTAGTCAGTTTTTTCTCATTTCTTTTCCTGTGGTTGATTTCTAGTTTCATGCCATTGTGGTCAGAGAAGGTACTTGAAATAATTTCCATTACTTCTAAATGTGTTGAGGCTAGTTTTGTGCCCCAGTATGCGGTCAGTTCTTGAGAATGTTCCATGTATACCTAAAAGAATGTGTATTCTGATTTTTTTGCATGTAATGTCCTAAAGCTGTCAGTTAAGTCTAAGTTTTCTATTGTGTCATTTACAATCTCTGTTGCCTTATTGATTTTCTGTTTAGAAGATCTGTCCATTGATGTGAGCAGGGTGTTAACAGTCTCCTACTATTATTGTATTCCCATCAATTTCTCCTTTTATGTCAATATGTGTTTTATGTATCTGGGTGCTCCTATATTAGAGGTGTTGACGATTGTAAACAACATCTCTTCTTGATCCTCTTCTTGAATGGATCCTTTTATCATTAGTGTCCTTTTTGTCTTCATTATGGCCTTCATTTTAAAGTCCATTTTGTCTGATATACTTTCTTTCCTGTCTTTTTCCATTCACATGAAATATCTCTTTCCATCCCCTCACTTTCAATTTATATGTGTCCTTTGCTCTAAGGCAAATCTCTTGGAGACAGCATATTGTAGGGTCTTTTTTTTTTTTTTTGGTGTTTTTGTCTTTTTGCCATTTTCTTGGGCCACTCCCACAGCATATGGAGTTTCCCAGGCTAGGGGTCGAATTGGAGCTGTAGCCGCTGGCCTATGCCAGAGCCACAGCAATGGATCCAAGCCGCGTCTTCGACCACAGCTGCCACAGCTCACGGCAATGCTGGATCCTTAACCCACTGAGCAAGGCCAGGGATTGAACCTGCAACCTCATGGTTCCTAGTCGGATTTGTTAACCACTGAGCCACGATGGGAACTCCGGGTCTTGTTTTTTTATCCAGTCTGTCACTCTGTGTCTTTCGATTGGAGCCTTCAGTCCATTGACATTTAAGATAATTATTGATAGATATGTATTTATTGCCATTTTATACCTTGTTTTCCACTCGAGTCTGTGTTACTTTTTTGTTCCTTTCTTTTTTTGGTTGGATGATTTCCTTTGATTTTATGCTTGTGTCCTCTTCTTTTTAGGTTTTGTGAGTATATTGTTTGGTTTTGATTTGTGGCTGCCCTGTTTTTCAAGTATTTTAACTCCTCCTATATCTGCTTGTTTTAGCTTGGTAGTCATATAGGCTCAAACACATTGTGAGACAAAGAGTCTAGGTTTTTTTTACTTTCCTTCCCCACATTTTATGATTTTGAAGTACTTTTTTGACATCGTCATGTTTGTACTTTTGCTGTTTCTTGTGTTTATCATCATTTGTATAAAAGGTGTTTTTTTTTTTTCCGTTTAGTTCTGTATACTGGCTTATATAGGTGATTCCTTTCCAACGTGTTATATAGTGGCCAGGCTTTCATGGAAAAGAAAACTAAATTTTTCCTTCTCATAGTTTGAGGGTCAGACTTTTCCCAGTTTTTCAAAGCACATGTCAGAGGATTTGCTATTGAGGAGTGCACCAGGCTCAAGGATGTGGTTCCCATCTGAAAAAGAGAAAAAGACCAGTGTCCAATGCCGGTTGTCCTTTCTCCGTTGTGTGAGGGTGTCCCCTCTCTTGTACAGAGCAGCTAGACGTTAGTGGTCAAATTCCCTTCTGACCTTAGGCTGACTGGAATTAACCACTCCTTATCAGTGTAGCCTCTTCTCCCATCATCCCTGTGCATTGTCTGTCTCTGGACAGGGGTGAAGAAAACCCAGGCGTACAGGCCCTGTCCTGAGCTTTCAAACCTAAGATGCTCGCTCTGACATGCTCTCTGTTAATATAGGAAAGTTCCTAAGCCATAGTTAACTGGTAAGCTGGCTGTCACTTTCTCCAACCAGGGGGAAAGTAAATAGCAAAGAGCAAAAGTGACCATGTCTGGGCTCTGAGACTAAACACTTGGCCTAATTCGGATGAATATTAGTTATGAACTCCTTCCTCACAGGTATGGTAACAATTCAGGGAAGTCTTAACATCAAGAGATCTGTTTCTTTTGCCCCCACAGCTCCATTTGAGGTAATAGCAAAGGAAAAAGGATCGGATTAGTCGAGCCCTTTAAAGGACTCCTAAGGAGATTGGGCATCACTTGATGAGAAGAATATAACAGTGACCAAGCCCAGCATAGGAGACAAGGCCGAAGTCATAGAAGAGGTGGTATCAATTGGCCTAAAGCCCAAGGAGTACTAACTAGCTAAAAATAGCAAGGGGTGAAAGGCCAGAAGTACCATACGATGGGATGTACTTAAGATTCAAGGGGAACTCCCTAAGCTTACAGAACTGGCTTATGAGGACTTTTGTCCATATAACCCTTAGCATTTTTTTTTCCCTCCCACAGTGCAAGGGATGTCCTTGTGTCTTGTCCTCTTAGGGATACCACTAAAAGATTTCTATTAAAATTGGACTCTGGCCACTCAACTGATATCATTTACTGTAAATTGCTGGCTCCTAACATATTGTAGGAAGCAGGGAAGGCAGAGTGAGAGTCTCCTAAGGGGTTAGAGACGGCTACTTTGAACCCTTTATCACTCTTCAAGAATTTACAAAAACAACATTTTTGTTCCTCACATGCCTTTCAACAATTGCTAACCTTCAGTCATATAGTAACCTGTGATTTCCCAAATGCTTTGCAAAGGCCATAGAGTACATAGAGAGACGAGATTACAGGATTGGGGGAATGGGAAGGAAAGTTTGCCTCTTGACTCACTTTATCTGTCTCCAGCCATCTCCCTCTTGGGACACCCCATCTGGTGCCTCTTGGCATATTGCAGGATGGTATAAACCGCCAATGGGACTCCTGGCCCTTTTAGACTCAAAGGGTTGCCTTTTAGCCATATGAAGTCGCTCAGGAGCTTAAACAGAACCACGTTTCGAGACTCTGCACTCACTTCGTGTCCAGGACACATCTCAGGCTTGTGCACTCATTCACACATTCACCCGCCTTTCAGAGGGAAATGAAACTGAACAAAGTAGAAAGCACAAGCTTGCTGCCGCTTATTGTGTGAGCACTGGTGTATTGGATTGGATCCTGGATGAACCCCCAAAAGATGATGCCGGAAAGATTTTACCAGAATCCTGGTTCTTGTTCATGCAGTCCAAGAATGAACTCTGTGAACACACAGCAAGCGAGCAAAGTTTTTATTTCAGGAAAGCAATAGCTCCCAGGACTTCTGGGAGTGTGGGAGAAGAGCCCCCAAGTGTTTGCTTTCCAATTGTGATTGCCTCCATCCTATTTCCCACTTCTTTTTTATTTAGAGGAGCCCTTTCAGTATATCATTTAGAATAGGTTTAGTAGTACTGTACTCTTTTAGTTTCTGTTTGTTGTAGAAATTCTTTATTTTTCCTTTTTTTTTTTTTTTTGTCTTTTTGCCATTTCTTGGGCTGCTTCCACGGCATATGGAGGTTCCCTGGCTAGGGGTCGAATCGGAGCTGTCGCTGCCAGCCTACGCCAGAGCCACAGCAACGCAGGATCCGAGCCGAGTCTGCAACCCACACCACAGCTCACGGCAACGCCGGATCCTTAACCCACTGAGCAAGGGCAGGGATCGAACCCACAACCTCATGGTTCCTAGTCGGATTCGTTAACCACTGCGCCACGACGGGAACTCCTATTTTTCTTTCTAATTTACATGATATTCTCACTGGGTAGAGTATTCTAGGCTGCAAATATTTCCCTTTTTAGACTTTGAATATATCTTGCCACTCTCTTATGGCATGTAGTGTTTCTGTAGAGAAGTCAGCTGATAGCCTCATGGGGATTCCCTTATAAGTAAGTCTTTGTTTTTCTCTTGCTGCCTTTAGAATCCTCTCTTTAACTTTTGCTGTTTTTAATATAAAATGTCCTGATGTGTGTCTTTTTGGGTTCAGCTTGTTTGGGGCCCTCTGTGTTTCTTGTATCTTGATAACTGTTTCCTTTAGATTTGGAAAGTTTTCAGCCATAATTTCTTCAAATATATTTTCAAACCCCTTTTCTTTTTCCTCTCCTTCTGGAATCCCCATTATACATAGATTGGCCCACTTTATATTGTTCCATAGATCTCTTACATTGCTTTCATATTTTTTCATTTAGTTTTCTTCTGTGCTTCTGATTGGGTGATTTCCGTTATTCTGTCTTCCAAGTCACTAATCTGTTCCTCTGCATTATTCATTTTACTCTTCAATGCCTTTAACTCACCTTGCATCTCTGCAAATGAATATGCTAATTTTTCTTGGTTCCTCTGTATATTTTCTAGTTCCTTTCTACAGTGATCTGTATTACTGTTCATATTTGCTCTTAATTCCTTCATATTCACTCTTACTTCCTTCAGTATTTTCATGCTCTCATTTTTTAACTCAGTGTCGTTAGAATGCCAGAAGTCTGTTTCATTTTTTGCTTCTTCAGGGGAATTATCCTGTTCTTTTATGCTTTTTTTTTTTTTGAGGGCTGCACCTGTGGTATATGGAGGTTCCCAGGCTAGGGGTTCAACTGGAGCTGCAGCCGCCAGCCTACACCACAGCCACAGCAACTGCAGATCTGAGCTGTATCTGCAACCTACACCACAGCTCACGGCAACACCAGATCCTGAACCTGCTGAGCGAGGCCAGGGATTGAACTGTAACCTCATGGTTCCTAGTCCGATTCGTTTCTGCTGTGCCATGACGGGAAATCCCTCCTATTCTTTTAATGGTTCCTGAGCTTCTTCATTTTGCTTATATTTTTCTTATTCTGTGAGTTTAGGGAAAACAACTACTATAATCTTGGAGGGCTGTTTATATGTGAGAGTGAGAGTGCCCCAGGTATTATGTGAGGACTTACTATTTATTTTTGGCCTCAGGGCTGCTTCTGTGTCTTCTTCCTCAGTGTGTGCAGGCTTGATAGGGTGCTGTGTGTGCTTCCAGGGAGATGTAGGCAGTGGGCCGGGCTAGTAGCCAGTGCCTGGTTGCTGGGCCCTTGACAGAGGCAAGGAGCTACAGGGAGGTGGTGCAGGCTGCTCCTAGTTGCAGGGCCCTGGGAAGTGGCAGTGATTTTCAGTCAGGTGTAGGTGACACCCAGAGCATTTGGCAGTGGCATCAGCAGGGCATATGCGTTCCCAGGGGAGTGAGAGCAACAATAGGTGGTACTCGGTTGCAATGCCTTCCTCTGTGCCGACCTCTGAGGTGACTGGAAACACAGACGGTGCCTGTTCATGGACCCCTAGTGGAGGCGGGCTATGTCCACATCTGATGTCTGAGATGACTGCTGTGGTTTGCCCCCACTGCCTGTAGACCATGTAAGAGGGGCTGTGTTACACTTAGCATCCCTGCTGCCTTAGCCTGGGCAAGAGTTGCCTAGCCACCTGTAGCCTGCATGAGAGGTGTCCTCCCCTCTGAGAATCCACATGTGCACAGGGAAAGATATTCCTGTGGTTATCTGCCCCTCGTCCTCTCACCCTTCCCAACAATGGTGCCTTGCTTCTTCTCCTGTGGACCCAGACCTCCTTCTGCGTTCCCTTGGCTGTGGCGTTCTGCTCCCCAGCCCATAGCACACTGCTCCCTGGCCCCTCAGACTGTCTCCACACAGCCAACTCTAGTCCTCTCCCTGGAACTGACCTCCTGAGCCCGAGTTTCAGCACCCAGTTCCTGCCCGAGTGTCTGGGGCGGTGGTAAGGATGGTCTGTGTGGCTGTCTCTCTGCTTTGCCATCTTCAGTCCAGCTCCTGTGCTTTTCTTTGAAACTTTTGAGGTCCTGCTGCCTTGGCCAAGCTCCCTCTCGGTTAGGTAGATTCCCAGGGTGTGGGTTCCTTTCCTCCTTAACAGTGCCGTCTCAGGAGTGCTATTCCCCAAGTGATTCCTTTTCTCTCTCTCTCTCTTTTTAAAATTCCTTTTGTTCTACCCAGGTATGTGGAGGGTTTCTTGCCCATTTTGGAGATTGAAGGTCTTCTGCCAGCATTCAGTAGATGTTCTGCGAGAGTTGTTATACATGTTTTTTTTTTAATGTGTTTGTGGGAGAAGGTCAGCACCACGTCTTACTCTTCCACCATTTTGATCCCTCCAAGATTAGCCTTTTATTTCTATTGCTGCCTTTTCTTTTCTGTCTGGAGAAGTTCCTTTAGTATTTGTTGTAAGGCTGGTTTAGTGTTGCTGAATTCTCTTAGCTTTTGTGTATCTGTAAAGCTCTTGATTTCTCCTTCACATCTGAATGAGAGACTTGCTGGGTAAAGTAATCTTGGTTGGAGGTTTTTTCCTTTCATCACGTTGCGTATATCATGCCACTCCCTTCTGGCCTGCAGAGTTTCTGTTGAAAAATCTGCCGATAACCTTATTGGGGTTCCCTTGTATGTTACTTGTTCTTTTTCTTAGCTGTTTTCAGTATTTTCTCTTTGTCTTTAATTTTGGTCAGTTTGATTATGTGTCTTGGGGGGTTCCTCCTTAGGTTTATTTTATATGGTACTTGTGCTTACTGGATTTGAGTGAGTGGTTCCTTTCCCATGTTAGGGAAGTTTTTGGCTATTATCTCTTCAGATGTTTTTTCTGTCCCTTTCTCTCCTCTTTCTGACACCCCTGTAATATAGTCGTTGGTGCATTTAATGTTGTCTTGGAGTTCTCTGAGACTCTCTTCATTTCTTTTCAGTCCTTTTTCTCTTTTCTGCTCTACATCAGTGATTTCCACTAGTGTGTCCTCTACCTTGCTTTTTCATTCTTCTACCTCCTGTGTTCTGCTATTGGTTGCTTCTAATAAATTTTTTATTTCAATTATTATATTTTATATCTCTACTTGCTTAAGTTTTAAATCTTGTATTTCTTTGCTCAGTGTTTGCTGTAAGTTACAGTCTTTGCCTCCAGTTTATTTCCAATGTCTTGCATCATCTTCAGCATCATAAGTCTAAAGTCTTTTTCCTGGAGGCTGAGAATCTCCAGATCACTTAGCTGTTTTTCTTTTTTTTTTTTTTTTTCTTCTTGTTCCCTTATCTGAGCAATAATTCTCTGCCTTTTCATTTTTACAGGTTTTTGGTGTAGTCTCCTTTTTGCAGATAATTGAGTTGTAGCTTCTCTTACTTCTGATGTCTTGGCTGAAATTGGTACAGGGACTTGCTGTAGGCTTCCTGATGGGAGGGACTGGTGCCTGCCCACTGGTAGGTGGGGCTGATTCCTCTCCCTTTGGTGTGTGGGACTTTGTCTCTGGGTGAGATTAGAGTTGGCTGTGTTTCTGGGGGGCGATCTTTAGGCAGCTGTTCACTGATGGGTGGAGCTGTGATCCCACTTGGATTATTGTTTGGCCTGGGGTTTCTCAGTGCTGATGGGTAGGGCCAGATTTTCCCAAAATGGCCACTTCCAGAGAAACGCACACTGATGAATATTCCCAAGAGCTTTGCCTCCAATATCCTTCCCCCACAACATGCCACAGTCACCCACTGTTTCCCAGGAGATCCTCTAAGAACTGTAGTCAGGTCTGACCCAGATTCCTGTGGAGCCTTCATTTTGCTCTGGGACCCAGTGTGCATGAAAGTCTGTGTGTGGGAACCTCCACAGGCCATGGGTGTGGCCCTAAAGTGTTAAAAAAAAATTGAGCAGATAAGGACTAAAATTGATAGAAAAACAGGCAAAAACCAGGAATAGAGAGCTCACAGAAAAGGTAAAATGGACTTTACACATATTGGGAAGAAGTTCAGCTTTATTCATAATGCTACAAGTGCAAATTAAAGTTATGCTAAATTATTTCTCTGTCAGATTGGCCCCAAATGAAAAAAACTTGAAAATACTTTCCATGATGGGTCCATGAAGAAGCAGACACTCTTATACATTGCTGGTAGGGATGTATCTAAAACTTACCCCTCCCTAGCAGTTCCACTTCTAGGACTTGTCTCTGAAGATATACTTCCCACCAGACAAAAGTATATCTGCACAGGGTAGGGTACTACTGTTACAGTGTTGTTTCTGGTTATGAAATATTCTAAACGACCTGAGTGTGTCAAAATAATATAAATAATGCATAGGAAATTGGTGAATAAACTTTGCTATATCCACACAATAGAGTACTATGCAAGAATGAAAAAGAGTGAGGGAGTGCTCAGTGGACTGATATGGAGTGATTTGTTAAGTGAATAAACTTGGAGTGTAAGAGAGTATCTGTGGTTTGTTTCCTTTCATTTAGTGTAGAAGGGGAATTAAAAAGCTCTGACTGTATTTACTCATTTCTGCAATACACACAAGATAAATCAGAAAATGATGACATTAATAATTAAGTAGAAGGAATGGGGAGTGATACTGTTAAACTATATATATGTATTTTAAGCAAATGTAATTTTTAAAAAGTTTTATTTACAATGTTATGTCAGTTTGTTATAAACTACATTCTTTTTTTTTGCTTTTTTTTTTTTTTTTTTGCTTTTTAGGGCTGCAGCCAGAGCATATGGAGGTTCCCAGTCTGGGGGTCCAATCAGAGCTACAGCTTCTGGACTAAGCCACAGCCACAGCCACACCTGTGACCTATACCACAGCTCACTGCAATGCCAGATGCTTAACCCACTGAGCAAGTCCAGGAATTGAACCTGCAACCTCATGGTTCCTAGTTGGATTCTTTTCTGTTGTGCCATTACAAGAACTCCGAAACTATATTAATTTTTATATATTAAAAAAAGAAATCAAGACTGGGGTAAACCTTTACAATAAAAACAAATGAATTTGGCTGTGTTTCACATAATTAACTTTTGAATACAGTATTTTGACTATTTCCTTTAGTCTTAGCAACAGAAATAGTTATGAATAAATACTGAATTTTAGCTTTTTTTTTTTTTTTTTGCAATCATATGGATTAGCAGTTCTGAAAGTATTTCATTTGTATTTGAGGATTGAGTAATAAGGGATAATGGAAGTTATGTCCACTGTAGGAGAAATGAGTTATGGTTTGGAAAGGGGGGCATATTAGAATGAACCTAGTAGTTGAATTGGTCTAAAATTGTGTTAGCAGTATGAACCCCTGGTTTTCTTATTACTTACAGAAATGAAAATGAGAGTGTTTATGTGCATGTGTGTGTTTCCTAGCTCTGTGCTCTGGGAAAGCTGCTTAGACGCAGTCATTTATCCCCCCTCCCAACCCTTGCACCCAGGTCCCTTGGAGAAATGGCTGATTCTAGGCTTGGTCAGGAAAAAATATAAGATTAACCTGAAAGTAAGGTAATTCCAGAATGTAAGGTCTTGCTCAAAGAATGATGGAGAAGCATCAAAGGGCATCGGATCCACCTTGAATAAGCTCTCATGGTCAAAAATGGGACAATATGAACATAAATAATGTTGGTAAAGGTTACAGTCCACTTAACAAAAGAAAAACCTGTAACTTCATTCTGTGGATTTCCCAAAAGTAATTGGGGAATGCAGAGTTATCTCTGATGGTATAATGCCAAGTAATAGAGAAGGGAAAGTGGAGTTAGAGAATTCATTTGGCAACTATCATGGCAATAATTGGGTTGATAGGCAAGAATCATCACGGGCTATTAACTAAACCTTCTGGGTGAAAGATTGGAGAAGAATAGGATTTTTACAAAATTTCAGAGTATTTCCCCACAAAATGCTTGGTAATTACGAGTAGAGAAATAATGACTTTACAGACAAGCCTGGCCTATTTATCACCATTAATGGACATTCATGTGCTGTTCGATGTAATTCACTTGGCAGGGTCACTTCTGTGATCTTCTGCCAAAAATGCTTAACCTGAAATTAAACATGAAGAAACATGAAACCCAAATAGACAAATAACCAAATAACTGATCTGTAGTCTTCACAGATGTCATGAACTTGAAAGACAAAGGTTGAGGGGAAAAAATTAAGGGAGGCTGAAGAGACATGACCACTGAAAGTGCCAGGTGATCTTGGGTTAGGTCGTAGAACTAGAGTTTTGTTGCTGGAAAGGACATTGTTGGAATAACTGGCAAAGTTTGAATAAGGTTTTATAATATAATATAATATATTAATGTTAATTTCCTGGTTTTGACAATATTACTGCTGATGATATATAAGAGAATGTCTTCTTTGGAGATGGAACTTAGGTACTTAAAGGTAAAGAGACAGTATGTCTATAACTTATTCTCAAATGGTTTAGGAAAAAATTGTGTGATATGTATAGTTATAGAACATATATATACATATATACATACTTGAGAAGCTAAGAGAAAAGTGGGGAAGGCAGGAAGGGAGAGGGAACGATAAAACTATGTGGTAAAACATTAATAAATGGGGAATCTGGGTGAAGGATATTTAAATTTTTTTGTCCTATTCTGAAAGGTTTTTTTTTTGTTTGTTTGTTGTTTGTTTTTTTGTCTTTTTAGGGCCACTCCTGCAGCATGTGAAAGTTCCCAGGCTAGTGGTCAAATCAGAGCTATAAGCCACTGGCCTACACCAGAGCCACAGCAATGTGGGATCCAATTGGCATCTGCAACCTACTCCACAGCTCATGGCAATGCTGGATCCCTAACTCATTGAGCGAGGCCAGGGATCGAACCCACGTCCTTATGGATGCTAGCTGGGTTTGTTACCACTGAGCCACAATGGGAACTCCTATTCTGGAAATTTTTATGAGTTTTGAAATGATTTCAAAAGAAGGTAAAAAAAAAAAAAAGTGTGATAAACATGCTACATTCAAATAGAACTTTTCAAAAAAGGCTGTACTGGTTTGTCCTTTCCTAGGGAATAGGCAGAAGTGTTTTCCCCTCTTGTAGGGAGGAGGCACAGCCTCATCCTGTCTTCCTGCCTCCTTGGGGAACCTGTGTGGGGAGGGAGGGAGCTCTTCAGCTTATTGTTCTGTAGTGTAAATGTCTGTCACTCTGCAGTGTCGTTGTACCTTGTTGATCATCTTGGGCTCAGGAGTAAATTTATCGTTGCAGATTGTTGACGAGCGAGACTTTTTTGAGATCATGCCCAATTATGCCAAGAACATCATTGTTGGTTTTGCAAGAATGAATGGGAGGACTGTTGGAATTGTTGGCAACCAGCCTAAGGTGGCTTCAGGTAGGAGGAAGAGGCTCTCCTAGACCTTGGTGGGGGAAGGGGAAGGGTGATTGGGGACCAGGGCTGCCTGGGTCTGGGTGCCCATCTTCCTCAGACATGGCCTTCCATGGTCAGAGGAGACACTCAAATATATGTTGCTGCAAAAGCTCCTTTCTCTTTAATTTCTCAAAATTAACATAAGCATCTCAAAATACTTCTTTCATGGTTCTCTGATTTTTAAGGCTTTATAGATAACTTTTCTCCTCAGCTTACAATGTCTGCTTTTTCGGAGGCCTGCTTTCACAGCTGGGTGGTGGGGACCCTTAGTCAGTTGTGTTCTGGGTGGGGTTGCGGACTCTGGGTGCTGCTGCCCTCCTTACTATTTTCCTTCTTACATTTCCTTTGAATCCCTATTTGGGACAGATACCCACCCTCCTTTTTTGACACAGTCTCATATTTATTACTGCCATGGCACTTTCTTGTATTTAGAAAAAGGTTTTAAAACATGTTTTTTATTGTAAAAAAATATATAAAATTTGCTATTTTAACCTTTTTTTTGTTATTGAACTGTCGTTGATTTATAATATTGAGTTAGTTGCAGATACATAGCAAAGTGGTTAATCACATAGACACATAAACATGTATGTGTGTTTTCTTTTTCAGTTCTTTTCCATGATGGTTTATTACAAGATACTGAATTTAATTCCTTATTCTATATAATAAATCCTGTTATTTGTCTGTTTTATGTATAATTGTATGTATCTGTTGATCCCATACTTTTATTTATCCTTTTCCTCCTCTTTCCCCTTTGATAACTGTAAGTTTGTTTTCTGTGTCTCTGAGTCTATTTCTGTTTCATAAATAAGTTCATTTGTATTATTTTTAGATTCCACATATGAATGACATCATGATACTTGTCTGACTTACTTTACTTAGTATGATAATCTCTAGGTCCATCCATGTTGCTGCAGATGGCATTATTTCATTCTTTTTTGTGGCCGAGTAATATTCCATTATATACCATGTCTTCTTTATCCATTCATCTGTTGGATGGTTCTTTATCTTGGGTTCTATTATCATTTAGGTTGGTTCTTTATCTTGGCTATTTTGAATAGTGCTGCTGTGAACGTTGGAGTGCATTTGTCTTTTCTAATTAGAGTTTTTGTCTTTTCTAGATATATGCCCAGGAATGGGATTGCTGGGTCATATGGTAGTTCTATATTTAGTTTTCTGAGGAACCTCCATACTATTTTCCATGGTGGTTGTACCAATTTACATTCCCAGCAGCAGTGTTGGAGGGCTCCCTTTTCTCCACATCTTCTCCAGCATTAATTATCTGTAGACTCTTTGATAATGGCCATTCTGACTGGTGTGAGGTGATAACCTCATTGTAGTTTTGATTTGAATTTCTCTAATAATTAGTCATGTTGAACATCTTCCTGTGCCTGTTGGCCACTTTGGAGAAATGTCTTCTGCCCATTTTCTTTTCTTTTTTAAAAATCTTTTCGGGGCCACACCTGCAGCATATGGAGGTTCCTAGACTAGGGGTCGAATTGGAGCTGTAGCTGCTGACCTACACCACAGACTCAGCAACACCAGAACCAATCTGCATCTGCGACCTGCACCACAGCTCACGGCAATGCCAGATCCTTAACCCACTGAGCAAGGCCAGAGGTTGAACTTGGCACCTCATGGATACTAGTCATTTAACCATTTTTTGGTGTGTGTGTCTTTTTGCCTTTTCTAGGGCCGCTCCCTCGGCACATGGAGGTTCCCAGGCTAGGGGTCTAATCGGAGCTGTAGCCGCTGGCCTACTATGCCAGAGCCACAGCAACATGGGATCTGAGCCGCGTCTGTGACCTATACACCACAGCTCACAGCAATGCTGGATCTTTAACCCACTGAGGAAGGCCAGGGATCGAACCTGCAACCTCATGGTTCCTAGTCAGATTCGTCAACCATTGGGCCATGATGGGAACTCCCATTTAACCATTTTTAAGTGTACAATGCAGTGACATCAATTATATTCTTTTTTTTGTTTGTTTTTTGTTTTTTGTGTTTTTGGTTTTTTTTTTTGCTATTTCTTGGGCCGCTCCCACGGCATATGGAGGTTCCCAGGCTGGCGTCGAATTGGAGCTGTAGCCCCTGGCCTACACCAGAGCCACAGCAACGCAGGATCCGAGCCGCGTCTGCAACCTACACCACAGCTCACGGCAACGCCGGATCGTTAACCCACTGAGCAAGGGCAGGGACCGAACCCGCAACCTCATGGTTTTTAGTCGGATTCGTTAACCACTGCGCCACGACGGGAACTCCCCAATTATATTCTTTTTTTTTTTTTTTTTTTTTTTTTTTTTGTCTTTTGTCTTTTTGTTGTTGTTGTTGTTGTTGTTGTTGCTATTTCTTGGGCCGCTCCCGCGGCATATGGAGGTTCCCAGGCTAGGGGTTGAATCGGAGCTGTAGCCACCGGCCTACGCCAGAGCCACAGCAACGCGGGATCCGAGCCGCGTCTGCAACCTACACCACAGCTCACGGCAACGCCGGATCGTTAACCCACTGAGCAAGGGCAGGGACCGAACCCGCAACCTCATGGTTTTTAGTCGGATTCGTTAACCACTGCGCCACGACGGGAACTCCTATATATTCTTAATGTATGTAGCTGTTGCCACCAACTTTTCCAAAAAATTTTCAAGTCATCCCAAATAGAGATTCCTTTTCTTTCCTACCTCAAGCCCTTGGTAATTTTAATCTACTCTCTGTCTCTGTGAATTTTGTTATTCTAGATATGTCATAAAAGTGGAATCATATAATATTTGTTCTTTTGAGTCTGGCTTATTTTAAGTAGCATAATGTCTTCAAGGTTCATTCATATTATAGCATGCATCAGAACTTGGTTTTAATTTTCATGTCTGAGTAATACTACATTGCATGTGTATACTACATTTTAGTCATTCATATGCTGATGGATACTTGGATTGTTTCCACCTGGCTATATGCAGATAATGTTACAGTGAATGCTGGTGTACAGGTATTTGTTTGAATCCCTGTTATTAGGTTTTTTTGGGTATATACCAAGTTGTATAAGTCCTGAGTCATATCTTAATTTTATTTCTTTGAGGAAATATCACAGTTTTTCACAATGGCTGTACCATTTTATATTCTCAATAACAATGCACAAGAGTTCCAATTTCTTCATACTCTTGTCAACACTTGTTATTTTTTAGTATGTTTTGGTAATTCTAATCGGTGCAAAGTATTATCCCATTGTGGTTTTCATTTATATTTTCCTGATGATTAGGGATGTTGAGCATTTTTCTTAATGTTTACTGGCAATTCACGTACCTTTGGAGAGATGTCTATTCAAGTCCTTTGCCTTCTTTTAATTACTTGGAGTTTTTTGTTGTTGTTTGGCTGTAGGAGTTCTCTGTATGTTCTGGATATTACACTGTTATCAGGTAAATGATTTGCCAATATTTTCTTCCATTCTGTAGGTTGGCTTCACTTTCTAGATAATGTCATTTGATACACAAAAGTTATAAAATTTGATAAAGTAATTCTCTCTCTCTGTCTCATTTATTTGGTTGCTCATGGTTTTGAAGTCATACCTAAGAACTTATTGCTAAATCTAATATCATGGAGTTTTCCCCCTGTTTTCTTTTAGGAGTTTTATGCTTTTAGCTTTCACATTTAGGTTTGATCAGTTTGGGGTTAATTTTTACATATGATGATGTGAGTTAGAGGTTCAACTTTATTCTTATGCATGTGAAGATCAATTATCCCAGGACGATTTGTTTCATTTTCATTTTTATTAAAGAATAGTTGATTTACAGTGTTGTGCCAATTTCTGCTGTATAGAAAAATGACTCAGTTATACATATATGTGTGTGTATTCTTTTTTTATATTCTTTATATTATGGTCTATCCCAGGATATTGGAAATAGTTCTCTGTGCTGCACTGTAGGACTTTATTGTTTATCCATTCTAAATATAATAGTTTGCTTCAAAAAAAAAAAAAATAAAGTCCTTCACTGCAAAAAAAAAAAAAAAATAGTTTGTTTCTACTAAACCCAAATTCCCAGTCCATCCCACTCCCTTCCCCCTACCACTTGGCAACCACACATCTGTTCTCCATGTCTGTGAGTCTGTTTCTATTCTGTTGAAATAGAAACAGACTCATAGACATGCCATATTTTAGATTCCACATATAAGTGATATGGTATTTGTCCTTCACTTTCTGACCTCACTTAGTATGATAATCTCTAGTTGCATCCATGTTACTGCAAATGGTATTATTTCATTCTTTTTATGGTTGAATAGTATTCCATTGTGTATATATACCACCGTCGTCTTAATCTGTTCATCTGTTGATAGACATTTAGGTTGTTTCCATGTCTTGGCTATTGCGAATAGTTCTGCAGTGAACATAGAAGTGCATGTATGATTTTAAATTACAGTTTTGTCTAGCTCTGTGGCCAAGAGTGGGATTATTGTTTCATACGGTAATTCTATATTTAGTTTTCTGAGGAACCTCCATACTGTTTTCCGTAGGGGTTGTACAAATTACATTCCCACCAACAGTGGAGGAGGGTTCTCTTTTGTCCACACCGTTTCTGGCATTTGTTGTTTGTAGACTTGTTAATGATGGCCATTCTGACTAATGTGAGGTGGTACCTTATTATTGTAGTTTTGATTTGCATTTCCTTAATAATTAGTGATGTTGAGCATCTTTTCATGCACCTACTGACTATCTGTATGTCTTCTTTGGAAAAATGTCTGTTTAGGTCAGGTCTTCTGTCCATTTTTCCATTGGGTTATTTGGTTTTTTTGTTGTGGAGTTGTACCAGTACCATTTGTTCAATAGACTGTTGTCTCCCTATTGAATGGAATTGGCATTTTTTGCCAGAAATCAATGGGCTGTAAATGCATTTATAGATCTGTTTCTAGATTTTCAGTAGTATTCCTTTGGTCTACATGTCTGTCCACCTGCTAGTATCACACTGTTTTGATTACTATAGGTTTGTAATAAGTTTTAATATTGGGAAGTGTGAGTCTTCTCATGTTGTTTCTTTGCAGATTATTTTTGCTTTTTGGGATGCCTTGCAATTCCATATGAATTTGATTATTGGCGTTTCCATTTCTGCAAAAAAGGCTGTTGGAATTTTGATAATGACTGCATTGATCCTGTTGATCACTTTATGTAGTATTGACACCTTAACAATGTCAAGTTTTCTGACCCATGAACACAGGATGTCTTTCTGTTTATTTTGGTCTTTTCTTTGTCAGTGTTTTAGTTTTTACTGCACAAATCTTTAACCTCTTAGTTAAATTTAATGCTAATTAAGTGTTATATTTCTTTTAGAAGTTGTAAATAGAATTCCTTTCTTAATTTCCTTTTCACTTTGTTCATTATCAGTGTATAGAAAGACAGCTATGCAACTGCTTTTTGTTTGCTCATCTTGGAACCTGCAACTTTGTTCAATTTATTAGCTTTAGTACCTTTGTTGTAGAGTTTCTGGGATTTTCCATATGTAGAATCATGTTATATGCAAATAAAGATAGTTTTACTTCTTCCTGTCCAATTTGGATACTTTTTATTATAATTTATTATGATTGCTTGTCTTATTGCTCTGGCTGGAACTTCCAGCACAGTGTTGAATAGCAGTGGTGCAAATGGACATTTTTTCTTGTCCCTGATCTTATGGGGGAAGTTTTATTTTCTCCATTGATTATTATTTTTTTTAGGTTTTTATTCTATTATAGTTGATTTACATTGTTCTGTCATCACCATTGATTATTATATTAACTCTTGGTTTTTCACATATGGTCTTCATGTTGGGGAAATTACCTTCTATTTGTAGTTTTCTGAGTGTTTTATCATGAAAGGTGATAGATTTTTGCCAAATGCCTTTTCTGTCTCAAATGAGATGGTCATGTGGCTTTTGTCCTTTGTTCTATTAATGTGATGTGTTACGTTGATTGATTTTTTTATATTAAATCAATCAATGTAAAACACCATTCCTGGGATATATCCCATTTGGTCATGGTGATAATCTTTCTTTCTTTCTTTCTTTTTTGGATAAACTTGTTTTCTAGAGCTTTTAGGTTCACAGTAAAATTGATTGGACACAACAGAGAGTTCTGATATGTACCCTGTTTTCACACATGCTCAGCTTACCCTACTGTCAGTGTTCTAATCTGGAGTGGAACATTTGCTACAATTATTGACTGTACATTAACACATCATTTTAGTCCATGGTTTACTTTAGGGTTTATCCTTGGTGTTATATATTCTGTAGATTTGGATAAATGTGTAATGATATGTATCCACCATTTGCGGCATGATACAAGATGGTTTCACTTGCCCTAAAAATTATCCTCTGTGTTCTGCCTATTGATCACTCCCTTCTCCCTAACCCTGATAACTGGTAACCTTGGGCAACCACTGTCCAAAATGTACGGTTGGAATCAGATGGTATGTAGCCTTTTCAGATCAGCTTCTTCCACTTACATTACATATATGGAAGAAGATGGTCTGATAACACTATATATCAGGCTCTGTGATTCAGGTTTTCCTCCAGGGCTTTTCATAGCTTGGTAGCTCTGGTCTTTTTAGTGTTAATATTACATTGGATATACCACAGTTCATTTATCTTTTTACCTACCGAAGGACATCTTGGCTTTGTTTAAGTTTTGGCGGTTAGGAATAAAGTTGCTAAAAAACATTTGTGCAAGTTTTTGTGTGGACATAGGTTTTCAACTCATTTGGATAAATACTGAGGAGCATGATGGCTGGCTTGAATAGTAAGAATCTGGGAGTTTCTGTTGTGGCTCAGCAGGTGAAGAACCCAACATGGTCCGTGAGGATGTGGGTTCGGACTATGCTTTGCTCATTGGGTTAAGGATCTGGCATTGCCACAAGCTGTGGTGTAGTTAGCAGATATGGCTCGGATCTGATGTTGCCGTGGCTGTGGCATAGGCCTGCAGCTGCAGCTCTGATTTGAACCCTAGCCTGGGAACTTCTATATGCCATAGGTGTGGCCATAAAGAAAAAAAGAATTTGTTTGGTTTGTAAGAAACTGCCAAACTGGCCAGAATGGCTGTACTTATTTGAATCCCCACTAGCAGTAAAGACTAGTTCCTATTGCTCCACATCCTTATCAGCACTCTGTGTTGTCAGTGTTCTGAATTTTGGCCGTTCTGTTAGTTCTTTAAAATGAGTGTTATCTCATTTTAATTTGCATTTCCCTGATGACATGATGTGGAGCGTCTTTTCATGTGTTTATTTGCCATGTGTTTTCTTTGGTGAGGTATCTATTCAGGTCTTTTGCCCCCTCCTTTTTTTTTGGGCCATGGCTGTAGCACACAAAAGTTTCTGGTCCAGGGATGGAATTGAGCCACAGCAATGACAACACCAAATCCTAAACCACTAGGCCATCAGGGAACTCTTGCTTTTGCCCCTCCCCCCAACTTTTTTTTATTACACCCATAGCATATGGATGTTCCCAGGCCAAAGCTGTGGCAGTGCTGGAGCCTTAACTCACTGTTTGGGGCTGGGTATTGAACCTACACTGTTGCAGAGGCAATGCCAGGTCCTTAACCTGTGCCACGGTGGTAACCCCACCCATTTTTTTAATTCGGTGGTTTTACTAAAAAAATAAAACCTAAATAAAGAGATGTATTACGGCAAGCCCAAAAATATTAGTTTAAGAAAAGCAGAGGAGGAGTTCCCATCGTGGTGCAGCGAAAAAGAATCCGACTAGGGACCATGAGTTTGCGGGTTTGATCCCTGGCCTCGCTCAGTGGGTTAAGGATCTGGGGTTGCTGTGAGCTGTGGTGTAGGTCTCAGACGCTGCTTGGATCTGGCGTTGCTGTGGCTGTGGCATAGGCCAGTAGCAACAGCTCCCAATGGACCCCCAGCCTGGGAGCCTCCATATGCTGCGGCTGTGGCCCTAAAAAGACCAAAAACAAAAGACAAGAATAGCAGACAGGCAAACCTGTTACAAGTTTCAGGTGAGTCTGGTGGGGCAGGTTTTATTTGTGGGCAGGAAATGTCAAGAGGGGAGAGTTCAGTTTGAGTCAGTTAAAATAAAAAGCAAATGGAGACCAGCCTTGAAAACTTCTTGGCTGGATATAATTAGTCCAGTCACATAAACAAAGCTCAGTTCATCCCACTTTGTGAGTCCAATCTGACCTGGCTCCTCTGCCTTTCATGAAAATTCCCGAGGTTGATATGAGACAACTCATGATCAACCCTCTGTCATCTGAAAAAATTCTGTACTATTGGGTTTTCTGCAAATCAGGCATTTAAGGCAAGTCACTTTCTTAGTCCTTAAGTTTTATCTTCCTCAGAGCACATGTGTGGGATTCTCCATTTTATATCCTGCAGTCTTTTTAATTTTAGATTGAAATTCTTTTGTAAGTTTGCCAAATATTTTCTCCCATTCTGTGGTTGTCTACTTATTCTCTAAATAGTATCTTTCACAGAGCAGAACTTCTTAGTTTCAGTGAAGTACAGCTTAACTAATTATTTCTTTCATGGATCATGCCTTTGAAAGTAGTGTATCTAAAAAGTTACTGCCACCCCCAAGATAACCTATATTTTTTCTATGTTATTTCTAGGAATTTTATAGTTATGTGTTTTATATTTAGGTTTGTGGATCCATTTTGAGTTAATTTTTGTGGAAGATATAAGGCTTGGGTTTATATCAGTGTTTTTGCATGTGGCTTTCATCTTTACTATTTAGTATTATCTATTACATTTCAATTTTTCTTTAAATATTAGCATTATATTAAAATCGTGTATATTATGCAACTAAAATTTGTAAAGAAGAAAGCCTTATATACTATTAAATATTTTATAAAGCATAATAAAAAGAATAACTTAACTGGTAAGAATAACAAAAATAATACACCCTCTGAAAATAAGTAAAATATAAAATGCATAAATTGGTTAAAAAACAGTGTAACTATATAAATATGTCCTCACAATTTGTTACATCTTATTGATTCTTCAATAAAGACATTATACCATTCTAGGTGATGTCATAAACAAGACATTATAGACCTTACATTGTACTCTTTGATGGAGAGGAAATCAGAATCAGATCTAAGGAGACTTGAGCATTCCAAGAATGATGTCAGATGACCCTCTTCATGGTGGATTACGCACATATTTACTATGAGATATATTTATTCTCCAGAGATTCCTTGTTTGTGTATCAAGTGTAGATTTTTGGTTTGCAGTTATTCTGAAGTTTTGATATAAGAGTCTATATGTATATGAGATTGTTTTAAGTTGTTGTTCTCTTAATTGCAAGTTCGTCTCCAGTATCCTGCATTTGTACCACCTCTTCTTATGATTTCTGATTTTGGTGGTATAATTGTGCATGGATGATTTCATATCTTTACTGTATATGTTCCTTTACTGGTGATCCTTCTCATTTGTGGAATTTTTGTTTCCTGTTGCTGTCTTGTCTTTTCTGCCTAGAGAAATTCCTTTAGTATTTGTTGTAAGGCTGGTTTAGTGTTGCTGAATTTTCTCAGCTTTTGCTTATCTGTGAAGGTTTTGATTTCTTCTTCAAATCTGAATGAGAGCCTTGCTGGGTAGAGTAATCTTGGTTGGAGGTTTTTTCCTTTCATCCCTTCTGGCCTGCAGGGTTTTTGCTGAAAAACCTGCTGACAACCTTATTGGGGATCCCTTGTATGTTATGTTTCTTTTCCCTAGCTGCTTTCAAGATTTTCTCTTTAATTTTGGTCAGTTTGATTAATATGCATCTCGGGGTGTTCCTCCTTGGGTTTATTTTATATGCTACTCATTGTGCTTCCTGGATTTGAGTGAGTGGTTCCTTTCCCATGTTAGGGAAGTTTTCGGCTATTATCTCTTGGAATATTTTTTCTGTCCCCCTTTCTCTCTCTTCTCCTTCTGGCACCCCTATAATACGGATGTTGGTGCGATTAATGTTGTTCCAGAGTTCTCTGAGACTCTCTTCCTTTGTTTTCAATCTTTTTTCTCTTTTCTGTTCTGCATTCGTAATTTCCACTAATCTGTCCCCCACCTCGCTTATTCGTTCTTCTGCGTCCTGTATTGTGCTGTTAGCTGCTTCTAGTGAATTTTTTATTTCAGTTATTGTATTTTGCATCTCTTCTTGTTTAAGTTTTATATCTTGTATCTCTTTGCTGAGTGTTTCCTGTAAGTTATCCATCTTTGCCTCCAGTTTATCTCCAATGTCTTGCATCATCTTCAGCATCAACAGTCTAAAAAGTCTTTTTCCTGGAGGCTGAGAATCTCCTGATCACTTAGCTGATTTTCTGGGGTTTTTCCTTTCTCCCTCATGTGAGTTGTAGTCCTCTGTCTTTTCATTTTTATAGGTTTTTGGTGTGGTGACTTTTTTACAGATAGTAGAGTTGTAGCCTCTCTTACTTCTGGTGTCTGCCCTTTTGTAGCTGAAGTTGGTGTGGGGGCTTGCTGTAGGATTCCTGAGGAGAGGGGCTGATGCCTGCTCACTGGTAGGTGGAGCTGATTCTAATCCCTCTGGTGGGTGGGGCTAGTCTCTCTGGATGGGATTAGAGGCATCTGTGTGCCTGAGGGGTCTTTAGGTAGCCTGTTTACTGATGGGTGGATTGTTGTTTGCCCTGGGGCATCTCAGTGCTGACTGATGGGTGGGGCCAGATTTTCCCAAAATGGCCACCTCCAGAGAAAGGCAGCTGCTGAATAATCCTGAGAGCTTTGCCTTCAATGTCCCTCCCTCACAACAAGCCACATTCACCTCTGTTTTCCCAGGATGTCCTCCAAGAACTGCAGTCAGGTTTGACCCAGATTCCTATGGAGACCTCGCTCTGCCCTGGGACCCAGTGCACATGAAAGTCCGTGTGTGCCTTTTAAGAATGGGGTCTCCATTTTCCCCAGTCCTGGGGAGCTCCTGCGCACAAGCCCTATTGCCCTTCAATGCCAGATGCTCCAGGGGCTCTTTCTCTCCCTGCCAGATCCCAGCATGTGAGGGTTTGATGTGTGGCTCAGAACTCTCACTCCTGTAGGTGAGTCTCTGTGAACCAGTTAGTTTCCAGCCTGTGGAACTTCCCACCTGGGAGGTATAGGGTTGCTTATATTGCAAAATCGCCCCTCCTGTCTCTTGATGTGGCCTCTTCTTTTTCTTCTGAAGTATGATATCTTTTTTAAGGTTTCCAGTCCATTTGGGCTCAGCCTTTAGTTGTGAATTTTGTTGTTTTTGGGAGAGAAATTGAGCTCCAGTCCTTCTATTCTGCCATCTTAATCCAGAAGTCTATTATCCTTTCATTTCAACCTGGTGGGCTACGTTAATCATTGTTCCTCAGCTTTTATTTATCTGGCAATGTCTTATTTTTCCCATCATTTTTGAAGGACAGTTTGCTAAGTATAGAGTTGTGGTTGAGTTTTATTCTTTCAGCACTTTATTTTTTTATTTAAAATTTTTTTATTGAAGTATAGTTGCTGTATAATATGACATAAGTTACAGGTGTAAAATATAGTGATTCAAAAAATTTAAAGATTATATTTCATTTATAGTTATTATAAAATAATGGCTATATTCTCCACGATGTACAGTATATCTTTGTATCTTTTTTTTATATTACTCAATGAATTTATTATATTTATAATTGTATAATGATATAACATTTCCATCCCAAATCCCCAGCATGCCCCCACCCCCTAACCTCTTTCCTTTGGAAACAATAAGTTTTTCAAAGTTTGTGAGTCAGGATCTGTTCTGTAAAGAAGTTAATTGTGTCCTTTTTTCAGATTCCACGTGTAAGAGAGAGCATTTGATGTCATTGGTGTCTAATTGTCTGATTGACTTCACTTAGCATGATAATTTCTAGGTCCACCCATGTTGCTAAAAATGCTGTTATTTCATTCCTTTTAGTGGCTGAGTAATATTCCATTGTGTGTATGGACCACATCTTCTTGATCCAATCCTCTGTCAATGGACATTTAGGTTGTCTTGGCTATTGCAAATAGTGCTGCAGTGAACATTGGAGTACATTTGTCTTTTCGAGTTGTGGTTTTCTCTGGATAGATGCCTAGGAGTGAGATTGCTGGATCAAATGGTAGTTCTATGTTTAGTTTTCTGAGGAACCTCCATACTGTTTTCCAGAGTGGTTGCACCAATTTATAATCCCACCAACAGTGTAATGGGTTTTCCTTTTCTCGACACTCTCTCCAGAATTTATTATTTGTAGACTTTTGGATGATGGCCATTCTGGCTGGTGTAAGGTGGTACTTTATAGTGGTTTTGATTTACATTTCTCTAATAATGAGTGATGTTGAACATCTTTTCATGTGTTTTTTTGGCCATCTGTTTGTCTTTGGAGAATTGACTGTTTAGATCTTCTGCCCATTTTTGATTTTTTTTTTTTATATTGAGCTGTAGGAGGTGTTTGTATATTTTGGAGATGAATCCTTTGTCAGTTGCTTCATTTGCAAATATTTTTCTCCCATTCTGTGGGATTTGTATCTTATTTTATATATAACTAGCCATTTGTACCTCTTGCCCTCCTACCCCTACCCTGCCCTTCCCCATTCTTCCCATTATATTCCATGAATAAGTGATGAGATACAATATTTGTCTTTCTCTGACTTATTTCACTTATCATAGTGCCCTTCAAATCCATCCATGTTGCTGCAAAAGGCACAGTTTCATTCTTTTTATGGCTGAGTAGTGTTCCATTGTATTCAAATACCAAATCTTTATCCAGTCATCTTTTGATGGACACTTAGGTTGTTTTCATATGTTGGAAATTGGAAATGATGCTGCAATGAACATTGGAGTACAAGTATCTTTTTTTGCATGTATCTTTTTAAATTAGTGTTTTGTTTTTTTTTTTCCTGATATATACCCAGCAATGGAATTACTGGGGCAGAAGAACTGAATGAATAAATATTTTTCCAAAGAAGAAATGCAGATGGCCAACAGGCACACAAAAAGGTGCTCAACATTGCCAGCTGTCAGGGAAATACAAATCAAAACCTCAGTGAAATATTACTTCACACCTGGCAGAAAGACTTTCATCAAAAAGAACACAAATAGCAAATGTTGGTGAGGATATGGAGAAAATGGATCCCTCATACACTGTTCATGGGAATGTAAACTGACACAATCACCATGGAAGACTGTATGGAGGTTTCTCAAAAAATTAAAAGTAGAACTAAGATTAGAAAAACTGTCAGCACTTTAAATATTTATCCCATTGTCTTCTGGCCTCCATAGTTTCTGTTAAGAAATCAATTGCTCATCTTAATGAAGATCTTTGTGATGTGTCACTTCTCTCTTGCTACTTTTAAGATTCTGTCTTTGTCTTTTAATAATATGAATATAATGTGTCTCAGTGTGGGTGTGTATGTGTTTATCCTTATAGTTTCTGGGATTTGTAGCTTCACATCTTATCCCAAATTTGAGAAGTTTTTGGATATTCTTTCTTCGAATAATCTCTCTGTCCCTCCCCCACCCCCTTTCTTCCTTCTGGTATTGCCATGCTGTATATGCAGGTGATGCTACGATGATATCCATAGGTTCTTAAGTCTCTATTCACTTCATTTTTTTCTTTTCTTTCTGCTCCTCAGACTGGGTAATTTAAGTTTTCTTATTTTCAAGTTTCCTGATCCTTCTTCCTGTCTGCTTAGTCTGTTGTTGAACCCCTGTAGTAAATTTTCCTTTTCAACTATTGTACGTCTCAGCCCTAGAATTTGTTTGGTTCCTTTTTATCTTCTCTATCTCTTATTGACAATCTCATTTTGTTTATACATTGTTGTCCTGATTTTTAGTTCTTCATGGTTTCCTTTATCTCTTTGAGCATATTTAAGACAGTTGTTTTAAAGTTTTTGTTTAGTAAGATCATTGTCTGGGTTTCCTCAGAGATGGGTTCTTTTAACTTATTTTGTTCATTTGAATGGCTGTACTTTACTCTTTGTATGCTTTGTTATTTTTTGCTGAAAACTGAATATTTAAATATCACAATGTGATTCTGGAAATCATATTATCTTTTTGCAGAATTTTTTTTTGTTTTTGATTGTTGCATGATGTATAGTCCATTTGTCCAGTGACTTTTCCCCACTATTTTTGCAGAGGCTATATTCCTTGTTGTATTTGTTAGCTTGTGTCCAGCTAGTATTTTGACAGAGATTACCTTGAACACCAGTGCTAAAACAGACAGATAAGAAAACACCTGGAGTTCCCGTCGTGGCACAGTGGTTAACGAATCCGACTAGGAACCACGAGGTTGCGGGTTCGATCCCTGGCCTTGCTCAGTGGGTTAAGGATCTGGCATTGCCGTGAGCTGTGGTGTAGGTTGCAGACGCGGCTCAGATCCTGCGTTGCTTTGGCTCTGGCGTAGGCCAGTGCCTATAGCTCTGATTTGACCCCTAGCCTGGGAACCTCCATATGCCACGGGAGCGGCCCAAGAAATAGCAAAAAGACAAAAAAAAAAAAAAAAAAAAAAAAAGCAAGCAAGCACCTTCTGGTCTTTGCAAATTGGGTCTGTACTGAAGCTCTCTTTCAATACTTATCCAGACTTAAACTGAGTTTAGAGATTAGCTCAAGGTTAAAGCCTAAGGTCTTCTCAAGTCTTTTGTTTTGTAATGTTATATTTTCATTTTCATTCATCTCAAGGTATTTTCTAATTTCCTTTCTCAGGTCTTTTCTGAGCATGCGTCTGACTCTAGGCATACCTGTCTTTCTGAAGTCCTTTGGGAGTTCTCATCGTGGCTCAGAGGTTAATGAATCTGACTAGCATCCTTGAGGCCTCAGGTTCAATCCCTGGCTTTGCTCAGTGGGTTAAGGATCTGGTGTCGCTATGAGCTGTGGTGTAGGTTGCAGACACGGCTCAGATCCTGCCTTGCCATGGCTGTGGTGCAGGCCAGCAGCTACAGCCCTGATTAGACCCCTCGCCTGGGAACCTCCATGTCTCACAGGAGTGGCACTAAAAAGCAGAAAAAAAAAATGAAGTCTTTTGTATACACAGGTGCTCTTGAGTGCTGTCATTTCCCCTCCAAACCCCCTCACTCCCTGTTTTTTTCTTCTCAGGCCTTAGGTGATCTTAACCATGATCTTTTGCCCCAGATGTCTGTAGGTGGTTCTTTTGCCTTACAGCGTTTTTGAGCAATGCCTGCCACTTTTCTTGCATGGGTGAGTTCTGATTTTGGTAAAGAGATGAAAGCTTTGTATTTGTCTTTCATGTAGTTCCCAGACAAGTTATAACAGACCTACATGTTGTTTGTGACTGAGGTCTGCTTTGCTTCCTATAGAACCAGAAACGATGGAGGGCAAGTGTAATTCAGAACACTACAAAGCTTTTCTACAGTTTCTAAGTTGCCTTTTCCTGATTTCAGCTTTTACTTAATTGTTGCAACTTTTGCCTGTTCCCGATTTTTGACAAAGTTGGTTCTGACAGTTTCTGCTTGTGTTTTGATGTTTCTGTTTGAGGATGGGTTCTTGGAGCTAGCTAGCTGCCTGTTCCACCGTTTTGTCGTTTAGAAGTAGTGTTTAAAGTTAGGGATTTACAGATACAGAAAGTGCATATTTTGTTCCTACAGTAACTTCTCAGCTGTTCATGTGTCTCTTTAGTGCCTCCTCTTTGCTGTGTCTGTCCCTGACATGGACCTCTCATGATTTCCTGTGTCTGCTCAAAAATATTTCTTGTTCCTCGACTATAATTGCAGGTTCTGGCACCCTCCAGCACGGGTGCACTTTCACAGGCATCACCCTCCCCTTTTTTTGGCTGCACCATGTGGACGTTCCCAGGCTGGGGATCAAAACCCATGCCACAATAGTAACCCTGACCACTGCAGTGACAACGCCAGATCCTTGTTGCTACATAAGGGAACTCCCAAGTTCCCTTTTTAAGACACTGCTTGGCTCATTCTGGAAACTTACAAATACCTAGAATGTGCATCCCAGGTGCCCGCCCCAGCCCTGGCTAGAATCTAAATACTTGGCTGTATTCTGTTTCCTCGGCTTCCCTTTTTCTTTCTTTCTTTCTTTTTTTTTTTTTTTTTTTTTTTTTTTGGTCTTTTTGCTATTTCTTTGGGTCGCTCCCGCGGCATATGGAGGTTCCCAGGCTAGGGGTTGAATTGGAGCTGTAGCCACGGGCCTATGCCAGAGCCACAGCAACGCGGGATCTGAGCCACGTCTGCAACCTACACCACAGCTCACGGTAACGCCGGATGTTAACCCACTGAGCAAGGGCCGGGACCGAACCTACAACCTCATGGTTCTTAGTTGGATTCGTTAACCACTGCGCCATGACGGGAACTCCTTCCCTTTTTCTTGACTTGGCAATTTTTTGTGATGTTTAGGGAGTGTCTAAAAGGCAGCTTCAGAGTCTCAGGAGCCTTCTTTTCTGATTCTCATTTCTTCCTTGTAGGAATTAGCTGGGGCTAGTTACCCTACAGGCCTAGGATTGGGGCCTAAGATGATGAGGCTGAGTCCTGGACCTGGGACCCACTCTTGGCTGCTCAGGGCCACGGTTTTGTATTTCCAACTGTTCACTTCTGCAGTGATTTTATCTTATTTTCATTGTCATTGCTCATATTTTTCTTCATTTTGATTTTTATTCTACCCTCTTTGTACTTTTTGCAGTTTCTTCATTTAGAATTGTCTTCATCCCAGGACTCATCACTCACATTCTTTTACAAAAATTTTTTTATTGTAATTGGTTTGTAATGTTCTGTCAACTTCTGCTGTACAGCAAAGTGACCTGGTAATACATATATGTACATTTCTTTTCTCATATTCTCTTCCATCATCTTCTATCACAAGTGATGGATATAGTTCCCTGTGCTGTACAGCAGGATCTCATTGCTTACCCATTCTAAATGTAATAGTTTGCGTCTGCTGACCCCAAACTCTAAGTTCATCCCACTCCCTCCCACCTCTCCCTTGGCATCCACGAGTCTGTTCTGCATGCCCATGAGTCTGTTTCTGTTTTGTAGAATAAGTTCATCTGTGCCATATTTTAGATTTCATGTGTAAGTGATATCATATGATATTTGTCCTTCTCTTTTTGACTAACTTCACTTAATATGTTAATCTATAGTTGGATCCACATTGCTGCTAATAGCATTATTTCATTCTTGTTATGGCTGAGTGGTATTTCATTGTGCATATGTACCATATCTTCTTAATCCATTTGTCTGTCGATGGACATTTAGGTTGTTTCCATGTCTTGGCTGTTGTGAATAGTGCTGCAATGACCATAGGGGTGTATGTATCTTTCTCAATGAAAGTTTTGTCCGGATATATGCTCAGGAGTGAGATTGCTGGGTCATATGGTAGTTCTATATTTAGTTTTCTGAGGAACCTCCATACTGTTTTTCTGTAGTGGCTGTACCAGTTTATATTTCTGTCAACAGTGTAGGAGGGTTCCCTTTTCTCCATACCCTCTCCAGCATTTGTTATTTGTGGTCTTATTAATGATGGACATTGTGACTGGTGTAAGGTGGTGGTACCTCATTGTAGTTTTGATTTGCATTTCTCTAATAACTAGAGATGCTGAGCATTTTTTCATGGGCCTATTGGCCATCTGTTTGTTTTATTTGGGAGAAATGGATTGGGTCTGTTTTCTTCTGTTGAGTTGTATGAGTTGTTCGTGTATTTTGGAAATTAATCCTTTGTTGGGTGTATCACTTCCAACTATTTTCTCCCATTCCATAGGTTGTCTTTGTTTGTTTGTTGTTTGCTGTGCAAAGGCTTGTAATTTCAATTAGGTCCCATTGGTTTATTTTTGTTTTTATATCTACTGCTTTGGGAGACTGACCTAAGATAGCATTTGTACGGTTGATGTCAAAGAATGTTTTGCCTCTGTTCTCTTCTAGGAGTTTGATGGTGTCTTGTCTTACGTTTAAGTCTTTAAGCCATTTTGAGTTTATTTTTGTGCATTGTATGAGGATGTGTTCCAGTTTCATTGATTTGCATGTGGCTCTCCCGTTTTCCCAGCACCACTTACTGAAGAGACACTTCTCCCCAATTTATATTCTTGCCTCCTTTGTTGAAGATTAATGGATAGTAGGTGTCAGGGTTTATTTCTGGGCTCGCTGTTCCATTGTTCTGTATGTCTGTTTTTGTACCTGTACCACACTGTCTTGATTACTGTAGCTTTGTAATATTGTCTGGAGTCTAGGAGAGTTATGCCTTCTGCTTGGTTTTTGTTCCTCAGGATTGCTTTGGCAATTCTGAATCTTTTATGCTTCCATATACATTTTTGGATTGTTTCAGTTCTATGAAAAATGTCATGGGTAATTTGATAGAGATTGCATTGAATCTGTAGATTGCTTTGGGTAGTATGACCATTTTAACGATACTAATTTTTCCAACCTGGACCATGGAATATCTTTCCATTTTTTTGAATCCTCTTTAATTTCCTTGATTAATGTTTTATAGTTCTTAGCATATTAGTCTTTTACCTCCTTGGTCAGGTTTATTCCCAGGTATTTAATTTTTGAGGGTGCAATTTTAAAAGATATTGTATTTTTATATTCCTTTTCTAATATTTCATTGCTAGTAAACAGAAATGCCACCAATTTCTGAGTGTTAATCTTGTATCCTGCTGCTTTCCTGAATTCATTGATCAGTTCGAGTAGTTTGTGTGTGGAGTCCTTAGGGTTTTCTTTATCTAGTATCATGTTATCTTCACAGAGTGACAATTTTGCTGCTTCTCTTTCAATTTGTATACCTTTTATTTCTTTTGTTGGTCTGACTGCTGTGGCTAGGCTTCCAGTGCTATGTTGTATAAAAGTGGTGAGAATGGGCATCCTTGTCTTGTTCCATATTTTAGTGAGGAGTCTTTCAGCTTTTCCCTGTTGAGTATTATATTGGCTGTAGGTTTGTCATAAATTGCTTACTATGTTAAGATATACCCACTTTGGTATACCCACTTTGGTAAGAGTTTTTATCATGAATGCCTATTGGATTTTGTCCAATGCTTTTTCCGCATCTATTGATATGATCATGTGGTTTTTGACTTTTTGTTAATGTGGTATGTGACACTGATTGATTTGCATATGTTGAACCATCCTTGTGAACTTGGGATGAATCCCACTTGGTCATGGTGTATGATCTTTTTTATGTGTTACTGGGTTCAACTGGCTAAAATGTTGGGAATTTTTGCATACATTCTTTATTTCAGGTCTTTAACATAGATTTGAATAGAGAGAGAGGGGAGATATATAAAACATTTTTCTCTTATTGTGTTGTCATTTACACACAATAAAATGCACAGCTTTTTCTGAGCTCATTTGGATGGGTTTTGTTTTGAGTCTTTTTCAGATATGTGCATTTAAAAATACTTTTTTCATGGTCCATGATATGTTTATTCCTTTAATTTTTGGTGTCTCTTTGACTCATATTATTTAAAAAGATTGGTAATGTCCCATTTAGCAGTGTTTTTACTTCTGCTTAGAGCTTTTTGTGTCCTATTCAAGAAGTTTTGGCCAACTACAAGGTTTTAAAGATAGTCCTGTATTATCTTATTGAACATTGTAGGTTATGTGAAGGTCTGTTAATTTTTGTGTGTACATCATAGAGTGAAACAAGAGTCTACTTCCATTTTTTTTTCCCATGTGGATATTTAGTTGTTCCTTCACCATTTGTTAAAGAGACTTGTTGCCACATTGAATTACTTTGGTGCCTGGTCTAAAGTCAGTTGTATGCATCCATTTCTTCACAGTCTATTCTGTTTCATTGTTTTTGCTTATCTTTGTACCTTTGCATACTACCGTGTTTACTCTAGCTTTATACTTCTTGGTGATTCCCTACCAGGGGCAATGTCAGTATCCTGGGAACATTTGGTCATGTTGGAAATAGTTTTGGTTGTCCCAGTGGAGGTGAGGGGTGGAGGGGTGCTCCTGGCATCTAGTGAGTAGAGGCCAGATATGCTGCTGCATATCCTACACGCAGAAGTCAAACCTCCACAACAAGGAATTGTCCTCTCCAAAAAAGAGAAAGCCTGCTTTGAGAGTCTTCAAGTCGGCTAGGGTGAATTTTCTGATTTTGCCCCCCACTCCCCTTTTAGTATTGTTTTGACTATTCAGTCTTTTTTTTTTTTTTTTTTTTTTTTTGTCTTTCTAGGGCTGCACCCATGGCGTATGGAGGTTCCCAGGCCAGGGGTCAAATTGGAGCTACAGCTGCCAGCCTATACCACAGCCACAGCAATGCTGAATCCTTAACCCACTGAGCAAGGCCAGGAATCAAACCCGCAACCTCATGGTTCCCAGTTGGATTCATTTCTGCAGCGCCACGATGGGAACTCTTATTCTTTTTTGGGTGAATTTTAGCATCTGCCTATCAGTTTCTACCAAAGAATTTCCTGTGATTTTGATAGGAATTTCTTGAAAATATGGATTTGCCATGCCAGCCATTAAACTTAAAATCTAAAATAATTTAAATAGGAGAAATAAATAATTAAGATTAAATACAAGTAGAAACCTAGTCTCTCATGTTTACCAGTCATATTCCAAGTACTCAGTATCCACGTGTGAGTAGTGGCTACTGTGCTGACAAATAGCTAGAGAACATTGCCATCATCATAGAAAGTTCTTTTGGACAGCACTGGTATAGATTAACCTGGGGATTTATTCTTCTAATCCATGAGTATATACGTTTTTTATAGATGCTTTTTTTGTTGTTGTTGTTGCCTTGTCTGCAGCATGCAGAAGTTCCTGTGCCAGGGTTTGAACCCACACCACTGCAGTAACCGGAGCCACTGTAGTGATAATGCTGGATCCTTAACCTCTGTGCCACAAGGGAACTCCTGTAGAAACTCTTAGTCAGCTAATGGAAGTTCCATTGTTCTCCTAGTTTACTGCTAGTTTTTAATTATGAATGTTTTCTCAGCTCTTTCTGTTTTTTTGAGATGACCATACAGTTTTTCTCCTTTAATAATTTTACTACTTTTGGGAGTTCCCGTCATGGCTCAGTGGTTAACGAACCCTACTAGGAACCATGAGGTTGCCAGTTTGATTCCTGGCCTCGCTCAGTGGGTTGAGGATCTGGCATTGCCATGAACTGTGGTGTAGGTTGCAGACGTGGCTCAGATCCCGCGTTGCTGTGGCTCTGGTGTAGGCTGGCGGCTGTAGCTCCGATTAGACCCCTAGCCTGGGAACCTCCATATGCCGGGGGTGCAGCCCTAAGAGGACAAAAGACAACAAAAAAATTTTTACTACTTTTCATAGGTTAGATCAACTCTGAATTCTTAGTTAAACTGTGCTTGGTCATGATGCAGCAATGTCTTGATATATTGCTGTATTTGACTTGGTAATATCTTAGCACTTTTTGCATAAATGTTTATGAGGGATTTTGGTCTGCATTCTCTTGTAATGTCCTTGTTTTGGTACGAGGGTAATGCTAGCCTCATAGAATACTGTGAACACTGTTCTAGGAGAGGGGGTTTGCTAGTAATTGGGCTCTTATTTTGTGCCATTTTATGGGCAGCATCTCCTTTGATCTTTTTAACTGTGGTAGGAGGGAGTGACATCCCTACTTTTCAGGTAGAGAATTGTGGCTCAGAAAGTAATTCTCCAACATGTAGCTGTAGTGGGTGGAGCCAGAATCTGATTCCAGGCCTCAGGGACTGTCTAACCACACACCTCCCACTCCTGGCTCCAGCGGCGAGGCAGGCTGTGCGTCAGGGGAGCAGCCCTTCAATTGTAAGACAGAGACTGCTGCCTGCATTGCGAGAGACCCCAGGCCCTGAGGGCTGAGGCCACTCTGGGCCAGTTGGTGGTGGTTTATTCTGTCTCCTCTGTTTTTTCCTGAGTGTGAGGATCCCTTATTGTTCTCTGAGGCGGAATCTTGGGTACCTCTGCAGAAATCAGCTCTGAATGGTTGCTGAGGGCATATTCCCAGGGTGGGGGGAACTGGGAATTGCCCAGAGACTCAGCATGGATGGTCTTTGTCTTTCTAGGATGCTTGGATATTAATTCATCTGTGAAAGGGGCTCGTTTTGTCCGATTCTGTGATGCATTTAACATTCCACTCATCACTTTCGTTGATGTCCCTGGCTTTCTGCCTGGTAAGTCATTGACAGAGGTGGGCCCAGGAGAGATGGTTTTCCCCAGCGAGGCTCCCACTTTCTTTGGAGATCTTGCAGAATTGCCCCAGGATTTGTGACTTCTCCATATTCTGGGTGTCTGGAAGCTGGGGAGAGGGGAAGACCTCACGGCTGCGAGTGGCAGGCAGACCTCGTGAGGACTTTGGTGGGTAGCCAGTACCTCTTCATTGTGACCTAGGCACAGCGCAGGAATACGGGGGCATCATCCGGCATGGCGCCAAGCTGCTCTATGCGTTCGCCGAGGCAACTGTGCCCAAAATCACAGTCATCACCAGGAAGGTGAGAAATTCAGGCTGCAGGCCGAAGCCGCTCACTCCCAGCACCAGCACCGTGGTTGGAGGTCTGGCTGGGAGTTTCAGCAGGGCTTGCTCCCCTTAAAAAGCTGTCCTGACAGCATCTCTAGCCTTGTGGACATGCCCTGCAGAGATGTCAATGGGCATCTTGGGACTGAAAGCCACAGTGGGAAAAAGCCAGGAGGATCAATGAATGTACCTGTGAAAGGCCTGTGTGTGGTGCCCTTGTTGCTCCTCATGGACCTGGGCCTTCAGGAGCTTAAGAGGGCAGTTCTTGCTTTTTGTCCTCATTTCACTTGGCTTCCTGGGGTCTTATAGGGATGTGATCTGCTTGACTCAGGCTCTAACATTTAGCATTTGGGACTGTTCTAGGCCTATGGTGGAGCCTATGATGTCATGAGCTCCAAGCACCTTTGTGGTGACACCAACTACGCCTGGCCCACAGCAGAGATTGCCGTCATGGGAGCAAAGGTGAGCCCTCTAGCTTTCCCTTTCCCGGGTCCAGGGAAATGTTGGATCAACTTCAGGGAGTTTGGGTCTAGACCCTGGCACACCCTATTCTGGGCCAGGGACAGCTTGCCTCCTGTCTCACGCTCTCTCAGGCACGTGCTGGCATCTTTGTGCCCAGGTGGGAGGGGCTGTGAGATGTAAGAAGGGGGAGAGGGGAGGGTTTCCTGGTGGCTCAGTGGTTTGAGGATCCATTATTCTCACTGCTGTGGCATAGGTTTGATCCCTGGTCCAGGAACTTTCCCTTGCCATGGGTGTGGCCAAAAAAAAAAGGAATGGCTGAGTCAGCTGAACTAGCCTTTGGGTGGACTGGATGTTTCCCCCAACCCATCGCATCTCCCAGCGAGGGCCCCAGAGCTCCTGCTTTTTATTAGCCTGTAGAGGCTGGACTCTAGTCCTTACCCTGGTGACTCTTGGGAACTTTCTGTTGCTTATCCTACTCCCTCCTCCTTTCCTGCTTCAAAATAGCTGTTGAGGTTGAACCAGGTAACTCCGGGGCACCTGGAGGTGGGCGCTTCACTCCACCTTTTTTTTTTTTTTTTTTTTTTGCTTTTTCTAGGGCCTCACAAGTGGCATATGAAGGTTCCCAGGTTAGGGGTCAAATTGGAGCTGCAGCTGCCAGCCTGCGCCACAGGAATGCTGTGAGATCCCAGCTGCATCTGCGGCCTACACCACAGCTCACGGCAGTGCAAGATCCTTAACCCACTCGCTGGGGCCAGGTATTGAACCCACGTCCTCATGGATACCAGTTGGGTTCGTTTCCACTGAGCCACGATGGGAACTCCTCCCAGATACTTTGATTTACCAAGACAAATGAGGGAGGCCTGCCCCAGTTGGGGCCTCCAGGGACATTCACTGACTCCTCTCGTGACAGGGTGCCGTGGAGATCATCTTCAAAGGGCACGAGAATGTGGAGGCCGCGCAGGCAGAGTACATTGAGAAGTTTGCCAACCCTTTTCCTGCAGCTGTGAGAGGTAGGGGCTGTGGTGGGGAGGGGGGCTCTGTTCATTTGTTGGATCACTTCTTATTTTACTCTAGAAAGTCTGCCTTTGCCCTTCCAGTTGAATCTGGTGACTGGAGAGGGTGGGCTAATCCCTGGGCAGTCATCACTTAAGGACAAAGGAGTCTGTGCAGGCTGCTTTGTAACCAGGATCAAAACAGCACTGCTGAAATGGCTAAATTTCTTAGTGTTGTTCTAGTCACCTCGTGGGAATTCCCTGGTGGAGCAGCGGGTTAAGGAGCCAGCATTGTCACTGCTGTGGCACAGGTTCAGTCCTTGCTCTGGGAACTTCTGCATGCCGTGGGCACAGCTTATAAATTTTTTTAGCCCCAAAACAAAGTGACTTGAAACTGTCACCTTTTTTTGCTTTCCTTTTCCCCTCATGGTTCTGAGGGTCATTATTTTGGTCTGAGCTGAGCCGGGTGGTTCTTCTGCTGTTTTTTTTTCTGGGATCAGTCATGCAGCTGTGTTATCTGGTGGCCTGACTGGGGCTGGATAGTCCAGGATGGCCTCACTCACATGGCTGGTGCTGGCTCTCGGCTGGGCTCTCTCTCCACATGATTCTTATTTGTAGGGAGGCTGGTCCACACTGCTCTATGTGGTGTCCTGAGGGCAGCAAGAGGGTGAGAGGGGAAACTGCAGGCTGCCTTGAGGCTAGGTTTGGAAGTTGCAGTGTTACTTTTGCCACATTCTATTGGCCAAAGCAAGTTCCAAGGCCAGGTGAAGAAGTACAGTCCACCTCTTGATGGGAGGAGGAGCAAAGTGACATCACAGAGGGAGTTACGAACAGGGTTGGAGGAATTGTTGTTGTGATCTTTAAAAAATAATTTTAAATTTTCCTAATTTTTTTTCGTGCTGAAATCGTCTTGTGTGTGTGTGTGTGTGAGGGTGATATTTTCCTTTTCTTGCCGAAGTTGCTAGACCAGAAGTTTGGAACCCGTCAGAGGAACAGGGGGCCTCCTGGGGTCAAGGACATTTTTAGGACCTCTGGCGGGCCCTCCTCACCCTGTTGGTTCAGAAGGTGGTGCCCAGACTGAGCACAAGATTGGGGGGGTGGCAGCATCTGGGGATACAGATGATCTACTTCCTTTTCTGTACTTCACCAGGGTTTGTGGATGACATCATCCAGCCTTCCTCTACCCGGGCCCGAATCTGCTGTGACCTGGATGTCTTGGCCAGCAAGAAGGTACAGCGCCCTTGGAGGAAACATGCAAATATTCCCTTGTAAATGAATCAAGAGAAGATAAACCAGAAGCTGATTATTGCCGAGCCAGTTGCACCTGTCCATATGCCTTGTGCAGTCATGAAACCTGGGAATCTAAGTTTTAATAATAACTTGAAATGGCCAAGTTTAATAAGTTCTAGAAGGATTTCATTTGTGCCTTAATGTAAAATTATTTGCTTTATTAAAAACCCAAACTCAAATGATATTTTTGGAGCTTAAATCTCATTTTTTTGGTGGTAGAAATCTAAAAAATCAAAACTAGAAAGAAAACACGTTTTTGTGTGTTGTTTCCCTTTTTTCCCCAGCAATTAATTTTTTTTTCCTCTAAAGGTGAGATAATAAGCTTTTAAGGCAAAGAACTTAATCTGCTTAGGCTTCAGTTTTTTTGCTTTTAAATAATATTTATTTATTTATTTTTTTGGTCTTTTTGCTATTTCTTGGGCCGCTCCCGCGGCATACGGAAATTCCCAGGCTAGGGGTTGAATCGGAGCTGTAGCCCCCGGCCTACGCCAGAGCCACAGCAACGCGGGATCCAAGCCGCATCTGCGACCTACACCACAGCTCACGGCAATGCCAGATCCTTAACCCACTGAGCAAGGCCAGGGATCGAACCCGCAACCTCATGGTTTCTAGTCGGATTCGTTAACCACTGCACCACGACGGGAACTCCTAAATAATATTTAAATGATACACCCTATCTTTTAAATTCCGTCAGGAATTATTGAGGATTAAAGGAGATGTTTGTAATTGGGTGTGTGTCTGCCAGAATAGATGCTCAGTAAGGTATAGTACCCTATATTAACTTCTTTCCGGAAGTGTGTTCTCAATATTTTAAAAAACCTATGGAAATGTTGCAGGCTGTGTGCTGTTTACCTAGAGTTTGCTAGTTTTTAACATTGTCTACATTTGCTTCATCTCTTACATAAGCCTGTAATTATTATTTTTATTGACCCATTTGAGAGGAAGTTACAGAATCATGACCCTGTGTCCCCCCAAATGTGTTTATTTCCTACGAACAAGGCTCATTGTCTTACATAGTCTTTCATGACATTGACATTTTTTTGAGTTTGCCAATTTGTAGAATGTCCCTCAATTTGGGTTTGTCTGATTGTTTAGGGACCTTCAGATCCAGGTAAGAGTAATACAGGCGTGTTCTCTCCTTGTATCAATTTAGGAAGCACATGTTAATTTTTTCATTATTGATGAAATTGATCACTTGGTCCTGGTGGTGACTGCAAAGGTTATAACCTTTGTAATCTTTCTCTTTGTAATTAATAGCTAACCTGGCGTGCATTCTTTAAGCCTGTCAGCACACTTTCACCCAGTGATGATTTTAGTATCCATTGTGATTCTGCTTCAATCAGTGATTCTGTATTTGTTGTAAAGTATTATTATTTTTTTATTTTTTATTTTTTAAGGGCCACGCCTGCGGCATATGGAAGTTCCCAGCCTAGGGATCGAATTGGAGCTGTAGTCGCTGGCCTATACCACAGCAACAGCAATAGATCTGAGCTGCATCTGTGAACTACACCACAGCTCAAGGCAACACTGGATCCTTAACCCACTGAGTGAAGATAGGGATTGAACCCGAGTCCTCATGGATACTAGTTGAGTTTGTTACTGCTGAACCATAACGGAACACCCAAAGTATTGTATTTCTAACCCTATCATTGTATCAGCAAGGAAGGAAGAGCTTTCTCTTATTTTTTTAGTATCAGTTTAGATGCATAAATTACTTTTTCATTTTTAAACATTTTTCCTGAAATAATTTTTCTTACTATGCTATCAGCCTCTCAAATTTTCAGACGCACTATACTGGTTTATTATTTTTCTTCTTACTCCATCCCTTTTCCACCCCAAGGGTTTCTTGAGATTGATAATCCTTTGTTATTATTCATAATTGAAATCTGTACTTGGTATATAGAAGGTGTTTCATAAATGTTTGAATATATTTAATCATTCAACCAAGAAAAATAGAGACTCATGGGTTCTTTAAAAAAGATTTTCTTTTTGTCTTTTGTCTTTTAAGGGCCACACGCATGGCATATGGAGATCCCCAGGCTAGAGGTCGAATCAGAGCTGTAGCTGCCGCCTACTCGAGCCACAGCAATGCCAGATCCGAGGCGTTGCAACCTACACCACAGCTCACAGCAACACTCTGGATCCTTAATCCACTGAGCGAGGCCAGTAATTGAACCTGCATCCTCATGGATCCTAGGTGGGTTTGTTAACCACTGAGCCACGACGGGAACTCTTTAAAAAAAATTCGGTGTTACTCATTTTGATGTTCAGAATTTGCTGATATGATCAGAGGGGCGCAATTTCAGGCAGGTTCCTCGGTCCTTTTGATATGTAACAGTAGTTTTTTGTGTACTTTCCTTATTTTTTTGACACAAGATAATGTACCAAGTTCATCTTATATATTTCTTTGCCCAGATCTGGAATCAGTGATTTCTCTGAGAGCCCTGGTTTCTTTTAGTAGATGTCATTTATTTATTTATTTATTTGCCTTTTTAGGGCTGCGGGTATGGCATATGGAAGTTCCCAGGCTAGGAGTCGAACTGGAGCTGCAGCTGCTGGCCTACACCACAGCCATGCCAGGTCTGAGCAGTGTCTGCAACCTATACCACAGCTCATGGCAATGCTGGATACTTAACCCACTGAGTGGGGCCAAGATTGAACCCACATCCTCAGGGATACTAGTTGGGTTCCTAGTACTGCTGAGCCATAATGGGAACTCCTAGTAGATGTCATTTAGAAGCTAACATTGGCGCTAGATTTTCACATTGATACTGAGGTGTCATTGCTTCTAGGTATTTTTGGCAGACTACAAAATATTTATACAAATACGGGTGTATATATGTGTGTGTGTATATGTATATGGGAAACATGTTTATGTAAGTATACATTACATATATTTTAAAAATCATGAATTCATATTGAAGCTTTAAATTCCAATCCAATATACAAGTTCATCTGTCTGTCTCCTACACTGATGAAACAGCCTCATCCTATCTTCGGTATACACGTGACTCTTGAACAACATGTGGCTTAGGGGTATCCATCCTTCTGCAGTTGAGAAGCCATGTAAAACTGTCCCCTGAAGACAGGTCCTCTGCATGCCTGGTTCCATGTCTGCACATTGAACCAGCGTGGATCTTGTAGTAGTTCTGTGGTATTTACTATTGAAAAATCTGCATGTAAGTGGACCTGTGCAGTTCAAACCTGTGTTGTTCAAGGGTATTGTACTCATTTGCTCAGTTCTACAAGTTTCAGAGCTACCTTCTAAAGTTCAAGACTTTTTATAGTTCTGACTTTTAAATCAAAGGTTATTTGGATGAGTAACTTGGATGGTTATGTTATCAGTTTGAAAGAATCAGTCTTTTATGTTTGTAGACCACTTTGGAGTTTTTCTCCCATCCTTGTTGACTTTTTTTTATTGAGTTTGTAAAGTATTAAAAGTTATACCAGAAGTGGTGATTTTAAGTGACTTCAGCATTAAAGCATGTCAGGTGCTCTCTCTATGAGAGCCCTGGGTCCTCCCACCACTGATGGCTTTCCCTCGTTGCAGACCCTGAGCTCCAATGGTTTCTAAGCCCTGTCTGACGCTGCATCTTTTTTTTTGGTCTTTTTGCCTTTTCTTGAGCCGCTCCCCAGCGGCATATGGAGGTTCCCAGGCTAGGGGTCCAGTCGGAGCCGTAGCCGCCGGCCTACGCCAGAGCCACAGCAACGCGGGGTCTGAGCCGTGTCTGTGACCTACACCACAGCTCACGGCAACGCCAGATCCTTAACCCACTGAGCAAGGGCAGGGTTTGAACCCCCAACCTCATGGTTCCTAGTCGGATTTGTTAACCATTGCACCACGACGGGAACTCCTGACGCTGCATCTTTTAAGTTCAACTTGACTTAAACTAATATGTGACTATCACCCGCTTTGCCCATTTCCACCAAGCCTCCCCACCATTCCAGTTTATGCCTTTGAAGTTATTTTTCTTGAACATCTTTCCTCCCTGTCCAGTTGGAGAATGGGACTCTCCCATTCTAGTTGTCTCTGAGTACTTTTGCAACTGTCTTCCTCCTGGTCTCTGTGGCCTCCTCCACCTAAGCCAGCAGTCTTGTTCTGTGCCACTAGACTAATTCCAGGCCCACATTTTCTTGCCATTTTCTGCTTTAGCACTTCCAGGGGATAGTGACTTTGCAATATCTGCAGCCCACACAGAAGGTTCTGGTCTGTCTCTCTTGCTCACCTAGTAAGTTTTCTGAACCTAGCATCCTGTCAGCTCCATCTAGAACACTGTCCTGCTCCTAGCAGTTCCAATCTGCTCATGCTGAAAGGCCTGACTTTTCCATTAGTTCATCTCAACTTGTGAGCTTAATCTAATTCCTCTTATAATAGGATTTTGTGAGCACCTAATAGTGCATTCCTTATCCCCCTTGCATTTCTTGGCTTGAAACATATTTTCCTAATTAGGTGGCAAGTTCCTAGGGGGCAGAGATGTTTGACAGAGATTCTTTGTACTCCTCTTTGGCACCAGCGCTAAGACTGTAAGCCATTGGGAACTGGGGAAGGAGTGGGGGCAGACTCCTGGACTTAAAAGAAATTTTTTTGGTCTTTTTAGGGCCGCTTCCGTGGCATATGGAGGTTCCCAGGCTAGGGGTTGAATCAGAGCTATAGCTGCCGGCCTACGCCTCAGACATAGCAATGTGATATCGGAACCACATCTGCGACCTATACCACAGCTCATGTCAACACTGGATCTTTAAGCCACTGAGTGAGGCCAGGGATCGAACCTGCATCCTTGTGGATACTGCTCCCACTGAGCCATGATGGGAACTCTTGGACTTTTAAATTTTTTTCTTTTTGGCCACCCTGCAGCATATGGAGTTTCCAAGCCAGGGATCAGATCTGAGCCACAGCCGTAATGATTGCTGTGGGTGACATTGGATCCTTTAATCCAGTGTGCTGGGTTGGGGATTGATTCTGTGTCCTGGTGCAGCAGAGATGCTGCCCATCCTGTTGCGCCACAGCGGGAGTGCTCTTCTGGGCTTCTAGAGGCCTCCTGGCTAGGGAAGAATCCTATAGGTTGGTTAGCGTGTTGCTTAAATGCTTAAAATTGTCTAGCCAATCTGATTTGTGGGGTCTGCCAACTTAGGATTTGGCCTACCTAGAAACCAAGCTGGTGGCTAAGGAGACACAAAGCTGTAAGGCCATGGGAGCTTCATCAAGACCAGTCTCTCTGGATGGCAGGGACTGGCAGTGAGTCTTATCAGCTGCTATTATGAATGCCTTTCCCAATTGTGGTCTCATCTTAAAGGGACAAAGAAAAATGCTGAATCTTGTACCCAGAGAGGACTTGGGTGTACTGGCAGAGTGCTGTCAAGTGTCTGTCTTTAGACCGAAAGAATTGTATGGAGGTAGGAGGCACAGTGAGTGTCCTTCTGTAACTGTCCCTGCCTTAAGTAAACAGATTTGTACTAAGCCACATGGCTAATGAGTGGCAAAGCTGGGATCTGAACCCCAGAAGACTGGAGTGAGAAAGGCAGTGGTCTGTTCCACCTGTGACTGGCCCAACCCAAAGAGCTACTAAGTTTGGAAAGCCCTCCTACCTCCTGCATGATGAGTTAAGAATTTTCTTGTTGAGCTGCTGGAGTAACGAGGAGCATGCACATCCATGATGCAGCCTTCCAGTGCTTGTGTATGCATCAGGTTTTTCCACCTTCTCTTCTGACCATGTCTTGGTCTTCCCAGCCCAGTTCGCTGCCTCTGGACACACTGATGCTTTTTGCTGGTGCTTTAGATATGGTTTGCCCAGCCAGAGAAGCCTGTAAAGGACACTCACCCAGTATACCGAGTTAACACACTTAATAGAGTTGTTAACCAACCTAGACTTCACCTCTTTTGAGAATGTGAATGTTTTATGTCCTTCTGGTTCACAAAGATTTCTGGAGAGCTGTGGTTTATTTCAGTGGAACTGGTCCTCATGTTCTTGCTCCCGTCAGCATTGAAACGGATGTCCATTCTATGCACAAGTAGTGGCCGCTTAGTGGGCAGTGTCTCAGTCTGGGGCCTCTCTGGAGTACAGCCAGCACATTTGGGCAGATGTGGTGGCCTTAGGTAGGTACTGACCATGCCCCTACTGTCCTTGTGATGAGAAATGCCTCCTTTATGTGCTTGGGAGCAGAAAGCTGTTCTTCAAGAAGTGATAGACCCCTGGAGAGCAAGGCATGTACAGGGGTAGGGCAGGAACCATACCTGAGTTCTGTCTGGTATGAAGAGCCCCAGCTTCACTTGGTGGGTTGAGGATCTGACGTTGCCTCAAGCTGCAGCGTGTGTTGCAGATGTGGCTCAGATCTGGTGTTGCCGTGACTGTAGTGAAGGCCACAGCTGCAGTTCTGATTCAACCGTAAGCCCAGGAACTTACACACACTGTGGCTATAAAGAGAAGAAAAAAAAGAGCCCGAGCAGGCACTAAGCCTTTGTTTCCCACAAAGACACCGTTCTTTGTGTGATAGATTCTCCCCTGGGAGCAGGGTCAATGGAGAGTCACAGTCAAGCAACATCTGGGAGGTTTGCAAGCTTGTCGCAAGGTAGAATCATATATGGGTAAAGCCCTGGTCTAATCTCATAAGCGTATAACCTTCAAAATGAGCTGTCAGAGACTCATCCTCATCACCTTCTCTCCTTGACTGCCTGGAAAACTCACCTGATTTATCCCATGCATCCCTGACTCTTCTGCACAGGCATCTTAGGCCATCTAATGAACATGGCCCAAATAATGAACATAGCCTGGCCCATAAAGTATAGAGTATGATTTTTTTTTTCAGTGACTTCTGGCACCAGTGTCAAGAGAACCCCTCACTTTCTTTAGCAGCCATGTAGAATACAAGTCGTCTTTGAAGGCACTGCTAGGGGGAACCCATGCATATTAGTGCAGGGTCTGGATTTCTGGTAGGGGAAAGACCCACGCTTCAGACCTGTTGATAGTGCCTGAATGCCTCCTCCAAAACTCAGTCCCCAAGAGACTGTCTCTTGATCAACAGACCACTTGGCCCAGCTACTCTCTCACCTTCTCCAAGGATATCCAAGTGATGGAAGAAAATTGATGCGCTAGTCCAAAAATTCGGCTTGCTTAGAAAAGTAAAATAGTAATATGCCGTCATTTAACAGATTATCTGAAAGAACAAACTCTCAGTGTTTGATAAAAAGGGAAAGCCTCATCATTCTGTTGAGAAGGATTAGAAAGCACCTCTTTTACAGTTTTACCTAGTAGGAACAATAGGATGACTACCACAAGCCTGATTTTGAATAGTTTATTAAAGGAAAGGTGAAGCATCAGTTTCAAATTGTACAAAAGGAAAAAAACCTCATATTGCAAATGTACAATTTACAGAATTACTAGCAAAACCAATCAAGGAGACACTGAAAATACAAAAATTCGATTGACTTCAAACTGAACTGGAAACCCATTGGAGTAGATATTAAGCCTTTCCCGTTGCGTGGTAGTCTACAGTTCTAAGCATCTGTTTTCCACATGAAACTCAAGCAAAGGATCAATCTGTGCAGGTGCCAGGGCACTTCCCGGCTTGCTCCCTGGCCAGAACCACAGGTGGATAGGGCTGGCGTGGTGGACAGTCCAGTCATTCCTGCCCCTTCACTTCCAGTGAAACTCACATTTCTGGAAGAAAGTGAGACCCCAGCCCCCCTAACTGGAGCCTAGCAATTGCTAAATTCACAGATAAAACATTTTTGGTGACCAAGATTTTTTCAGAACTGTACAAATGTTGAGAAAAGTTTGTCTGTTTACTAAAAGGATGAATAAAATATCCATTTTGCTTTTTCTACATAAAAGATAGTCATTGGCTGCACAGATTTTTTTTTTTTATGCTTTTATTTTTTGGTAAAAAGGGAAAGCCTCATCCTTCTGTTGCAGCTCCTTTAAAAACCACCCCAGAAACAGCTGTGGATGGATTGGTTTGGATATTGAGGCTTACTTTAGAAATCAGAAAGGAAGAAGCTAAGTGGGCTTTAAAAAATAACAGTAGCAGCAAGTCAAAAGTCTAAGCAGAATGTAACTCTAAACCACTGGGCTGTCTGTCCTGAAGATTCAAAATTTCCCCCAAAGAATTTTTCTTAATATGCACATTTAACACTGAAATGTAGCTGTATTTCAAGGTAAGCTTAAGAACTTCACCCTCTAAGCACAGACTTCTAGGCAGCACATACTTCTATAATTGGTAAACTTAATTCACAAAATTAGTGCATAAGGGTATTAAGTGCATGGGAAGTAGACACGGTTATGTTACACTTAAAATTACGTTTGAATGGTGAAGAAGTTCTTCATGATTATCTTTTTAAGGAAAAGGAAGTCCATGTAACTTGAATTTGGAAGGGCATGAAATAAGTGGTAAAAACAGCAAACTGATAACTTGAGAACCATTTTTGTTTTACTGAGAATACTTTATTTGCTGGTAGAAGTTGCTAAAAATGCACAGAACAAATACCAATAGAAAATGTACTGTATTTGAGTCTCCCTATTCTATATAAAATGAATGGTGTGTACAGCATCTGTTGGAAAAAATGGCTGCATGGACATTTCTTATTTTATGCCCCCTTATAAATAAAAATAAACCTTTTTATTCAAGAGTATATAAAATCTGGGAATTCATATCCATATCCACAGAGGGTGTGTGGTTTTTGGCAGAGATGCACTGTCGGAATTTCATCTTAGCTTGTCAATATTCTGCTCCTCCATGTTTCTATATTCCACAAGGTCAACCAAATCCAGTGAGCTCCAAAACACTCTTCGGCAATTAGGATGAGCTGCTTACTCATAGGTTTAATAAAAATGGTTAGCTTTTAAAACATAAAAAGGCAAAATGTTAAAACGGTTTTTAAATTGTACAACAGGAAAATAAAGTTAAAAATATTTTTTTTTTTACTCAATGCTGAGTTTTCATAAAACAGGTGTATAACAGTGTTTATCTTGTCAGCTGTTTTAAAAATTTAAAATTTCTTCCTCCCTCCAGAAAAACACACACATCTGTATTGGGATAAGTCCAATAATGGGACACAAATGATTTTTCAGGTCAGTCTTTCTGAGGTGACATTCACCAACATTCCCTTGCGTAATTTACATGCTCCTCTTCTGTCACTGCAAAAAGGGATTGACCTCAATCATTTGATTAAAAAATCAGATCACATCAAAAGTGTTTTTTCCCCCATACAAGCTATCACAGTATATAGGCCTCTAGCTCTAAATAATAGAGTTCCAGATTTGTAAATTTTCTTCAGACTTCAGAACATAGGCATTCCAAATCCCTAGGAAAAATGAAACGGTTGTTAACTTCATGCATAAATAAAACAGAAACCATAATAGAAAAGTAATAATTTAACAATTACTGAATCGTCTTCTATGATAGCTGCAGAATCAAAGAAATCTGGCCTCAGCTCAGCTCTCTCTCGCCGATTTCTTGATGGGGGCTGGAAAGAGAAGCCAGATACTTAATTTTTTCCTGAGAGTCATTAGGACAATGAACTGTGATAATCAGTTAATATTTCTAATGGTAACAAATACAAAGAACTGTTAGGATCAATTTTGAAAGGAAAAGATTCTGGATTTTACAGAACATACATTAAAAAAATATAACTGTGTAGCTTTTAATTATCACTTAGATCAAAAAAAGGCTTTCAACTTATGTGTAAATGCATAGAAGTCATTTTGGGGCATATAAACAACATACCTTTCAATCATAGAATTTTTATAAGAACTGATCAAACACTAGGTGATGAAACTTCACTAAATTCCCCAAGCAGGTAGATGGAGAGCTACTGTTGGGCAGGTTGAGGGAGATTACAGATTTGGGTGGTGTGGTCTCATTTACATTTTTTTTGTCTTTTTTGCCATTTCTTACGGAGGTTTCCAGGCTAGGGGGTTGAAGCGGAGCTGTAGCCGCTGGCCTACGCCAGAGCCACGTCTGCAACCTACACCACAGCTCTTGGCAACGCCAGATCCTTAACACACTGAGCAAGGCTAGGGATCAAACCGGCAACCTCATGGTTCTAGTCGGATTCGTTAACCACTGAGCCACGACGGGAACTCCTCATTTATATTTCTTACTAAACCTTTTCATTATGGAAAATTCAAAATACACAAAGTAGAATGTTATGGGTAAATTATGTCCCCCTAAATATGTTGAAGTCCTAATCCCTGGACCACAGAATATGACTGTATTTGGAGACAGGGTGTTTTAAAGAGGTGATTGAGGCAAAAGATCATGTGGGTGGGTTCTAATCCAATACAGTCCATGTCCTTAAACATCATGTGTTTAAGAGGAAAGATCATGTGAAGATAAAGGGAGAAGATGGCCATCTACAAGTCAAGAGTCCTCAGAATGAAATCAATTTTGCTGACACCTTGATCTCAGACTTCTAGCCTTCACAAGTGTGAGAAAGTAAATTTGTTTAAGCCACCCAGTCAATGGTAATTTTTAGCAGTCTAGCAAGTTAAAACACTAGGAAAGCAGTATGGGGAGCCCCCATGCACCCATCACCCACCTTCAACAACTGTCAAACATTTGGCCAATCTTGTTGCACTGACTCTCCTGGTCTTTTCCACACCATTTCCCCATGACTACTTCAGTGTGTATCTCTTAACACATGGAAACTTAAAACATAACTACCTTGTATTACTATTTCCAACAAAGTTGTTAATTCTAGTATCACCTTACTTAGTCCATATGCAGATTCCCTTATATTAAACATATCTTTTCACAACTAAACAACAAATAAGATCCATATTCTGCATCTGGTTGATAAGTTGGAGCAGCATATGTTGTCAGATTCCAATTTAAAATACAGGAGGCCAGATGTACATGCTATACTCAAAGATCTAGTATGAGCTCTTTTTCATGAAGGTAACAAGAAGGAATCAGTTCCTGTTATTGTCAGAATTCAAAATTTGACTGCTTTGAAAGCAGGCCTGAAAAATACAAGCTCATCCAAATGCCCGTAAGTGCTGCACTGGCCCTCTTGGTCAGTGTTCCTCCTCTGCCTCTTCTTCTCACAGAGCACTGAAAACAAAAGCACCACCTTATACCAATACCTTCACAAGTTTTAACAGAAAAAGAACATACTGAACTTCCTTACCAGGTCAATAACCATGGTGTCTTCAAATTCTTCATTCATGTCTTCTAACTGGCTCCGGGATGACATCATCACATCTTCAAAGATGGGCTCTGCATCTTCCTCCATTAGGCCCCGACTGATAAGGAGAAAGCAGTCAGCTATTCAGGCGCATAGAATTTGGAGTCCTGGTTCTTACACTGGGTCTTCTAACCAATGAAAGCACACTTTCCAATTATAACCTAGAGACTGCATTAATTTGTGTACTCACTAATTTGATACTGAACTCTAAGGTAATTAAGGAACATTCATTTGGCTCACTCAAGATTTTATCTCAACTCATCAGAAGGAAGTATTATTTAACAATATTACCAGCTAACATTTATTTAGCTATATGTCAATTTCCACAAAACTCTTTAAGTGACTGGTACTATTATTTTCTCATTCACAAATGAAGAACTGGAACCACAGAGGTTTTAGAGCTTACCTAAGGCCACACAGCTGGCAAGTGGCAACACTAGGATTTAAATGCTGAAAGCCTCCAGAGCCCAAGCCCTCCATTCCTAGCCTATGTCACATAGCATATCCTGAACTATGATTGTAACTCCTCTTCTAAGACCAAACATCAGAGAAGCCCAAGTCATGATACAAAATGGCCAGCATCATGTAGTCATCGCGCTCTTGTGACACTTGATGTTACACTTACACAGCATGTCTTACTCCAGTTCGCACTTTCATGTAGTTCATTCCTGTTCTGTCCTTGCGATTTAAGTCTTCCAATTTTGGCTGGCCTAACCAAGAGATCTGCATCTGAGGACTAAGAGAGGATACTATTATTCATCCTGTGGTAAAAGATGATGAATTTAGCTAATCAGTCCCATGCTAATGCCATAGTTTGCTGGCCTAATCCCCCATGGAGGGGGATTAGCTGGATTTATTCCACGGCCAAAGGTGAGATCATTTTACTGGCCTTTGCAGAAATGGCAGTAAACTGGAGAACCCAAAGTCCCTAAGAGAAGCTGGCTGTTAGGTGTGAAGGTAATCAGACTATATTCCCCCCCCCACCTCTTTTGGATAAAAATTACTTTGGGCTGAAGGCAATTAAACAGTAAAACACAGAAAAAGTTCTCCCTTTTCTGCCTGAAGGCAGGACATACATTTTTCTTTCTTTCTTTCCTTTTTTTTTTTTACTGGAGACATCAACCCAGAGAGGGCACCAGAGGAACCTACAACAAACCCTTTTAAAACTAATGTCTATTCTCTTGGTTAAAGAAGATGAGGACTACCTAGACTTAGATGGACTATCCCTAGTCCAAACCTGTTTGTCATTTCCTCATAAATTTACTGTTTCTTTGTCTAAGAGATTTAAATGCTTTCTGCTCTGGTCACTTCTTGAGGTCTTCCTCATTCTCTTGTGGCAGTTCCCACATACATGTAAATATTTAATAAAATTTGTATGCTTTTCTCCTATTAAACTATCTTTGTCAGTTTAATTTTCAGACCCAGCCAGGGGTCCTATGAGGGTTGAGGAAAATCTTTTCTTCCCCTATAGGTGCTTAAATTATCAGCTTTATATCCCAAATCCTTGCTAAACAAGTACACTTCTCAGACTTCTGTATCCAGCTGTTGGTCTACTTAAGAAGTGCTCCTAGCTAGACACTCAGTCCCCTAAGGGACAGGAATGATGTTGGCCTGGTGGCCCAGAGCTCTCCAGAGCTGTGAACAAGAAAGGGTAGATAACATGTTTTCTCTGTCCTTCTGAGGAGATTTGGAGTTAGGTACATGTTGGACCAAATCTTCAACTGTGCTCTGTAGTTACTGGCACATTTGCACACCTGCATAAATACGCCTCTTGGGAGTTTTACTATAATGTAAACTATAATGATGTAAACTGTAATGATTTTTGGTAGCTACTATCTGCCACATGAAGTTCTCTCGAAGCAGCTGTCTTTATATTATGCGCAGGCTACCACCTTGATTCAACCTATAAACCTATAGCAAGGAAAAGATGACAGACTGATAGGGATGAAGTAGACACAGGTAGTTTTAGAAGTCCCAGTAAAGGACCACAGATAAGGAGAGAAACTTAGGGGGCATTGGGAGATGGCTGTAAGTAAATAAATTGCTCAAAAAAGCCAGCAGAACAAGGCAGGTTTGCTTCATTAGTGCAGCCTTGAGAACTGCCTCAGGTCGTTGGGTGTGGGGATGGGATTAGGCCTACATTCATATTCAGACCAAGGGCAAGAGTTTGAGGACCACCCTTCTTTGGATTTGAATACATACCTTAAGGGATACTAAAGAGGAGCTGCTACTTCCAGAAAGGAAGAGGTAGGCTTTTCCAACCCCTACTCCCCTTGGATGATAAAACTGTAGCTCCTCAGGGCAGAGCTTTCGTGCTTGCCCTCTTGAATCTCTCACAAGTGTCCTATCCTAATAAATCTATTTCTTGCCGATCACTTTGTCTCTCACTGAATTCCTTCTGTGCTGAGACATGAAGAACCTGAACCTCAGTGAGTCCAGACACAGGGTGAGTGATTCTAATTTAAAACCTTGGGTTCGGGAGTTCCCGTCATGCCTCAGTGATTAAGGAATCTGCCTAGGAACCATGAGGTTGTGTGTTTGAACCTTGCCTCACTCGCTCAGTGGTTTAAGGATCTGGCGTTGCCATGAGCTGTGCTGTAGGTCGCAGACTCGGCTCGGATCTGGCATTGCTGGGGCTCTGGCGTAGGCCAGTGGCTACAGCTCCCATTAGACCCCGAGCCTGGAAACCTCCATATGCTGTGGGTGCGGCCTTAGAGAAAGGCAAAACAAAACAACAACAAAAAAATCCTTGGGTTCAAGTCGCAATCTGGGTTTAGGCTGGGTTCAAGTCCTGGCACATGGGTTCAAGTCCCAATCTGTGTTCTGGCTAGGTTCAGGCCATTAATCCTGTCAGTTTCAAGACCACAGCCAGGAAGCACTGACATGGTAAGGTCAGGGAAGCAAGGCAGGCTGCTCAAATTAGGAGGGCCCTGCATGATCTCCACCCCTACCCCCAGGAAGTGGAGTGGGATGCTGGTCGCAGGCAAACTACCCTCTAAGAATGCCCAGCTATGCCATGGCTGACAATGATTATTCTTTCAAGTTTGGAGAAGATAGATCCTCAAAGCGAAGATTCCCTATGAAAACCCAGGATCTGAATACCTCTAACACTGCTTCTTAACATTTTCAACCTAAATTTTTTGAGATCAAGTGAGAATTCTCTCATTCATCAGAGTAATTCACAGAATCATGCTAATATGACCAGAAACACAAGTGAGGAGCTAAGAGACCTTCAAGGTCAAATGGAAAACAACAAAGAAAAAGTTAAGGTTCTTTATAGTAAAAATCATGCCATCAACCTACCTTTGCCACAATTTTCAGAGCTGTAGTACTACAAAACATTTTAATTGCTAGTGTGGGAAAAGGTAGAAACTAATTCTCTCTTAGAGAAAGGGCAACTATTCTCAGAATTTATCACTATTTTAACAATTCTTAATCTATGAACAGTTCGAGTTTAAAACATAAACTTAACTAAGACAAAGTACTATTAATTAAACAGAAGATAAAAGTAATATACAGTCTATTTGGTGTTCAGACTAGGAACAACCTTAGCAGATACTCTTACAGGCTCTCTTGCCAAGGAAGTAAGACTGCATGTGTTCTTGGCAAATCTCTGAGAAGAAACAGACCTGCCCGGTGAATCTGCAAACTCCAAATGAAATTAGCACTTAGTGAGACACAACGCATTGAAAGATCTCTGAACTTTAAGGAACTGATAATGGCAAGTGTTTTGCAGACTTATTATGTATCTTCTAATATAAATTATTTAAACTCTATTTATGGCTTTGTTTTTTCATGAAATGACCAGTAATATGCTTGGATGAAATAATTTTTCTTACTTCAAGAGCTGAAGGTTTTATGCCAAGAAAATGATTTTTTACTACTTACTTGTGTAAAAAGTCAGGTTCAGAACCATGTTCAGACTCAGGCTCCTGAATCTGCTCTCCCATGGGCCGGCTATTCTCCCGAAGTACAGTGGAGGTGAGTTGTGGTGCCGGCAGGGGACCAGGAGTCTGAATCATGGTGTCAGTTCTGTTCAGCCACGTATTATCCAGGCTTTCATCTGTAAAATTCCAGTTCGAGTCAGAGAATGTCATGGATGAGATTAACTATGGTAGAAGTTGCAGCACAGACTTGAAGAGCAAGGCTCTGGAATAGACTGCCTAGGTGTTTGAATTCCAGTTACAACACTCTCTTGTGTGACTTTGTATAAGTTATTAAACTTCCAAAATTCCTCTTTCTCATACAGAAAATGGGGATGTTATTACCTGACCTCACTGAGTTGTAAGGATTAAATGTAACCATCAAATGTTATCATCTCTTCCAAGTTCAACCATCTCTAGAGAATTAATCCCTTGTAGGAGGTAAACAATGTGGCCAGCTAGAGACCCCCCTCCACCTTCCTTTGCTCCAGCAATAAACAGTCTATTTAATGGGTCTCATATGGCACGCAGAAGCACTTAGTTTGGCTGGCTTTTACTGAGAAATTGGCAAATCCTGTTGCACAATTAGGCACTAGTCACCAGAGAAATAACTTTTGCCAAGTCATACTTGTGGAAATGGGTTGAGGACTTACTGTTTTCATGCCTCTAAGTTCTACCTCTTCAGGAAAGCCTTCCTTGGTCACCCCACCCCCCACCCAGCCCCCAGTTACCATTCTTTTTTAGCTTCTAGAGGAAATTCCTGCTCGCTTAGGGCTTATTTATACACTGTCCTGCATTGGCAGGTGATTTGTCGTGTGTGTGTGTGTGTGTGTGTGTGTGTGTATGTATTTTATCCCTGTAATTATATTTAAGTTTCTTCACGAGACGAGGAACTATTTTTCTCTTTTTTCTGAAGATCATTTATAAAGATTTGAACAGATTAAATGATTATTTACAGCATTATTTGCACACCTAAACTAAATCCTGATAAAATACTATGTAATTATAAAGTTCTTTCTACAGAAATTCTAAATTACACTTGACCCTTGAACAATAAGGTTTGAACTGCATAAGTCCATTTATATGTGGATTTTTTCAATAAATACGTACTCCAGTATTACATGACCTGCAAGTGTCTGAAACCCCAGATGTGGAACCATGCATATGTACTGTAGAGCAATACGGATTTTCAACTGCGTAGGCGGTTAGTGCCTCTAACTCTCCTCCTACCCTATTTGTTCAAGGGTCACTGCATTTTCTTGACATAGGAAGACTCAAAAAAAGGATCACTGCTATGGCTATGTATTACCTTCTGAAGAATTTTAATCACAAAATATAGTATGACTCTCACTGTTTTTCCTCCCTAAGTTGCAGAGATGCTGGTGCATGGGAGGTTTCTCCTTTGCCATCAAGAATTCTTTCTCTCTCAGTGTATTCTCTCTAAAATATAAGTTCTGGATAGGCTTTTTTGTTCCTGGAAATACCTAACTATTGTCTGGTTAAGGTCATTCTACAGAGCTGAAGCTCAACTACTGAATTTCTTCTTAGCAAAGATATGTTTTGTTTTCTTTTATTTATGCCACTTTTCATTCAATGTTTAATTCAAAACTTTTATTCTCTGCACTTAAAATTTTATGATTATAAGAATGGCATCATTTATGTTCTTTTTTTTTGGGGGGGGGGGAACACGCTGCTCCAGAGGCACGTGGAAGTTTCCAGGCCAGGGATCAAACCCGTGCTACAGCAGTGACAATGCTGGATCCTTAACCTGATGCTCCACAAGAGCACTCCCTCATTTAGGTTCTTAATCTGGTAAGAACCATCTTTCAGCTCTCTACTACATGTCATCTTTTCCAAAAAAATCTTCCCTGATTCATGAGGTTGGTCCCTCCCTCTGAGTTCCCAGAGAATCTTTTTGGCCCATCAAAGCACTCACTATGCTGAAATGAAACTGCCTGCTTATCTGTCTCCCTTTCTATGCTATGAATTCTTTTTATTAATACCTAACCTCCAGCACCTAGCACAGTTCTTAGGAAGGTGCTTGAAGACTTGCTGAATAAATAAAGAACTCACTCTTCTTGAAAGATCCTCCTAACCCCTAATAAGATTCCTCAGTGAAAACATTTCTTGCAAAGCTTTCTCATTTTCATCCTAAGCAGATGAAACTCTGTTGCCTAAGGGTCCTGAGCATGTAAGTTTCCTTAGTTACTTGATAAATGTGAAACTGATACGGAGCAAGTTTACTTCTTTTGCAATTTAATGAGTACTAAATTAGTTTATCTAGTTCATATATGCTTCTCTTGGTCCTCAGGATAATAATACTAACTGTTCCATTAGGGGATAGATAATTGGTAAGCTACATTCTCTAAGCCTTTGTTTCTTCTGTGTAAAATCTGGGTAATAGTGTTGAACTCAGAACTGATTTATAAAATATCTAAATGGCATTTATTATGTGCCAGGAACTGACCTAAGTACTTTACAAATATTAGTCAATAAATAAGTGGTATATGCACATAAAACATATTCCTGGTACATAGCAAGGATCTGATGAATGTTGACTAATATGAATATTACATATAAGAAAAGTTGTGAGCAGAAAAAATATAGATAGATAAAAAGATGCAGGACATCCTAATAGAGGCTGTTTTAGAAGATATTTTCAAAGGAAAAGACTGGAATCATTCTTTAGAGAAAAGTTCAGGATCCTATACCATAAAGAAAGGGTTTTGTATTTTCATTCTCTGGACCAAAGAGATTCTAAGTCCCAAACCTGAAACTTGAAAGGAAATCTTTAACATAAATTCTGTAAATATTTTAAAATCTTTCTTTTCGAAAGAGAGTAGCTTAATCCACTGACTGATGCTCGGTAAGGGGCATTGCTACATGATGCTGACATTCTGACAAGAGCAGCTAACATTTATTGGATGCTACTTATGTGGCAAGCACTGTGCTAGGCACTGTGTGAGTACCAAGTGTTTTATTTGGGAGTATCTCATTTAATATTCACAGCGGCTAACAGATGGGTACTCAGATCATCCTTCATTTGATTAGCAATTGAGGCTTAGAGAGGTTAAGTAACCTGCTTAAAGGTTACACAGCTGAAAAATGAGAAAGCCAGGTCTGAATTCCAGAACTCTGAATGTAAGAGTTTGTACTCTTCATCAGTAGTTACTACTGCCTTCCCAATGATGAAAGACACATTATTTATATTCTAATTAATTTTGCTATAGACTTCAGCAAAATTTTTGAAGAGTTCCTATTTTTTAGGCAGCAGAGGTGAGAGGCTGAAAGGTAAATAAAAGTTTATAGAAAAGAAGCAATGGAGCATAATTCAGATCACTGCCACCCTCCTTGGTTTGAATAAATTTTATTATGAGAAATATGGAAATAGAGTAAGATGATTTGAGCAAATAAGCATTTTTACTTTGAGTTTTCTCCTAGTTTAAGAGTAATGCTTTGTTTTAATAAAGCAATTTTTAGTCTTTTTGGATATATGAGTGTGTATATATATTTTTTTTTTCTTTTTTTTTTTTTTTTTTGGTCTTTTTGCCATTTCTTGGGCCGCTCCCGTGGCATATGGGAGGTTCCCAGCCTAGGGGTCTAATTGGAGCTGTAGCTGCCAGCCTACGTCAGAGCCACAGCAACGCAGGATCCGAGCTGCGTCTGCAACCTACACCACAGCTCATGGCAATGCCGGATCCTTAACCCACTGAGCAAGGCCACGGATCGAACCCGCAACCTCATGGTTCCTAGTCGGATTCATTAACCACTGCGCCACAATGGGAACTCCAGATATATGAATATTATTGAGCACACTTTCATGACAGTTCAAGTCCCTGTTCCCCACAGCCCATGTTGGTTATAAAACCAGATTTGGCCGTCACTATTTTATTTTATATACAAAAATATTTTATATACAAAAATATTTTATATACAAAAATAAATCTAACCAAATGGAAAGTTGTGCTGGTATATTCAGGGTGGTTCTACTCTCAATGTGCCAGAAATCTCTCCTATATTAGGATGCACTTTTATAGAATAACAATGATGACTGTCTTATTTTAAATTTTAATATATCAGAGGTCTATAGTATGGGAATCAATTTTATAAGCCTTTCTAGCTCTTTTACTCTGTGCCTATCTTCCTCTGTGTTCAATGCTTTTTCAACTTCTTTTTCCTTATTCCTTTCCTGTCCCACTTTTTCTATTCAACCTATATCCTTGAACCTCTCACCTCTCAGTGCGTATGAAACATACAAGGGAATAATCTGCTTAACAGTTATTATCTTGCTTCAAGAGATTATTTATGGAGTTCCTGTCGTGGCACAGTGGTTAACGAATCCGAGTAGGAACCATAAGGTTGTGGGTTCGGTCCCTGCCCTTGCTCAGTGGGTTAACGATCCGGCGTTGCTGTGAGCTGTGGTGTAGGTTGCAGACACGGCTCGGATCCCACGTTGCTGTGGCTCTGGCGTATGCCAGTGGCTACAGCTCTGATTTGACTCCTAGCCTGGGAACCTCCATATGCCGTGGGAGCGGCCCAAAGAAATAGCAAAAAAAAAAAAAAAAAAAAAAAAAAAAAAAAGAGAGATTATTTACCACTTTATAACACGAGGCAAACAACTTGTCTCATAGAAAGAATAAAGGCACACTTACCCTCTACTCGTTTTTTGTGAAGGGGAGGTCGTCCTTTCTTATTTCTTACTGAGGAGGTTTTGCTGCTGCTACTTCCACTGTTGACAGACATTCTATCATCTTCACCTCCAGTGACTAACGAATTTCTATAGGAGATGAGCGGAAGCCACACATCTTCTCTCCTTTCCATCATCTGTTCCGTAAGGAATTTTTCTAGGTATGAATGACTAGAAACACAACAGAAGAAGTCATTTTTATGGAAGCAGCTCATGTATCACTTATTTAATTTTTTTTACATAACCAGAGGCTCTCTCTGAAGGTTCTGAAGAATCCTTAAGGCACACATTAAACTGTTAACAGTGGTTACCTCTGGAAAGAGAGGGATTGACAATTTAAGGTTCTGCTTTACATATTCCTGGAATACTTTTGAAGAGGCAAATGTATTACTAAGAGTGTGTGTATGTTTCTTCCTATATTTCTTCCTTTGTTTTTAAATACCGATATTCAAAAAAAAAAACAAACAGAAGTTTGGCTCAAAAAGGTTATTGAATTTTCTTTTAAAAGGTTTAAGCCAGGGCAGGATTTCTAGAATGGTGGAGTAAGGAGCTTGATATGCCCTCTCCCCAGAAAAACAACCTTTTTGGCAGTGGATGTTGATCAAGGGAGAGGGTATACATGTGTAGGGGCAGGGGGACTAAGGGATGGGAATTCTCTGTACCTTGCCTTCATGTTTGTTGTGAAACTGCTCTAAAAAATATAGTTAAAATAAATAAGTAAATTAAATCACAGGATTTCCTGTCAGTCTGAAAGACTGTTCATGGCCCATGGCTACCCTTCCTCTAGCTGACCACAGGGCAAAGTAAATACACTGAACTGTGAGTGATGACCTTCAAAAGCCACACACACATCCAATAGTAAAAGGTAAAAACTTAACTTCCTAAGGAGGTTTAAGCTCAGTCATTGATTAATAAGAGACTTATGCTGACAAGGGAAAAAAAAAGATCTGAGCAGGGACAGGAGACACTGTATACTGCAAAAGAAATGAACGTCACAGAGTCTGTTAATACAAGTCTCTAAACAAATAAATGACCAAGCAACCAATAATATCAATCTCCAGGGGGAATAGAGAATCAGTATCAAGAGTGGGTATACTGGGGGAAAAAAAAAAAAAAAAAAAAAGAATAGCTAAGTTGGAATTCCTATTGTAGCTCTGTGGTAATGAACCCGACTAGTATCCATAAGGATGCAGGTTTGATCCCTGGCTAGACTCAGTGGGTTAAGGACCCAGCGTTGCTGTGAGCTGTGGGGTAGGTTGCAGACACGGCTTAGATTCCATGTTACTGTGACTGTGGCGTAGGCCAACAGCTAAAACTCTGATTCAACCCTTAGCCTGGTACTTGCATATGCCATGGGTGTGTCCCTAAAAAGACCAAAAAAAAAAAAAAAAAAAGAGTAGCTAAATTATTATTTTACAATGTATTACATATGCAATATATTATCTGAAATGGTCAGGCTTTTTTTGTTTTGTTTTGTTTTGCTTTTTAGGGCTGCAGCTGCAGCATAAGGAAGTTCTCTGGCTAGGGGTTGAATCAGAGCTATAGCTGCCAGCCTAAGCCACAGCCACAGCCACAGCAACCTGGGATCAGAGCCATGTCTGCGACCTACACCACAGCTCATGGCAATGCCAGATCATTAACCCACTGAGCGAGACCAGGGATCAACCTGGCAGCCTCATGGATACTAGTAGGATTTGTTTCCGCTGTGCCACAATGGGAACTTCTAAAACATTCAGTTTTTAACAAAAAATTATGAGACAGGCAAGAAATAAGGAAATGTGACCTATACATAGGGAAAAAACCTCCAAGCAATAGAAACTTGACCCACGATGGCAAAGCAATTATTATAAATATGTTCAAACTTAAGAAAACCATGGCTAAAGAGTTAAAAGCAAGAACTAGAACAAACAATTCAAAAATTTATATGGAACCATAAAAGACCCAGAACTGCCAAAGTAATCCTGAGGAACAAAAGTCAAGCAGGAGGCATAACTCTCCCAGACTTCAGGCAATATTACAGAGCCACAGTATATCAAGACAGTGCGGCACTGTTACCAAAACAGACATACAGACCAATGGAAGAGATCAGAGAGCCCAGAAATAAACCCAGACACCTACGGCCAATTAATCTTTGACAAAGAAGGCAAGAATATAATATGGGAAAAAGACAGACTTTTCAGGAAGTGGTGCTGGGAAAACTGGACAGCTGCATGGAAATCAATGAAACTGGAACACACCCTCACACCATGCACAAAAATAAACTCAAAATGGCTTAAAGACTTAAACATCAGATAAGATATCATCAAATTCCTAGAAGAGAACCACAGGCAAAACATTTTCTTACACCAACCCTTACAAATGTTTTCTTAGATCAATCTCCCAAGGCAACAGAAATAGAAGCAAAAATAAACCAATGGGACCTAATCAAACTGACATGCTTTTGTACAGAAAAGGAAACCATAAAACAAAACAAAACAAAACAAAACAAAACGAAACAACCCAAAAAGACAACTTACAGAACGGGAGAAAATAATTTCAGATGATGCAACTGAGAAGGGCTTAATCTCTAAAATATACAAACAACTTATACAACTCAACAGAAAAAAAGCCAACAACCCAATTGAAAATGGGCAAAAGACCTGAATAGATATTTCTCCAAAGAAGATACACAGATGGCCAATAGGCACATGAAAAAATGCTCAACATCACTGATTATCACAGAAATGCAAATCAAAAGTACTATGAGGTACCAGCTCACACCAGTCAGAATGGCCATCATTAATAAATCCATAAATAACAAATGCTGGAGAGGGTGTGGAGAAAAGGGAACTCTCCTACACTGTTGGTGGGAATGTAGATTGATGCAAACACTATGGAAGAACAGTATGGAGATTTCTCAGAAAACTAAATATAGAACTACTGTATGAGCCAGCAATCTCACTCCTGGCCATACATTCAGATCAAAACCTTCCTCGAAAAAGACACATGCACCCATATGTTCACTGCGGCACTATTCACAATAGCCAAGACATGGCAACCACCTAAATATCCATCGGCAGATGAATGGATTAAGAAGATGTGGTATAAATACACAATGGAATACTACTCAGCCATAAAAAAGAACAAAATAATGCCATTTGCAGCAACACAGATGGAACTAGGGACTCTCATACTAAGTGAAGCCAGTCAGAAAGAGAAAGACAAATACCAAATGATATAACGTACATCTGGAATCTCATATATGGCACAAATGAACTTTTCCACAGAAAAGAAACACATGGACTTGGAGAACAGACTTATAGTTGCCAAGGGAGGGAGTGGAATGGACTGGGAATCTGGGGTTAATAGACTCAAAATATTACCTTTGGAATGGATAAGAAATGAGATTCTGCTGTATTGCACTGGGAGCTATGTCTGGTCACTTGTGATGGAACATGATAGAAGACGATGTGAGAAAAAGAATGTATAATATATGTATGTGCGACTGGGTCTCTTTTCTGTACTGTAGAAAACTGACAGAACACTGTAAACCAGCTATAATGGAAAAAAATCATTACAAAAAAGAATTAAAAGCATAATAATAATGTTTCTCATTAGAGAATATGAATAAGATAGAAATGATAAGAAATACTGTTATTTGTAGCTCAGCAGTAATGAACCTTAACTAGTATCCCATGAAGTTGTGGGTCAGGGAGTTAAGGATCTGGTGTTCCCATGAGCTTGGATCCTGTATTGCTGTGGCTGTGGCACAGGATGGCAGCTCTTGCTCCAATATGATACCTAGCCTGGGAACTTCCATATGCCATGGGTGCAGCTCTAAAAAAAAAAAGGCAGAAATGATAAAAAAAGAGAACCAAATAGAAAGTCTACAGTATAACACAACAATGGAATTAAAAATTCACTAAAGAGGCTCAACAGATTTGAGCTGACAGAAGAAAAGTCAGTAATCTTCAAGATATATCAAAAGAGATATATAATCTGAAGAACAGATAGGAAAAAAAAAAGGAAAAATGCACAGTGCCTGAGAGAAATATGGGATACCATTAAGTACACTGATAGGTGTAATGGGAGTACCAGGAGAAGAAAGGACCAGAAATAAACTTGAAGGAATAATGACTAATTATTTCCAAATTTGATGACTATATATCCTCAAAGCTCAACAAAGTCTAAGTAGGATAAATGCAAAGAGATCCACAACCAGATGCCATCACAGTGAATTTGTTAAATGCCAAAGATTAAAAAAGAAAAATCTTGAAAGTAGTAAGAGAAAAATAACTCATAACACACAAAGAAAGTTCAATAAATTTAAAAGCCGACTTCTCATCAGACACAGTGAAGGTCAGAAGGCAGCAGGATAACATAGTTAATGTCTTGAAAGTAAAAAGCTATCCAACATGAATCTTACACTTCAAAGCTGAAGATGAAATAAAAACATTCCCAGACGAACAAAGGCTTAGAGAATTTGTTGCTGAAGACTTGCCTCATAAGAAATATTAAAGGAAGTTCTTCAGGCTGATAGCAAATGATATCAGAGAGTAATCTGAATTTCCACAAAAAACAAAGAGTGCTGAAGGGTAATTACCAAGTAGTTATAAAGGATAAGATAATTGCATATTTACTTTATCCTTTTCACTTTTAAAAAAAGCAATTGTATAAAACAATATGGATTTCTATGTGTTGGGCCAATAACATAAAATGTATATTTGACAATATACATACACAAAAAAAGTGGATGAGAGCAAAGATATGTTAGAGTAAGGAAATGAGGAAATGACACCAGATGGTAGGTCTCCACAGAAAGAAACAAAGAGAACCAGAAACAGTAAATGAGAAGGTTAATATAACACTCTATAAATATATACCTGGCACCCTTTTTTCTCTCAGCTTATTTTAAAAGACATGTGACTATAGCAAGTAATCATTATAACATTGTATTGTTGGGTTTGAAACATTTGGATACAGTATGTGTAACAGTAATGACACAAAAAAGGGAAGGAAGAAATGGAGCTATATAAGAATAAAGTTTTAATATTTCTTTAGAATAAACTTGAAGTAAATTTTGTTAAGTTAAGGTGTATATTTTAAGATCTAGGAAAACTAAAAAAAATTAAAGATTACTGAAGGAATTAAAATATTACACTAGAAAATATCCATTGAATATAAAAGAAGGTGATAAAAGAGGGAAAATATAGACACAGAGATGTAGGAAATGACATATAATGGCAGAAACTGTATTAAAACAAAATGCATGATCTAACTACAGACATATTTAATTTTGTAGTGCTTGTTTGCTTACTGCACTTAGCAGATATTGTGTTTGAAAGGTTTGTGGTAACCTTGTGTTGTATGATGATGGTTTGTATTTTTAAGGAATAAGGCATTTTTAAATTAAGGTAAGGACATTGTTTTTTAAGAGATAATGCTATTGCACATTTAACAGACTAGAGCAGAATGTAAATATAACTTTTACATGCCCTGTGAAACAAAAAATTCATGTGACTTGCTTTATTATAATATTCACTTTATCACAGTGGTTTGGAACTGAAGTTTTCAACTCCAAGATATGCCTGTATATGTTATCTATAAGAAACACACTTTAGATTCAAAGGCAGAAAGGCAGAAAGTAGAAGAATGGAAAAAAAGCTATATACCATGCAAACAATAACTAAAATAGAGATAGAGTGATTACTCCAGTATCAGACAAAATAGACTTTAAGACAAAAATTACTAGAGACAGAGAAGGACATTTTATAGTGATAAGTAAAAGTCAGTCTTTCAGAAAGACATTGCAATTATGAATATATATATACACCTAACAACAGAGCTCCAAAATACATATGAAGCAAAAACTGAGAATTGAAAGGAGAACTAACAATTCAATAAAAATAGTTGGAGACTTCAAAACCTCACCTGCAATAATGGAGAGAACATTTAAACAAAACAAAGTGGAATACTTGAAAAGCATTATAAAGAAAAGCCTTCGATCTTCTTGAATAAGTCAAAATACTAAATAAAACTAAAATATAATAAACATAAAAGGAAAGAAGAAAGTGTTACATAATGGCTAAGCCAGTGTTCATACATCTTTGAATTAGGGAATAAGAAATCATTTCCACTTGCTTAATTCGATCTTGCAAATTCTAGGGTACTGAAGAGGGAGAAGTCAAAGAATATCTAAAAGTCTGAAAGAAAAGTACAGTCCCTTAAACTATCAGAGCCTAAGTTATCAAGAGTAATTATATCTAGATGATTAATTTTTTTCAAAAATTAAACATTTAAAATTACAATGGTGTCATAATAAAAGACACTTTTACTGCAAAGTGTGCGCAACTTACACAGTCTTTTTGTCTTGTCGAAGAAGCTTAGAAGAAAATTCACTTAGTACTTCCAGGAAAGCCAAATTAGGAGGTGGATATTCTTGTCCTTTCTGATTTTGGTATTTAAAGGCAAATTCTATGCCATCCCTGAAATAAAAGAAAATATTGGCTTAATTTTCCAAATAGCTAGTATAATTCTTTAATGGGCTAGAATTTCAAAATTAGTTGGGAAGATGACAAAATGATTATTAAGGTAGTAAAATCTGATAAATTCAAATGGTAAAATGATGTTAATTTGTATGACATTTATAATACTATTTAATGTTATTATTTACAGTGGAAAACTTTAAAGTTGTGAAAAATATAAAAAATAGCTAAACAGCCACGAGACTAAATTCCTCTGTGTACCTTTTAGATACAACAGAATACTCTGGAAAAATACTTAGATTGCTAGAAAATTTGGTTCTTAAGAGTTGATCATGGCACCAAGCATCCACGTGAGTTTTTGTAAGCTACTTTAAGTCTTTGCCATTCAGTTTTCTGTTATGAAATGAGGTTGGCCAAATCAGTACTGCACAGTGTTTTTAAACCTATATCTCTCACATTTTCTCACTGACAGACTAGACAAGACTGTTTTGTTAAACTTTCCTTTCTATAATTTATAAGATGAAAAACGCTGGATGATGTAAATATTTTTCAAATTAAAAAAAATACCCTCCTGTTGAGAGTCACTAGATTAGACAATCTCTGAAGTTCTTATACCTTGAAAATTCTAACACTTGTCACTTTAAAAATTGGTTAAATAGGGAGTTCCCGGTCATGGCTCAATGGAAACAAATCTGACTAGTATCCACGAAGATGCAGGTTCGATCCCTGGCCTTGCTCCGTGGGTTAAGGATCTGGCATAGCTGTGAGCTGTGGTGGAGGTCAAAGATGCAGTTCGGAACTGGCGTTGCTGTGGCTGGGTGTAGGCAGGCAGCTGTAGCTCCAATTCGACCCCTAGCCAGGGATATTCCATATGCCGCAGTTGCGGTGCTTAAAAAGCAAACAAACAAACAAACACAAAAAAACCCAGTTGGTTAAAAAACAGTTGTTTCAGTTAAATTCCAGTAAACCAGAGTCTGTATATAAGTGTTTATTTAGCTAACTCACTTGTGAAGTGTGGCAACTGCTTCTCGTGTCTTGATCTGGTCCAATCCAAATGTAAGGGCAAAGCGACGTGCCAGTTCTTTAATGCCACTGACATGGGCAGATGTCCTATCTAGGTTGGGACCTTGTTCTTGAACAAGTTCATTAAACAACTGGTAGAAAGAGAAAAAAAAAGAGGGAAAAACCTATGGCTAAGAAATATTTTAAATTTATTGTTAGAATAGGCAATATAATTTAAAAGTATTTATATGGCACATGGTAAAATACATAGTTCTTTCCTTGTATTAACAGTAGCCACACTGTTTTCCTTTTCCAAGTCTTCTACTATGATCTACTATTTCTTGAGCTCATTTTCATGCTAATGATTAAAAGCAAACCATAATTTTTTCTTTTCCTTTTTTTTTAACCAAAAAAGGAATGCATTTAGGGTTGGGAAAAAGAAACATGTTACAAATATACTATTTATTCATAAACATCTAGGTGTTCTTTTTGTTGATTTCACAAGAAAGGCAATATATAAAATATAGGATTCAGAACTTTTTTTTTTTACTTATTACATCTTAGACAAGGACATTATGTAAAAAATTCATTTAGATATATGGAGTGATTTTTCCTATCCAATTATAAAATATACCAATAAGGTCTTAAACCGAGTGGAGGAGTTTTATAATTACATACACATTATGCATATTGTGTCAAAATAACAATAAAAACAAAACCATGGAATACTCAAGAGCAATCATCATTCTGCCACTAAAGTCAGACACAAAATGAATCTATACACATCTGCCTTCCTTCCTATTATGAGAGAAGAATAAATAGTCTAAGCTTTCATCTAAAGCCACTCTCTCCTTATGTACTTTATGTATCTCACTGCTTTTTACCTACTTTAGTGATTTTGGTCTTGTGCTACTACTTTTTTCTCCGTCATTAAATTTTTCCTCTCTGTTAGAGGCATGTGTCTTAAAAAACACACAAACAACCCTAACATCTTTTTTTTTTTTTTTTTCCCACTGTACAGCAAGGGGGTCAGGTTATCCTTACATGTATACATTACAATTACAGTTTTTCCCCCACCCTTTCTTCTGTTACAACATGAGTATCTAGACATAGTTCTCAATGCTATTCAGCAGGATCTCTTTGTAAATCTATTCTAAGTTGTGTCTGATAAGCCCAAGTTCCCGATCCCTCCCACTCCCTCCCCCTCCCATCAGGCAACCACAAGTCTCTTCTCCAAGTCCATGATTTTCTTTTCTGAGGAGATGTTCATTTGTGCTGGATATTAGATTCCAGTTATAAGTGATATCATATGGTATTTGTCTTTGTCTTTCTGGCTCATTTCACTCAGGACGAGATTCTCTAGTTCCATCCATGTTGCTGCAACCTAACATCTTAATTCCATCTCCTCTGCCAGCAACCAATGCATTTTTCTCCTTCTCTTTATGCAAAGATCCTAAGAAGTATTGTTTACATTTGTTTTCTTCACTTCCTCATCTCCTAATCTCTCAATTTACTCTAACCACACCATTTCACTGAAATAGCTCATTGTCTATTAATTATGCTGTCCAGAGTTTTAGTTTTCTTTGGCAGTAGACTGGCCTAAACTGCTTACTCTGCCATGACTGGAAACGGCAGTTCTTCCAGAGAGTTTCAAATTCAGGTAATTGTTTATCAAGTCTCAAAATTTAAAATGTTTTCCCAGACAGTTGTATACAATAGCCTTGATCTTTAAAATAAATACAAAGAATATATGTCATTGTACAAAATTCAAGGAATATGAAAGTGAAAGTTCTCTTTTCTCTTTCCAACTATATATCATTCTTCTTTCTAAAGGTAACCAATGTTGAAGTTTGAAAGTTTTCTAGACCAATTTAGACACATTAATATATTACATACATAAAGCTTTAATTTTTATATAAATGGTACTGTACTATATATTTTGTCCTGAAACTTGCTATTTTCACTTATTATTTTGTCTTAAAAATCTTTTAGCTACTTCAGAGTATCAGTTTATTTAACCATTCTGTTGATGGGCATTTAAACTATTTCCCATTTTGCAATATTATACAGACTGTTACAATAAAATATATTTCCCATATATACCTTTGCTCAGATTTGCATGTATCTATGTAGATACCTAAGTAGCAAAACTATTGATTTAAAGGGAATATGTATCTTAAATTTTGAAATATACTGAAAAATTATATTCCAAGAAAGTAAGAGCAACTGCTTTCACAAGGGATCTTTTCTTGCTACATTTTTAACTGTCACTGGTATTATCAATCATTTTAATTCGTGCCAATCTGTTCAGCAGTGTTAAATGTCTCCTTGTTTTAATTTGTATTATATTAATTTTTAATTTTTTAGTATTTTCTTTAGGGCCAACCCACAGCACATGGAGGTTTCCAGGCTAGGGGTTGAATCCAAGTTACAGCCACTGGCCTGTCCCACAGCCACAGCAATGCAGGATCCAAGCTGCATATGCAACCTACACCACAGCTGATGCCAGATCCTTAACCCACTGAGCCAGGCTGAACCTGCAACCTCATGGTGACCAGTTAGATTTGTTTCCGCTGTGCTACAATGGGAACTCCTGTATTATGTTAATTATTAATAAAACTATGCCTCTTTTCTTTTTTTCTTTTTGGCCACACAAGGCATATGAAAGTTTCTAGGCCAGGGATGGGATCTGACCTACAACTGTGATCTACGCCACAGCTGAGGGCGCAATGCACTGCACTGGGCCGGAGATTGTACCCAGGTCACCACAGAGACAATGCCAGATCCTTAACCTACTGCACCATGGTGGGAACTCCATGCCTTTTTTTGTGTTTACTGCTCAAAAAGGTTCCCTCTTTTGAAAAGTGGCTTTTCACTTGCTCACTTCTGTATAGGATTTATTTACCTTTGTTACTGATTTGTAGGATTTTCTCTATATGATTAAAAATACTTTCCCACAATCTGTCATTTGTTTTTAAATTTTGTTCGGAGTGCTGGCTGATGCATAAATCTATTTAAATTTATATATTATCAATTTTTTTTTTTTTTTTTTACTTTGTGTCGTCTTTCCTTACTGAGGACTTCCCTACTCTAGGATATAAAAATATCCTCTTATTTTTCTTATAACCTTTAAATTTTTAACATTTATATACAGTCCAACTAGTAGTTAATTTTGGGTATATGCTAGGCTATAAATAGCTATAAATAGCTATTTTTCCAAGTACATAGTCAATGGACCTATCACCATTTACTGAATAGGCCCAAACATTTCCTCACATTTGAAATGAGACTTTTATCATAGACTAAATATATACATACATACCTATGAGCCAGCCCCTACCTCTCAATCTCTAAGTTAATACTAGGCATTTACTAGGAATCTAATTTAGACAATATGTGTAACATATTTTCTTATTTGGATACTAGTTTTGTCTCTTCTCTTATTAAGATACCTAGCATATAATAAGTGAACTGCTTAATATTAATTCTACTCTTTATCTCGTTCCCTTCAAATTTCTTTTTTTGTTCTTTTTTGTCTTTTTGCCTTTTCTAGGGCCGCTCCCAGGGCATATGGAGGTTCCCAGGCTAGGGGTCTAATCGGAGCTGTAGCTGCCGGCCTACACCAGAGCCACAACAACACGGGATCGAGCTGCGTCTGCGACCTACACTACAGCTCACGGCAATGCTGGATCCTTAACCACTGAGCAGGGCCAGGGATCGAACTGGCAACCTCATGGTTCCTAGTTGGATTCGTTAACCACTGTGCCACAATGGGAACTCCCCCTTCAAATTTCTTACCTGCTGTAAACTGAGAATGAGGGTCTTGGCACACTGAATTTTATCAATCTGCCTGGTTTTACTCAGTGTTTCCTTAATAATATCACCATAGTCATTGTAATACTGTGAGGAAAAGAAAGAAAACATAGCTTTAAAACTGTTAACAATTTATGAGATAAAGAACAGGTTGGTGAAAGAAATCGAAAGGTGAATACAGAGGTTTTTAACTATTCATCTTAAAAACCTAATGACAGTTAAAAGGTATTGTCTATAGCTAAAGAAATATACATTTGATATTTAAGATCATGAACTAATAATAAAACTAAAAAACGTGGAATTCCAAGAGAAGAAGAGATAAGTGAGCAAAATTCCTCATTTTTTACAACATGGATTCAACAAACAGCATTTTAAAAGGTGACAAATCAGGAAGAGAACTTTTGATAGAAACTTCCCGAAGAATGAAACCAAAATAGTTAAAACTGCTTACTTCTGAGGAGTGGGCCTAAATATCTGGAAGGGCAGATCAGAGTAACAGACTTAACTTTTTCATTTAATATTTTTGTGTACTATCTATCTCATTCCCGCCCCCAATATGTCTATATTTTACTATTACAATATAAAAAATAAAGCCACTGACTTCTTTATAATTCAATTTTTTTACCCAGGATTTAAAGAATTTTGTGATTAAATAATTAGGAGAATATTACATCTGGATATTATCTTGGCTAAAGCCTAAAACTTATGACCTAGCTAGCAAAATGAGTATATTAGCCTGACAATTGGATTTTTATAATCTTCAAAAAGATGGGTGTGCTTCTACGATGTGAGGTTAAAAAAAAAAAAAGGAAACCAAAAAACCCAGGAAATATCTCAAAAGAATCATTCTTTTAGTGCAATTAAAAAATGATCTCAATGCAGATAAAAAGAGAAACATGAGAGCACTGAAGTCATTCAAAAGATAGATCAATAATAAATTCAGATTTTTAATGACCTCACAGAAGAGTAAGGCAAAAGCCAAACAAGCCAAGGATATATAAGAAAGAACAACAAACAACTATTAGAATATTTATAGGAACGATTAACGCCTATAATGAACAGAGGTGGGTAAAAACTGTTAAGGATGATAAATGTTTTAGATAACAGCTTTTATCTTAAAACCAACACAGTCTTGTTAAGGGATGACAAGGAAAAACCATGGTAAGCTCGTATTTATCCAACCAAACTCTGTTGAGATATTACTTTTGGAAGCCTTCTCTGGCTGCTCACTTAAAGACCATATCTGGGCTTGCTTTGCAATTTGTACATCCATTATTACAATAATCACGCTGAAGCCTTATGGTCTAGTGGAAAGTGCTAAGCTTTGAAGCTAGACAAACCTAAAATCAAATGCCAGTTTTTGCTACTTTAATAGTTGTGTGATCTTAGAAAGTTACTTAACCTCTCCAAGACTTAATTTCCTTATCTGTAAATGATATTATTTCCTACTTCACAGGGTTACTGTAATCAACAAAGATAATGTAAAAGCTTTAGAACAGTGTCTCAAATACAACTGGCATAGAACATAGGCAGCTATTTAATATTAACATGTTATATAATATGGGTACATTTCAGTTTTTCGGTTAATCTGTAACCTCCTTAAGTGCAGAAATCACTTTTTTTTTTTTTTTTTGTCTTTTTGTCTTTTCTAGGGCCACTCCCGCTGCATTTGGAGATTCCCAGGCTAGGGGTCTAATCGGTAGCTCCAACCTACACCACAGCCACAGCAACAGAGGATCCAAGCTGCATCTGCAACCTACACTGCAGCTCACGGCAACGCTGGATCCTTAACCCACTGAGCAAGACCAGGGATCAAACCCACAACCTTATGGTTCCTAGTCAGATTCGTTAACCACTGTGCCACGACAGGAACTCCCAGAAATCATGTTTTATTTAAACCTCCGGTTAACAACACAGTGCTCATCAGATTGCAGGTGTTCAGCAAAATATGATGACTTGGTTCCTATGTCATAACTAGAATTGTACCATACTTGGTACATACATGTACCATACATGGATAAAGACATAAGTGAATCAATGGCATACACAACATTCTGAATATGGGCAAAATAAAATACCATCTCTGACATGAGAAAAAGCTAAAAAGATGAGAATTGTGCCTATTCAGCTGTATCAAGGATTTCTGAGCACTGCTTTTTTCTTCTTTCCTTCCTTTCTTTTTTTTTTGTTTTAGGGCTGCTCCTGTGGCATATGGAAGTTCCCAGGTTAGTGGCTGAATCAGAGTTGCAGCTGCTGGCCTACACCATAGACACAGTAACATGGGATCTGAGCCACTTGTTACCTACATCGCAGCTCACAGCAACGCCAGATCCTTAACCCACTGAGTGGGGACAGGGACTGAACCCATGTCCTCATGGTTACTAGTCAGGTTTGTTACTTCTGAGCCACAGTGGGAACTCTGAGCACTGCTTTTTTTGAGGGTCAGAAACAAAATGGACAAAATGGACTTACAGAAAGGAGAACAGTCAGTAAGTGAGTAACTATTAAAACCCTGTCATATGAAGAATGGTTTAAAACCTTTCCACACCTCCTCATGGAAAAATCACAACTTCTCACACAACATCTAAAGTCTAACCTCTCAGTTTCTTTAAATCTTACCCCTGGCTCCACTGCCATAAGCTATCTATGTTCCTATATCAAATTTCTTGCATTTTCCCCAAACAATTTATTTCCTTTGTGTCTCTGTACATGACGTTCAATCTACCTAAGAGTCCTCCTATTACTTCTTTACTTGACTAATTTATGCTTATTATATCAGACTTGTTCAGAAGCTACTTCTAAGCAATTTTCATTAACCCTCATACTTCTTAAGAGTGGACTGTTTCACATATTTCCAGGAACCCCTGTACATACATCTATTATATTGTATAAATGCAACTGTCTAAGCTACTTGACTATCTCCAGCTGTAGACCACTCTGGAGCAGGAATTTTATTTTATTTTTTATTTTTTTTTATTTTTTATTTTTTTTGTCTTTTTGCTATTTCTTTGGGCCGCTTCCACGGCATATGGAGGTTCCCAGGCTAGGGGTCTAATCGGAGCTGTAGCCACTGGCCTACGCCAGAGCCACAGCAACGCAGGATCCGAGGCGCGTCTGCAACCTACACCACAGCTCACGGCAACGCCAGATCGTTAACCCACTGAGCAAGGGCAGGGACCGAACCCGCAACCTCATGGTTCCTAGTCGGATTCGTTAACCACTGCGCCACGACGGGAACTCCTGGAGCAGGAATTTTAAAATCTCTGTAACTAGTGCCTGGCAGGTGGCACGGTACACAGTAGGCACACTTATAAATATATCTGAAGAGAGTTATAGGGAAGAAGCACTGCTTTCTCATGAAAATAAAAAGGAATTTTTTTCACATAAATGTGAGGAACTCCTACTTTATGGAATTGATATAAATGGACATGTTATAAAAAATTATGAGAGAAATTTTAAATATGTCAGAAAATCATCAATAATACATAGGTAAAAGTTATCAATTTTAGTTTATTCATTATCCTTTCATTTTTAGTTGCTAACTTCTCTGCCACTTAGATGGAAGGGGAAAAATAAGAATATGAAATGATATTAGTATGTATATTCTTTTACCCATAAAAAATGTAAAACTATACCTTCATGTAGTGTTTAAAGATGTCTGCAGCTGCATGCATGTCAACAATATCATAAATGATAAGTTTGCTGAAGGCAGCAAGTAGATTCCTTCTCTTGTGTAAGGCCTCAATTTTATTAGCTTCATCTTCTTCATCGCCCTCTAACCACAGAAAATAAATTAATTATGAACTTTGGCAAAAAAGTGAAACAATGTAGACAATCTATAATAAAAAAAACAAGCTTATAACCTTACAAATAGGTATAAGTCAGTTTTAGATGGATAAAAACTGTTACTTTTACTACTGTTTATTTTAGGATACTGTATTTAGTTATACATTTATTAAATACTTAGTAGGCACTAAAGTACCTATCTTTTATGATACTGTCATAGCAAAGATTGAGTAAGAGAAGCAAAGCATATATAGATTTTTTCCTGACATATTTTTGTCATAATAATACTGTGTCTGTTTACCTTTAAAATGCTATCTTTTCTTATTTCAATATTCCTTATGTGCTAATATAGTTCCACAGAGAAGAAATACCTGGAAATTTTTAAGACACAGGGAAAAACTTTTTTTTTAGAAAAATATATGGGGAGTGAATAATGGAAATTATATGGAGGAGTTAGTTTTCAGTTCTTATTCTAAACATGGTTACATTGTAACCTGAGGAATAAAGTATATTTTACAAACCATGTTATGTATATTCACATGTTTAGAAACAAAACCTTATTAAATACTTTCAAAACAAGTAGTGCTTATTCCTTATTTTTAAGATTCTCAGGCCCTACTGGCTTATGTATTTTTTTCTTTCTTTCTTTTTTTTTCTTTTTGCCTTTTCTAGGGCCGCTCCCGTGGCATATGGTAGTTCCCAGGCTAGGGGTGTAATCGGAGCTGTAGCCACTGGCCTAAGCCAGAGCCACAGCAACAGGGGATCTGAGCCGCATGTGCAACCTACACCACAGCTCACGGCAACGCTGGATCCTTAACCCACTGAGCAAGGCCAGGGATGGAACCCACAACCTCATGGTTCCTAATTGGATTCGTTAACCACTGAGCCACGACAGGAACGCCTCTTTCTTTTTTTTCTCTTGTCTTTTTAGGGCTGCACCTGTGGCATATGGAGGTTCCCAGGCTAAGGCAATTGGATCTGTAGCTGCTGGCCTACACCAGAGCCACTGCAATTTGGGATCCAAGCCGAGTCTGCAACCTATACCACAGCTCATGGCAACACCCGGATCCTTAACCCACTGAACAAAGCCAGGGATTGAACCCGTAACCTTATGGTTCCTAGTTGGATTCGTTTTTACTGTGTCACGAAGGGAACTCCTGTATTTCTAATCCTAAGAAAAATTTCTCTGCAAGACTCGAAATGACAAAAGTTAACACCTTTGTTTCAGGCTCTGTACTGACCCTTTCACATCTTGGCCAGCCCTCATTTAGGGACAGTGTTTTTTCTTCTCTTCTTTGCACGTATATATCCATAAAAAACCCCTTACTCTCAATTTCTTTCTTCCCTTTCTACTAGCTGGTTCAGTTATGAATCATCAGTACTTTGAGAAGCTGGAAATCTTTTTGTTTAAGACGAGTGGCAGGTAAATTTTACCTCCTGAAATTAATGTGGATTCAAAATAAAAATACTTCATTTCATTTGATAGTCCAATACTTTCTAAAATGTTCTGTTAAATAAAAAACATTCTAATAGCACCAAGTAGATTTATGGATCTGATATGCCACAAATCTTATTTTAGAGAGCTTAAGTCATCTATTTTACAAATAACCTATTCTATATAATCTTTATTTAAAATTACTTATATTCCTAAGTTTTCATTCTGCATGCTCAGCACAATTTTGACTGGTGAGTCTGATAACATTCTTTTAGCACCTAGTATCTTATGAGTCATATTTTTTAAATTTTAGAAATGCATGGCGACCACAAAGGAGCAGAAAGGAACTCAGATGGTTTTAAGGAAAAACTGTGAACCTAGGCCCAGTTCAGTTAGGAAAAAAAGCCACTTATCCTAAATATACATTTTATATATGAGGGAAATGACAAGTGTACAAAATTTTTCATTATAGCATAGTTTACAATAGTAGAAGATTGGAAACTAGCCAAACATCAGTCAATATGAGATGAGTAACATAAATAACGTTGTAGTTAAAACAATGAAATACTATGTAGCTGTTAGAATAAGAATAAGGAAGTTTACATATGTAGTAATAGGGAGAGCTCTCTAAGGTACAATGTTAGAGGAGGGACTAGTAATATATTCAGTGTTGGTTTCTGAATTACATGACTGTATTAACTTTTTTTTTTCTTTGTCTTTTTAGGGCCTCACCCCGGGGCATGTGGAAGTTCTCAGGCTAAGGGTCAAATAGGAGCTGTAGCTGCTGGCCTATAGCAACCACGGGATCCGAGCCACATCTGCAACCTACATCACAGCTCACAGCAATTCTGGATCCTTAACCTACTGAGCAAGGCCAGGGATCGAACCCACATCCTCATGGATACTAGTTGGGTTTCTTACCACTGGGTCATGACAGGAACTCCCCAACATTTTTTTTTAAAGAGAGAAATTCTAATATTTTTTAGGACTGAATTTTTTCTCATATATTTTGGGGATGGTAAAACAAAAGCAATATTGACAAGATGATAGCTACAAATACCCATGCTCTGGTTCTCCTCATCTTGGTCAATGAAAACATGATCCATCACAAAACTGAGGAGTTCAGACTGAAGTCCAGTATCTGGGTTAAACACCAAAGGCTGAAGGCCCTCCCTGCCACCTGTCATTAATTGGTGGCTAAAAATCATCAAAAGATCACAGAGTAACATGAAAGCCTGGAATGCAAAAGAAATTCATCAGTAAAATATTGTACAAATGCAGCTATAACTACAAATCAATGTTAATGAAAATATAACAAATTAAAGTTACATAACAGTACCATAATAGAAATTCTGAGTATTCAAATTGCAGCTACTTAATTTTAATTTCCAAACTTAATAAAATTACTTTTTCTCATTACATACTAGTCCTATTTAAGACTTCCTATCACCCTAAATATAACCTATTTCTTTAATTTGGCTGTATTAACTCAAAATAGCTAAGAGATTTTGATTTGAACTTATAAAAAATAAGTTAACCTCAACTCCAGAAGTACAAAATTGATACAATAAGGAGAGAGGTCAGAAATCAATCACATACTGCTTAATCACACAATAAGCATAAATCTTAACACAAACTGTATAATTCAATAAATTATAATGTAGTACTCTATAATCTGTAAGCTATTATTCTGGATTCTTCTTTAAAAAAATCTAATGTAAAACAAAAATTTTCAGCAATAGGTTAAAACTGAATTCAAGATCATTCACATAAAAATCAGTAACTGAAAGCTTCCCAACAAATGTAATCACATAAGAGAACTTTCAGTACATATCCCCACAGAGAAAGTATAGTTATTTTGCCAAATTTATCCTATTTAATGGATGGAATGAAATAAACCTGTATCATTGGTTTACTGAAATTGAAAGATTTTTTATTATAGAATGACTGAGGGCTCTGATAGCACTAAACAATCCACTCACACCCCCCCCCCTTTAAAAATGGATTTCTATGGAAAAAATTTCTGGTATCCTGGAGATGGTTATATGCTGTCCACCTCCAACAAGAATCAGGGTAGTTCATATTCTAGGTACACAACTATGAAATACATAAATATAGAAACAGTCACTTGAAAAGAGGAGAGCATGAAGAGAAACCAGGGAAATATACTTTTTAAATTGAGGCCATACTTTGAGATGTCACCAAACAGTGATGATGTAGAAACACTGAATTTCTGGCTTAAATGTGCTAGGCTGGGTACTTTTTAGCGTTGGTTGAGTTCAGAAGGCTTTGAGAAAGGTTTAGGAAAGACTATTTTTGTTCCCATTTTAAGTAAGATACTGATAACTTAATAAAGAAGAGACCTGTGATAACCCATTTGTATGAAGAGGCAGCAAAGGGTAACAGATAAAGACTCTTTTTCTAGCTCAATATCCTAATAAAAAACAACACTGAAAAGGTACATCTGTTTTCTATAAAAGTACTTCCTAACAGAACAGTATAGTTAAATAGTTTACAAAATCACTTCATGAAAACGGTATTGCCTTTGGGCTCCACTTTGACCGTCTTTGAGCTATGCTACTTTCCAAGGGGTGAGGAGTCTGGTGGACCAATGGTATATGCTATACCCCTACTTTACAATTCAGGGACAGGGATTCAGGCATCTTTCCTAGGCACAATGCATCCCCATTGCGTACTCCCAGGCCTCAGAGTAATCAAGGATGTCTGTTTGAGGGATGTTGACAAAGTTCGGATATGTGGACTGAAAAGTTCACATGCACGTGTGAGTTCTTCCTTGTATGGGAAAGAGCTGAAAGTGAGATGAGAAAGTGAGCCCTATACCAGTTCCCTAACTCTCCAAGTTCTGACATAGAACTTTTAAGAATCAAGAATTCTAAATTGAAACCCAGCCTTCCAGGCCATTATGAAGGTATAACTCGTTAAGGAACAAACACTTATAACAGGTTTGTTAGCTTGCTTTATAACTTAAATATTCTTGTCACAGGTCCCACAAATGTTAGAGATAGACCTACATGCTAAGAACCGCCATAAAAATTACACCTTCTTACTGTTTTTTTAATACATTTGAGTTATTTTTATTGAGCGCTCTTAACTGATAATTTCTTACCTGTTCCTTCACTGGAGTATTAACATTAGATAGGCACTGTTGGCAAACAGCCAAAAAGGATTTCACTGTTTTCCTCAATACCAACAAATCCTCCTGTAAGACACATTTCAAATTTGCAACCATGAATTACAGTATTCTAAAAAAAAAACTGATCCAAAAGAAATAATAAATGGAAAATAGCCAAACTGATTTATTGTTAAAGCAATTCATAAAACCAAATTTAATGTTGGGAAGCAAATCATATAGTTATTTCCTAGTTTATCTTAATGGAAATGGGAAACAGATAATCCCAAATACTCAGTTCTATTTAGCTTTGGAATGCTCAGTATGGTTTCCTCTAACATATTTTCCTTTATAAATATGGTTTACTTAGGCTAATATTAAAATTGTTAGTCATCCCTATAACAAATACTAGCTGGTGATAAAGTGAGGGAACACAGCAGCACACTGGAAAAATCATTTAAGCAACAAATGTGTACTGAATTTCTCCCATATTCTCAGCACTCCGCAAAATGTCAAGGGAAAAAAAGAGAGAGCTTTAAAGTAGTGTCTATATACTCAGTGTTAACATCTTAGCAGGGAGTTAAAACAATTAGAGAGTAATTAAGTGTTCACTTTTTTTGGGGGGGGGAGTATTAATTCTAACTGTACCAGACAGAGCTAGGCTGGAGGCAGCTTCATAGAAAGATGAGCTTTAATCTAAGATTGGAGTGGTGAACAGGATTTAATCAGATGGCCATATAATACTTGATATGAAACATTTGAAAAGTATGAAAGGAAATTTAAATTTATCAAGCATGTATAAAGTTCCAAGCACTGGTATGAGGGCTGTTACATAATTTAGTATTTATATTGATTAGAAGAAGCAGTTATTATTACCAAGGGTTTGAAACCAGGACTGTCTGATAATAGAGCTCCTATTCTCACTGGCTAATGAGCAAGACGCATGCAGATAATTCAGTATTATGATATTTAAAACAGTAATGAAGAGTAATTAAATGACCATAAGCTGATGTAGAAATCGCTAAAAAAAGTACTCTATGAAACTAGAATTCTTTAAGCTACTCTATTTTGTACAGATGATAGTTTATTCCTTTTTGGGATCTTCACATCCCAAAACTGATACTTAAAAAATCATATATATTTCCTTTTGCTAAAATGAGTACAGTATTTAGAAGGAATAAGAACATATTTTGTTCAGAGTAGTAAAAAGGACACTGCCTCCAGAATCTTTAATGTTCCTGCAGATGAACATTCAATAACCAAACCTTGACTTTCCTTGACCACTTCTTTAATTTTAAAGACTCACATTGCATTAAAGGAAATAGACAAGAGAACAGGCAGCTGCTAAAGGATGTCAAGAGTGCTATGCTAGAAAGCCTAACACAGTAAAAAGTGGTTACAGAAAGGTTCCCAAAGAAGATAAAGCTGAGTTCTAAATAACAACTAAAAATTATCTACCTATAGGGAATGGTGTTCCAGAGGGCATAGAATGTTCAGCCCTGGGGGTGCTTTTATGAGACCTTAATTTACTGTATTTGGGGCATAAATAGGGAGGAGCGGTGAGAAAAGAAAAAGAGGAGCAATTTTCATTTAATCAGGAGACTATTTAAAACACTGTGTTAAATCATTTGGCTATTTTCCTGTTGGCAATAAGAAACTTTTTTTTCTCTTTTTTAGGATTGCATGTGTGGTATATGGAAGCTCCCATTCTAGGGGTCGAATCAGAGCTGCAGCTGGCAATCTACGCCACAGCCATAGCAACACAGGATCTGAGGCATCCGTGACCTATACTGCAGCTCACAGCAATGCCAGATCCTTAACCCACTAAGTGAGGCCAGGGATTGAACCAGCATCCTTATGGATACTATTTGGGTTTGTTACCCCTGAACCACAAAAGGAACTCTAGCAATAAGGAACTAATGAATAAGGATTTTTTATCATATACATGGTAAAAATTTATGTTAATACCATATTCTAAGCAGAAGGGGGAATGATATAGAATAAGGACGTTAGTTAATAGTAAATACAATCTTCAGTCAAGGGCTTATTATATACCAAGTATTGTGTTTTAAGGGGCATAAATTTAAGTTTCACGATTACCCTATAAAGTAAGTGGTAATATTTCTATTTTATAGATGAGGAAGCTAAAGTTCAGAGTACCTACAGATTCTAAGTGATAGAGTAAGGATCCAAACCTAGGGTTATTTGACTCTAAAGTCCATGCTTCTAATCATTGTTTTGTATTTCTTCACAAAGGCAATAGGAATAATCTAAAATGAGGGCCTGAAAAGAAAATGTCAGAGTCAAGATATGAACAGTGAAGAGAAATTAAAGCAACAGAACTGACAGAATTTCAGAACTAATCAGAACGGGGATGTTGATGTTACTCCTAAATTTCTAGGTAACTTGCTACTGAATGAATTACAGTATAAAGTCATGGAGGTACTCAATGCAGGAACAAATGCTAAGGTAACAGTTCAGCTTTACAAATGATGATCTAAGATCCTTGAGAGATACCCTACTGGAGATGTCTAGTAGGCAGATGGATGAGTTCAAAGCCCACAGTAAAGAATTTGAGCAAGAATAGAGATTTTGAAGTCCTCTGCATTTAGATGGCAACAGAAACAATGGAAATAGATGAGACTGTTCAAGGAGAATCTGTTAAGAGGGCTGACAAAAGTATCCTAGGGAACACCAATATTTAATAGAGAGATGAGAAAAAAGAACACATGATAAAACCTAAGAAATGGTCTGAGAAGTAGGAGCAAAACCAAAATATGGCATCCTAGAAGTAAGAAAACATTTAAAAATGAATGGAGTAGTTTAACTAGGACAAATGCCACCAAGAGAAAAGGATTAAAAAAGTATTCCAAGGATAAAGCAAGGAGATTGTGCATGACCTTGGGGAGAACATTTTTACAGGAATTAAAAGATCACTTTTATTTAAAAGCAAACTGCCCATGAGTAGAAAGATGAAGAAGGCAACTCTTTCAAAAAAAGTTTGACCATGGGAGTTCCTGCTGTGGCAGAGTGGGTTAAGAATCTGACTGCAGTAGCTTGGGTTTCTGTGGAAGTGTGGGTTTGATCCCCAGCCTGGCGCAGTGGGTTAAAGTACTGAGCATTTCACAGCTGCAGAGAAGGTCACAACTGCAATCTGGAGTCAATCCCTGGCCCGGGAACTTCCATATGCCATGGTTGTGGCCATAAAATAAATAAATAAAATAAAAACAGCAGTAGAAAATGAACAAAAGATAAAAAAGAGATAACAAAAACAGGATGGCTTCTAGAAATGTCTTTTGGGGTCTTTGTTGACTTTTTTAATAAAAAAGGTTTGAGAATGCTTGTTGAATAAATAACTGAAAGAAAAACAAAATGCAGGCCATGAGATTAACTGGCTACAAACAAGAGGGTTGAACCATATTCTCTGAGGTGCTATGGCATTCTGTGATTCTGCTGAATTAATCTAGGCACTCAAATGAGAACATATAGGTGCTAACCAGTAAACCTAGTATTCAAAGGACAAAAGTTCACTTCCATTTCTATTACCTGGAATAGTGCTTGGCACATGGGCAGGTATTTAGTAAATATTTGCCGAATGAAATATAAATACACATAATAAAGATGATACCACAATCCAAGGGACAAACGTGTAATGTGTTTATTTCATCAAACAATAAATAGAGTTAACAAATGGAGTTTCTGTCACAGCTTAGTGGTAAGGAGCCGGACTAGTATCCATGAGAATGCAGGTTTGATCCCTGACCTTGCTCAGTGCGTTAAGGATCTGGTGTTGCTGTGAACTGTGATGTAGATCACAGCATGGCTTGGATCCCGAGTTGCTGTGGCTGTGGTATAGGCTGGCAGCTGCAGCTCCAATTTGACCCCTAGCCTGGGAACTTACATATGCCATGGGTACGGACCTAAAAAGACAAAAAAAAAAAAAAAAAAAAAAAAAAAAAGATGTTAATGCTTCTTCATTCCCTTAAATTTCATGGTTAAGTGGGCAGTTAGAAGCAGTCTAGGGAATCAGCTATCTTTGGAGCTGGAGGCAAAATACTCCTTTAAAGGTCAATCATAAAGCAAGTACGTCCTATGTAAAGATTACTTGCGAATTCATCTGAGGAGTTGTAAATTTAACCTCATAACTAAGCAACCTATTGATGACTAATCAGTAGTAGCTTTTTTAAAAAGTGAAAATGGGAAGCTATCAAGGAAATAAGACGTTAAAGGCCTTCTTTAGCACTAACGTTTAGCCTAGATTTGGATGCAACCTAAAAATACTGAGTGCTGAAGAAAGTTAGTTTTATTGTAATCAGATTCCATTGAGAGAAATATAAATACCAATACGTTTAGGCAAATAGGCACAGATAATGTATATTTAACAGTTAGTTAATCTCATACAGTAAATTTCTTTGAACAGCTGGGAATAGAATTTAGGTTCTTCTGGATTTCTGAACACAGTACTTTATTTATCCTATAATTTTCCTACAAACTTCACTATGTTAGCATCTTACACTACATAAAGTTAACATCTATTGGCACTTACTGAGTGCCAGGCACTAATCTAGGCTTTTCACATATTAACGAATCTTGACTGTGATGGGTATTGATATTTATCATTCCCATTCTACATACAGAGAAACAGGCACAGAAATGTTAAATGCAAGCCCAAAGACAGAGATAGTTAAGTGGAGTACTGAATTAGCAAAAGCAGTTTGTCTCCAGAGTCTGTGCCCTTAACCATTTTACTGTAATGACTCTTTCTATAATGCCAGAAAATTAATATACTGAAAAAACAGGGAGCAGTTTGGAGGTAAGAACTTTTAAATTCAAATTACTCAAATATATTTATATATAAACAAAAATGCTAGTCAACCCAACAGACACTGAAAAACAAACAAACAAACAAAAAAAAACCCAAGAACAAGTTATTTAGGCTGCAATTTTAAGAAAATAGGATGTTTAGGGAGTGCCTTTAACACTTTGAACACAATGGAATTCTACTTAAATAAATTCTTCCTAGCCAGAACACCTGAAGTATAAAGATGAAAACTGAAGGTATTCCCCTCTCGTAGTCCATACAAGAAATATACAGACCAAGAATATGGTGCTTCCTTTCAAATGTTTTTCCCTAAATGAAACCAATTGATCAAAGTATACTTTTAAAACATCACCTTAATTCAAATATACCCTGGTCAGCAAAATCTCAACAGTGAAGACCCTCAAATAAGACTGACATAATTAGGATGGTGAATTTATCATATAAACAATTTTAGAAGTTTTCTCAAAGATCTGAAGGCTCAAACTTGACTTACCCGAACATCTAGGGAAGAAAAAACAGATCTTAGGTGTAGACTGTCCCTTACGAGTCAAATATCTCAATACAATTATAGTCAGTGAGGAAAGATAAGGGTTTAATTTCTAAACACACAAAACACGAGATTTTAAATGGGTAATTTTATCTAGAAAATTTAGCTGTCCTTTTATCCACAACTGTGAAATACTAATTAAGATAATCAGCCAGATTATCTTAGCAATAGAAAAGCAATAAATAACTAGCAATGGAAAAACTAGCAGTAAATACACAAAACTAGTTCAACATTATCAGACAAATACACAGAATGGGAAGATATAAAACAGAAATAAGGACTTGGATTAGGCCAAATATCTTAGAATATGAAAAATAGAGCCTGTTAAGAATTTAGCGATCAATTTTCATGATAAAAATAGAGCACAAAACTAAACGAGTTATCCAGAATAAGCAAAGAGAGTTACTGACAAAAAAGACCAAGGGATAATGGTACTAGGCCAGAAACTGGCAAACTTTTTGTGTAAGGGGTCAGAGAGTAAGTATTCTAGGCTTTGTGGGTCATAATCTGCCACTGGAGTAAGAAAGCAGCTTCAGCCAGTATATATATGAATGAGCATTAAAACTTTATTTACAAAAACAGGTGTCTGGCCAGATTTGGCCCATGGGCTGTAGCCCATCCAGTTTGTATTGGGCTATAAAGATCATTGGAAGTATAAACTATTTATGTGTACTTAGCATCATCACTAACATATAACGAGGCTCATTAAATTATTCTTTAGCTCAATTAAGTCATTAGTCAAATTAAATATAATAGAAACAGATGCAACTAAATTCATTCACTTGGGACACATCAGAGTGCAAGAGATAAAAAGCCTCACCACTGTGTTAGGGTACACTCTTATATAATACCTTTGAAATTGCTTTCTTGTATTAATGACTGCTACTAGCTTCTCTTTTGAGGGTAAGGAGAGAGTGTGCCATTTCTGTGAATATACAATAAAATAACTATTGGATATTTAAACCCCAAATGTAATACCTAGTTTTCAATGTTGCTGCTGTTCTTGGCGATCTGAATCCCCACCTGCTGACTCCTGCCATTGCCTCAAAGGCTAATCCACTTATGATCCAGGAACCCTTAAGCTGCCTACTGAAGTTCCAAAACATCTTCTGATTTCTTTTCTGTGGTGTACAAAGATGAAGGAAGCTAAAGGAGGAGTCAGAGGAACAGGGGAAAAGTAGTGACTGTTAGGACCAAAGTGAGTGACTTGAATTCCCAAATTTTCCAAAATACAGATGGAAGACAAAATCTACCATGCTGTATTCCAAACCTACACTAGATATCGAGAATGTTTACATACTCCCATAGCCTTACATAATATTTCATTTAGTATTAATATTTGGTTTGGGTAGGGGAGAAGATCAGGAACACACAGAATAGGACTGCAATGTAATGCCATCAAAACAATAGTTATTGTTGACTGAAATGAAAGGTTTATTTTAATCTTCTCAACAACCCTATCCAGCAGTGAATATCACATTAGTGTTCAAATGTGAAGTAACTTGCATACCTTTGTCACAGGTGGTAAGAAATGGCACCAAAATTTGAATTCATATTTGACTACAAAAGACCATCCTCCAATACAAAAAATGCTGGAAATATATCCTATTTATATACTGGAAGATTTTGTTGTTGTTGTTGTTGTTTGTCTTTTTTAGGGCTGCACCCACAGCATACAGAGATTCCCAGGCTAGCGGTTCAATTGGAGCTGAAGTGGCTGGCCTACACCACAGCCACAGCAATGCAGGATCTGAAGTGCATCTGCGACCTACACCACAGCTCATGGCAACACCAGATCCTTAACCCACTGAGCAAGGCCAGGGATTGAACCCGTGTCTTCATGGATACTAGCTGGATTAACCACTGAGTCATGACAGGAACTACAAGATTCTTATATATATATAAATTTGGGTCAGCAACAGTAAGTCATTTAACAAATATCTAGTAATTACAAAATGACCACTGGCGGGGGGGGGCATTTTCAAAGCAAAAAACTTATTATAAAAAACAAAAGTGATTACATTTTTTTTTGGTCTTTTTAAGGCCACACCATGGCATATGCAAGTTCCCAGGCTAGGTGTCGAATGGGAGCTGTGGCCGCTGGCCACAGCCACAGACATGGCAGATCCAAGCCACGTCTGCGAGCGTGTAACACCAGATCCTTAACCCACTGAGACAGGCCAGGAATCCAATCCATGTCCTCATGGATACTGGTTGGGTTTGTTACCACTGAGCCACAATGGAAACTCCCTCTTTAGACATTCTTAATGTTGCTTTAGACCTCTAATAAATTCAGTTAAAACACATTTTTTACATTATAAATAATTGCTATTTAGCATAAATCTTCTTAGCCCTGGCTCATTACTTAATCATGAGGTTTTAATTATCTCAAGGAGTGAGAGTATTTATAAATTAGGTACTTTAAAGATCACTGTCCCTGTGTAAGTAAAAATAGCATCCAACTGGACAGACTAGTGAACCTGAGGAAGCTTTATGCTGTCCCTCAAGGGAGAGAAAGTTATTTCCTGTCAGAAAGCAAGTTCTGAAAGTAGAGGCCCAGGAATAGGGCTGCAAACACGGCATGGAATTCTTAATAGAATGTTAGAATTACAAGTTTAATAAGTTCTTTTCTAAGTTCAACATATTTACTTCTGATTCCCAGAGATTTTTAGAATGTTAAGAGTTAGATAACATTCTGGACAAGTTCAGAATTCAGTATAAAGTCATCTACTTATGTATTCCAGATTTTTTAAACAAAGAATATTCTGAGAGCTGAACAAGAAATGAATATAAAACAAGACTTGGATTTTCTCTCCTAACTTTCCTAGACCAGCCAATCAGGTACTTGAAAGAGTAGGTAATATTAATAGGAGCAAAGCTATCAAAGGATGACTCTGAAGTCATGGACTGATCAAAAGTAAAGGCTTAAAACTAACTAGTTATTAAAGATAGAATTCTCAAGAAATAAAAGATGGGGGAAGATCTAGAAAAAAATGAAGCAAAATGGTTATCCACTACTAAAAATTTATTCCTATGGGGACAGCTATTATTTCTAACTCTTGGCCCCATTCCCTTCCCCCTCAAAGCAGTTAACTCTGCAGATGGAGAGGTATCTATATTTTGCTATTATAGGAATTTGGGGCAAGGCCCTGACTGAGCTATCTCTTTCTTATTCTAAAGGACTGAGAAGGGGAGAGGAAGATGTGTAGACTTTTATGCATTTAAGTCTATTTCCAGTACATTTCTAGGAATCTATGTTTGTCGGAAGAATAGCAAGGTTAAAATAAAGATGTCTCCTCAAGGGGCTTGGCCGACATCAGTCCCATCTTCACCCTAACTTCTCCTTTCTCCAGTTTGTTTGGAGGTAAACAAGCTGAAATTTGCAGAGGAGACCCTTCAGTCAAGAGGGTAATGGAGGAACAGATTTTTCAGTAAACATGCTATACTACTCAATAATTTGACTTGTAGCTCGAGGGATGCAGACTTTCTTTAATTTAAAGACTTAGGAATAAAGCTTGGGTCCAGAATGTAGTTGCCCCATGCTACTCCTACAGCTGCCTAAAATACAAACACGCAGGAGAGAGCACTACAAACTTAAGACTACAGAGAGTAGGGCAGCTCCTCCCAGGAGGAAAAAAAAATTGAGGATAAATTCAAATCCCCAGGCCAAAAAAAGGCAAGAGGGGTATTAGTTTAGCCCTAACTCTTATTTACCTGGCTCTTTAAATGTCTTTGTATATGTCCAGAAGGAGCTGAAGGAAGAAGGATGTTTTCTGCTACAGAGAAGAGAAACTGAAGGCTGCTTCTACAGGACCAGCACTAGGGGGCACCGGAGCAAAGTATACTGAGCATGACCTGTGAGACTGCCAAAGAGCTTCAACTCTGGAAATTAGGGGAACAGAGGAAATACCCATTGGTGAAACCCAGTGCACTTCCATTTCAAATAAAGATCTAATCCTGTTCTTGATACAGTCTTCTCATATACTTCATTTTACAAAGTAGTGTTCACTGTTGAGTTAAATTATAACTTGAATTTAAACTTCAAATATAACTACCATTCATAATTCCCTGAAAGACGGTGTTCATGACAATAGAGAAGAAAAATAAATTTTAGAAAAGTATTTTCTAAAGAGCAATTTGACAATATGTATTAAGCCTCAGAAGTATGTACAATCTTTGACCAAGCAATTTCATTTCTAAGAATAAAAAGATGAAATAATGTAAAACACAGAACAAGCTTTTGCACCAGAATGTCCATCAGAGAATTAATTTTATTTGTTAAAATGTTTACACAACCTAAATATCCAAGAGAGAAGAGTGGTAAAATAAATTACGGTATAGCTACACTATGGACTACCATGCATACATTAAAAATATTATCTATAAACATTTAATAAATGAAGAAAATGTTAATTGAGGAGACACAAATTTATAAATATATCATGATCTTAATAAAGCTGAAAAATATGTAAGAAAAAGTACTAAAAGAAAATATACCAAAATATTAACAGTGATTATCCACAGGTGGTAAGATTTGGATTTTTTTTACTTACACAGTTTTTACAATGAATATGTACTCAAGTAAAAGATCTTAAATTTATGAAAACCACTCTACCATAATATTTTATACCCGAACTAATAAGCATAATTTATTAACTAAAAATGTAAGTGATCTCTTCAGAGATTTAAATGAGTTTCTATAAATATAACAATGAATAGAGAAAAACAGAGCAGTCTGGTGGCTAGCTCCCTCATTAGACAAATGGGTCATTACATATTAATATACTTATTCAACAACAAAAAACAAAATTAATTCATGTAATAAGACTTTCAAATTGTCTCTACATAATCAGTATTACAAATGTTAAATATATAGACACAAGGGTCTGCTGTATTACATTTAAATTTCAGGGAACAAATTAAAGGGGGGAAGAAAAAGAAAAGAGAATTTTAAGTGCATCATTAGCAAAGTCATCCATATACTTTAACTCACTCACTGACATTACAAACTAAGTCATTTAAAATCACAGTAACTTCTCACTTAAATATCTTTAAGGATACAGAATGATGACAGAGAACTGCTATGCGATTTAACTTTTCAATACCTAACTGAAAAGAGGTATTGCTAATTTGTGTTCAGTGAGGAGAAAATTTGTTTTTTACAAAACCCAACCACAACAAAAAACTATAAATGTAGTTGTGATAAAAGCTTAATAATATAAAATTTTAAAGAGTACTAACAGAAAGACACTAGATTGAGATTCAAGAGACTTGTGGTTTTAGACAAGTCTCAATTTTTATAAGCATTAGGTTCCTTATCTGTAAAATGGGATTACAATAACATCCACTTTACAGGATTATCAAGAATATTTAATTAAATTAGAGCATTTATATTAAAGTGATTAACAAAATGTAAAATATCAACAAGGTAAAAATAATAATGTCTCCTTCTAGGCCTTACCTAAAACAAAAAAGTTTCATCAGATCATTTCCAAATTCTCTTACAGATCTAATATTACATTTACAAACAAGAGAATAATGATGCTACAGCAAATAATACGGAGCATAGCACTTTTCCAGTATTCATCCAAGTCAAACAACTCAGTGAATTATATGTGATAAACCAAAACCTAAGATTAGGATGGAAAAGCAAGGGTTTTTGTATCAGTAGTTTTTAAAAATTAATTTTTGTGATATTAATATCACTGTTAAATATAACCAACAAAAACAACCCCTCAAAGGTATCAAAAGGTATAAAGCGAAAGGTCAATTTCTCTCCTTATGCATGCCCCCAAAGAATTTCTATTTCCCAGAGGTAACCACTGTAAAGATTTTTGGATATTTATCCAGACATCCTTGGTATAACAGTTATTAAGCTCAGCATAGATTGCAGAATTCTAGAGCTGGAAAAGTTTGGCCTAATACAACTTTTAACTTCATAAGAACTTATCTGAAATACAGATAAGTGATTTTTCACTTGTTATTAGTATCTATAAAGCCCTTTACAACTGATAAAGAGCTTTGATATAAATTATGTTTTAAAATTATTTGAGTGACTTGTCTCAAGGTTATTTATACAAGTTAATGATATGGCTGAGACTATATTTAGGAAGTTGGTATCCTATCAAGTGAGATGCTAATAATATAGATCATATGTGTACAAAGCTTATACTTGTGGCTTTTAAATTTTTAGAGATATCCTACATCACAAAGGGGATTAGAGAGTTTGGCAATTCTTTACCTTCTGACTACTATAAGTAAGAATCATTAAAATAATTGTTTTAAAAGGAGGAATATTAGCAATGAAACAACATTAATTTTTTTTTTTTTTTGGCTGTGCCTGCAGTATACAGAAGTTCCGGACCAGGGACCAAACCAGTGCCAGAGCAGCAACCTGAGCCACTGCAGTGACACCAGATCCTTAAACCATTGAGACACCAGGGAACTCCCAAAGCATTAATTTTTAAAGTTTGCATGGATCCTGAAGATTAATGTTTTTCAAGATTATCACTTTGAGAGAACCACTTTTAAACTATAGACACAAGTGATATATGATTACTGAGTACACTTTGGTTCACAAAAAATACCAATAACTTCAAAGTGAGAAGAAATAACCAGAGAAACACCTAAGTAAGGAGAATTTCACATGTGATATAAATGCACATAAAATTATAAATAGAAATCAACTGAACCATAAAGCAGGTAAAAGATACTCTGGCATTCTTTCTGGACTAAAGAATATCAGTGCTGGCCTCAAAATCTGCACTGCCACTGGGGCAATGACAACTACAAATTCTGTAGTACAATTTTTATTGGGAGAATTTACCAGATGAAAATTAAACAGAAAGGCAGGACTCTCAGAATAATTCTATTTTAATAGGAAAAATACTGAAAATCTTCAAAGAGGTAGGTCCAAAAGAGAGATTCTCACTCTAATTATGGAATCTAGTTGTAAAAGGACAAAATGTAAATTAAATTTAATGGAGGAAATAACCACTCATTATGCTAAAGTTTTAGGCTAGTAAATATTCCAAAGTTACTAAAATGCAATTACCAACATTCAGCTAAAATACAAGTAACTCAGATAACCAAAATGATCTCAGTGGGAAAAAACTGAATACAAAAATCAACCTGGTGAAAAAAATCAGAATAACATTTTGTATACATATAAGCTCTTGCTTTCGAATTTTATTTTATTTATTTTTTGTACTTTTTAAGGCTGCACCCATGGCATATGGAAGTTCCTGGGCTAGGGATCCAATTGGAGCTGCAGCTGCCGGCCTACACCACAGCCACAGGAACGCAGGATCCAAGCAGCGTCTGTGACCTACACCACAGCTCACAGCAATGCCAGATCTTTAATCCACTGTGTGAAGCCAGGGATCAAACCTACATACTAGCTGGGTTTGATACTGCTGAGCCATAATACTAACTCCTCATATTTTATTTCTTTGGTTTTTTTTTTCAAGGCCACACCTGCAGCACATGAAAGTTCCCTGGCTAGGGGTTGAATCAGAGCTACACCTGCCAGCCTATGCCACAGCTAAATCAATGCTGGATCTGAGCTGTGTCTGTGACCTCCGTCACAGCTCAGGGCAATGCTGGATCCCCAACCCACTGAGCAAGGCCAGGGATTGAACCCTCATTCTCATGGATGATAGTCAGATTCTTTTCCACTGCTCCACAATAGAAACTCCCAGGAACTCATCAAATTTTAAATTATTTATACCCCATCTCCTTTAATCTTATACTAAAGAACATTTCATAAAAAATGAAAATGTAATACAGTTTTAAAGTGGTTTTTGTTACCAATAAAAGGTTTACTTTTTGTTTTTTAAGACTGAAGTTATTAATAAAATAGGAAAAACCTAAGCTAACCAATACATAACTGTCCTTTTAACCGAAAATGAACAAAACCCCCAACTACCTCCAAAGGCACAGAAATCCTCAAATTATTAATTAGAAAGGACAAAAAGAACAAAAATTTCTTTCTTTGAGAAAAGACTACTCCATATCAAGCAGGTGATTCTATATGGAAATGTATTAGTGTTCTTTAAGTTGAATCACTTCTGTTTTACTCCATATCAAGCAGGTGACTCTATATGGAAATGTGTTAGTGTTCTTTAAGTTGAATCACTTCTGTTTTTTAAGTTGAGGATACATATATATCATAGTATTTTTATTTGGTTTATCAAGTGTTTGCTCTTTAATTATATGTTTAAGCCTCTCTGGCTTCATAAGACAACTGTAACATTTGTTTTATATTTATTGCATGTAACTGCAACATATAAAATTTTTTTTTAGTCTGATTTCTCTTCATGGTTCTATTCATGGTTAATGGTTTTCTTTATAGCAAAATTGTTTTTTACTATGAGCTCATTTTTCTTAAAGCTTTATGGAAAATTCTTTGAGACAAGTTCCTTTAGAATGGATTTATATTCGATTCTGTTATGTGCTTGGAGACACCACCACTATATAACATTTTACTTAAATAAAAATCTTAATTTTTCTGTGTGTGTGGTTTTTTTTGGGGGGGGGGGTGCGCAGGGCTGTGCCCAGGGCATGCAGAAGCTCCTGGGACAGGGATCGAACCCAGGCCACAGCACTGACAACACTGGGTTCTTAACCCACTGAGCCACCAGGGAACTCCTTTTTTCTTTTTTTTAAATGGACCACAGAAATAGTATGAATTTAACATGGAAACCTATGTAGAAGCTAGTTCATGGTTAAAAACTGTCATGGAGACTTATTTTCTTCCCTTTAATTAATGACAAACATTAAGCCAGGCTGTTTTCCTTCTATTCCCCCATGAATGGAACTGGTATGGGTTTATTTCTAATTTATCCTCATGTTGGGAGTAGCTCTTTAGAATCCCAACTTTATTAGGGAGATATGTTACCTATCAGACATTTCTCCTTGGAAGGGCCTTAGCATTTGTCTAGATTAGAAAATATCCTTAAGGTTTCAGTACTCTGACTCTCTTGGATCCTAGTTTCACTTAACCATTGGTTTGTATTTTCTCTTTTGCTTTGCATAGTCATGGATAGATTAAAAATTAAAATATAATTTTTTAAATGCAATATTATAAGACATTTAAAAATAGAATGTTGTTAATTTGGGCCCCAAGCTGCTATGATGCCAGAACTGAAAGCTACATACTATTATTGTCTTTCAGTATTATTCTTTTTCACAGGACATCACCCATCAGAGCTCTTGTGGTTTCAGCTACAGTTATTTCTTATAATAATTTAAACTTTGTGTATATAAACAACTCTGTGTTTATTACTCAAAAAACTGTTTATCTTCCAAAGGAGTAAAATATACTTACAGGATAAAGCAAGAATTGATAACAATAATTATTATATATTTTATTAAAAATTATAATTTATTATAATAATTGATAAAATAAACTATTACACAATGAGTTAAAGAAAGTTATTTTGTTTTAGTAATAACCCTTCTGCCTACAGAAACTCTTACTTACTTTGGAAGGAGAACCATCAGTAATTTTCACCAACTGCCAAAGAATCGAGTAATGGGAACACTGCAGTGCCTGTACGACTATCTGTATCAAATAAAAAATTCAAACAAATGAGACATAATTTACGTTTGCACATTAAGAGAAAAACATTTATCAGTTTTTATCTTACAATAAGATTTCAAATCCAAATTTTTATACAATTAATGGGAATGTATAAAAGAATAGTTAAAAAAAGACAAACCAACATACCAATCTAGAGAATAGAGATATAATGTGTCTTGATAAACATGGATCCAAATGACAATATGCTTTAAAGAAAAATGGACTGTTATGAATACTTTGCCTTAGATTTTTAAGGGGAAATTTAAAAAACTGTTTTTATCCAAATTTTATACTGAAATAGTTATTTTGTTTTAAATAATTTTTAATATGGACTATAACACTCAGACAGAAATGTACATAAAACAAACAAAATTTAATGACTGAAATATATGAAGAAAATCCAGTGTCACAGATTAGTCTCCAGGGATAAACGTGGATATTCTTTGATATGACACCAACATTCCAATTTACATCTGTGAGAGAATTAGAATAAATAAAACAAATGACATCTCCCTCTTATTATGAAAATAGTGTGAGATTATGAGCCTGGCTTGGAAATCCTCCAGGGTCTCGGGACCACACTTTGAGAATCACTGCTGTAGGAAAAGGATTGCTGGGTCAAATAAGGTGTATTTATAGTAGATAGTGCCAAACTTTTGTCCAAAGTGACTGTAATAGTCTTTGACAGTTCTTGTAGCTCCATGTTTTTACCAATATGTGATATCATCAGATGTTTTAAATCTGGTGATTTGATTATGTATGAATACTACCTTAATGTGGTATTTATTTAATTACCAACGGAGATGAGCACCTTTTCATTTTTTTTTTTAAAGTGGCATTGAATTCCTGTTTTGTGAAATGTTTATCCCTATTTTTCATTAAAAATTTTTTTTTGGTCTTTTTATCTTTTCCAGGGATGTCCCCGCAGCATATGGAGGTTCCCAGGCTAGGGGTCGAATCGGAGCTGTAGCCCCTGGCCTGTAGCCCCTGGCCTATGCCAGAGCCACAGCAACGCGGGATCCAAGCCGTGTCTGCAACCTACACCATAGCTCACGGCAACACCAGATCCTTAACCCACTGAGCAAGGCCAGGGATTGAACCTGCAACCTCATGCTTCCTAGTCAGATTCGTTAACCACTGAGCCACGACAGGAACTCCAATATCCTAATTTTTCAAAAAGACAAATAGAAGAATTTGGGAAAATAAAAACTGATTAAGAAATCATAATAAAAAAATTTCATTTTGGACAAGTCTTTTACTACATTTGTGTTTGTATACATGGTACATCTTTACTGCAATAAAACATCTGATAATATAATATTCCATTATTATAGTATTTCTATTATTTTCCACTCGATTAAACCAAGAACTGTAAAAATGCATCTATTTAGAGAATAAATCAAAAGAGAAATCAGTAATTGGAATGCTTCAGGAAGGAATATTAGCTGGTTTTACTTTAAAAATTTCATATTTCAGATCACACAAGCAAAAGATATTTCCAGTGCACCTACTTGGCACTGAAAATAACTCATTAGAATCAGAAGGGTGAGTGGTGTTGCTTTTCATGTAATACTATTGAGGTGTCGGGGTTTTATTAAACATAATAACTAAATGATTGATTCATGTCAGAATGCCAGAAATAAGACCAATGAAACATTGTCATCTTATGAACATTAACGCTAAAGAAATCATCTTACTATACTTAGGAGATACTCAATACAATATGCCTCTGATCTTGAGACACCTTTTGCTAATCTCTAATTTATAACAGAAAGTACTAAAGTAGTAAAGTGGTTTATATGAAAGAAAAAGATTTAAAACTTTTTACTGAATTTGAAACAACGTGCCTTGTTAAATTACTAGAACAGTGATATACAAATTAATATTAATCAAAAGAAAATTAAGGGACTTCCCATCATGGCTTAGTGGTTAACGAATCCAACTAGGAACCATGAGGTTTTGGGTTCAATCCCTGGCCTTGCTCAGTGGGTTGAGGATCTGGCGTTGCCCTGAGCTGTGGTGTAGGTTGCAGACACGGCTCAGATCCTGCATTGCTGTGGCTCTGGCGTAGGCTGGTGGCTACAGCTCTGATTTGACCCCTAGCCTGGGAACCTCCATATGCCGCGGGAATGGCCCTAGAAAAGACAAAAAAAAAAAAAAAAAAAAAAAAAAGAAAAAGAAAAAGAAAATTAAGAAAAGAAAGAAAGTAATGTTGAAGAACTGCTCTATTTTGGCTATATTTAACCTAATCATCAAAATATCACTTCCTTTCTTTCTACATTTCTATTGACATATATATTAGGAATTATTTAAAATGTGTTCCAAAGTTGCACACAAGTTTCTTAGACATGGTTATGAGAGAAGAGAGATATCTGGTCGCTTCAATGCCTATTATGACTTCCAATAGAGAATCCTCATTTTAATTTTAATGTATTGATGTTCATCATAAGTTTACTTTAAAAGGGCTCCAATGCATTATTTTAAAATAAAAAGCCCACTCTCATTGACTGGGAAGCTTTTTGCTTTCTCACAGGTATAATTATATAACAATATAGCCGAACACAATTCAAAAGAAATTCAGAATTCTTCCTTCCAGGCTTTGTATCAGTCATATTGATTTTACCTTCCATACTAGCAATGTTATCCTAATTTGTTCAAAAGTCATTTATCTAGCAAATTCAAGAAGAACAAGCAATAAAAAACTGAAAAAGCCAAAAGAGATTATTCTAACCTATGAGAAGCACAGTCTTTATGCCTTTTCTTGACTAATGTTGCTCTGACCTCGAGAGGATCTTCAAGGTGTATTGTACACTTCTGGGACAAAAAACAGTTAAGAAGTAGGGCTGCCTTCTCCATCTCTTCCTCCTCTATCTGCCATCAGGATAACAATACCCTAGGAGAGCAGGGTCCCTGAATGACTTGGCAGCGCAGCAACAGCCCACTTCCTTTAATTGTGCTTTATGGTTATAGAAATGAGAAATAAATTTCTATTGTGTTAAGCCACTGAGATAGAGATTAATCTATTATAGCTGTTATCATTACCTTAACCAACAAATTCCTTTTTATTAACCCCTTTTATTTCTTTTTTGGCCTCTCCAAGGCACATGGAATTCCCTCGCCAAGGATCAGACTGGAGCCGGAGCTGCAACCTACATGGCAGTGTGGTAATGCTGGATCCTTTAACAAACTGTGCAGGTTGGGGGATCAAACCTGTGTCTTGGCACTGCAGTGCTGCTGATCTGGCTGTGCTACTGCAGGAACTCTGCCCTTTTTCTTTCTTTCTTTTTTTTTTTTTGTCTTTTCCCATTTCTAGGGCTGTTCCCACGGCATGTGGAGGTTCCCAGGCTAGGAGTCAAATCAGAGCTGTAGCCGCCTGCCTACGCCAAAGCCACAGCAACGTGGGATCGGAGCCGTGTCTGCAACCTACACCACAGCTCACGGCAACGCCAGATCCTTAACCCACTGAGCAAGGCCAGGGAGAGAACCCAAAACCTCATGGATCCTAGTCAGATTTGTCAACCACTGAGCCACGACGGGAACTAATCTGCCCTTTTTCCTAATAATTACTTTTACGTATTTAAAGGAGTTAGCTCATTATCTTTGATTAACATTGAATCAATAACAATCATTCAACCTGAAGCTAATGATATATCTTGAAGATGGAACTGAATTATTACATGTAAGTAAAGGCCAAGAGATAAGCTCTTAGAATGTTTAAGTTTAGGAGTTCCCTGGTGGCTCAGCAGGTTAAGGGCCTGGTGTTGCACTGCTGTGGTATAGGTTGGATCCCTGGCCCAGGAACTTCCACATGCTATTGTGTGGCCAAAATACCCAAACCAACCAACCAAACAAAAAAGAATGTTTGTTTAGAACAACTGAATTTGCCTGATAATAAAATCTGATAAGAGACCAACAGGAAAAAATGATTATGCATATGTAAATATGCATGTGTAGATACATGTTATCTACACATACAGGATAAGTTTAAAGTTCTGAAAATCCACATGGTTGGGATAAATTTGAGCTCTGACTGAAGGGGAAGAAGGATCAAATATTTTCGTGGACAGTGCATGATAGAAGAGTGTTAATTCACTTTTATTTAACAATAATAGTCTATTTCTGATATCCAAAATTAGTCTTTATCACATTTAGACTAGGTTAATGTGAATGACAATTATATCCCCTAAAAGAGTCTTTAGGTACAAATTACAGTTTCACCAAAAAGGCTGTAAGACTGGCAAATAAGTACATGCAAAGATGTTCAATATCATTAGCATGAAGGAAATATACATTAAAAGCACAGCGAAACACCACTACATATCTACTAGGACAACTAGAGTAAAAAACACTGACAATATCAAGTGCTGATGAGGATGCAGAACAACTGGAACTCTTATACATCACTCACAGAAATGCAGAATGGTACAGCCACTCTGGATAACTGTTCGGCAGTTTCTAATTAAGTTAACCATACACTTACCATAAGGGCCAGCAATTACACTCTTGGGCATTTACTTTAGAGAAATGAAAACACAGTTCAAACAAAAGACTGAACACAAATATTCATAGCACTCTTCATTGTGATAGCCAAAAGATGGAAACAATCCACATTGTCTTTCAATAAGTGAATGGATAAACTGTAGCATTTCTAAAAAATGGAATACAACTGAGCAGTAAAGACAAAGCAACTAGTGAGTCACATAACAGCTTGAATTAATCTCAAAGGCATTATATTCAGGTTTATATACTCTTTAATTCCATTTATTTGGAAATCTCAGAAAGACAAAGCTATAGTGATGGAGAAAGATGATTGGTTTTGACGGGTTGTAGATGGTATAAGCATATGACTATAAAGATATAATATGAAGTGTAGAGGATGATAAAACTGTTCTGCATCCTGACTGTGGTGGTGACTACATAAATATGTATATGTCAAAATTCATAACTTTATATAAGGAGATCAAATCAGTTTTTCGGTATAAATAATTAAAAATAATAATTGATATGGCAAAGAGTTTGCAGTAATACTTTTATTGAGAAAATGCTAAGCAAAAACAGTAAAGCAAATCATAGCAATATAAAGTAACAATTCTTTAATAAAAAGGAAAGATTCCTAAATCTTTGGAATGTGCTTTGGGAATGAGATCATCTGCTGTGTTGTATTACCAACAGTCATACTATACTAAAGATTAAAAAAAAAAAATCATTACAAGATAGATCAACTCAGGTAAAAAAAAATTCCAACAGTAAAAGGTTTTACATTTAGGTTCATGGCCTATTTTGAATTAACTTTGTATATGGTGTGAATATGGATTAAGGTCCATTTTTTGCATATAAATATCCAACTATTTCAGCATTATTTGTTGAAAGATCATCCTTTCTCCAAAGAACTGCGTTAGTACCTTTGTCAAAAATCAATTGGCCATTCATGTGTGGATCCACATCTAGATTCTCCTTTGGTCTATGTCTATCCTTTCTTCAATATTACACTAAATTACTGTTCACAGTCTTAAAATTAGGTAGTATAAATCTTCTAATTTTTTTTTTTCAAAATTCTTTTGGTTATTTTAATTCTTCTGCCTTTCCATATAAATTTTAGAATAGTTGTCAATTTTCTACAAGAAATCCTGTGGAGGATTTTAACTAGAATTATGTTAAATCTAAGATCAGTATGAGCAAAACTGACATGTTAAAAATACTGAGACTTCTAATTCACAAACATGGTATATCTTCATTTATTAAAATTTTGATTTCTTTCATTAGGCTTTTATAGCTTTCAGCATATATACATCTTGCACATATTTTGTTAGATTTATTTCTAGGGTTCATGAGTAAACAACTGGGGGGTTTGTCTTAAAAATTTTTACTTATTTACTTTAAAAAAGACTTTTTTTCCTTTTTAGGGCCACACCTACGGCATATGGAAGATCCCTGGCCAGGGTTCAAACCTGAGCTGCAGCTGCTGGCCTACGCCACAGCCACAGCAACATACTATATGAGCTGTGTCTCTGACCTATACAATACCTCAAGGCAACGCTGGATCCTTAAGCCACTGAGCAAGGCCAGGGTTTTAACCCTCATCCTCATGAATACTAGTTGGGCTTGTTACCACTGAGGCACAACGGGAATTCACCAAAAAATTTTTTTTGGCCGCCACATGCAGTGGCGTCATGCGGGATCTCAGTTCCCAGGCCAGGGATTGAACCCGGCCTATAGCAGTGAAAGCACTGAGTCCAAACTACTAGACCAACAGGGAACTCTCCCCTTATTTTCTTTCTTATTCAAGTGTAGTTGATTTACAATACTGTATTTGTTTCAGGTGTACAACACAGTGATTCGACATTTTTCTAGCTTACGTTCCATTTAAAATTATTACAAAACAATGGCTGTACTTCTGTGCTGTATCCTTGTTGTTTATCTATTTTATACATAGCAGTTTGTATCTCTTAATCCCCTACCCTTATCTTGCCTTGCCCCTCCCCTCGTCCCTTTCCCACTGGTAACTGCTAGTTTGTTCTCAACATCTGAGTCTTAACCGGTTTTTCAACTTAAAAAAAAATAGGAGTACATGGTAAAATATCCAACAGCCCAAGTTTCTTAACCACTACAAATCTCTAGTTTTCCACCAAAGCCACTGTTAACAATTTCTTATGTATCATCCCAGAAATAAGTCTGTCATTTAAAAGGTATGTATACAGATCTTATCACCATTTATATATATATACTGTTTTGCTCCTTGCCTTTTCCATTAAATTTCTTCTCACATAGAATATATGATATCAACTCCACTCTTTTATTTATAGCTGCATAGCATTGCGCAGAATTAAAACAATCCTGCCATAGCTAACCAGTCCTCTGTTGATGGATATTTAGATTATTTCAACTTTTATTTTTTTATTTTTTTGTCTTTTCTAGGGCTGCTCCCACGGCAAATGAAGGTTCCCAGGCTAGGGGTCTAATCGGAGCTGCAGCCGCTGGTCTACACCAGAGCCACAGCAACGCCAGATCTGAGCTGAGTCTGCAAACTACACCACAGCCCACGGCAACGCCAGATCCTTACCCCACTGAGCAAGGCCAGGGATCGAACCTGCAACCTCATGGTTCCTAGTCAGATTCCTTAACCACTGCGCCATGAGGGGAACTCCTCAACTTTTATTTTTATTTTATTTTTTTGCTTTTTAGGGCTGCACCAACGGCATATGGAAGTTCCAAGGCTAGGTGTTGAACTGGAGCTACAGCTGCTGGCGTACACCACAGTCATAGCGACATGGGGCCTGAACCGCGTCTGTGACCTATACCACAGCTCACAGCAAGAGCAGATCCTTAACCCACTGAGCGAGGCCAAGCATTGAACCCACAACTACATGGATACTACTTGGATATGCTTCCACTGCACCACAATGGGAACTCCTAGATTATTTCAACTTTTAACTTTTTTATAAATAATTCTGCAATGAACATCTTTTTACCTACATCTTTGTATATGTGCCCAAGTACATATTCATAGTCTAAATTCCTGGAATTACAAATGCTCAATGAAGGATACATTCACTTTAAATTTTGGTAGAGACTGACAAATAACCCTCTAAAAGGATTATACTAATTTATTCTCACAGGGGTATTTGAAAGTACACAAATATTAAAAAAAAAATGAAAACAACCAAACAACTCCATTAAGTTTTCTGATGCATACATATGTTGAGAATTATTGGAACAGAACCTAGATTGGACAGAGGGTAAAACTGGGGTTACTGAGACAGCCAGTTACTACCATGATCCACAGAGAAAATATGAAAAATTAAACTAAGGAAATGGTAGCAGGGCTGGAAGAACAATGGCAAGAAGAGAGATTAAGGAGGCAGAATTTTTAAAAAGATCAAAAGTCTCTTCAGATTAAACACGACTTCTAATATATCCTTATACCCTCAGGGCCTGACATTCAAACACATTTTTGGTCAATAACGACCATATGTGTGTGTGTGTGTGTGTGTGTGTGTGTGTGTGTGTGTGTGTGTGTGTGTGTGTGTGTGTGTGTTTGGGAGAGAGGTGGTTGTGAAGAAGTCCCAAAAGATTATGATATGGCATGCCTAGGAATAGTCAGAAGTGGGTAACTGAAATAATTTCTAAGCCCAGACAAAGAAATAGTGTGTAGTCTACCAAGGACAGCATGACTTCTAGAGAAAACAAGACCTCACTATTTATATAGTAAGCTTTATTATGATCGAGAACAATAGCTTGATAAAATTAAACTCAACCCCTGTATCATGTTCTGCCTAAAGAAATTTATTGATTTCCAGTTCACGATGACTGATTAAATACCAGAATCTAATTTTTCAATTCTCACTGAAAAAACATAGAAGTTTGGAAAAAATAAACACACAAAATTGGACTGTGATGACCATTGTACAACTATTAATTCATTGAGTAATAAAAAAATAAACACACAAAATAGTAAGAGTTTAATATGGGGCAAAAATCTGAAGGCATGGGACACTATAAATAGTAGTAGCAAATTAGCAGCAGAAAATTTGAAAATGCACTGAAAAGAGTTTAAAACCTTGGTTTAAGCGCGTATGCAATAGTTATGAGACCTCAGGCAAGTTATTTAATCTCTTTATGCTTCAGTTTTGTAATCAATAAAATGAGAATAATGATATATATCTCATAGGGCTATCATGAGGCTTCAACAAATGTATGCATATAGACTCATACCTGGTACATAATAAGTACAAAACATAAGTTTTCTATTATTGATGCCTTGATAGGCCCAAAGTTACTTCTTCTTTTCTGATTTCTAAAGTAAGCCTCAATATCCAAACCAATCCATCCACAGCTGTTTCTGGGGTGGTTTTTAAAGGAGCTGCAACAGAAGGATGAGGCTTTCCCTTTTTCCAAAAAATAAAAGCATAAAAAAAAAAATCTGTGCAGCCAATGACTATCTTTTATGTAGAAAAAGCAAAATGGATATTTTATTCATCCTTTTAGTAAACAGACAAACTTTTCTCAACATTTGTACAGTTCTGAAAAAATCTTGGTCACCAAAAATGTTTTATCTGTGAATTTAGCAATTGCTAGGCTCCAGTTAGGGGGGCTGGGGTCTCACTTTCTTCCAGAAACGTGAGTTTCACTGGAAGTGAAGGGGCAGGAATGACTGGACTGTCCACCACGCCAGCCCTATCCACCTGTGGTTCTGGCCAGGGAGCAAGCCGGGAAGTGCCCTGGCACCTGCACAGATTGATCCTTTGCTTGAGTTTCATGTGGAAAACAGATGCTTAGAACTGTAGACTACCACGCAACGGGAAAGGCTTAATATCTACTCCAATGGGTTTCCAGTTCAGTTTGAAGTCAATCGAATTTTTGTATTTTCAGTGTCTCCTTGATTGGTTTTGCTAGTAATTCTGTAAATTGTACATTTGCAATATGAGCTTTTTTTCCTTTTGTACAATTTGAAACTTTTCGATAATTCAACTTAAAAAATTATTTTAACAATAGCTTGATTTTTTTAAACTGTGGTTTTACATGTTCTACCATAATAGTTAAAACAGTTCTGGCATGAGAAAAGATAAATCATGGAAAGAGGAAGGAAAAAAAGAATTGTTAATTCTGAAGAGTGGGTCTGTGAAACTTGAAATGGTTACCATCGAAAATGAATAGTCAAGCATTTATGGACAGTATACAGTTCCCCCAAATAGTAAGTTTTAAGGTTATCTTCAAAAATGTTGAACATCACTGAGCGTTAACAATAGCAAATATTTTGGTAGTTCTTTAATATCCTTGCTCTAAAGGGGTATTTTCTTGGATTCTAAACGAAAGGAATAGAGTTAGAATCTAAAAAAGCAAGCTTTTGTGGGTCCTATGAAGAAATGGTTGAATTCAGTCAGGGCTTGGATTTTCAGTACCGGGTATCTAAAGAGATGGTTCTAAGAGCTGCTAAATGGTAAATAATCTCTAATTGCTTAAACGAATAAGAGTACAATCTACCAGTGCAAATCGCATACACATGATTAAAGTTTCCAAGGAGTTCCCATCGTGGCTCAGTTGTAATGAACCTGAATAGTATCCACGAGGATGTGGGTTCAATCCCTGGCCTTGCTCAGTGGGTTAAGGATCCAGCATTGCCATGACCTGTCGGGTAGGCTGCAGACAGATGTAGCTCGGATCCTGCATTGCTGTGGCTATGGCGCAGGTAGGCAGCTACAACTCTGATTTGACCCCTAGCTTGGGAACTTCCTTATGTTGCAGGAGCAGCCCTAAAAAGAGAAAAAGAAAAAGAATGTTCCCAAGAAGTTAACAAAGGTAAAGCAAATCTCATATAAATATGTTCTCTTACTCAAAGAAATTAAAGGGGTAAATGATACATATGCAGTAAAAATAATTAACAGAAAACTGACAAAACCACAAAAGACAACATTGTGAGACTGAAACAAATCAGATCTAAGACAATAAATGATGGTATGGTGAATTAAAAATAAATTTAAATATAGTTGTAATTTCCAGATGAAATGGAAAGTGCTACTCTTATTCTTGTCATGAGGAAAATGAAACCAAAAAAAGAATATCCTAAACTCTATCATTCCCCTTTAAACTTTGAAGCACAGCTTTGCACAGCAATTACAGTTGGCTACTGAAAAGTTTGAGATGGAGAGAGATAAAAGTTGAAGAGTCAGCAATAAATGGAAGAAAAACAACAAGGTCATATATTTAGCCTTTCCCCACAAACTACAATAAAAACACCTAACAGAATCAGGGACATGTGTTATTAAGAGAGACTACAAAGTAGAGATTAAAGACATGAATTAAGGCAACTTAAAAGAGTTAATCATCAATAATAAAGCAATGCTTCTGGGATTAATTTTTAATGTAAAATTAAAAATTTGTTATACCTATTGATTTTTTTTGCTTTAGTATAATGAAGTACCTTCTAAGCATTCCATATTACTAAAATGGGAATGGATGAGTTCACCTCTAAGCACCATCTGTACCTAACTATGCGGGTTGGTATTTTAGTCTACATGAATGAATGTCTGCAATATACAAAATAACCCTTAATTCTTAACAAAATACTGTTATTGTTAATAAGCAATAATTACAATTGTTAATTAATAATTAGCAACTTAATTCTCATACAGAATTATTATATTCTCAATTCTGTGTATGATAACTAAGTTGACTATTCTCTCTTTCAGACTAGAGAAAGTTTGTTGAATTCCTGCCCTTCCCATGCCAACTTATAAATGAATGCAAAAAAGTCTAAAATCTGCTAAAGGCCTCCACACTTATTTAGCTATGATTCTACTGCAAAAGACTAAGCCATTATATAAGGCTGTACAATACCTAGGACAATGACTGACAAAGAGCCATAATCAGAAATCTTCATTATATTAAATCGATGTTTTGAAATTGCTATTGTAGTTATTAATGGTAGTTTTCCTAAAAGAGTAATAATGTTTACCTCACAGTTAAATATTAATATTAAACTTTTGCTACATTATAAAGGTTTTCTATTTTTTTCTGCTAAAATCTGAAGATACACTATACCTATCCATAACATTCAATAATTCTCAAAGGAGGCAGCTGCCGTTAAGAATTATCAACTGCTTTCTATCAAAGGCTTTTGAAAATCATACATGATCTCAGAAAAGCTTAGCTTTCTAAAATGACAAAAAGGAGTATCAATGAACTCCTACCTGTTCTGGCATAGCTCCATGTTCAATTCCAGTCTTCAATAATCTGTAGCAATTACCAAACAGATCCCATTTTGTGAGATCATGAGCACTAAAACAAACAAAAATGCATTAACTTTATTCTAGAGTGGAAGAAAACTGAAATTCTTTGAGTTCAGTTTCAATGGGGGAAGAATAAAGTAACTTCATTTTTTAGTAGAACTGAAAAAGATCCCTAAGGAAATGTTAAAGTCCCTAAGCTTAGAAAGAAAAAGAGAGAGTGAAAAAGAGAGAAAGAGAAAGAGAGAGAGAGAAAGAAAGAAAAAGAAAAAACAGGAAAGGGGGGAATGAGAGGGGGAAGTAGAAGAGAGAGGTGGATAGAGAAAGAGAGTGCAAACTGATACTCATTCATTCATTCATTAAGAGAAATCCACAACAATAAAACTGCCTATGTTTAAGTGAAAGTTACCATTTCTTTCTAGATTTTTTTTCTTTTGCTTTTTAGGGCCACACCTGTGGCACATGGAAATTCCTAGGCTAGGGGCTGAATTAAGGCATCAGCTGCCGGGCTATACCACAGCCACAGCAGCACAGGATCCGAGCCCTGTCTTCGACCTATATCATAGCTCATGGCAACACCAGATCCTTAACCCACTGAGTGAGGCCAGGGATTGAACCCTCATCTTCACGGATACTAGTTGGCTTCTTAACCCTTTGAGCCACAAAGGGAACTCCTATTTTTTTTTTAAAAGTGCATTTAAAGAAATCTATTCACAAATACAAAATATAAGTACATGTGTATTTTTGAAAAACAAATTTGTATTCACAAGATGGAGATAAAAAAAAGACAATGTCAGGGTAAATGAAATACTGCACAGCTCAAAAACCTTAATGTAGCTATTTACATGGGTTGAGGACTTCTGATCAAGATAACACTCACATTGGAGTTCCCGTCATGGTGCAGTGGTTAATGAATCTGACTAGAAACCAGGAGGTTGCAGGTTTGATCCCTGGCCTTGTTCAGTGGGTTAAGGATCTGGCGTTGCCATGAGCTGTGGTGTAGGTCGCAGACTTGGCTCAGATCCCACGTTGCTGTGGCTCTGGCATAGGCCACTGGCTACAGCTCCGACTGGACCCCTAGCCTGGGAACCGCCATATGCCACTGGAGTGGCCCTAGAAAAGGCAAAAAGACAAAAAAAAAAAAAAAAAAAAACCCAACAAAAAAACACTCACATTTGTAAATTCTCATGTATTCTACTACTAAAAATAGTACTATTACTGGTTAACTTTTATTTTCAAACGTCAAAAAATGTATATTATTTTTTGTCTTTTTAGGACCAAACCCATGGCTTATGGAGGTTCCCAGGCGAGGGGTCCAATGAGAACTGCAGCTGACGGCCTACACCACAGCTCATGCCAACACTGGATCCTTAATCCACTGAGCGAGGCCAGGGATTGAACCTGTGTCCTCATTGATGCCAGTCAGATTTGTTAACCATTGAGCTACAACATGAACTCCTCAAAATATTTTCTTAAATAAGAGTTTTGACACTGTCAACTTTATTTTCAGATGTTAAAGATTTTTTAAAATAAGGGTCTGTTTCTCCATGGAATTCCAAAAATGTACTTGTGTATATAGAAAAAGCTTAAAATATTAGATACTGCTTTTGAAATCTGAAATAGTCATTAAAGTAAAGGCTACACCTAAACATTCTCTTTCATGACAATGTTCTTTATTTTCTTTTTTATGGAGAAGATAAGGATGTCTTATTACAAGGGAAGTGCAAGTTACAGTTTGATAATAACACCTATTTCAAGGATCTGAGACCTTTTTTCCTTATCTAACTGCTCTGTCTACACAGTAAGAACACAAGAATAAACAAACAGAAAAACAAGAGCAAGTCAGGAAAAAAAGCTTATAGAAATAACTTTAATGGCTTTCTCCAAAATCTTGATTCTTATTTAGTAAGATTTCTAAGAGCTATCAACTGAAAATTATACCTCTAAAATGCTAGCTCAACTAATTTGTTAATAATACTGATTATCTTAAACTTTTACAGAGTACAGTATATACTCATTATTGAATAATAAATCTTACTCTTTAAGTAATTAAACTATAATAAAAACCTATAATTTATCTGGAGAAAATGCAAATAATAAAGGGAAAACATTGTAATCAATCAGTATGTTTTATGTTGATTAATATAGGTTATTCATTAAATCTACTTAAATAAATAAAATGACGTACTTGTGAAAAGAGGTTAACCGCTTTAAAGTAGAAAGAACATTGTAAATATCATCATCATCAGCTTCTTCTCCCTATAAACAAAAAGCAGATAGCACCTTATTATCATAACTTTACTCATTCTCAAATTTACATGAAAATCTATTAGTATTTACCGGTGAAAGAAAAATCTGTTTTATTATATAAATAGTACATATTCACTGCTGGCAAATAAGAAAATACAAATAAGCAAAAAACCAAAAAATAAAAAACATTCATAATTCCAATACCCAGAGATAACCACTTCTGCATTTTAAACAATGTCATAATCATGATTTGTACACTTCCCCAATTAATACTGTAGGAGAAATTCCTTGAAATTGCTGAGTTAAAGGATATGTATTTTAAAGAATTTAACAGTTATTTCAGTGATTTTTACCGATTGTTATATCTATAGTTTCAAAATCACAGTGAAAAGTTAAAAATGGTTGAAAAAGTTAAAAGTTAAAATTTAAAATTAAAAGTAGGGGAAAATTGATTGAATGGATTAAAAAGAAATCCTATCAGATTGGTCATCAGCACATAGAAAGCTGTGGGAATTCCAGACTATCTTACATAGATTGAAGGGAGAGGACAAAAGACAGGAATCAGAGAAATCACTGTAAAACTAACCAGCTGGAGATGCTTGCTGCTATCTTGGGCACACCACTGGTAGGCAGTCAACCTTTATAAGCACACTTAATTTTTATGTTTTATTCCTTAGCATATCATGATAGTTCAGTAATATTAAAGTGCAAATTAGGTCCCAGGAATAGAAAATGAAAAAAATGAATTAAAAAAGGCAGACCTTAAAAAGACTTTTCTTTAAAAGAGGGGAAAAAAACCTCCTGCCTTTTATGAAACAGGTTTTTAAAACAAAAATAAATATAACTAAGGCAGATCTATATAGGATGAACAATTACAATAATGCTGCTAAGTTCTGAGGCTGGTAGAGAATTCTGCTAGAGTTTATTTTAAAATGAAAATAATTTACAAATTCAGCTAGTCACCTTGAATAATTAGCCAAAATTATTAACAGGTACATATTAAATTTAAAATTTTGTTGTACTGTAGATTATCACAATATTGTAAATCAACTAACCTTCCAATAAAACTTTAAAAAATGAACAGAACAAAACAAAAAAACAGACCTCCTGTAATAGATCTTCCACAGAATGATTGAATCGATCTACAAACTCATCAATCAGTTGACTTCGAGCTATGTCCACTCTGTTCTGGATGGTATACTCTTCACTGCATAAGATGCTATAGGTTTTACTGCAGGCTTCTAGAACATCTGATTCCACATGTTTCTCCACAACAAACTTTATCTGCTTTAATAAAGCATCTAGATGCTGAGGAGGAAAAAAAAAAAGAAAATCTATGATATTTAGATTAATAACAAAAAATAAAATTAGGCTTCTGTCAAATAACAAATAAGCCTATATATTACATGAAAATAAAATAATCCAGTTAAATAAAACTGATTATAATAGCAGAATTTCAATTTCTTACCTTTTCCATTCTACCTGTGCTATAAATTTCTAGATCAAAATATTGTGGGATTTGTAGCAAGTTTGCTACCTTCTCTGCATCTGCAGAATACTAGAAGGAGAAGCAAAGAAAAAGTAACTAATAGTACAGTATCAGTGGCATATTATCATAAAACTGTAAATGAAACTGTACCTTTGAAAGCAACATAGGAAGTGTGATAATAAAATGCTCCGTCAATTTGTTTCTATCATCAATTTGAGTTTTCCTTTCTTTGGCAGTTAGCACCTAGAAATAAATTTAAATGGGCAAAGAATGAGTGTCATGTACTAACTTATAAATCTAGAATGTCACAAACAATGATGAAGCATTGAGAAATAATATATAAGCAAATTACTAAAATAAATACATCTAGTTTGGCGTTCCCATTGTGGCTCATCAGTTAACGAATGCAACTAGTTTCCATGAGGACGTGGGTTTGATCCCTGGCCTTGCTCAGTGGGTTAAGAGTCTGGCATTGCCATGACCTGTGGTGTAGGTTGCAGATGAGGCTCACATCTTGCACTGCTGTGGCTGTGGTGTAGGCCGGCAGCTATAGCTCGGATTCGACCCCTAGCCTGGGAATCTCCATATGCCACAAATGCGGCCCTAAAAAAGATAAAACAAAAAAAACAAACAAAACATCCAGTTTCATATAAATTGCTAGTAAACGTGTACTATTACTTTATTAAATACCTTCTTATTTTAGATAAATTGCTACTTTAGATTAAATAAAAACAAAACTATATATATATACACATATTTTGCTTTTTAGGGCCGCACCAGCAGCACATGGAGGTTCCCAGGCTAGGGGTGGAACTGAAGCTACAGCTGCCAGCCTACGCCATGGCTACAGCAACATCAGACCCAAGCCATGTCTGCGACTACACCACAGCTCATAGCAACACCCGATCCTTAACCCACTGAGCAAGGCCAGGGATTGAACCCGCAACCTCATGGTTCCTAGTCGGATTCCTTCCACTGACGGGAACTCTGCCACTTCTATTTTTATTTAAAAAAATTTCTGGTATTTTTATGTCCGCATCCGCAGCATATTGAAGCTCCCAGGCCAGGGGTCAAATCAGAGTTGCAGCTGCCGGCCTACACCACAGCCACAGCAATGTGGGATCTGAGCTCTGTCTGTGACCTATACCACAGCTTAAGGCAACACCAGATCTTTAACCCACTGAGTGAGGCCAGGGATCAAACCCGCATCCTCATGGAGACTAGCAGGGTTTGTTGCCACTGAGCCACAATGGGAACTCCAGAAATCCCACTTTTAGAAATCTATCCTACCAACACAGCTAGTACTAGCATGAAATGACACAAAATTATTTGAGGCACATTATTTCTAATAGCAAAAGACTGGCAACAACCCAAAAGACTCTCAAAAGCATCTCCTGTGCAGCGGTACGAAAATGAAGATCTCCAAATAAAGTTATGGAGTAATACCTAGGATATGCTGTTAAAACATTCCCATACAAACAGACTTTGAAAGATATATTGCTAGAAGACCTGCCTTAGAGGAAATACCAGAAGAAGTCCTTAAAGCTATAAAGAATAGTAACTCTATCCACAGAGAAAAATGGAAAGTACCATAAGTGGTAAATATGTGGGTAGATATAAAAGGCTATGTATATTATATATTTTTTTAATCTTTAAAGAGACATGAGATTATTTAAAGTAATAATTATAGTACTGCAGTATTAAGATTACAACATATATAGATATATGTGATAATAGCACAAAGAAGAGGAAAGGAAATGGAACTCGGAGCAAAAGTGCTATATTTTTTATAATTCATTCATTATTAATCTGAAATTGGATATAATGGCTTGAAGTATACCATAAACCCTAGAGCAAAGTTCAGCCAGTCTGTAAATTTGCTGGAATTTTATCTGCCATTAGGTTCTCTCAGGTTTCCCAGTCAGCCAGGGATATGTGAATTGTTTATTAATCCTTTTATGGCTTTCTCATTTCCAGGTTTTAGTTAGATTCTTGGTTGGTCCACTATTCTTACCAATTACATACACAACCTCTGAATATGATACCTGTAGGACAGCCTTGTTTGTTTCTCCCATATTTGCTGTTTCTAGTTGACAAAGAGGTGGACTTTTCCCACTTGTTACATATTGAGTCTGCTTCCTTTGACAGCAAAGCTGCTAGTTTTTGCAAACAGTGCCACTCATGTAAAACTACAGATATTACCAATCAAGCCTGTGGCTAATGTGTGTATTGTAATCCTAGGCAAGAAGGCTACAGACTCCTACTGCTTTTACCTGAAGCTTCAGCAATTTTTTAAGAATACAGGCATGCCTCATTATATTATGCTTTGTAGATAGTGCTTTTTTTAAAAATATAAATTGAAACTTTGTGATAACCCTTGTCAAGTTCAACACCATTTTCACAAAAGCATTTGTTTGCTTTGTGTTTCTATGTCACATTTTGGTAGTGTAACATTTTGGTGATAATCCTTGCAATATGTCAAACTTTTTCATCATATTTGTTATGGTGATCAGTGATCAGTGACCTTTGCTGTCACCACTGTAATTGTTTTGGGGTGCCACAAACCACATCCATATAAGTTTGGGAAGCTAATAAATGTGTCTGAGTGCTCTAGCAACCAGCTATTTCCCCATCTCTCTCCCCCTCCTGAGGCTTCCCTATTCCCTAAGACTTAACAATACTGAAATAAGGCCATTTAATAACCCTACAATGGCCTCTCAGTCTTCAAGTAAATAGAAGAGTCATATATCTCTTTAAATTAAGTTAGACAGATTAAGCTTAGTGAGGAAGGCATGTTGATAAGCGAGATAGGTCGAAAGCTAGGCATCTAGTGCCAAACAGTTAACCAAGTTGTGAATGTAAAGTTAAAGTTCTTGTAAGAAATTAAAAGTGCTATTCCAATGAATACTGAATAATAAGAAAATGAAACAACCTTAATGCTGATATGGGAGAAGTTTCAGTGGTCTGGACAGAAGATCAAACTAATCAGAATATTTCCTTAAGCCAAAGCCTAACCCAGAGCAAGGCTCTAACTCTCTTCAATTTTATGAAGGCTGAGAGAGGTGAGGAAGCTACAGGAGAAGTTTGAAACTAGCAGGGTTAAGCAAAGAAGCCATCTCTGTAACATAAACATGTAAGGTGAAGCAGCAAGTGCTGATGTAGAAGCTGCAGTACGTTACCCAGAAGATCTAAGCTAAGATAATTAGTGAAGATGGCTACACTAAACATCAGACTTTTGATGTAAGCAAAACACATATTTTTTTTGCTTTATATTGGAAAAAGATGCCATCTAGGACTTCTATAACTAGAGAGGAGAAGTCAGTGTCTGGCTTCACAGCTTTCAAATGACCAGCTGACTTTTTTTGGGGGGGGGGGCGGAATTGTAGCTGGTGACTTGAGGTTGAAGCCAGTGATCATTTACCATTCCAAAAATCATACAGCCCTTAAGAATTATGGTAAATCTACTCTGCCTGTGTTCTATCAATGAAATAACAAAATCTGGATGACAACACATCTGTTTTTTTTTTTTTGTCTTTTTGCCTTTTCTAGGGCCGCTCCTGCAGCATATGGACGTTCCCAGGGTAGGGGTCTAATTGGAGCTGTAGCCGCCGGCCTACACCACAGCCACAGCAACTCGGGATCCAAGCCAAGTCTGCGACCTACACCACAGCTCATGGCAATGCCTGATCCTTAACCCACTGAGCAAGGCCAGGGATCAAACCTGCAACCTCATGGTTCCTACTCGGATTCATTAACCACTGAGCCACGACAGGAACTCCAACACATCTGTTTATAACATGCTTTAGTAAATATTTTAAGCCCACTGTTGAGTCCTCCTGCTCATAAAAAAGATTCCTTTCAAAATCTAACTCCTTACTGACAATGTAACTTGTCACCCTAGAGCTCTGATGGAGATGCACAATGAGAATAATATTGTTTTCATGCCTCCTAACACAATACCCATTCTGCAGCCCACAGATCAGGGAGTAATTTTGACTTTCAAGTTTTAATAGTAAGAAATACGTGTTGTAAGGCTACAGCTGCCACAGGTAGTGATCCTTGATAGATCTGGGCAAAGTCTATTGAAAACTTTCTAGGAAGGATTCAGCATTCTGGATGACATTAAGAACATTCATGATTTAGAGTTCCCTTCGTGGCTCCCAACTAGGATCCGTGAGAATGTGGGTTCAATCCCTGGCCTCTCTCAGTGGGTTAAGGATCCAGTGTTGCCATGAACTGTGGTATAGGTTGCAGAAGCAGCTCAGATCCCGAGTGGCTGTGGTTGGCAGCAATAGCTCCGATTTGACCCCTAGCCTGGGAATCTCCATATGCCATGGATGCAGCCCTGAAAAGCAAAAAGAAAAAGAAAAAGAAAGAACATTCATGATTCATGGGGAAGAAGTCAAAATATCAACACTGACAGGAATTTGGAAGAAGTTGATTCCAACCCTCATAGATGATCTTTGAAGGGTTTATGATTTTAGTGGAGGAAGTCACTGCAGATGTGGTAGGAATAGTAAGAGAACTAGAATTCAAAGTAGAGACTGAATATGTGATAAATCTTATGATAAAAACTTTAATGGATGAGGAGTTGCTTCTTATGAGTGAGCAAAGTGGTTTCTTGAGATGGAATCTACTCCTGGGGAAAATGCTGTGATGCCTGTTGAAATGACAACAAAGGATTTAGAATATTATATGAACTTAGTTGATAAAGCAGCAGCCGTGTTTCAGAGGGTTGAGTCAAATTTTGAAAGAATTCTACTGTGGGTCAATGTTATTAAACAGCACTTCAAGCTACAGAGAAATTGTTTGAAGGAAAACTCCACTAATGAGGCAAACTTCATTGTTTTCTGATTTTAAGAAATTGCCACAAGCAAAAAATTGCGAATTGCTTAAGACTCAGATGACAGCTTATTTTAGCAACAAAGTTTTGTTTTTTTTTTGAAACCAATAATTTACTTCTTTATTTCAGGATACTTACTGTAAAGGGAATACACGCTCATAGTAATTTTCTTTTTTTTCCTAAGGCTGCACTTATGGCATATGGAAATTCCTGGGCTAGGGGTCAAATTAGAGGTGCTGCTGCCACCGTCCTACACCACAGCTTGGGGCAACGCCAGATCCTTAACCCAGTGAGTAGGCCAGGGATTGAACCCACATCTTCACGGACACTATGCTGGGTTCTTAACCTGCTGAGCCACAACGGAAACCCCAAGAAAGTATTCTTAAATTAAGGTATGTATATTGTTTTTCTAGACATAAGGCTTTGCACACTTAATAAACTAAACACAACATCGAGAAACAAAAATATTAATGTGACTAGCTTTATTGCAATATTTGCTTTATTGTGGTGGTCTGGAACTGAACCCACAATACATCCAAGATATGCCTATAAATGTTTCTCAATATGTTTTTAAATCTTTAGTGAATTTTCAGAGCCCTGATATGAGTTTTTGATAATTTTTCCAGTTTTATACTATTTTTCTTTGGCAGAGAGGAACTGCCTACCTTTTTAATAGTAACACAGCTAATCTTTCCATCTATGACTATCTCAGTTAATCTTCAATACCAATAACACCTGCATTACTAGTCCCATATTACAAATAAGAAAATTAGGGCACACAAGAAAATAATCAACTGCCCAAAGATCACATAGTTGTTAAATGGAAGAGCTTGCAAAACTAGGCAGTTTGTCTTCAGAGCCTTTGTGCACTTTTAACAAATACGAATGTGAAAATTCTTGAGATACTTGACTGTCAGAAAAAGGCAGAGGTGCTATAGGAGCATCAATGCAAAGAATCTAGTTTTGGAACCTAAATATAGTAGATAGGACATAAGATGAACTACCACAGCATATATCATTTATAAAAATTCATGTTTCGGATATGTATACCAGGAAAATTTTCAAATATTGAAGTTCCTGTTGTGGCTCAGCAGAAATGAATCTGATTAGCATTCATTAGGATACAAGTTTGATCCCTGGCCTCACTTAGTGGGTTAAGGATCTGGCGTTGCCGTGAGCTGTGGTGTAGGCTGCAGATGCTGCTTGGAACTGGTATTGCAGTTGCTGTGGCATGGGCCAATGGCTATACCTCAGATTCAATCCCTAGTTTGGGAACCTCCATATGCCATGCATATGGCCCTAAAAAGGAAAAAAAAAGAAAATTCAAATATTTAAGACAGTTAATTACATTAAAGGCCTTTTTGTAGATTTCTCACTAAGCGACTTACTCTCTTGCCGGTACCCCTTCCCACTGGAGGATGTGCCTCAGCAGCTTGACGAATTGTACAAACCATTAGTTCTATAAGGGCACTCTCCTGACGGTCAGACATTGCTATAGTGAAACAAAAACATATTAGGGTGAGTAAACAGTTTTACTATAACCATGCATTAAAAATGAACACAATTATAAAAATGTATAGCCTACTGCTATTTTAAAGACTAAAATTCTGTTCTTTGTCCTTTTTCTTAAGAATAATATGCGGTTGTTAAGCCAAATGACAGAGAGATACAAAGGAAAAAAAAAAAAAAGAGGCTAAACTCTGGTTTCTTCTAATAACCAGTCTGTTGTAATATCATACTTCTGAATTTGGCAATGCTAAAATTTTACTTCTATATCATTTCAAAGCTCTTTTATTTTTCTTTTTTGGTTTTTTAAATAAAGAAGAAAATGTTATATCTTAAAAAATTAGTAAGAGATTTTGAATATCTTTTAAGTCACTAACACATACATAATCAAATTAAATAATTACAAGTTATTACACAATTTGTGTTCCATAATTTCTTCAATATTCTCCCACTTTCATTCAAATTTTCCCCAAAGTTTTGTACCATTTATAAATAAAGCACTAATGGATATCATAAATACACATATTTATGATATTCATTACTCTTTATGTAACTGATACTTTTATTTATGTAGGATAAATTTCAAGAGAGGGAGTAATGAATCAAAAGTTAAAAATCTCTGTACTGACAAATCAAGAAAAATACTTATTGCAATTCACACCTCCAACTGCAAAGACTGAAAGCAGTTCTTCATATCCCTGCCAGTACTGGATGTTATAAGTCCCTTTAATTTTTGTCAACCCGATAATTAAAAAATGCTGGGTTTTTTTTTTGTTTGTTTTTTGTTTTTTGTTTTTTTTGTCTTTTGTCCTTTTAGTGCTGCACCAGTGGCAAATGGAGGTTTCCAGGGTAGGGGTCTAATTGGAGCTGTTGCTGACGGCCTACGCCACAGCCACAGCAACGTGAGATCCAAACTGCGTGTGCGACCTACATCACAGCTCACAGCAACGTGGGATCCTTAACCCACTGAGGGAAGCCAGGGATCGAACTTGCAACCTCATGGTTTCTAGTCACATTCATTTCTGCTGCGCCATGACGGGAACTCCAAAAAATAGTATTTGTTATTTTGCTCCTGCCTAACTACTAATTAGTGGAGTGTATTTTCTTATTAGTTTAAAATTTTCTTCTGAGATGTTTCTATGTTTATTCTTTGCGCACTTTGCTCTTGTTATCCATATTTCTTGGGTTCTTATATTAAGTTTGCTTTTATTTTATTTACTTATTTGGCTGCACTTTTGGCAGGTCAAGTTCCTGGGCCTGGGAGTGAACTCAAACCACAGTAGTGACAATGCCGAATCATTAACTGCTATAGGCCACCATGGAACTCCAACTTTGTCTTTAGATGATGCAAATATTTTCTCCCAGTTTGTCCTTTTGTTTTTAAACTCATGGTATTTTTTGTTATAAAGTATTAATTTTTACAAAATTGTATCTATACTGATTTGTTCTATGGCTTTTAGGTTTCTTTTTTCTTTGCAGTTTTTTGAGACATAATTGACATACAGTATGGTACAGGTTTAAGTTGTACAGCATAATAATTTAAAACTTACATATATCATGAAATGATCACCACAATAAGTTTAGTTAACATCTGTCATCTCATATTGGTACAAAAAGGCTTCTGAGTTTCTTGTAATACTTCAAAGATCTCTTTCTCCTAGAAATTACAGAAATATATTTTCTTCTCTCTCTCCACCTGTGTGTCTCTACTGCTTGCTTTTATCTTTAATCTGTCTGAAATTTATTTTTGCACACAGTATCAAGTATGGGTTTGTTTATTCTCACCAGATGAGCAGCCAATTATGCCCCTACCATTGTTAAATAAAACTAGCTTTCCCTACTGAAGTGAACTCTCATTTTGTAACATGTTTTAGGTGGTCATATACATTTAGATCTATTTTTGGATTCTTTATTTATTTCATTAATCTATTTGTCTTTTCTATTATAGTACCACATTTTTTCATTTTAGCAGCTTTACATCGTTATAATATATGTTAACATGTAACTTAACTAATTTGAATATTCAGAAAAACAAATTTCCTTTACCCATTCATTTGCCTAAAATGTTTCAAATTTCTATAAAGCTAATAGCAAACAAGTTACTATGCAGTTTCTATGTGTAAAGCACAGTTATAAGTGATTTATATGTATTAACTTTTGTCCTCAAAACAATTCCAAGAAATAGGAATTAATATTCTAACATGGGGAAAATGAGCCATAGAGAGGTTAAATAACTTTTCAAAGTACCCACCTAATAATAGAGCCAAGATATGAATTCAGGTAGCCTCACTCCAAGGTCTGTGGTCTTAAGCACTATGCTATTTTGTCTTTCAAAAAGAAATTATTTTTTGGCTGCACCCAAGGTATATGGAAATTCCCAGACTAGAGATCGAACCCGTGCCACAGCAACAACTGAAGCTGGTGCAGTGAGAATGCTGGATCCTTAACCTACTGTGCCACAAGAGACCTCCTATACTGCCCTTTGAACATAAGCTTAAAATTCTATGTAAATTCTGAAATGATTTTGTTTAGTACCTTCTCTCACCTCATGTCCCAGAACTCTCTCAAGCCCACTGGAATCTGAACTGGTATTTTAGGAAAATTACACATTATATTGACAAGAACTGACATTTCAATAATCTTTTCAGACAGGAAGATGACAGAATTCATTTCTGAGATCTTATTTGACATTATTTAATGAAACATTGTGATTTTCTTCACACTGATTTTGTACTTTCCTTATTGAATTCATTTCTATGTATTTTTAAAGCCAAATTTTGAGACTAATTTGAATAGTTTAATTTTATCTTTCTGTCTCACTGCCTCTCTCTTTATGCCTTTTTCTTTATACTTATTTGTGTTAAAGACCAACAGACATGGGGATTATAGAGACAGAACTAGGCATAAATTATTATGACTATTATTTGTTTTTTTTTTTGACCATGCCCAGAGAAAGTGGAAGTTCTTGACTGAGGGATCGAACCCACACCACAGCAGTGACCCAAGCTACTGTAATGGCAAGGCTTGATCCTTAACCTGCTGCCAAGAGCTCTGAGGCAAAAATTAAAAGAAAAAAAGATTAAGTTTTAGAAGTTGAGAAGTTTATAATGATTACTTTAAAATAAACTGGGAACAATAACAATGAAAAGGCAAACAAAGGCATTAACATCTTTTCCTTTATCCTGTATCCAAATCATCTTGAACAGGAATATGCATGTACATCTTAATTCAATCATTTTTAACATTTTAATTGTGGTAGGAAAAAGAGCTTCAGCTTTCTATTTATACTCACTGATCCAATGCTTAATAATATGAAAAAGCTTACCACTCAATAAAACAACCAAGTTTCTATTTTGTGAATCTAGAATTTTCTTTTCACATTTGATTGGGGATAAAGGAATGACAAGATTGTTTATGAACTAAATGCATTTTCTATTGTGAAAAATCTATTTCTTGTGAAAAAATATAAATTCTATGGGAAGTGAGGAAAGAAAGAAAAACATCTCAAGTATGGAAATATTCCCTTATACTAAAATCCATGTATTAGTGTTGAAGAATGATCCAACCTTATACAATGTCCAATGTCATCAATTTTATTATTTAGTTTGTAACTTGAAAGCATCCATTTAGATTGGTAAACTCAAAACAGTTGAAATTTAATTGAAATTTCTTTTGAAAATGTGACAGCAAAATTAGATAATGAAATCAAAAGCAAAGTAAGCCTTAGGCCACAGACATGAGCCAAAAAGCCATAATGACTGAAATGGGTAGCTATTTGCAACCATGAATTATCAGCTAACTCTAAAACTTTCTAAGTCTTCAGAAACCTTTTTACACATCATTTCCCTTTCCTCATCATTGATTTTACGCTTATCACCTTCAATTCTGGCTTTTCTCCCTACCACCACAGAAAACAAACACTAAAAAGTCACCTACGACTTATATCTTCACTAAAACTAATGATCTTTACATAGTCCTTTTTTCTTCTCTGCAATACATGATATTCTTAACCATAGCTCTCTTGACCACCCTCTCTACTGGGCCTTCTATAGAGTACAATTATCTCTTATCATTCTTTTACATAGCTTGTTAGAGCTCTCACACTTTCTTTCTTTCTATTTATTTATTTATTTTTAATTTTTTTTTAATTGTTAGTTCCCCAACACATTTTTTCCCCTACTGTACAGCATGGTGACCCAGTTACACATACATGTATACATTCTTTTTTCTCCCATTATCATGCTCCGTCATAAATGACCAGACATAGTTCTCAATGCTACAAGAAGGATCTCATTGCTAATCCATTCCAAAAGCAATAGTTTGTATCTGTTAACCCCAAGCTCCCAATCCATCCCATTCCCTCCACCTCTCTGCAGGCAACCACAAGTCTATTCTCCAAGTCCATGATTTTCTTGTCTGTGGGAAGGTTCATTTGTGCTGTATTTTAGATACTAGATATAAGTGATATCATATGGTATTTGTATTTCTCTTTCTGACTTACTTTACTCAGTATGAGAGTCTCTAGTTCCATTCATGTTGCTGCAAATCTTTCTTGTTCTTCCTACTTCTGTCCCCTCCCTATCCACAATCTTAAAAACTCCCCATGTGGAGTTCCCACGTGGCTCAGTGGTTAACGAACCTGACTAGGAACCATGAGGTTGTGGGTTCAATCCATGGCTTTGCTCAGTGAGTTGAGGATCTGACGTTGCTGTGAACTGTGGTGTAGGTCACATACGCGGCTCAGATCTGGTGTTGGGCTGTGGCTCTGGTGTAGGCCTGTGGCTACAGCTCTGATTGGACCCCTAGCCTGGGAATCTCCATATCCCCCAAGTGTGGCCCTAGAAAAGACAAAAAAAGAAAAAAAAAAAAACCCCAAAAACAAAACAAAAAAAAACTCACCATGGACTCTTTCTATAATCCACCCAATCTTCTGTATTTTTGTTAATATTTCCCATAGGAACCACTGCAACAGTAACCTAACTGATCTGCCCATTCCAAACCATGTTGACAAAAAGCATTTTTCTTAAAATATGCACTTGATCACTTCACTCTCAAGTTGAAATTCTTCAATGGCTTTCTATTACACTTAGAATGAACTAAGTAAATCAACTTATAAACCTAAATGTTCTACATCATTAGGCCTCTGCCTCGCCTCTATCTCATCTAGTACCACTGGCTCACTATGCTCTAGCTATTGCAGTTGTGGAATACAACGATACCAATCATGCCTCAGATACCCTGCAATTGCTATTTCCTCCATTTAGACAGTTCTTTTTAAAATCTCCTATGGGTAGCCCCTATATCATTTAGATTCTTGGCTCACAAGTGGCCTCCTGTAACTGTCCTTTTGATATTCAATATAAAGACAGACCCTTTCTTATCATTATCTCTCTCAGATACTTCTTAACTTTTTAAGTTATTCTGTTTAATTAGTTTTCGTGTGCCTTCCCCACTTGAATATAAGCTCCACGTGGGCAGTGACCTGACTTTGAGACTGTACTCTCAGTGCTTAGTATAACAGCACACAGAAGGTGGTCAATAATTTTTTTCCCTCTTTTTATGGCTACACTGGTGGCATATAAAAGTTCCTGGGCTAGGACTGAATCGGAGCTGTGGTTGCAGCAACATTGGATCCTTTAACCCACTGTGGTAGACCAAGGGATAAAACATATGCCTCCACAGAGACCTGGAGTTGCTGCAGTTGGATTCTTAACTCACTGTGCCACAGTGGGAACACCTCAAGAAGTATTTCAAAATTATAAACGAATTAATGATTTCCTACTTGAAAAATTCCACTTATCCACATTACTTCACCCATCAATTGGATCAATGATTTCCAGTATTAGATTATTAGAGAAATGCAAATCAAAACTATAATGAAGTCTCATCTCACAGTGGTCAGAATGGCCATGATCAAAAAGTCTGTAAACAGTAAATGATGGAGAGGGTGTGGAGAAGAGGGAACTCTCCTACACTGTCGGTGGGAATGAAAATTGGTACAAACAATATGGAAAAGAGTATGCAGGTTCCTTAACAAACTAAAAATAGTATGATCCCAATCCTGGCAAACATCTGATGAAAATGATAATTCGAAAGGATATATGCCCACCAATGTTCACTGAAGCATTATTTACAATAGCCAAGACATAGAAACAACCAAAATGTTCACCAACAGAGGAACAGATTAAAATGATGTAGTACATACACAAAATGGAATTTTACTCAGCCATAAAAAGAATGAAATAAAGCCATTTGCAGTAACACAGATTATCATACTAAGTGAAGTTAGAAAAAAACAAACATCACATGATATCAATTAATACAGAATCTAAAAAAGTGACACAATAAACTTATTTACATAACAAAGAGATTCCCAGACTGAAAACAAATTATGGTTACGAAAGGGGAAAGGTGGGTGATGGGGATAAATTACGATTGGGGGATTAATATATACACACTACTATATACAAAATAGATAATCAACAGGGACTTGCTTTATATTATAGGGAACTCTACGCAATATTTTGTAAAAACCTATATGGGACAAAAATCTGAAAAAGAATGAATATATGTATTGTATAACTGAAATCACTTTGCTATATATCCAAAACTAGCACAACACCATAAACCAACTATAATAAAATTGCAACTGCAACAAAAATTAAAAAAGAAAGAATTCTAGTATGAGAAATGACCATAGAAGGTTATCTAATCAAAGTGTCGTTTTTAGGGCCACACCTGCAGCATATGGAAGTTCCTAGACTAGAGGCTGAATTGGAGCTGTAGCTGCCAGCCTATGCCACAGACATGCAAGATCTGAGCTGCATCTGCCATCTATGCTGTAGTTCGTGACAATGCTGGATCCTTAACTCAATGAGTGAGGCCAGGGATCCTCATGGATACTAGTTAGGTTCTTAACCCACTGAGCCACAATGGGAAATCCCAAAGGGCCTTTTTATAGATGAAGTTGAGACCCAGAGAAGTTAAATGACTTAGTAATGGCCCTGTTTTAGTTTGATTACTTGTTATCCAGACTCTCACATTATACCAAAAATTTGTCCAGCAATTTGACTTTCCTGTAGATTACACCCCACCACACTCCAAAAAACCCTGTCCGTTAAAAACACTACAAGGAAAAAAAATGGAGCTGGAGGAATCAGGCTCCCGGACTTCAGACTATACCACAAAGCAACAATCATCAAAACCGCACGGTACTGGCACAAAGACAGAAATATAGCTCAGTGGAACAGGATAGAAAGCCCAGAATTCAACCCACACACCTACAGCCAACTCATCTATGACAAAGGAGGCATGAATATACAATGCAGAAAAGACAAGCCCGTTCAATAAGTGGTGCTGGGAAAACCGGACGGCCACATGGAAAAGAATGAAATTAGGACACTCCCTAACACCATACACAAAAATAAACTCAAAATGGATTAAAGACCTAAATATAAGACCCAGACACTATAAAACTCTTAGAGGAAAACATAGGCCAAACACTCTCTGACATAAACGACAGCAACATCTTCTCAGATCCACCTCTTAGAGTAATACGTAAAAACAAAAATATGCAAATGGGACCTAATCAAACTGAAAAGTTTCTGCACAGCAAAGGAAACCCTAAACAACACAAAAAGACAACCCACAGAATGGGAGAAAATCTTTGCAAGTGAATCAACTGACAAGGGATTCAGCTCCAAAATTTAGAAACACTTTCTTTAGCTCCATACCAAAAAAACAAACAACCCCATCAAAAAATGGGCAGAAGATCTAAACAGACAGTTCTTCAAAGAAGACATACAGATGGCCAAAAAAACACATGAAAAGATGTTCAGCATCACTCATTATTAGAGAAATGCAAATCAAAACCACTATGAGCTACCACCTTACACCAGCCAGAATGGCCATCATCCAAAAGTCTACACACAATAAGCGCTGGAGAGGGTGTGCAGAAAAAGGAACCCTAGTACACTGTTGGTGGGATTGTAAATTGGTGCAATCACTCTGGAAAACAGTATGGCGATTCCTCAGAAAACTAAACATAGAACTGCCATTTGATCCAGCAATCCCACTCCTGGGCATCTATCCAGAGAAAATCACGACTCGCAAAGACACATGTACTCCGATGTTCACTGCAGCACTATTTGCAATAGCCAAGACAACCTAAATGTCCATCTACAGAGGAGTGGATCCAGAAGATGTGGTACATATACACAATGGAATATTACTCAGCCATCTAAAGGAATGAAATACCGGCACTTTTAGCAACATGGATGGACCTAGAAACTATCATGCTAAGTGGAGTCAGCCATACAATGAGACACCAACATCAAATGCTTTCACTGACATGTGGAATCTGAAAAAAGGACAGACTGAACTTCTTTGCAGAACAGATGCTGACTCACAGACATTGAAAAACTTATGGTCTGCAGCGGAGACAGTTTGGGGGGTGGGGGGATGTGCTTGGGCTCTGGGATGGAAATCCTGTGAAATTGGATTGTTATGATCATTACACAACTACAGATGTGATAAATTCATTTTAGTAATTAAAAAAAAAACACTACAAGGCAGTCTTACAGCTGTTATGATTTAAAATTGCTATTGGTAGTCTTTTACAATGTGTCTGTTTCCCCAAATTTTAGTCCTACATTTGCAACTATAAACTAGAGTTTCATCCACTAGAATATCTGTTACACTTCACCTGCCTAAAATATAATGTAGTTTTTAGAAAATAAATAAGTCACTAATGGCATTTTGTTATCATAAAATACAGCAAAATATTAGCTAAGAAAATTGATATGGATGCTCTTCCATACTAGAGGTTATATGTGCCACAGCACGCATATGGGCAAATTTATAAAAAAATACTGAATCATGACGTCAAAATGGTCTTAGACTTTTTATGCATACATTACCCAGCTTTGCTTTCCCAGATTCAATTATACCCTAAAACTGTGGTTCACTTAAAATATTTTTTGCATTTACAACTTGCTTTTCTGGCTAAAATCAAATCTATCAAACTTAAGCCAAATCAAATCAAACCCAATCTCTTGACTGAAAAACTCAATGTCAACTAAATTTATACCATAAAGAAAACCTAATAATACATTATTTTGACAAGGTAAATCCATCTATAATATGTTGATGACTGACAGACATAGTAATTATTATTTTCTGATTGACACATCTTATTTAAAGCAGAGTAGGAAGTTAACAATACCAAATCATAGCACCTTGGCCCTTCCTTTAATTTATATCTTCCGCTTCCCTTTTCCTTGAAAATAACCTTAGAGAACATATGGTGACAAAACGAAAACTGGCTTGGCATCATAAATAAGAATTTTGAATCTGTTCTGATAATTTGCTGATTCTAAGGCCACAAACAAGGGGAGGAAAATGGATGAAATTTACTATTAAATATTATACCAGGCATTTTGCTCAGGTGTTGACTGGAATGTAGTGATTAGAAAAGAAGTTGATTTTACTTGAGAAAATACTAAGATCAGTTAGAAATAGACTCAGGAAGTCAGCTAACTTAGTAGGAACGTGTATAAATAAAACAAGGGGAATGTAGAATGCAGATTCATATCCTCTGATCACTTTAAAAGTGAAAAGAATCTGGAGTATACATGGGAGTTTGATCCAGTGCATAAGGCCCTGTCAATTTAATAACAAAGCCTCTTACTACCAAAAATAGAGAGGGAAAATAAGCACATGCAAATAAGATAAATAATAATCATAGGTGAGGCCAAATATATCATAAGAAACTTCATTTTGAAACAGAAATTTTGGGGATGCTGTAAGATTAAGAAAGAAAGTTGTGGAGTTCTCATCGTGGCGCAGTGGTTAACGAATCCAACTAGGAACCATGAGGTTGCGGGTTCGGTCCCTGCCCTTGCTCAGTGGGTTAACGATCTGGCGTTGCCGTGAGCTGTGGTGTAGGTTGCAGACACGGCTCGGATCCTGCGTTGCTGTGGCTCTGGCGTAGGCCGGTGGCTACAGCTCCGATTCAACCCCTAGCCTGGGAACCTCCATGTGCCGCGGGAGCGGCCAAAGAAATAGCAACAACAACAACAAAAGACAAAAAGACAAAAGACAAAACAAAACAAAACAAAACAAAAAAAAATAAATAAAAAAGAATGAAAGTTGTGAGGCAAATATCTTGAATTTAAAAGAAGCAATTTCAGCCAGTTTACTGGAGTATATCTGGGTATGATGCATAGCTGTTATTTCTCTCTGAATTCTCATGGAATTGTCTCAAAACCAGAGCAGATCATGCCAATTAGCTCACTGCCTGGGAAAAAACACTGGGAGATAGTCACTATCCTGTTTAGGTAATTTATTAAAGATGATGGATCATTCTGTTCTAATATCCAAGAGGAATGAACCACATGGAAGAGCAGGGAAAACTGAATAGAGAATCAATACTAAAAGCTAAAAGAATCACTAAACCAGCTTTACAACCATGCTAAATGACTCATGGGCAGAAATAAGAAAATCAGACAATGGGAAAGCTCACTGGTAGAGGTAAGCATACAGTAGTAGTATCTATACAAATACATCAAAACCAATAAGCAGAAGAGGATCAGAGTACACATGCAGGATTACTAAAATGCACTGAAAAAAAAAAAAGGAAAAAGAAAGACAATATACTTGAAGTTCAATCATATGTACGTACATATACACACAGACACATATATGTATTTCTGTATATATACCTATTCATGCATACACACACGCACATACACACACATAGGCTGCTATACCAAACCCTCATGGTAACTGTAAAACAAAAATTTAAAATAGACACACACACACACAAAAAAGGAATCCAAAACAACACTTAAGATAGTCATCAAGGAGTTCCTGTTGTGGCTCAGTGGTAATGAACCTGACATATCCACGAGGATGTGGGTTCAATCCCTGGCCTTGCTCAGTGTATTAAGGATCTGGTGTTGCCATGAGCTGCAGTGTAGGTCACAGATGCAGCTCAGGGTTGGCACTGCTGTGACTGTGGTGTAGGCTGGCAGCTCTAACTCCAATTCGACACCTAGCTTGGGAACTTCCATACGCTGTGGGTGCCACCCTAAAAAAAGAACCCCCAAAAGAGTCATCAAACTACAAGAGAAAGGAAACAAAAAAGACCCATAAAAACAAATCCAAAACAGTTAACAAAATGACAATTGGAATATACATATTAGTCATTGTCTTAAACGTAAAGTGATTAAATGCTCCAACCAAAAGACATACACTGGGTGAATGGATGCAAAAACAAGACCCATATATATGCTGTTTGCAAAAGACCCATTTCAGGTCTAAAGAACACATAGACAAAGTCAGGGGGTGGAAAAAGGCCATTCCGTACAAATGGAAATCAAAAGAAAGCTGGAGTAGTAACACTTAGAGATGACAAAACAGACTTTTAAAATAGTGTTGCAAGAGACAAGGAATGACACTATGTAATGACTGAGGGATCAATCCAAGGAGATATAACAAATGTAAATATAAATAAAACCAACCTAGATGCACCTCAATATAAGGCAAATGTTAACAGGCGCACAAGGAGAAATTGAGATTAACACAATAACAGAGGGGGACTTTAATACCCTAGATACATCAATGGACAGATCATTCAAATAGAAAGTCAACAAGGAAATACAGGCCTTAAATGATACATCAGACCAGATGTACTCAATTGATATTTATAGAACATTTCATATGAAAACAGTGGAATATGCATTCTTTTCAAGTGCACATTGAACATCCTGCAGGACAGATCATATGCTGGGTCGCAAAAAAAGCCTCAGAAAATTTAAGAAAACCAAAATCATATCATCTTTTCTGACCAGAATGCTATGATACTGGATTCCAGACAAGACGGCAGAGTAGAAGGACTTGAGCTCACTTCCTCTAAAAAAAACTCTTGGAGGGTACACTCAAGATTTCACGTGCATTGAGTCCCAAGGCAAGCAGAGACCCTGTAAGAATCTGGGCCGGGAGTTCCTGTCGTGGTGCAGCGGAAACGAATCCAACTAGGAACCATGAGGTTGAAGGTTCGATCCCTGGCCTCGATCAGTTGGTTAAGGATCTGGTGTTGCCATGAGCTGTGTTGTAGGTCACAGATGTGGCTCAGATCCCATGTTGCTGTGGCTCTGGTGTAGGCCAGCAGCTACAGCTCCAATTAGACCCCTAGCCTGGGAACCTCCATATGCCATGGGTACAGCCCTCAAAAGACAAAAAAAAAAAAAAAAAAAAAAAAAAAAAAGAAAGAAAAAAAAGAACCTGGGCCAGTCCTACCTCTTGGTTTTGGAGGGTCTGTGGTTCCCTGAGGTGGCAGGACATTGAAGGGGGAGGTCCCAAAAGATAATCACCGGTGGGAGCACCCCAAGAACCTACCACTGGAAAAACCTAGCCCCATCCACCATTGCTGAGAAGCCACACACAAAACAACACACAGGATGGGAACACAGCTTCACCCATCAGCAGACAGGCTGCCAAAAGTCCTCCAAGGCAGACAGCCAATTCTAATTAAACCCAGTGAAACAGCCCTGTCCATCAGAGGGACAAGACAAAGTTTCACCCACCAGGGGGCAGACACCAGAACCAAGAGAGGCTACAATCCTGCAGCATGGAGAAAGGAGACCACAAACGCAGAAAGTGAGACAAAATGAAAAGGCAGAGAGAGTTCTCATTCTGACTCAGTGAATTAAGGACATGACATGCCTCTGCGAAGATGAAGGTTTGATCCCTGGTCTTTCTCAATGCTTTAAGGATCCAATGTTGCCACAAACCGAGGTGTAGGTTGCAGATGAAACTCAGATCAATGGTGTCAAGGTTGTGGTGTAGGTCCCAGAGATGGCTGCAATTTCCCTGGCCTGGGAATTCGATGTCAACAGTGTGGCCATAATAAGAAAAAGACAGATAGAAAAATCCAGAAGAAAAGAGCAAGACAAAACCCCAGGAAAACAGCTAAATGAAGTTGAGATAAATAACCTACAAAAAAAAGACTTTAAAGTAACAATAATAAGGATGATCCAAGATATTGGAAAAAAACTGTAGGCAAAGATCAAAAAATTACAATAAATGTTTAACAAAGAAATAGAAAATTTAAAGAGCAAACAAGATTTAAAGAACAAACATCAACAACTGAAATAAGAAATTCAATAGAAGGAATCAATAGCAGAATACAGGAGGCAGAAGAAGACAGACTGGTAGAAATCACTGACAGAGAACAGAATAAAGAAAAACAAAGAACAAAAAGAAATGAGGACAGTCTAAGAGAACTCTGGGAAAACATTAAATATACCAACATTTGCATTACAGATGAGCTAGAAGGAGAAGAAAGAAAGGAGAAAATATGGAGAAAATATTTGAAGTGATAGTAAAAACCACCCTAATATGGGAAAGGAATCACTCACCAACATCCAGGAAGCACAATTACCATATAAAATAAAACCAAGGAGAAAAACAATGAGACCCATATTAATCAAACTGACCAGTAATAAAGACAAAGAGAAAAATATTGAAAGAAGCTAGGGGAAAGCAACAAATAACATACAAGGGAACTCTGATTAGGTTGTCAGCTGAGTTTTTTTTCAATCAGAAATTATGGAAACCAGAAGGGAGTAGCACAATATACTTAAAGTGATGAAAGGAACAAAACTACCACCCAGAATACACAGCAAGGCTTTCAAGTATATTTGATAGAGAAATCAAAAGCTTTACAGATGAGCAAAAGCTAAGAGAATTCAGTACCAACAAGCCAGCTTTACAACAAATGGTGAAGGAACTTTTCTAAGCAGAAAAGGAAAGGCCACAACTACAAAGAAGAAAATTATAAATTAGAAGGCTCACTGGTAAAAACAAACATAGTAAAGGCAGGTAATCACATGCACACACAAATGCAATATTAAAACCAACAATTGTAAGAAGATCAACAAAATGAAGAAATCCAAAACAATGAACAAATGGCAAGAACATACTTATCAGTGATTACCTTAAACATAAATGGATTAAATGTTCAGCCAAAATGCATGGACTGGCTGAATGGATACAAAAACAGGAGATATATATACATACACATACATACAGTCTTAAAAAGACCCATTTCAATTATAGGGACACATATAGACTGAAAGTGAGAGGATGGAAAAAGATATTCCATGCAAATGGAAATCAAAAGAAAGCTGGAGTAGCAATACTCATATCAGACAAAACAGACGTTAAAGTATACACCCAACACAGGAGCACCAAACAATATAAGGCAGCTGCTAAGAGAGATAAAAAGAGAAATCAACAAGAAAATAATAGTAGAAGACTTTAATACCCCAGTTACAGCAATGGATCCACATTAAATCAATAAGAAATACAGGCCTTAAATAACACTTTAGATCAGATGGACTTAATTGGTATGTATAGAACATCCCATCCCAAAGCAGAAGAATAAACATTCTTCTCAAGTGCACATGAAACATTCTCTAGGATAGATCACATTCTGAACCACAAATCAAGCCTTAGTAAATTTAAGAAAATTGAAATAATATCAAGTATTTTTTCTGACCACAACACTGTAAGACTAGAAATCAAGTACAACAAAAAACCTGTAAAAAACACAAAACATGCAGAGACTAAACAATAAGCTACTAAACAACCAATGGATCACTGAAGAAATCAAAGAGGAAATAAAAAATACCAAGTGACAAATGAAAATGAAAACACAATGATCCAAAACCTATGGGATGCAGCAAAAACAGTCCTAAGAGAGAACTTCAGAGCAATACAAGCCTTTCTCAGAAAACAAGAAAAATATCAAACACAATGTAATGTTTCACATAAAGCAACTAGAGAAAGATAAACAAAATGTAAAATGAGTAGAAGGAAAGACACCATAAATATCAGAGCATAAATAAATGAAATAGAGATGAAGAAAATAGAAAAGATCAATGAAACTAAAAGCTGGATCTTTGAAAAGATACACAAAATTGATAAACCCTTAGCCAGACTCACCAAAAAAAAGGGGGTGGGGGGAAGAAAGGCTCAAATCAATAAAATAAGAAATGAAAAAGAAGACGTTATAATGGACATCACAGAAATACAAAGGATTCTAAGAGACTACTACAAGCAACTATATCCCAATAAAATAGAAAATCTAGAAGAAACAGAAAAATCATTATAAAGATACAATCTTCCACGACTGAGCTGGGAAGGAACAGTAAATAAGAATGGACCAATCAAAAGTATTGAAATTGAATCTGTGATTAAAAAACTTTCAACAGGAGCTCTCATTGTGGTTCAACAGTAATGAACCTGACAAGTATCCATGAGGATGCAGGTTTGATCCCTGGCCTCGCTCAGTGGGTTATAGATCTGGTGTTGCCATGAGCTGTGGTGTAGGTCACAGATGTGGCTCAGATCAAGTGTTGCTGTGGGTGTGGTGTAGGCTGGCAGCTGCAGCTCCAATTCAACCCCTAGCCTGGGAACTTCTGTATGCTGCGCATGTAGTGTAAAAACAAAAAAGCAAAAAAAAAGAAAAACAAAAAACAAACCAAACCTTTCAACAAACAAAATTCTAGGTCTGGAAAGCTTCATAGCAGAACTCTATCAAACATTTAGAGAGTGCTAACACCTATTCTTCTGAAACTATTCTGAAAAATTGCAAAGGAAGGAAGGAAAGGACCTCATTCTATGAGGCCACCATCACTCTGATACCCAAACCAGACAAAGATACCACAAAAGGGGAAAGTTACAGGTGAATACCACTGATAAATAAGGCAAATCCAACAATATATTAAAAGAATCATACATCATGATCAAGTGGGATATAACACAGGAATGCAAGGATTTTTTCAAAAACTACATATCAATCAGTGTGATACACTACATTAACCAACTGAAGAATAAAAACCAAATGATCATTTCAATAGGTGCAGAAAAAACTTCTGACAAAATCCAACACCCATTTATGATAAAGACTCTCCAGAAAATGGGCTGAGAGGGAAGCTATCTCAACATAATAAAGGCCATATATGACAAACCCACAGCTAACATTATTCTCATGTTGAAAGCTGAAAGGATTTCTCCTAAGTTCAAGAACAAAATGTCCATTTGTATCACTGTTATTCAACATAGCTTTGAAAATATAGCCACAGCAATCAGAGAGTAAAAAGAAATAAAAGGAATCCAAATTTGAAAAGAAGTAATAAAACTATCACTGTTTGTAGATGATATGATACTGTACTTAGAAAATCCTTAAGATGCTATCAGAAAACTACTAGAGCTCACCAATGAATTCTTTAGTTTCAGGATACAAAATTAATATACAGAATTCTCTCACATTTCTATACACTAACAACAATAGATGAGAATTAAGGAAATAATCCCATACTATCACAACAAAGAGAATAAAATATTGAGAAATAAACCTAAGGAGGTAAAAAGGTAAAAGATCTGTACTCTCAAAAGTACAAGATATTGATGAAAGTAATCAAAGATGACACAAAGAGATGAAATATGTAACACTCCTTTATTGGAAGAATACTGTCAAAATGACTATACTACCCAAGGCAATCTATAAATTCAAAGCAATCCCTATCATTACCAATGGCATTTTTCACAGAACTAGAACAAAAAATTTTTAAATTTGTATGGAAACACGAAAGACCCTGAATAGCCAAAGCAATCCTGAGACCAAAAAAATCAGAGCTGGAGGAATCAGACTCCCTGACTTTAGGTTAAACTACAAAGCTACAGTTGTCAAAACAGTATAGTACTGGCACAAAAAACAGAAATATAGATGAATAGAACAGGATAGAAAGCCCAGAAATAAACCCATACAACTACAGTCAATTAATCTTCGACAATGGAGGAAAGAATATACAATAGAGAAAAGACAGTCTCTTCAATAAGCGATGCTGGGAAAACTGGACAGCTTCATGTAAAAGAATGAAATTCTTTTAATACCACCCACAAAAACAAAATCAAAGTGGATCAAAACCTAAATGTAAACTGGGTACTATAAAACTCCTAGAGGAAAACATAGGCAGACTATACTTTGATGTAAATCACAGCAGTATCTTTTTGGATATGTCTTCTGGAATAATGGAAAAAACAAGTCTACAATAGGGGGTTGTGACTCAGAAGTAAAGAACCCGACTAGAATCCATGAGGATGCAGGTTCAATCCCAGGCCTCACTCAGTGGGTTAAGGACCCAGTGTTGCCATGAGCTGTAGTGTAGGTTGCAGACTGTGGCTTGGATCCTGAGTTGCTGTGGCTATGGTGTAGGCTGGCAGCTGCAGCTACAATTCAACCCCTAGCCTGGAAACCTCCATATGCCACATGCGCAACCCGAAAAAGCAAAAAAAGAGCCTACAAATAAATGCTGGAGAGGGTGTGGAGAAAAAGGAAGCTCAACACTGTTGGTGGGAATATAAACTGGCATAGCCACTATGGAGATAGTGGGCTTACATCTGGAGAAAACTATAATTTGAAAAGATGTATGCACCCTAATGTTTACGGCAGCACCATTTACAGTAGCCAAGACATAGAAGCAACCTAAACGTCCATCAATAGATGAATGGATAACGAATATTTATACACACACACACACACACACACACACCCTGAAACTAACACAACACTGTAAATCAACTACATAGTTCCATTAAAAAAAGGAAGAAAACCTTTTTGAATGTTACATGACATTATAGGCATTTAAAAAAACCTGTGTGGTATGGCAGCAGTCTTAATCTAGAAAGATGTTACATCCATCCTACTGAGACACCTTGCTTGTTATAGCAAATAAGTTGTTCCCTATGGGAAAAAAGACAAACAGCATGCTTGCATATACTCATTTTTAAGAAGTGATCTATACAGGACGGTATGATTATTAATGGAAATTCAAAAAAATATGTAAATCAACTTATCAAAATACTATACCTTCCTCTCCTTGAACAGGTTCTTCTAATAGCAATTCTGTCATACATTCCCAGTCTTTCAACAGTTCTTGAGAGCTCTCCCATAAACTGTCCACCAAGTAGGCAGCATGTTCATGTAACTAAAAGTAACAAATCAAATGTGATTGAAGAACATTTAATAAAGAAACTATTAGTAGTATTTTGAATTATTAAGCCATTTCTTTATATAATTAAAATTGCCTGGTCACAAGAGCTATTTAGAGAGAGAAATAAACAGAAAAAAATTTTTTTTGGTATTCTACTCTTGATAGTAGGGATGCAATATGTAGACTCCACCATTTTTTTAAAACAATACTAAGATTAAGGACCTCCTAGTTCATGACATCAACTACAGATGAGAAAAATGAGAGTATACCTAGTTTAGCAGAATTCCTAATGCTATAATGTGGATCTAGGTCACTTTTTCATTTACTCTTGGTTTGTCTCTCTCTGTTAGCATCTTTTTTTTTTTTTAAGAAAATCATTTACTTTCTACCAGAATTTCATTTGCAACTTTGGAACAGTATTATTTATTTTTTATCTCTGTCATCTTATTAAGCCCAAACCTAAGTTACTCCATCTCTTCTCTTTTCCATTCTCATTTTCACTTAATTCAATCAACTCCCCATCTCAGCTTACTTCTACTTTTTTTCTTCTCATTACTCTTGACAATTTTCTTTGGAACTCACATTCCAATAGCAAGCACTCAAGTTCCTCATCAAACACTTCACATTAAACTCTTTATCAGTTGTTGATCACTAAACCATGGAGAATATTATTCCAGTAAAATTCCTTAGAAAAGTAGAGGTGTTGGCCATATTCCAGTGTCTGCTAATCAAAAAAGTTCTTCCACTTTGAGTGTCATGACATCCAGATAAACCACTTTCTAGATCAGTGTTTTTCAAAGTATAGATTGCAACCCATTCATTGGCTATTAATTTAATGTACTGAGGCTAAAGTTTCAAAAGAATTAACATAGTAGAAAAGAATGTATATATAGCACATAGAATGTTAAGTCCAATTCCATATTTCAGTTATATGTTCTTGTATTTTTGAAAGAAAATGGTTTTTGCATGATGAGGAGTGGTCCAACATGTATGAATGTCACCTTGGTAGACCTACTGGCCATATACTGATATCTTGGTACATTGGGCAGGTGAGTTGGTTTCTTCCTCATTCCTAATTCTATCACTACTCTTCTTTTTCTTCCCTTTTAATGGCTATACCTGTGGCATATGGAAGTTTCCAGGCTAGGGGTCGAATGACTGCACAGCTGAAGGCCTATACCACAGCCACTGGAACACTGGATTGGAGCTACATCTGCCACCTATGCTGTAGCTTACAGCAATGCTGGATCCTTAACCCACTGAGCAAGGTCAGAGATTGAACCTGCATCCTTATGGGGGCCATGTTAGGTCCTCAACCCACTGAGCCACAATGGAAACTCCTCTATCATTATTCTTAATTTCTATGTAAATTTCAATGACCTCTTTAAAGACCTGCCTCATTAAGAATAAATAAATGGGAGTTCCCGTCGTGGCGCAGTGGTTAACGAATCCAACTAGGAACCATGAGGTCGCGGGTTCGGTCCCTGCCCTTGCTCAGTGGGTTAAGGATCCGGCGTTGCCGTGAGCTGTGGTGTAGGTTGCAGATGCGGCTTGGATCCCGCGTTGCTGTGGCTCTGGTGTAGGCTGGCAGCTATGGCTCCGATTCAACCCCTAGCCTGGGAACCTCCATATGCCGCGGAAGCGGCCCAAGAGATAGCAACAACAACAAACAACAACAACAAAAGACAAAAAGACAAAAAGACAAAAAAAAAAAAAAAAAAGAATGAATAAATGTATGTGTGACTGGGTCACATTACTAAACAGTAGAAAATTGACAGAACACTGTAAACCAGGTATAATGGAAAAAATAAAAATCATTGAAAAAAATGAAAGACCTGCCTCATTTAACTTCCTGAATCCTAATCTTCATTTCCATTGCATTTCACATTATACATTCCGGGATCTGAGAAACCACCTCAGGAAAACTATGTACACATGCATGCACACACAACACCTCACAGCTTCCCAATGATTTTTTTTTTTTTTTTGTCTTTTTAGTCTTTTCAGGGCCACACCCACAGCATAAGGAGGTTCTCAGGCTAGGGGTCTAATCAGAGCTGTAGCTGCCGGCCTATGCCATAGCCACAGCAACGCCAGATCTGAGCTGCGTCTGCGACCCACACCACAGCTCATAGCAACGCTGGATCCTCAACCCACTGAATGAGGCCAGGAATCAAACCTGCAACCTCATGGTTCCTAGTCGGATCCATCTCCACTGTGCCACGACGGGAACTCCCCCAATGATTTTTGTTAATGCCTGAATAGGTAGTATGGATTAGTATCTCTGCTTAGAAAGAAGATGGCAAAATTTGGAGCCAGATGTATTCAAACTTTCCAAATCACGTATCCTAGGGAAATATCCTTATGCCATCAGTAACAACATTCTAACAATGAGAAGCATAAGTAGTGCACAATCTAGTGTCAAATATGAACATTAGCAGCAGAAAATAGAAAAATCACTAATTGCAAACAAAAGCTATTAAGCCTATGCTGAAATGGAGGTACTATTTAGTGGATAAGGAGTTTCAATTTAGGAAGACTTTGAAGAAGTTCTGGAGATTGATGGCAGGGACAAGTTGCACATCCATGTGAATGTACTTAATGCCAATAAGCAATACAGTTAATAACAGTTAAAACTATAAATTTCATTTCGCCATAATACATACATGCGTGTGTATATATATTTATTCATTTATTTAACTATGCCCAGGACATGCAGGAGTTCCTGGGATTGAAGCCAAGCCATAGCAGTGACAACACTGAATTCTTAACTGCTAGGCTGGTAGGGAACTCTTATTTCAACATGATTTAAAAAAAAAGAAACAAACCCTATGCCATACAGACTTACTTTTATGTCTGACATACTTAAACATGTCTGTAGAATAGGTATAGAAAATTTCATAATTATATTTTTGGTGGACTGCACCTTTTATACATATAAAATATCCCCCTTGTCCCTCTTAATGCTTTTGGTCCTCAATTCTGGTTTATCTTATATGATACTGTCCCTTCAAGCTTTCTGTAAGCATCTGTTAATTATATCAGCTTTTATTCAGTTAAATTTTTGATTAAGGTGTTCTGCAAACATTTTAATTTCTTTATTTCAACCCTAAATGACAATCTGTCTTTTTAATAAAGCATGTTAATCCATTTACATTGATTGGGATTATAAATGTTGGCAAGGGATTCCTTGTGCACACTTAATGACTTTATCTTATCTGTGCTTTCTGCAGTTTTATTTTCTAACCTATTTTTTCCATTACCAAGGTCACCAAGAATAATTTTTATATATGTGCTATAAGGATCATAGCCATATTATTTAGACTTAGTTCTAATTTTTCAGATTTATTTGCTCATCAGTATTTCTTACATTCTTTTCCTTTTTCCATTCTTTTGCTTCTATTTTTCATTTTGCTAGAAAATATCCTCAAATAAAATTTTGCATAGGTATGTATGATATAAAATATATGCATAATGTAAAATATATAGTGCATAGGTAGTAAACATTTTTTTTTTTGTCTTTTTGCTATTTCTTGGGCCGCTCCCACGGCATATGGAGCTTCCCAGGCTAGGGGTCCAATCGGAGCTGTAGCCACCGGCCTACGCCAAAGCCACAGCAACGCTGGATCCGAGCTGCATCTGCAACCTACACCACAGCTCACGGCAACGCCGGATCCTTAACCCACTGAGCAAGGGCAGGGACCGAACCCGCAACCTCATGGTTCCTAGTCGGATTCGTTAACCACTGCGCCACGACGGGAACTCCGTAGTAAACATTTTAATTGCATATCCTTTGATTAGTTTCTCCCCACTCTGTGTTCTCTTTACAGAGTTTCTACTAGATAGTATAATAAACTTTCTTCATCTCAACTTTCAGTCTCTTAATTTCTCTCTTTATGTTTTTCATTTCTTTCCTCTTTTGCACTAGTTCCTAGAAAAATCTCTTGATCTATAGCCAATCTTTGGTTACATCCATTCAGGTCATTTAACGATCTGCTTCACCCTTACATTTTAGAAATTATGTTCTTACCATGATTTATTAATTATGTCTTTTATAAATCCACTAATTCATTAATCATATCTTTTATAATTGCTTCTTATATTTAGGTGTATTATTAAAAAATTCTCATCAGTAATGTTGGGCCTTGTGCTTCTTTTACTTGATATTGATCTTTTTCAGTTTCAGTGTTTTGACTGCCAGGACATATACATTAATGAGTCCACACTCAAGAATACAGGTAGAGAGAATCCTTTTCTTGAGTCTGATTACAAGGTCCTGGATTCCTTGGTTGTTTAGGAAAGTGGAGAAAAGGGATCCATAATCAGGCAGGTTTTTCCTATAATTGTAGATGTGCACCTGATATTTGGAGTGCAAAAGTTCCCTGTCCCTACTGGTGGACATAAATTAACTGGTGGTATTTATTCACTGAATTCTTCTCAGACCAATGTTCACATCCAAAGTGCCTGGACCAGAATTTCTTTCTTTTTCTTTCTTTTTTTTTTTGTCTTTTTGCTATTTCTTGGGCTGCTCCCATGGCATATGGAGGTTCCCAGGCTAGGGGTTGAATCGGAGCCATAGCTGCCAGCCTACACCAGAGCCACAGCAACGCAGGATCTGAGCTGCGTCTGCAACCTACACCACAGCCCACGGCAACGCTGGATCGTTAACCCACTGAGCAAGGGCAGGGACCAAATCCGCAACCTCATGGTTCCTAGTCGGATTCGTTAACCACTGCACCATGACGGGAACTCCCTCTTTTTCTTTTTTAAAAAAATCTTCTGGGCACCCTGCGGCATACGGAGTTCCTAAGGCCAGGGATCAAACCTGTGTCCCAGTGTTGCAGAGGTGCTGCCGATCCCATTTTGCCACAGCGGGACCCCTGGACCAGCATTTCTAAAGTGAGGAATAAGCACAGCTAAAGGGCAGCAACTTAATTACTACTGATAGCTATCACTAGCCTTTGCTGCTAGACTTTGGTGTATTTCAGACTTCTACCAAAAAAATCTCAAAAAAATTCTATTTTTGTCTCATGTAGGGTATGGGTTATTTAACTCTAATTAATTGTCATTTACTTTATAGCATCCACAGATTTCTCACTGTTCTGGTGAACTGGTAATATCTTATTCATCTTATTTAGCATGCATTTTTTATTTGGATGAGTTGCTGGCACAATTGAAGGCTTTAAATAGTATAATTCCACTAGCATTGGGATTTTTAAGCACTGGCATTGTTCTATGTCTTGAACAAGGCATATTAAAATTTAACTCAGAGAGTTCCCATTGTGGCTCAGCAGAAACAAACCTGACTAGTATCCGTGAGGATGCAGGTTCAATTCCTGGCCTCACTCAGTGGGTTAAGGACTCAGCATTGCCACGACCTGTGATGTAGGTCTCAGACACAGCTCAGATCCTGTATTGCTATGGCTGTGGTGCAGGCTAGCCGCTGCAGCTCTAATATGACCCCTCACCTGGGAACTTCCATATGTCACAAATGCAGCCCTAAAAAGCAAGAAAAAAAAAAAAAGTGTCTGAAACCCTAAAAATGAAACATTTATTTTCTAAAAAAAGTTTTTGGTATCATAATTTTAAAAAAAACAGCATGAAAACAGGTATCGGCAAGAATTCCTTGTACTCCTTAGAAACTAGATAAACAAAAAAGGTAGTTCATTATTGGACAGAATCATTATACAGCAAAAAAGATAATTGGAATTACATTAAAATTTATTTATAAATTACATAATAGAAATTAAAATTATATTTATGTGTAGGTGAATTTTACTCTGCTATATCTAAGTATATTTACTTTATAGGGTTTCCTCTAATCTGGTCTGTAACAAATGCATTCATTTTCCTGGTGACTTAAATTACAATTTTTCTGGGTGTGTACCCATTTATCTTTAATTAGCTTCAAAGGTTACTCAATATTTTACCTCATGTTTTTTCTCCCTGCTAACTTCTTGTCAAATAGTTAAATACACTAAAGGATCTTACCATACAACAGAATCTTACATGTATTTCTTTTATGAAAAATTATTTAGAATGCAAATAACCATCCCAAATCATTAAGCCTAAAATTTTTTTATGGGTTTTATAAACCCTTATGCTGGGTTTTATTCTCTGCTGAAACAGAGCCAGTAATTGGTTAATTTTGAAGTACAAATTTTAAAAAAGTTACTACTCAGGGGAGATTTCCTGGTTATGTCAATAATATGTCTGCTAATTTTCTATCTTAAATGACTGTCCTAATTAGCCTCATCATTCCATATGCCTAGAAGGACGGTGATGAGACTTCTAGATTGTGCAGAAATGTTCTAGGTTATGATTACTCTTTTGGAGTAATTATTAATACCATCCTGGTCACTCTGAAAAGCACCACAGTTTGTACAGTAAGTACTATAGTCACATTACCTACAGGGAAATCTGGGCTCACCATGTGCAAGTACCATCTATCCTCCCATTAGATGTGTATCTCAAATATACAAGGTATTTTGTCACTTGAAACCAATGACTGCAAAAAAGTTCGCGATGGCTTTAAAAAAGTTTGTGATGTTACACTGTGGTACAAAAAGAAAAAAAAATAACTAGTGTAGGCAGATCTCTTGATTTCCACTATTTCACCTATAATTTACATATAAAGAGGAAGACTACTCTATAGACTGCAAACCTCTTTCAACATTTTAGAATTCTATTACTAAAATGTTATTATTTAACATTCCAGTACAAAGAAATAGGAATGATAATCAGTTCAATAAATTCTAGTTAACTGATTTGTAATTCACCTATAAACTGAACTTATTTTACTCAATGATTTCTAGGTCTCTTTCAATTCAACTTTTTATGAATCTTTTACTAAAATATTACTATGGGGAATTCCCTCTGTGGCTCAAGAGTAACGAATTTGACTAGTAAACATATGATGACACGGGTTTGATCCCTGGCCTCACTCAGTAGGTTAAGGATCCAGCTTTGTAGGTCGCAGATGTGGCTTGGACCCATGTTGCTGTAGCTGTGGTGTAGGCCAGCAGCTGCAGCTTCAATTCAACCCCTAGCTTGTGAACTTCCACATGTTACAGTCCGGTCCCAAAAAGCATAAGAAGAAAAAACAAAACGTATATGTAAGTATATATAATTATAACAGGTTAGAACACAGTAAAACAAAGGCAAATTCAGAGTAGGACAATCAGAATCCCACCCTATTATGAGAATAGCTTTAATAAGCATTTAATTCCAGGTACACCTGTATTACAAGAGACATTTTAATAATGCTTCTTATAAAACATAGGAAACCTATATAAAGTCAATATTATGGTCATACATATGAACTAGAAACCTTAAGTATAACTTGCAGATGCTTTTGCAACTGATAAAAACACCACAGAGAATTGGGAAATATATTTTAATATTCTTATAACATTTTAGTAAATAGCAAACACATGAAAATAGTAATACCATTTGAAAATAGAGCGGTAATATACACTACAAATTACGACTTTAAATCAAATGAAATTGTGTAAAATTAAGTACTCATGCCTTTTAATATATTGAAAAGTAAGATTCTTGGGCTTTTTTTAGAGATCCAAAACATTTTCCTTCAATTAATAATAAAGTTCAGGGGAGTTCCCGTCGTGGCGCAGTGGTTAACGAATCCGACTAGGAACCATGAGGTTGCGGGTTCGGTCCCTGCCCTTGCTCAGTGGGTTAACAATCCGGCGTTGCCCTGAGCTGTGGTGTAGGTTGCAGACGCGGCTCGGATCCTGCGTTGCTGTGGCTCTGGCGTAGGCTGGTGGCTACAGCTCCGATTGGACCCCTAGCCTGGGAACCTCCATATGCCGCGGGAGCGGCCCAAGAAATAGCAACAACAACAACAACAACAACAAAAAGACAAAAAAATAAATAAATAAATAAATAATAAAGTTCAATTAGCTTGATCATTACATTTCCTAAACTTTTCAGCAGTCTAAACAGTATACTCATGTCTCATCCCTATCAATTTTTGAATATAGTTTCTATTAAAGTCAAATTTTTAAACAGGACTTGAAGTGCTAAATACTTTTAATCCCATTTCTTTAAAAACATAAAGGGCTAAGAGTTTAATTTGAATAGTCTATCATAACTGTGATATTCACGGCATATTTAATGTTTTACCTAAAAAGTCACAACCATCTGTATTTTACCCCACAGTATACCCACACTTGCCTTGTTAAAGACAATAATGTTTTAGACCTGTAGCATGAAAAGTGTGGTCCCTGAACCAGAAGCATAAACACCACCCAGGAGCTTGTTAGAAACATACCATCTCAGACCCCAACCCAGAGCTACTGAATAGGAACTGGCATTTTAACAAGTTCCCTATGTAATTTGTATACCTATTTAAAATACTGTTCTTAAAACACATCATTTACCCAAACGCGATGCTCCAACTGGTATTGGTTCTGACTTTATTCTTTCTCTATCTGTTCCCAACCCACTTAGTTTTTATAGGCAATTCCTTTACCATTTTTCCAGTCCTGCTTGCCCCAACCCTACGCTTTCCACTAAGTTCTTTCATTTCTTTTTGATTTTAATTTTCTTATAGACAGTCTGTTTGTCTCTCTATTCCTCATTCATGCAGTGTTTCTCTAGCACTTTCAAACTTGAGCAGTCACACAGTCTCTAAATTTTTATTCAACTGGACATTGACCAAAAATACTTTTTCCCAAAGTTCAGGGTCCTAGTTTCTAGATTTTTTTTTTTTTTTTTTTGCAATCCTTGTTACCACTTTTTTTTGCAACTCTGTTCACTCACTTCTAAGCCAAGGAGTTTATTCATTCAGGGGCTCTTTATGTTTAGTTCATCATTCCTCCAATGTCATATCAGCAGTTCTAATACCAAAAAACATTTTAGTGGGCAAACCAAAGTTTGCCTGTGTAAACAGATTCTGATAGATATATACTATGAATGTTAATTGCTTACGTGATAACTAACATGGAAATACTGCTATGGAGTTTGTAAACCATTAATTTACATTTAAATTCATATTTTTCTTTCTCCTTAAATAATACAATTTTCAGATGGGAAAAAACTAACAAGTATAACACTTTCACAATGTTCACAAACTTCTGAAATAATATAATTTAAAAAGCTACATGCAAAAATTCAAGGAAAGGAGTTCCCATCGTGGCTCAGTGGTTAATGAATCCGACTAGGAACCATGAGGTTGTGGGTTCGATCCCTGGCCTCGCTCAGTGGGTTAAGGATCCAGTGTTGCCATGAGCTGTGGTGTAGGTTGCAGACACGGCTCGGATCCCGCGTTGCTGTGGCTGTGGTGTAGGCTGGAGGCTATGGCTCTGATTCAACCCCTAGCCTGGGAACCTCCATATGCCGTGGGAGCAGCCCAAGAAATGGTAAAAAGACCAAAAAAAAAAAATTCAAGGAAAACAAGCAACATTAAAAAAGTACGCAGTGTTGTAATACTATAAACTTGAAAATTGGTAGCATATATTCAGTGTTAATTCACACCTGCATACATAGTCACATAAAAGGTAGAGTACCAAGCCCATAATCAGAAAATCCATGGAGGCAATTTTTTAAGACACACGCTTGTCTTCATTTGATTGAAAAATATCATTAATTACAATCAATGAAATGAGTTTTATTTAAAATATAATCTAATACGAAAAACATAATTACGTTAAAAATTTACCTCACTTTCAAGAAAGAAAAGAACCAGCATCCTAATAAGGTTCCCATTTGGACTGTTTCTGCCCCTCCTCTTTGCTAGTGCTTCTTCTGCTTGTGGGTCATGTCTGCTAAACAGCCTGGAAATATATAATAAAACAACATTACAAATTTACATGTATATGAATTTTAGTCCTTTCCTTCAATGTATAAACTATTTCAGTGTTAAGAAAATAAAAGAAACAAGTGACAGAGATCAGATTACTGATTTATTTCAACATAAGTATGTAACTGACATATTTATAGGTCAAAAACATGGTCAGATCTGAACACTTTCATGCAGTTCAACTATATATAGCGTAAAGGCTTTTTTACTGATGACTAATCAATGTTCAAATCCTTATGAAAAATACTGTATGATAAATATTAAAATACGTAATTTTCAATTGAGTTCTATTTTCTTAGTCATTTCATAGTCAAGTAATTACGGAATTTAACCAGATGCTCCAGCAGTAATAGTAAAAATCATACTTTTAATCGTGATTGAACTTCCATTATTTTTTGTTTATTAGACTATTACCTAGAAACACTATTTATTAACCTGACAGTATTGAGTAAAATGAAACAAACATTAAACTTAAAAAAAGTCACAAAACATCTAAAATATAACAAAGAAATGACTAAAAATTTTTAATCTGTTAAGATTTATTCTAACAAAATTTAAGGATTAGTAAAGATGTCTTTTTTTGAAATTTTTTTTGTCTTTTTGCCATTTCTTGGGCCGCATCTGCAGCATATGGAGGTTCCCAGGCTAGGGGTCTAATCGGAGCTGTAGCCGCTGGCCTATGCCAGAGCCACAGCAACGCGGGATCTGAGCCGCGTCTGCAACCTACACCACAGCTCACGGCAACCCTGGATTCTTAACTCGCTGAGCAAGGCCAGGGATCGAACCTACAACCTCATGGTTCCTAGTCGGATTCGTTAACCACTGAGCCACGACAGGAACTCCTTAAAGATGTCTTATTCCCAGGTATTTCTCTAGGTAAAATGGATATAATACTGCACAAAAATAAAATCCCTATTCTCACTGAGCTCTCGCTCTAGTGGATGCAGATAAATGGTAGATCAATATATATCATCTCCGGTGTTATAAGGAAAAACAATGGTCTAGGAATAGGGATATAGAGTGCGCTAGCTCAGACATACAGCACTCAGATGAGAGGCAAAATAACAAAATAAGAACAATTTCATGTGACATAAAATATAAACCAATTTCAAGAGGAAAATGAGTATAGAGAAATTAAATACTTGGAGAGAAAGGACAGGCGGGGGGAGAAGACTACAGAGTATTAGCTTGAAGGTATATCTGCACAGCTATCAGACTGGTTTAAGAGAGTTTTGTTTATTTGGGTGGCTTTCACAGGTGGGGGGCAAATGGAAAATATGAGCATCTTTCAAACTAAAATGTACAAATCTGAACAACTGAAATCACTGTATATAAATATAAGGTACGGAAGGGTTAGCTTTTTTTAAAAAAAATATTAAAATGTAGAACTTTGGATGACATATTAAAATATTCATTTCAGATACACTGTACCACTTTTTGCATGCTTAGTATAGCTTAATACATTAGATTACAAAACAGACTAAGTGTATGTGCATGCACGCAATTTTTTTTTTTTTTAATGGCTGCACCCGCAGCATATGGAAGTTCCTGGGCCAGGGACCGAATCTGAGTCATAGCCACAACTGTGCCAGGCTGGGGATCCAACCCACACCTCCACAGCAACCTAATCTGCTACAATTGGATTCTTAACCCCACCGTACCACGGCAAGTCCACATACATTAAAAGAAAAAAAACAAAACAAAAACAACTTTATCATGGAATTCCTAGGGCTAATTTACAGGTTATGTTTTAGGATTTTAAAAGATCACGATATTTCTCCTTTTTTTTTTTTTTTGTCTTTTTGCTATTTTTTTGGGCCACTTCCGTGGCATATGGAGGTTCCCAGGCTAGGGGTCTAATCGGAGCTGTAGCCGCTGGCCTATGCCAGAGCCACAGCAACGCGGGATCTGAGCCGCGTCTGCAACCTACACCACAGCTCACGGCAACGCCGGATCGTTAACCCACTGAGCAGGGGCAGGGATCAAACCCGCAACCTCATGGTTCCTAGTCGGATTCGTTAACCACTGTGCCACGACGGGAACTCCAAGATCACGATATTAAATAGTGGATGTTCAAAGAGATTATTAAGAATCAAAATTTCTCAAACTATCTCCAGGGCAGGGGCATAAAATAAGCTGATGAAGTAAGGCTTCCATTTGCATAGGAATGGGATTCATTTTCATGAAGGAAAAATTATATAGAGGCTTATAATACTTGTGAATTTATATGAAAATTAATAATTAAAAATTTTTAGCAAGTGTTTCAAACTTAGAAAAATATAAGATAGTTAAAATTAAATTTATCCAAGGGCTCTTTCTGACTCCAATGCTGCCAGTTTATGGCCTCTATTCTATGGATAACCAACTTTTTTAGTCTATCTTTTCTTTGAAAATAGAATCAATAAATTCTTTTTAGAAACACAAAGTTTTTTGAAAAGTTAAGTGGAGAATAGAGACTAATTAGAATATAATAAAATAGGAAGGACATTTGAGTCAGACAACACTTCCGATGAATATGGAAACAGCACTATTCTGTATTAGCCAATGATGTTAGAGGGACAGGCAAATTCAATATTTTATTTTAAAGGTCATGCCTGAAAATCTTGACTTTTTTCCTCACTTTCATTACCAGTATGCACTACCATCCTTCTTAAAGAAAACTTTTCCAGGAGCTCCTGCCGTGGCTCAGTGGTTAACGAATCTGACTAGGAACCATGAGGTTGCGGGTTTGATCCTGGGCCTCACTCAGGGGGTTAAGGATCTGGCGTTGCCGTGAGTTGTGGTGTAGGTCGCAGACTCGGCTGGGATCTGGTGTTACTGCGGTGTAGGGCTGGTGGCTACAGCTCTGATTAGACCCCTAGCCCAGGAACATCCATAGCCGCAGGTGCGGCCCTAGAAAAGGCAAAAAAAGAAAAGAAAAGAAAACTTTCCCACAAAGTAACAATTTTTCCCACTTTGAGAGGTAACACTGAGTAAAGAAGAGTTTGTGGTTGCAGCACTGAGTTGCTGATGCTGGATGGCGAGCCAGGGCTGCTCATCATCTATTTCTAACAGTTTCCCAGTGTGTGATTTACATCTGTGCTTAGCATAATCACAAATTACTACATGTAATGGACTTCTGGGTCACCTGCCAAAGTCACTAAGTTCAATCTACAAACAAAATCAGAAAGCAAAACATCCCCCTGCCCAAGAATATATTTTAAGAATGAATTAATCTACTAATAAATTATAGAACATATAGAGTAGACCACCAAAAATATATTTAATAAGAAAGTTTAGTTACATTCATAATCCCTCACTACCTCTATGTTTTTCAAAAAATATTGGTGAGGTTTTGCTTTTAAGTTAAATTGCAACTGCATATATAATTTTCAGCATCATAATGGATTAAAACAATCCACATCCTCATAGAAAGAATGATGTAAAAAACAAAAAACTGGGAGGTATTTTAAAGACTATTTTAGATTACCAATGTTGAGAAGGTAAGATACGAGAACTCAGAATTTTAAAAGGCAAAAAACATGGTCAAATAAAGTATCAATTACTTAAGAGAGCTTTTAGAAACTTTAAGCACTTCTACATTCTCCACTCACACCCCTAGCTGAGAATTATCCTTACAGATTGTAAGTCAAAGGAATATGTCACAAGGGACAACATTCTCAGGGATATGATTCATGATATGCACATAGACTGTGAGAGTATTACAGCCCCCAGAATTTGCAATGGCCATTTCTATTACTGTTTTCATTCACTACTAGTTTCTTTTATTAACTCTAAAACAAAAAATCAAACTGGAACCTGGTTTCAGAGATAATTAACTCACTTTTTGTGAAGGAATTCTCCAGCTGCCACAGCAACAGGGCGATGTGCTGAGTATACCAAGTGGTAAACATTTTCACAGTCTTCATTGGAAAGAGCTTCTTCACTTCCACTGAAAAATTCAGAAAGTAACACTGAGCCAAAACAAACGTTTACTGTCAGTTCTACCTTTATTAAAAATTTGTAAAGTTCTTTACAAAATCTTAAGGTATAATGATGTTATTTTTTCCTTTTAGTCCAACTTTTGAAAGTAGTATTTCTCCTCAATAATAAAAGACAGCTAATTTTTATTTAAAATTCAGAAAGTACAGATAAAACAAGAAAATGTCCACATTTCTTCCCATACATACCCAGTGATAATGACTATTAATATCGTGATTTGTATTACCTCAATTTAACTCAATTTCCTTAAATGTGCATAAACCTTTTATTAATAGGCCTGGGCATATATTTGCCCCTGTTTCATAAAGTTAAATTACTACTGTGTTACGTAACTCCTCTTTCCAGAATTGTCTATTTTACATTATATTTTATCATAATACTTACAATACTATTTAGTCTTCTTTCCATATAAAATGGATTCACTAGTCACAACCACTCTGCTACTAACACAAATTTCCCACCTTTCTACTCATGTATTCTTTTTGTTTGTTTGTTTTTGCTTTTCAGGGCCATACCCACAGCATGTGGAAGTTCCCAGGCTAGGGGTCAATTGGAGCTACAGCTGTCAGCCTACACCACAGTCACAGCAACTTGGGATCCAAGCCACGTCTACCTACACGACAGTTCACGGCAATGCCGTATCCCTGACCCACTGAGCAAAGCCAGGGATTGAACCCACACACTTTTGGATACTAGTCAGATTCATTTCCACTGAGCCATGACAGGAACTCCATACTCATGTATTCTTAAAATTTGAAGCTTTTCTTGGTTTGCTGGGAAGTATCATTAAGTATTTTTTTCCCCTCAAAAAGAGAACATCTATTTCCTGATAATTAACACGATTAAAAATGTGTGATAGGATTACATATAATGTATGGAGTTTTTGGGCTTACATACTCAAATACTTAAACATAAGACATGACGTTATAAAACACTTAAAAGAGAACATAGTCAAAACATTCTCAGAGTTCCCGTCGTGGCTCAGTGGTTAACGAATCCTACTAGGAATCATGAGGTTGTGGGTTCGATCCCTGGCCCTTCTTCAGTGGGTTGAGGATCTGGCGTTGCCGTGAGCTGTGGTGTAGGTTGCAGATGCGGCTTGGATCCTGCGCTGCTGTGGTTCTGGCAGAGGCTGGCGGCTATGGCTAGGATTCAACCCCTAGCCTGGGAACCTCCATATGCCACGGGAGTGGCCCTAGAAATGGCAAAAAGACCAAAAAAAAAAAAAAAATTCTCTAACATCAACCATACAAATACTTTATTAGGTCAGTCTCCAAAGGCGGTAGAGATAAAAATCAAAATAAAGAAATGGGACTTAATCAAACTTAAAAGCTTTTGCACAGCAAAGAAAACCATAAAAGGACTGAAAAGACAACCTATAAAATGGGAGAAAATAGTTCCAAATGATGAAACTGACAAGGGCTTAATCTCCAAAAACACAAACAACTTGCACTATTCACAACAAAAAACCCCAAACAACCCAATAGAAAAATAGGGAGAAGACCTAAATAGACATTTCTCCAAAGAAGAATACAGATGAGCTAGGAAGCACATGAAAAGATGCTCAATATGGCTAACTATTAGAGAAATGCAAATCAAAACTACAATGAGGTTACCACCTCATGCCAGTCACTAAGCCCATCATTAATAAGTCTATAAATGACAAATGCTGGAAAGGGTGTGGAGAAAAGGGAACCCGCTAACACTGCTGGTAGAAATGTAAATTGGTACAACCACTATGCGAAACAGTACAGGAGTTCCTCAGGAAACTAACTATAGAACTGAGGGAGTTCCCTAGCCTGGGAACTTCCACATGCCACAGTGTGGCCCTAAAAAGTAGAACAACAACAACAAAAAATCCTTCTCCTTCTCTTGGGCATATATCGAGACAAAACTATAATTCAAAAAAGATTATATGTTACGCACCCCTATATTCACTGCAGCACTATTCACAACAGCCAAGACATGGAAACAACCTAAATGCCCATTCAAAGGTGAATGGATTAAGAAAATGTGGTACATATATACAATGAAATACTACTTAGCTGTAAAAAGAATGAAATAATGCCATTCACAGAAACATGGATGCAACTAGAGATTCTCACACTAAGTGAAGTAAGTGAGAAAGAGAAAGACAAATACCATATGATATCACTTATATGTGGAATCTGAAATACGGCACAAATGAACCTATCTACAGAACAGAAAGATCACAGGCACAGAGAACAGACTTGTGGTTGCCAAGGGGAAAGGAGAAAAGAGTGGGATGGACTGGGAGTTTGGGGTTAGTAAATAGAAACTACTACATTTAAGATAGATAAACAATAAGGTCCCACAGTATATCATAGGGAACTATATCCAATATCCTGGGACAGACCATAATGGAAAAGAATACAAAAAAAAAAAAAAAAAGAATACATATATATATGACTGAGGTCACTTTGCTGTACAGTAGAAATTGGCATATTGTGAATCAACTACGCGTTAATAAAAAAAATGAACTGTACACACATACACACACAGAATTCTTGATCTGTACAGGGTCTTGATAAGATGTTGGGGTATAAACCTATTCTCCAGAATTCAGTCCTAGAGATGCCACAAGAGATTAGGAGGAGAACGAGAGATTTGACAAATAAACATAAAATTTAAAGAAGGTAGCTGAATCACAATATAAGGGATGAATGAAAAAGAGCTGGATATCAAATACAGAAAACACATTAGAAGCTTTTTTTTTTTTTTTTTGGCCATACCCACAGCTCATGGCTGTTCCTGGGCTAGGGGTCGAATTGGAGCTGCAGCTGCAGGCCTATTCCACAGCCATGGCAACACTGTATCACAGCTGCATCTGCAACCTATGCCAGCAGCTTGTGGCAACACTGGATTCTTAACCCAATGAGTGAGGCCAGGGATTAAACCCATATCCTCAGGGAGGCTCTGTTGGCTTCTTAACCCACTGATCCACTGTAGGAACTCCAAGAAGCATTTTTTTTTAAGTATAGTCTTTCTCCCTCTCAACAAGGCCTAAGTTTTAACCTCTTCACTCAATTATACATATATCAATAGCTAAATTAGCTAACACCCTCAGGAAAAAGCTGAACCCACAGGAAAATAAATTTAACAAGATATCTCAGTAACCCAAGCTCAGAAGCTAAAGGAAAATATTCCAAACCAAAAGAAGAATGAACAGATGGAGAAAAAAACCCATACTTTCTTGCTGTTTCCTTTAGCTCAGATGGAATACTTAAAAGGAGCCAGCCTGGTTGATCTTAAGAGGCATTTTGCCTAACAAGACAACCTCTAGGGCAAAAACTCAAAAACACTGGGAACTTGAAAATCAGGGGCTGAGTCACAAAGAAAATAGCCAGAGGAGGGTGTGTCCACTCTGGGGAACTGTTCTCAGAAATACCAAGAGTGTTCTCAACAAAATTTTAGCCAACTGAATCCAACAACATATAAAAAAGATTATATACCATGACCAGGTGGGAGTCATCCCAGGTTCACAAGGATGGTTCAACATACGCAAATCAATCAACATCATACAACATATTAACAAATGAAAACTCAAAAACCACAGGATCATCTCGATAGATGCAGCAAAATAATCTGACAAAGCCCAACATCCACTCATGATCAAAACTCTCACCAAAGTGGGTACAGAGGAACATACCTTAACATAATAAAAGCCATTTACGACAAACCCACAGCAAATATAATACTCAATGGAGAAAAGCTGAAAGCCTTCAGACTAATATCTGGAACAAGACAAGGATGCCCACGCTCACCTCTGTTATTCAACATTGTATTGGAGGTCCTCGCCACAGCAATCAGACAAACAAAAGAAATAAAAGGTTTCCAAATCGGAGAAGAGGTAAAACTGTCACTGTATATAGATGATATGATACCATATAAAGAAAGCCCTAAGGACTCAACCCTGAAACTACCCGAACTGATCAACAATTTCAGCAAAGTAGCAGGATATAAGACTGAGACATCAGTCGCTGCAGAAAAAGCCTTTGACAAAATTCAACACCCATTTCTGATAAAAAAAAAAAAAAAAAACCCTTCAGAAAGTGGGCACAGAGGGAACCTACCTCAACATGATAAAGGCTTTATATGACAAACCCACAGCGAACATCATTCTCAATGGCGAAAAGCTGAAAGAATTCCCGCTGAGATCAGGAACAAGACAAGGATGTCCGCTCTCACCACTACTCTTCAACATAGTTTTGGAAGTCCTAGCCACAGAGATCAGAGAAGTAAAAGAGATAAAAGGAATCCAAATTGGAAAGGAAGAAGTAAAACTATCCCTACTTGCAGATGACATGATACTATACCCCGAGAATCCTAAAGACTCTACCAGAAAACTGTTAGAGCTCATCCACAAATCTGGCAAAGTCGCAGGATACAAAATTAATACACAGAAATCAACGGCATTTCTATATACTAACAATGAAAGAGCAGAAAATGAAATTAGGGAAGCAATCCCGTTTACCATCGCATCCAAAAGAATAAAATACCTAGGAGTAAACCTACCTAAAGAGACAAAAGATCTGTACTCTGAAAACTACAAGCCACTGATGAAAGAAATCAAAGATGACACAAATAGTTGGAAAGACATACCATGCTCTTGGATTGGAAGGGTCAGTATTATCAAAATGTCTATACTACCCACGGCAATCTACAGATTCAGTGCAATCTCTATCAAATTACCAAGGACATTTTTGACAGATCTCAAACAAAATATTTTAAAGTTTGTTTGGAAGCACAAAAGTTTGTTTGAATAGCCAAAGGCATCCTGAAAAGGAAAAATGGAGCTGGAGGAATCAGGCTCCCGGACTTCAGACTATACCACAAAGCAACAGTCATCAAAACCGCACGGTACTGGCACAAAGACAGAAATATAGCTCAGTGGAACAGGATAGAAAGCCCAGAATTCAACCCACACACCTACAGCCAACTCATCTATGACAAAGGAGGCATGAATATACAATGCAGAAAAGACAAGCCCGTTCAATAAGTGGTGCTGGGAAAACCGGACGGCCACATGGAAAAGAATGAAATTAGGACACTCCCTAACACCATACACAAAAATAAACTCAAAATGGATTAAAGACCTAAATATAAGACCCAGACACTATAAAACTCTTAGAGGAAAACATAGGCCAAACACTCTCTGACATAAACGACAGCAACATCTTCTCAGATCCACCTCTTAGAGTAATACGTAAAAACAAAAATATGCAAATGGGACCTAATCAAACTGAAAAGTTTCTGCACAGCAAAGGAAACCCTAAACAAAACGAAAAGACAATCCACAGAATGGGAGAAAATCTTTGCAAATGGATCGACTGACAAGGGATTCAGCTCCAAAATTTAGAAACACCTCCTGCAGCTCAATAGCAAAAAACAAACAACCCCATCAAAAAATGGGCAGAAGATCTAAACAGGCAGTTCTCCAAAGAAGATGTACGGATGGCCAAAAAAACACATGAAAAGATATTCAGCATCACTCATTATTAGAGAAATGCAAATCAAAACCAGGATGAGGTACCACCTTACACCGGCCAGAATGGCCATCATCAGAAAGTCTACAAACAGTTAAGTTCTGGAGAGGGTGTCGAGAAAAGGAAACCCTGCTACACTGTTGGTGGGATTGTAAATTGGTGCAACCACTCTGGAAAGCAGTATGGAGATTGCTCAGAAAACTAAAAATAGAATTCCTATTTGATCCAGCAATCCCACTCTGGGGCATCTATGCAGAGAAAACCATGAGTTGAAAAGATACATGTACTCCAATGTTCATTGCAGCACTCTTTTCAATAGCCAAGACATGGAAACAACCTAAATGTCCATCGACAGAGGAGTGGATCAAGAAGATTTGGTACATATACACAATGGAACATTACTGAGCCCAGAAAGGAAAGAAATAATGGCCTTTGCAGGAACATTGATGGACCTAGAAATTATCATGCTAAGTGATGTCAGTCAGATGGTGAGACACCAACATTAAATAATATCACATGTGGAATCTAAAAAAGAGGACACAATGAATTTCTTTGCAGAATACTGACTCATAGACACTGATAAACTTATGGCTTCCAAATGAGACAGGTTAGGGGGTAGGGGGATACACTGGGGGTTTGGGATGGAAATGCTATAAAATTTGGTTGTGATGATTATTGTACAACTATAAATGTAATAAAATTCATTGAGTAATTAAAAAAAAAAGAAAAAAGAATAAAAAAAAGAAAACTTGTCTTCTATCACCTTACTGTAAGTGTAGGGATCAAAAAGATTGATTCTTGAATACTACTTTCACCTATTAATGTAAGCAAATCATAGTTTCCCCACCCCTCTTTCAGGGGTGGATCTGACATGCTTCTGGCCAATGAGATGTGATGGAAAGTTCTTCAAAAGGTTTCCTTGCTCGTAAAAATGAGACACAGTAAGTAGTGGTCTTTTATCCCTTTACATTTCCTTGTCTGGATGAGACCCATGAAAGTGTTACACCCATGTTGCTGCCAACCTAAGGATAATGCCAACACCAACAATGGCAGACAGAAGGGACAGAAAGAACTGGGTCATTTATCACACTGTTGGGCAAATGATATTATCTTCTTCATATCCATTCAAACTCTCAACATTATTCTTATTCTGTAATATAATAAACTTCATTATTTTTTGATAGCCCTCCCCAAAAAAAGAAGCAAGGGAAGAAGTATCTTAACGTTTACTCCTGTCTAAATGAGGAAGTATTGAAACTAAGTAAATAGAAATAATAAAAAAAAAAAAAAAGGTAAAGAAGTAATCTTTAACCAAAGATTTTAAACCCTTGACAATTCAATGAAAAAGATGGGTGGGTGGAATGCTGGTGCTTTTTGTTCAAGGGAAAGACACTGATAAGCTTGCAAAATTTACAAAGAAACTGAAACTAAGGGACCTAATATTTTATTTTTTGTCTTTTTAGGGTGGCGCCTGTGGCATATGGAGGTTCCCAGGCGAGGGGTCAAATCGGAGCTGTAGCTGCCAGCCTACACCACAGCCACAGAGCAACACCAGATCCAAGTCACATCTGCAACCTACACCACAGGTCACAGCCATGTCAGATCCTCAACCCACAGAACAAGGTCAGGGATTGAACCTGTGTCCTCACAGATGCTAGTCAGATTCGTTTCTGCTGAGCCATGATAGGAACTCCATAAGAGACCTAATATTGTAAAATAGAACTGAACAAGAAAAGTTTTTTCATAAATGACAAGGAAGAATGTGATGTAAGGATACAGTGAATAATAGCAGATAATGTAAAAGCATGAACAGGGAGGTACTGATCTATATACTCTGAATGATAACAAACAACACTCTATAAGGAAAGATAAGAATAGTAAAGGCTTTAATACATCCCTCTTAAAAAGTAGACAAAAGTGTTAATTACTTTACAATATATATGTATATTAAATCATCACATTCTATACCTTTAAAAGGTAAAATATAAACATGCAAATCTCTATACTATATTTTCACTACAATAAAAAAAGTAGACAAAAATAAGCAAAGGTGTAGATAACGAATGACACAGTAAATAAATTCAAAGTAATGACTATAAATATATAACTATATACACAATATACACAGATATATATTATTTTTAAACATACTTAGAAAATTCAGAAAACTGACCAAAACACTGAGAACACATTCTCAAATAATACCATAAAACAGAGTGAACAAAACCTATCTGATCAAGGGAGAACGAAAACTATAATTGAATAATCCATAATAAAGATGAAAATCATAAAGGTCATCAAAATTTTTATCACTGAATGTCCATGAAAATATTCTATGTTCATATGCTTAGAAGCTATTTAAGTAGTACATAAAAGTATATTTATTATTTTAAATATGATTATTCAAAAATAAGAAAAAACTAAATGAAGATTTTTCATTTTTTAAAGCCGTACCTATGGCACATGGAAGTTCCTAGGCCGGGGACAGAATCCAAGCCACAGCTGTGACACAGGTTGTTTAACCCACTGTGCTGGGCTGGGGATCAAAACTGTCCTTCCACAGTGACTCAAGCTGTTACAGTCAGATTCCTAAACCACTGTGCCACAGAAGGAACTCCATGAAGCTAGTTCGTTAAAAAGAACAGTAGGGAATTCCCGTTGTGGCTCAGTGGGTTAAGAACCCAACTAGTATCCATGAGGGTTCAGACATGATCCATAGGTCATGAGGGTTCAGACTAGTATCCATAGGTCACAGACATGGCTTGGATCCCAAGTTACTCTGGCAGTGTTGTGGGCCAGCAGCTGCAACTCAGATTTGACCTCTGGCCTAGAAAATTTCACATGCCATAGGTGTGGCCCTAAAAAGACGGGGGAAAAAAAAAGAAGAGTAGGATGGAAAACTTTTGGCATGATTGATTAAGACAAAGAGGATACAAATAAAATGAATGATGACAGAAGAACTAACAGAAGAAATAGTGCAGTTTTATGAATAAAAATATCATGAACTATAAAATACTAAAGTTGAAAACTGTGATGAAAATTGATATCTTTTAGAAAGCTTACAAAAAGCCAAAATTAATACAGAGGAAATAAAAGTTAATTGAGCTACATAACCACTGAAGAAGTAGAAATGGTAGTCAAAGACCTTCTCAAAAAAACCTCAAAAGTGACATGGCTTTAACAGAAGAATTCTTTTTTTTTTTTTTGTTGTTGTTGTTGTTGTTGTTGTTGCTATTTCTTGGGCCGCTCCCGCGGCATATGGAGGTTCCCAGGCTAGGGGTTGAATCGGAGCTGTAGCCACCGGCCTACGCCAGAGCCACAGCAACGCGGGATCCAAGCCGCGTCTGCAACCTACACCACAGCTCACGGCAACGCCGGATCGTTAACCCACTGAGCAAGGGCAGGGACCGAACCCGCAACCTCATGGTTCCTAGTCGGATTCGTTAACCACTGCGCCACGATGGGAACTCCGAGAAGAATTCTATCAAAATTTCAGGAGGAATTAATCTCTGTTATAGAAAATTTATTTCAGAAGAGAATAAGGGTGAGAAACTATTGAAGATATTTTACAGAATGTGTGTCTGTGTGTGTGTATACATACATATCCAGTTTCAAAGTTGGACAAAGATCAGGAAAAATGTCAAATTTATACACAACAAAAGTGTGAAAATCCTAAATAAGATATTAAATATAACACTACACTTAAGCAAAACACAATGAAAATAAATATTTTCAAACGGGATTTATTCTAGAAATGCAAGGCTGTTCTATTTCTGTGAAAAATGTCATGGGTAATTTGATAGGGATTGCAGTGAATCTGTAGATTGCTTTGGGCAGTATGGCCATTTTCACAATATTGATTTTTCCAATCCAGGAACATGGAATATCTTTCCATTTCTTTACATCTTCTTTGATTTCTTTGATTAAAGTTTTATAGTTCCCGGCATATAAGTCCTTTACCTCTTTGGTCAGGTGTATTCTGAGGTATTTGATTTTGTGAGGTGCAATTTTAAAAGGTATTGTATTTTTGCATTCGTTTTCTAATATTTCTTTGCTGGTATACAGAAATGCGATTGACTTCTGAATGTTAGTCTTATATCCTGCTACTCTGCTGAATTTATTAATGAGTTCAAGTAGTTTTTGGGTTGAGTCCTTAGGGTTTTAGATAGTATAGATGTATAGATAGTATCATGTCATCTGCATACAGTGACAGTTTTATCTCTTCTCTTCCTATTTGGATGCCTTTTATTTCTTTTGTTTGTCTAATTGCTGCGGCCAGGACTTCCAAAACTATGCTGTATAGCAGTGGTGAGAGTGGGCATCCCTGTCTTGTTCCAGATTTGACTGAGAAGGCTTTCAGTTTTTCTCCATTGAGTATTATATTTGCTGTGGGTTTGTCATAAATGGCTTTGATTATATTCAGGAATGTTCCCTCTATACCCACTTTGGCGAGGGTCTTGATCATGAATGGATGTTGGACTTTGTCAAATGCTTTTTCTGCGTCTATTGAGATGATCATCTGATTTTTGACTTTTCTTTTGTTAATGTGGTGTATGATGTTGATTGATTTGCGTATGTTGAACCATCCTTGTGAACCTGGGACGAACCCTACCTGGTCATGGTGTGTGATCTTTCTGATAAGTTGTTGGATTCGGTTGGCTAAGATTTTGTTGAGATTTTTTGCATCTATATTCATCAATGATATTGGCCGATAGTTTTCTTTTTTGGTGTTATCTCTGTCTGATTTTGGAATTAGGGTGATGGTGGCATCACAGAATGTCTTTGGGAGTATTCCTTCTTCTTCAAACTTTTGAAAGAGTTTAAGGAGGATGGGCACCAGTTCCTCTTTTTATATTTGATAGAATTTGCCTGTGAAGCCATCTGGTCCTGGACTTTTATTTGTAGGAAGTGTTTTTATGATATCTTCAATTTCATTTATAGTAATCGGTCTGTTCAGTTGGTCTGTTTCTTCTTGATTCAGTTTTGGCAGGCTGTAAGATTCTAGAAAGTTGTCCATTTCTTCCAGATTGTAAAATTTGTTGGCATATAGTTGTTCATAGTATTCTCTTATGGTTTTTTGTATTTCTGCAGTATCCGCTGCAATTTCTCCTTTTTCATTTATAATTTTGTTTATTTGAGTTCGTTCTCTCCTCTTTTTAGTGAGTCTGGCCAGGGGTTTGTCAATTGTGTTTACCTTTTCAAAGAACCAGCTCTTAGTTTTATTAATTTTCTCTATTGTTTTTTGAATCTATTTTATTGATTTCTTCTTTGAAACAATCCAAAAATTTATATGGAACAACAAAAGACCCATAATTGCCAAAACAATCCTGAGAAACAAAAACCAAGCAGGAGGCATAACTCTCCCTGACTCCAAGCAATATTACAAAGCCACAGTCATAAAAACAGTGTGGTAGTGGTATCAAAACAGACAGACAGATCAATGGAACAGAATAGAGAACCCGGAAATAAACCCTGATACCTATGGTTGATTAATCTTTGACAAGGGAGGCAAGAACATAAAATGGGAAAAAGAAAGTCTATTCAGCAAGCATTGCTGGGAAACCTGGACAGCTGCATGCAAAGCAGTGAAACTAGAACACACCCTCACACCATGCACAAAAATAAACTCAAAATGGCTGAAAGACTTAAATATAAGACAGGACACCATCAAACTCCTAGAAGAAAACATAGGCAAAACACTCTCTGACATCAACATCATGAACATTTTCTCAGGTCAGTCTCCCAAAGCAATAGAAATTAGAGCAAAAATAAACCCATGGGACCTCATCAAACTGAAAAGCTTTTGCACAGCAAAGGAAACCAAAAAGAAAACAAAAAGACAACTTACAGAATGGGAGAAAATAGTTTCAAATGATGCAACGGACAAGGGCTTAATCTCTAGAATATATAAGCAACTTATACAACCCAACAGCAAAAAAGCCAATCAACCAATGGAAAAATGGGCAAAAGACCTGAATAGACATTTCTCCAAAGAAGATACACAGATGGCCAACAAACACATGAAAAAATGCTCAACATCGCTGATTATAAGAGAAATGCAAATCAAAACTACCATGAGATATCACCTCACACCAGTCAGAATGGCCATCATTAATAAATCCACAAATAACAAGTGCTGGAGGGGGTGTGGAGAAAATGGAACCCTCCTGCACTGCTGGTGGGAATGTAAACTGGTACAGCCACTATGGAGAACAGTTTGGAGATACCTTAGAAATCTATACATAGAACTTCCATATGACCCCGCAATCCCACTCTTGGGCATCTATCCAGACAAAACTCTACTTAAAAGAGACACATGCACCCGCATGTTCATTGCAGCACTATTCACAATAGCCAAGACATGGAAACAACCCAAATGTCCATCAACAGATGATTGGATTCGGAAGACGTGGTATATATACACAATGGAATACTACTCAGCCATAAAAAAGAATGACATAATGCCATTTGCAGCAACAAGGATGGAACTAGAGAATCTCATACTGAGTGAAATGAGCCAGAAAGACAAAGACAAATACCATATGATATCACTTATAACTGGAATCTAATATCCAGCACAAATGAACATCTCCTTAGAAAAGAAAATCATGGACTTGGAAAATAGACTTGTGGCTGCCTGATGGGAGAGGGAGGGGGTGGGAGGGATCGGGAGCTTGGGCTTATCAGACACAACTTAGAATAGATTTACAAGGAGATCCTGCTGAGTAGCATTGAGAACTATGTCTAGATACTCATGCTGCAGCAGAACAAAGGGTGGGGGAAAAAAGGTATACATGTAAGGATAACTTGATCCCCTTGCTGTACAGTGGGAAAATAAAATAAAGTTAAAAAAAAAAAGAAAAAAAAGAAATGCAAGGGTGGTTTACCACTAGACAAATTTACCAATTTCATTCAGGCTAATCACTATATGAAGGAAAATCCCAGAAATTTGAGAATACAAAGGAACTTTTATATATCAAAAACCTATCTCAGAAATTCAGAAACAAAGAATTTTAGATGACGTACTAGAACAAGAACAAAAAAATTCATTATCAGTGATACTTTTATAGTGCTCAAAGTCCTGGCTAACGTGACCAGACAAGAGAATGAAACAAAAAGTTTTAAGGTTAGAAAAGAAGAAGACAGAACTGAAATTATTTGCAGATCATATAATAATCTATATAGTAAATCCAATACAACCAATCAAAATGCATAAAAGTTCTAACAGGTGCACATATAAGACCAACATAAAAACTAAGGTTTCTCTGCCTCACCAATAATCAAGTAAAAAGTATTAACACTAAATACTAATCATATAACAACAAAGTCATAAAGTATTTCAGAATTAACGTAATAAATAATGTACAATAATTCTATGAGCAATTTAAACCTTATATAAAAGACCTAATGAGATCTGGGTAAAGATGTGTATCATTTTCATGTATAAATGATATATAATTGTAACAAATTGTATTCTCTCCTAAATTTAACATAAAATTAAATGTAGTTCCAATATTTAGAATCTCAGCTAGAGTTTCTAAGGAATTAGACAAAAGTACTTTAAAAATTCATAACGAAAAAAATAAATCCACAAGTAGTTAAGTGGATTTTTAAAAGAAAGGCAGAGAAGGAGGAATCATAAACCAGTAAGAGGCCGTATTTGTAACATACAACATATACAGTATTATAAGCCACAATAATAAAGAACATGGCACTAGAGCAGAAAAAGGTAAAAAGAGATCAAAACAACTCAGGCATACATGATGTTTGGTGTATGACAGATGTAGCATCACAAACTGGGGAGAGGAAGATCTCTAATGACTTTGCTAGGAATTTGCTTTGTGTGAATTTTCGCACATAGATTCTTCCTTAGCTTTCAGTCAAAGCTTTACAGGTGAAACTAACTATTCCTATTTTAAAAGCTCTATCATATCAATGACACAATTTATATGCCTTATTTCCTTTCTCTGACTTCTATACTATTCCAAAGAAGTCTATTTGTAAAATCTATCACTTGAACTCTTTTCTCTCCCTATGTCTCTTTAAACAGAAAAGTATGCTGCGTCACTGATACTTCCCCTTGGACTGCATAAAGTAACTTTTACGTAAAGGAAATAGATAATATTCAAAATAAAAAAACAAACAAAATTTGTTTCAAACCTAACCTTAAAATGTAAAAAAATTAAAATGTTAAAAAAAACCCTCTTAATGTGATAAAAAAAAATATATATATATAGGGGTTATAGATGTGAAGTATATCAAAATTCTGGGAAAATATTAAAATGTTAACAGCTTAATTAAAATACTAATAAATATTATACTTACTGAAGTATCAGAGTAACCAATCGAATAGCTTCCACAGCAACGTCATATTCCTTATCAAGTGTCATTGATACAATGCGATCCTAAAAAAAGTTATAAATCAAACCAACCATAAACAGAAACTAAGTCAAGACAGATCTTAAGTAATGTCTTTGGAGGAGTACATGGAAGACCAATGACAGATCAAATACAAAGTTTTAGTCTTGAAACCACATAATCATAGTCCTATACACACAAAGAAGGCATTATAAATGTTTATAACATGGAATCTTTTTCATCAACTGGCATTCTCTAACACAGAGACAAACTTTACCTTGCATAGCTAATATGATTATAAAAAGCTGTTCATGAAGAAAATCTTATTTTAAGCAGGTGGGCCTTCCATGAAAGGCAATAAATAAGATCTCATGTTGGTATCTATTGTAAAACAGAGATTCCTTCATTTATTTAATACAGGTTCATTTAAAGAACATGCAGTAAAGAATATGAACTAAACACCTGTTATGGTAATCTATTTTTTATACCATTTATAATGAGTATTTTAAAAGTGAAAATAAGGATAAGCTAAGCATTTCTTACCTTGAATCGGTTAGTGAATAGCTCCAATTTGGGAAATAATTCTCTATTGGTATACAGACTTTGTAGAGCTTTCAAACACTTCAGCCTGACTTCTCCTTGCTTCAGAAATACAAGTAAAAACCCAACAGAAGCAGTCAATTCCACATAACAAATATTGAAAAAGAATTTCATGTCTATATGAAGACTAAAGTAATTTTCAGCTTACCCATTCAATTTATTTCATATTGTAATTCAACAGAGTGAAAAAAGTAATTGTATCGCACTTACATTTAATTAAAAATGCACTAAAAGTAGTTATTTTTATTAGCTGTAAAAAAAAAAAAGCACTAAAAACTCCTTGGCTACTTGAGAGTAAGTCACACCTTTTTTCAAATGTGTATCAACTCTGATTCAACATGAATTATTTTCCACACTGTACTGTGGTGCTTTGAGAGAATTTTCAACCTATGATTTTAATTTAAGAAAGGCATGATAATTTGTCCTTCCTGTGAAAAATCCAATTTCATATTAAAAGGGTCATCATGGCGAATATATTAATAACTCTGATGCTCAGTTTTCTCATTTATAAAATAGTGATACTATGTAGTGCTTGTCGTGGCAAAGTGGAAACGAATCTGACTAGGAACCATGAGGTTGTGGGTTTGATCCCTGGCCTTGCCCAGTGGGTTAAGGATCCAGCATTGCTCTGAGTTATGGTGCAGGTCACAGACGTGGCTTGGATCTGGCATTGCTGTGGCTGTGATGTAGGCTGGCAGCCACAGCTCAGATTTGACCCCTAGCCTGGGAACCTCCATATGCCAAGGGTGCGGCCCAAAAAGACCAAAAAAAAAAAAATAAAATAAAAAAAAAAAAAATAGTGATACCAGAAGTTCTCACTGTGGCTCTGGTAATGAACCTGACTAGTATCCATGAGAATGCAGGTTTGATCCCTGGCCTCCCTTAGTGGGTTAAGAATTGAGTCTTGCCATGAGCTGTGTGGTATAGGTCACAGACTCGGTTTGGATCAGATCCTACATTGTTGTGGCAGTGATGAAGGTCAGCAGCTATAGCTCCAATTCAACCCCTAGCCGGGGAACTTCCATATGCTGCACATGCAGCCCTAAAAAAAAAAATAAAATAGTGATACTGACTTCATAAGGTTGTTGTAAGGTTTGAATGCAGGGGCATGCCAGTAAAAGTTTTAATAATCAGCTCTAGTGGCGCCCTCAACTGTTACATTTGAAGATTTCTGTGATGTTAATACTCCCTTTGTGGTCAATCTCAAGCTATCCAATGATACTGAACTAATATAAGCAAATGGATGTCCATAATCACTCTCTTGAAAGTTGATTCAAGGTATCTCTTGCACACCACTGAATGAGAGAATGCTTGCTGGTAAAGTCTCTAGCACATAAGAGGTCTGTGGTAGACGGTGCTGAAGCCCTGCCCGGATGCCCAAATCCTAATATACAAGGAAGGATAGCCAATTTTTCTGCTTCCTCCTGTACTGATAGCTAACAGTGTTTTAACTGTATCTTTCTCTGGAGAACTGACCATGGCTGAGACCACCACAGCACAAGGATGCCTATGTTCCACCCTGCCTCTCCCATCTATACGCTTTCCCTTCTCCAGGATGAGTCTGGAAGTCAGTGGGGGAATGAGTCAAAAAGCCCAACTACCTTGTCTCAGGGCAGGACAATCTTGCAGGTGCAATTTATCCTTCAAAGCTCCTTCTGAGATCATGCTCAGACAGGAACCTCAGCCACATTTCTGTTACTGTGTTTCTTGCCTTATTCTATATTCCTCACTTTCTTAAATGCTTCTCCTGAGAGTACAAATCTCAAAGTATCACTACCACAAAAATCTGTGACTAAGGCTTGGCTTCTAGGGAGAGTAACCTAAACAGTGGTACCAAGAGTGGTCCTAAGGAGCAGACTTTGATGATGGGATTCTAAGACTGGATCACTTGAAGGATGGACAACTATGAGAAAGGATCCAGTTATTGGTGGTGAGTAAAGTTAATGATAGTCTCTGATATAGGATAGCAACAATTTGCTAATTCACCTATTAGGTAAAAGGGGATGAGCACCTAATTTGTACAACAGCCAAGCACTTGAAGGGATCAGAACCATAAGGACTATGGAACTGGGTGGCTATCATTGAGATGCTAAAGTGAGAAAATGAGGAGGTCTCTGGTGGTTTAGCAGTTAAGAGTTGTCACTGATGTGGCTTGGGTTCGATCCCTGGCCCAGGAACTTTTGCGTGCCATGGGCATGGTAGAGAGAGAAAGGAGACAGAGAGATATGAACAATCATTAAGGAATTATTAGTTTTGGGTGTGGCAAATTTTAAAGGCAGCAGAATTTATCTCAGCCAAATCTATGCCATAATCATTGCCATAAAGGAAATAAGAGCAAGTCCAAAAAAATAACTGGGTGGATGTAGCTGAGAACCTTGAACTCCAAGTTTCGAATTCATGGGCCTACAAGGAAGTCTCACGGTCCCTTGTTAGAGGACAGCATGACTCCACCCACCCCTCCCTTTGACTATATGGAAACCTCAAGTGAAGCAAGTGACAATGCTAGCAGCCCCTTTCAAGCTCTTATCAATCTTCCTTGGGGCCACAAGCTAAGGCCAAATTTCAGGAGTTCCTGTCATGGCTCAGTGGGAACAAACCCAACCAGTATCCATGAGGATGCGGATTTGATCCCTGGCCTCACTCAGTGGGATAAGGATCCAGCGTTGCTGTGGGCTGTGGTATAGGTCACAGACACAGCTCAGACCCTGAGTTGCTGTGGCTATGGTGTAGGCCAGCAGCTACAGCTCTGATTTGACCCCTAGCCTAGGAGCTTCCATATGCTGCAGGTGCGGCCCCAGAAAGCCAAAAAGCTAAAAAGCCAAAAAAAAAAAAAAAAAAAAAAAAAAATCAATGTGGCCCAAATGGGAAAGTACTGAGTCTGTTAGAGGAGCAGAGGGATTATACAAGTGCTGCATGAGTGAGCCAATTTGAGCCACCAAAAACCAAGAGAGTGGTTGCTGAGGGTACTGGACTGGGGAATGGGACTATCAAACGGGATATGGGGAACTCTCCCTTGCTTCAGGATTTAGGGCCCCTGGAAATGGCCTAACACATTGGTATATGGCTCTTGGAAGAAGCAATGGTGCATATTAATGAAACAGATTTAAGAATCCTTGTGGAATACTGTCAAGAAAGGCATTTAAGGACTGTGAAGTAAGCATGCTAGAAAGGTCTTCCGTATAAAGTCAGAAAAACCACTAGTTGAGTATGTTTCTCAGGAGGGCCCAGAGAAAATATACACTGTTTAGCAAGGCAATAAGGAAAAGTCTGGTGATGGGGGGGAACAGGCCTCACTAAGAAACTCCATAATGGCTGTGTTCTGTAGGCTAGAGCTGGCAATAGGAGACACTCAAAAGAGAATCTGGTTTCCAGTAGCAGTGGAGATTATGAGATTACAGAATAGCAAAAACAAGGTACCATCACCTAACTCTTAGATGCAAGAGGGGCTTAACTCTGATGTGTAGCAATGTTACAAAGCAACCCGTGAGGATCTATGGAGATGTCTCACAAGACATGGTCTTCCTCAAGGCAAGCCAGATGGAAAGCCAACAAAAGTATTATGTAATATATATCTAAAAAATCACAAGATCGACAATAAAGGAGATTAAAGACACTGGACCAGAAGTAAAATAACCCCAGATCTAAGATAGCATATAAGTTTCCTTACTTCTAACTTCAGATTTGAAAATAAGGTCAAAAAAGATGAAATTATTTTATCCACATAGCAAATTACAGGTATAACAAAGATATGAATCGAATTTTATCTTCACCTTGTCCAGTGATTCCTCCCAATCAACTACCTCTCCTCCCAAACCTTGGTTCTTCACCTATAACATGGCCTGCTTACATGACAGGAACTTAATTAAATAACTCAACAATAACACCTAACAAAAACTTAGATGAAAACTCCACTTGTACTTTTGGTAATTTCTCTATTTTGGGGCTCTGCTATACTCTGAAGCTACTTCTATTAGAGTATCTAAATGTTTTGTTGTTTTCCCATTACATAAAATCTTATTCAGATCTGAATATTATTTAACACACTGGATAACCCAAAGTTGCTGCTGATTTATATTTTTTGAATAAATATATAAAAATATAAAAGCAAAAAAGAAAACCCAGAAAAGAGAAAAATAATTTGTTTGAGGGAGAGGGCTGGGCATGCTTGTCAGAGATTCTAACCTATCAACATTTTTGCAAAATTATTTTTGAAAAAAATGTTAATAGCTACAAAAAGTATTGTGCGGCATAATGGCACGTTTTCCATAATGAGGTGTATTTTTCTTTTTTTAGGGCTGCACCCATGTCATATAGAGATTCCCAGGCTAGGGGTCGAAGTGAAGCTGGACCCATCAGCCTACACCAGAGCCACAGCAACGCTAGATTCGAGCCTTGCCTTCTACCTATACCACAGCTCACGGCAACGCCAGATCTTTAACCCAACTGAGCGAGGCCAGGGACTGAACTTGCAACCTTGTGGATCCTAGTCGGGTTCGTTACTGCTAAGCCACGATGGAAATTCCCTGGGCTGTATTTTTAAGGGGCAGTAATTCATGTTTCTAGCAAAGAATGCTCCTATTAAAAAGATGTGTGCACTATGAACACCTCAATGGGAATAATGTAAAGAGTTAAAATGGGAGTTTCCGTCTTGGTGCAGTGGAAAAGAATCTGACTAGGAACCATGAGGTTTAGGGTTTGATCCCTGGCCTCACTCAGTGGGTTAAGGATCCAGTATTGCTGTGGCTGTGGCAGAGGCTGGTGGCTGCAGCTCTGATTAGACCCCTAACCTGGGAACCTCCATATGCCATGGGTGCAGACCTAAAAAGACAAAAAAAAAAAAAAAAAAAGAGTTAAAATGAACCAAATTCAGGTGGCCTGTCAAGGAGTAGATACATTCCTATGTGGTGGGGTGAAGGGAGTACAGAGAAGACAGTCTTTTGTTATTTTTTTGACAGTTTTATTGAGACATAATTTACACACAAAGAACTTGTCTGATGCATATCGACGTACATACATTGTACTGTTTAAGGTAATAAACATATCGCCCTCAAAAGTTTTCTTTTATCCCTTTCTCTTTTTCTTTTCATTTGGTAAGAATAGAAGGAGTAGTCCTGAGAAGGAATTGTTATGCATTTAGGAAAAGAAGTCTTGTTCATGTAGTCTTTATAGCCCCTTCTCAGCTGTCTAACAAGGGGCCTTAGGCCTGGATACTTCCTTACCAAGAGATACAGAGTTGCCAACAAAAACCAACATAGTATGATAGAATGAAAGAGCTAGCCAGCTGGTTCTGGGGATGGGGTGGTGGTGATGGATGGACTGAGGTGCTGGCCCTCCTTTGTACACATGGGGGTATATGGAAAATCTTGTCAACAGGGAAAAGTTGGTGAAACAGTTAAGAGTGAAAATGTGAAATAGGTCCTAAAAAATGTAGGGAAACTACACTCTGGCTCTTGGCTACCTTTGTGCTCCCATTTTGCTCCCAAACTCTCAAGGTATTTTAGGGATTGCAAATAATGTCTGCGGTAAGTAAAAGGATCCCACGCAGGAAACTTCACCTGATCCAAGTGATTTATACATCTCAAATAAAACCTGTTTTCACTCAATGCAAAACCACCTATGGCATTGATGAAAACAAAACTGTTTGAAATGAAGTCCTTTAAAAGTGAAATAAGGAAACTGAAGGATAGGTAAGAACAGCAGCTGGGGGAGTCTCAAGTAATCTGGTTTTGCATTTGTTGATGAAGGGGCACTGCAGACTTAATTGCCTAGGGCTGAATAACACTTAGGAATGGGGCCAGGGTCTCTGGGTCCCCACTGGAGACCAGAAGCCCTAAGTCCCTGTCAGGATAGAAGGGGAAAGGAAATCAAGGAGTCAAACTTTTAGGTACTGCTGCCCAAATGACAATAACCCCAGGTCCCTATAGTGGTAGAATTAAAATACTAACTTTGGGGAGTTCTGTTGTGGCTCAGTGGAAATGAATCTGACTAGTATCCATGAGGAAGCAGGTTCAATCCTGACCTTGCTCAGTGGGTCGGGGATCGTGCGTTGCTGTGAGCTGTGGTGTAGGTCACAGATGTGTCTTGGATCCTGCATTGCTACGGCTGTGTTGTAGGTCAGCAGCTGTAGCTCCAATTTCAACCCCTAGCCTGGGAACTTCCATTTGTCACAGGTGCACCCCTAAAAAGAAAAAAGAAAAAAAATACTAACTTTGGGATGAATATAGCTACCCATGGAAGACAAGTCCACATGTATTTGTGGATGAGGACTTTTGCATCATTTCAGGTGCTGATGATCCTGGTTCCTACCACTGAGTACATAACAAGCATTAACATTTTGGTTGTGTGCAGTATTAAACATCATCACTGCCTCAGGGGGTATATACCACAACAAGGACAAATTCCAGCACTACAGGCCAGGTGCATGCCTGGCCAATTCCAGAGCCATGTAAACCACGGGGCATTGTTCAACAAAAATACTGACTCTACGGTGGAAAAAGGGACATCACTCTGTTAATTCTAGACAAACAAGCAGATGCTGATATCAGGGTGCTGATAACCATCCTGTCACAATTTAACAGTCTATCATGGTCAGTCAGGAAGGCCTCGGGTTTGGAGGTGGATAGATTACCACAGGGCTTTTGTCCTAGCAGTTCCCAATATTATCACCACCATTGAGACAGTGGCAACCCATGTGAGAAAGGAGCACATTCTTGACTAATATGGCCAATGCCTTTTTTTTGGGGGGGGGCCACACTTGTGGCATATGGAGGTTCCTGGGCTAGGGGTTGAAATTGGAGCTACAGCTGCTGGCCTAAACCACAGCAACAACAGATCCGAGCTGCATCTGTGACCTACACCACAGGTCACATTCTTAACCCACTGAGTGGGGCCAGGGATTGAACCCACATTCTCATGGATACTAGCTGGGTTCATTATCACTGAGCCACAAAAGGAACTCCCTGGCTAATGCCTTTTATTTGATCCTTTTACAGGATAAAGACCACAACAATTTTTTTTTTTTTTTGGCAACATCTGCAGTATATGGAAGTTCCCAGGCCAGGACTAGAACCTGAGGCACCGCAGAGACAACACTGAATCCTTAACATGATGTGTGCCACAGCAGGAACTCATCAACTAATTTTTGTTCACATTGAACAGTCTACAACATACTTCTACTGTACTCCTCCAGGGATACCTAAATTCTTCTGCAAATGCTACCAGAGGGAAGGGCTTGATTTTCAACAAGCCCAAGTACCAACAGAAATTTTAGTTATCCTTTAAATTAATGACATGGCTACAGTGCTGTATTTAGTAATTGACAGAATGATTAGCACCAATTTGGTTAAAATCCAGATAAAGTCAGTTTAGCATACCAGGGTCCACATCGAGAAGAATGAAAGAAATATCTCAGTGATGGCACAGAAAAAAAAGTGTAAGCCCTTAGTAGCACTAATAAAATGGAGGCCCAAAAGGTAGTGGGGCTCTTTGTGTAATGGAAACAGCAGGTATTCTACCTGAGTGCTCTCTGGTCCCCTTTAATCTAGCTGACCTGTAAAACAACCAATTTTTTTTTTTTTTTTTTTTTTGCTTTTTAGGGCCGTACCCACAGCATATGGAGGTTCCCAGGTTAGGGGCTGAACTGGAGCTGTAGCTGCCAGCCTACGCCACAGTCAGAGCAACACCAGATCTGAGCCACGTCTGTGACCTACACCATAGCTCATGGCAATGCCGGACCTTAACCCACTGAGTGAGGCCAGGGATTGAACCCACAACATCATGGTTCCCAGTCAGATTAATTTCCGCTGAGCAACGACGGGAACTCCTAAAACAACTAACAACCAATTTTAAATGAAGCCCTTTTACAGCTGCAGACCCTGGAAGCTGTTTCAGCAAGGAGTGGTCCAGGCACAGCCTTTGGAACCTCTGAAATTGCTAGCCATCCTAATGGGAAGGTGGGTTTCTGCAACTCTCACATACAATGATTGCAGTCTGAGGCAGAAGGACACTGCCACTGAAGTGCACTGACCTCTTGTATTCTGGATACGCAAACTTCTAGAATCTGCTAACCTTCACATCCCTTTTGAATGACATCTCCTTCCTTAATATTGGGCAGTGAGGGAGATAAAGCATCTTATGGCCAGAGTGCCACATTTAGTGACAATTCATCTTGAACTACTCATTTTCACTTGGGTAATTCATATTAATAAAGTTGGAAAGGCTCAATAGAGCTCAATCATAAAATGGAAATGATACATCCAAGATTGTGTCTGGCTAGAACCCTAAGGGAAAAGTAGGCTCTATAAGCAAATAGCCAGCTTACCATAAAGCCCCAAAGCGTCAGAGTGGACGCTTTGGCCCATCCTGGGGCTACCATTCAAACATAAACCTGCTGACATGGTTTACTAACAGCTCTGTGAAACTAAAGGTAGATTAGGTCTGCTGGGCTGCAGCAACCAACTGGCCAAGCTCTACATTATGGTGACTGACTTCAGTGCGGGCCATCCCTACCACCATTCCTTGATATATTTTTCACTAACTCATGAACTGTTGCCAATGACCTAGCCATCTGGTCAGGCAAATGGCAACTAAAAGACTGGACTACTAATGGGTCTCCCCATATGAGGAAAAGAACTGTGGCAGCAGCTTGCTCCCTGGGAAGAAAAAAACATGTCACTTATGTTGATACTCATAGCAAAGGATCATTATTTTTACCTTAAAATTTTTATTGAATTATAATTGATTTATAATATTACTTTTAGGTGTACAACATACTGATTCAGTATTTTTATGGATTTATCCTCCACTGAAAGCTACATAGTAGTTGTACCTCTTAATCACCCTACCTGTGTCCTGGCCCTCCTTACTTCTCTCTCTCCACAGATAATCACTAGTTTGTTCTCTATCTCTGTATCTGTAAGTCTATTTGTTACATTCATTCATTTCAATTTTTAGATATAATTTGTAGGTATTAACATGCAGTGTTTATGTTTCTCTAACTTATTTCACTAAACATAATACCATCTAGGTTCACCCATGTTTTTGCAAAGAGCAAAATTTCATTCTTTTATTTATTTATTTTTTTGGCTGGGCTCACAGAATGCAAAAGTTCCTAGGACAGGTATTGAGCCCAAGCCACAATGACCAAGCTAAATTCTTAACTGTTAGACCAGCAGGGGACTCCAAAATTCCATTCTTTTTTATAGCTGCATAATATTCCATTGTATAGATACACCATTTCTTCTTTATCAATTCATCTGTTAATGAACATTTAGGTTGCTTCCATGTCTTGGCTAATGCAAATAGTGTTGCTATGAACACTAGAGTGCATGTATCTTTTCAGATTTGTGTTTTCATTTTCTTTGGACATAAACCTAGGAGTAAAATTGCTGCATCATATACTATTTCTATTTTTAGTTGAGAAACCTTCATATTGTATTCTATAACGGCTGCACCAATTTTCATTCCCACCAAAAGTATATGAGGGTTCCCATTTCTTCACATCCTTGCCAACATTGTTACTTGTGGTATTTTTGATGACAGCAATTCTGACAGCAGTAAGGTGATATTATGCTGTGGTTTTGATTTGCATTTTATGGTGATCAGCAACGATGAGCATATTTTTGCCATCTGCATGCCTTCTTTGGAAAAATGTCTATTCAGGTCTTCTGCCCATTAAAAAGTTTTTTATTAAAATAGTTGATTTACAATAGTGTTTTCTTCTATACAAAGTGATTCAGTTATACACACATACACATTCTTAAGACATACTCTTTTCCATTATGGTTTGTCACAGGATATTGAATATAGTTCTTTTTATAGTAGGACCTTGTTGTTTGGCCATTCCATATGTAATAGTTTTCCTCTGCTAATCTCAAACTGCCCACTTCTGAATTAGGTTTTTCATTTTTTTGATACTGAGTTGTATGAAATGTTTACATATTTGGGGTACTAATCCCTTAGCTGTCATATCATTTGCAAATTTTCCCCCATTCTGTATATTGTCTTTTTTTTTTTTTTTTTTTTTTTTTGCTTTTTAGGGCTGTACCTGTGGCATATGGAAGTTCCTGGCTAGGAGAACAAATAGCCACAGCTGCTGGCCTATGCCGCAGCCACAGCAACTCGGGATCCGAGCCACACCTGCAACCTACACCACAGCTCACAGCAACACCAGATCCTCAACCCACCGAGCAAGTCCAGGGATTGAACCTGCATCCCCACGGACACAAGTAGGGCTTATTACCGCTGAGCCACAATAGGTACTTCCTGTATGTTATCTTTTCATTTTGCTGATGGTCTCCTTTGCTGTGCAAGAGCTTTTAAGTTTAACTGGGTTCCATTTGTTTATTTTTGTTTTGTTTCCTTTGTCTTAGGAGATAGATCTGAAAAAAAAATTGCTAGGATTTATGTCAGAGACACAAATTCTATGTTCTGCCCGTTTTCTTCCAGTTTTATGGTTTCTGGTCTTAGTTTTAGGTCTTTAATCCATTTTGAGTTTATATGTGTATACAGTGTGAGAAAATGTTTGAATTTCACTCATTTACATGTGGCTGTCCAGTTTTCCCAACACCACTTATTGAAGAGACTGTCTCTTCCCCATTGTATAATCTTGCCTCTTTTATATAAAATAATTGACTATATGTGCATGGGTTTACTTCTGGGCTCTTCTGTTCCAATGATCTGTTTTTGTGCTAGTATCATATTGTTTTGATTATTGTAGCTTTGTACTGTAGTCTGAAGTCAGGAAGCATAACAACTCCATCTCTGTTCTTTTTTTCCTCAGGATTGCTTTGGCTATTCAGGGTCTTTTGTGGTTCCATATACATTTTAGGATTATTTGTTCGAGTTATGCATTGTCATGGGTATTTTGATAGGGACTGTAATATGTATAATGCTTATTAATTCTTCCAATCCAAGAACAAGGGATATCTTTCCATTTCTTTGTATCATCTCCAAATACCTTCATCAATTTTTTTTGTTTTTTGTTTTTTTGGTTGCACCTGTGGCATTTGGAAGTTTACCAGGGATTGATCTTGCACCACAGCAGCAACCTGATCTGCAGCAGTGACAATGTTGGGTCCTTAACCCACTGAGTCACAGAGGAACTCTCACCAAATTTTTATAGTTTTCAGAGTATAGATCTTTCATCTCCTTGCTTAAATTTATTTCTAGGTATTTTATTCTTTTTGATGCAATTTTAAATGGAATTGTTTTCTTGCTTTCTCTTTCTGATAACTCATTATACAGAAAAGCAAACTCCTATATATATTAATCTTGTGTCCTGAAACTTCACTGAATTAATTTCTTAGTTTTAATAGTGTTTTGGTGGGTACTTCAGGGTTTTCCACATATAGTATCACGTTATTTGCAAACAGTAAAGAATATTTACTTCTTCCTTTCCAATTCAGATGCAATTTCTTTTTCTTGCCTGATTCCTGTGGCTAGGACTTCTAATACTGTGTGAAATAGAAGTGGCAAGAGTGGGCATTCTTGTATTGTTCCTGACTTAAGAGGAAAAGCTTTCAGCTTTTCACTATTGAGTATGATGTCAGCTGCGGGTTTGTCATAAATAGCCTTTATTATGTTACACATGCTTACCTGAGGTCAACTTTGATGAGGATCTTTATCATGAATGAATGCTGAATTTTGTAAAAATTTTTTCTATGTCTATTGAAATGATGATGTGATTACATCCTTCAATTTGTTAATGTGGTGTACACACTGATTCATTTGTGGATCATGAACCATCTTCGCATCTCTGTAATAAAACCCAGTTGTTCATGGTATATGATCCTGCTTATAAATTGCTGAATTCAGTTTCCTAATATTTTGTTGAGAATTTCTGCATCTACATTCATCAGAGATACTGATCTGTAATTTTCTTTCTTTGTAGTGTCTTTGCTTTTGGTGTCTTAGTAATGGTAGCCTTGTGGAATGAATTTGGGAGTGTGTGTCAGTTTTCTGAAAATAGGTAGTAGTTCTTCTTTATATGTTTGCTAGAATTCCCCTGTGAAACCATCAGGGCCTGGACTTCTATCTGCTGAGAGTTTTTTGATTACTAATTCGGTTTCACTACTGGTTGGCTTTTTCATATTATTTCTTCCTGATTCTGTCTTGGAAGACTATATGTTTCTAGAAGTTTACCTGTTCTCCCCTAGGCTTTCCAATTTGTTGGCATAAAACTGTTCATAGTATTCTCTTATGACTTTTTATATCTCTGTGATATCATTTCTCCTCTCTCATATCTTTATTTATTTGGGTTCTCTCTTCTTTTCTTAATGACCCTGTCTAAAGGCTTATCAACTCTTTTTTATGCTTGCAAAAAACCAGATCTTGGCTTCGTTTATTTTTCTAACTTTTTTTTGAGTTTCAATATTATATATTTCCTCTCTTATCTTTATTATTTCCTTCTTCCTGCTGTCTTTGGGCTAGTCTAGGATCAATACAATCTTGTGATTCTTGTTAATGCATTCAAATCATCTAGAGAAAAGAACTGGAACACATTAACCAAGGACTGGGACTCACCTGTGTCTCACAGATTGATCACATTGAAACCCTGACCTCCAGCCATAGGCAAAGATGATGCCTCACTGCCATAACACCTAGTCAGGCTATGGTATTGCTATTCCAGTCCGGCATGAGGACACTGAGATTACTAAAGCTGCTGTTGAATAAAATTTACCTCATGTTTTTGAATACCCCATGGGAATTTACTCTGACCAAGAAACATCTTTCACTGCTTAAGCAAGACAAAAATGGGCATGTTCTCATGGAATATGGCTATTAAACACTCTGGTGCAAGGGAAACAAAGCACTGCAACACATATTGGGAAATACTGAGTTTGGTTGTGGTGGAAGTAGACTAGGTAGTCCTATACTTAGGCTTTGCCTGCAAAATCACAATCTCAACATGCTAATCATTCTTTTTTCCCCTTGGAGTATATGTCTCTGGGGAAATCTGTGGTTCTGGCTACTACTGTACAGACAAGGCCTCTTAACTCTAATCTGGACGTATGCTTCCTTTGGGCATCTCCCTCCACTGGGATACCACAGAGGTGGGAGGTGGAACCAAAGAGTACCAGGATGCTAGGGTCCCTCTAGGCATCATTATCAAACATATCAAGTTTATGAGTCCTTCCTATACTGACCAACTGAGGCCAAAAAGTCTGCACCAAGCCACAAGGATATTAGGTGTCCACAGAGGAAATAGCATCACACTTGTAGTAGCCTGGTTTGCAAGACCAGGGCAGCTAGGAGCCCAAGCAATAGGCCAGAATAGCTCTGGACTCAGAAGGTTCATGAAGTGGGAAAGGAGTGGAAACAATCTTTCCTTTTCTCATTCCTACAGAATCAATTTCTGTGCCTGTTGAAAACAGCAGCCATAGTCAGAGGAGGCAAACTTAAACAACTCTGGATTTGTCATTACACAATGAATTCTTTCTCATTTTGTACTCCCTGTAATGGTCTGGCTGATACAAAACTGCTCAGATCTTCAAGTTATCAATGGGTCAAATAGCCAGGTCATTCCTTTGATAACAGGCCTAGATGCAAGCATTCTCTGGAGTCTCTTGATGTTAGTATTACCTATGATGCGAAAAACAGAAAAAACAAAACAAAACAAAACCCAACCCTGTACAATAATGGTTATTACTCATCTTTACTGACATTTTGGACTTGGATGCCCAGTAGGTTAACGTCCTCTCTGTGAACACATGGAAAACACAGGTCAAGACTGTATACAATAAGACTAGTCAGCATCATGAGACCAAATCCCTGACGGGTGTCCCTGCACTCCCCTGGGTTGTGTATGTCTCTGTTCCCAAAGGACAAAAGAATGTCTGTCTCCAGGGGAAGGACTGTTGCCTCAGAGTTTTATGGCCCACTGTCCATGTCAGCAACTGCAGAGGGGACTGGAAAGGACCTACTTTGTTGACACACCACAGAATGGCTCATAGTATCCTCCTGGAAAGACAGACTAACTACTGGTTCCATTCTGCTAACCAAATTCTAACACCAGGCATAGGTAAGCAGGCCCTGAAAAAAAGGGTATACAACCTGTCCTTAACCACGGCAGAAATAGCTAACACTAAGCCATTCAATTCAGCAAGACTCACTGAACTCACTAGTCAAGGTGGTGATGGATAACCAAATAGTCCTCAATTATCTGCTGGCAGAACAGGGTGGGATTTATGTTATTGTCAGCATTTCTTACTGAATATACAACAATAATTTGGGGAAGATAAAAACCGGACTGGTGAATATTTATGCTTAGGTGAGATGGTTATCAGCTATACACCCAGCATCCCCTAAGACTCACTTTTTGACCTCTTTAGTTGGTTTCATCCAGGTTGAAGACATCCTCTAAATACGTCTGATCATTCTCTTGGGTCTGGCTCTCCCAATGGCCCTAGTAGAGTGCTATCTTGTAATGACAGGGAAGCTCTATGAGCAATCCAAAACCATATATATTGTTCTGAGACTCTGGTGGACTTAATTCCACTTCCAAGTTTGGGATGGGTGATTTGAGATGCTTTATCTGCCATAGCAATGGCCAACAGCAGTGAGGAGTAGAATGCTGGGAAAAGGCAGTCTCCTGCATACAGTCTTTTGACCCACACTTGGCTGCACAGAATAGGCCTTGGTCCTGGAACACTTCCTTATCAAGAGATAAGAGTTCCTCATGTACTGTGCTGAATTTATCACCTTGTGTGGGAATACTATTCCAGTTTTAGACTCAGTGTGTTGTTCTGCTTAAATGTGAGCATCATATGGCATTTGGCCAACCCCACCACTAAATCCTGAGGGGAGGTAACAGGGTCCTTAGTTCTGTGGCAGAAGAGGGGGGTGCATACAGTGCAATTGTCCTGTGTTGACTGCTGGACCATGGGGGACTGATGCTCACCACTTAAGCTGATTTTGTTCTATCCCTTCTCACTGTGTGTAAAGTACTTCACTGTGTTGTGTTTTCCTGGGTGATCAGTATGCAGAGGGCAGAAGTCTTTGATTTTATTTCTGGTGATAAGCAACAGATGTTACTTGCTTAGTATATACAGAGCTAAGAAGGTTTTCAGTGAACTTAAGAGAAATAAAATATGGGATGAGTGAACGAAATGCTGAGGAAATGGAACTGACTAACTCAAAATAAGTCCCACCTAAGCACTACAGAGATTTTTCGTATACGCAATTAAGCATATACAATGAAGTAGAAGAATTGTAGACATGAGCTAAAAGCAAAAACAGTACAGTCATATTTATAAACTACAAAGGATACGGAAAGGCAACCTAGGGCCATGAGCATAAATACAAAAAGAGAGTTAGGCCAGAACACAAAGATTACTAAAGCTATATTTAGATTAGACCTATTCTGTGTCACCCTCAATAACAGAATTAAAACCAATGGGTAGAAATTCAGAAATATGTTTGGATGAAGAGAAAGACAAACTGAATTTCCAGGAATGGCTTTAATTGTTAGAGACTGTCTTTCTGTTGACCAAAACTTATACTTTGTTGTTCTTTTTTTTTTGGTCTTTTGAGGGCCTGCACCCCGTGGCATATGGAGATTCCCAGGCTAGGGGTTCAATTGGAGCTATTGCTGCTTGCCTACACCAGAGCCATAGCAATGCCGCATCTGAGCCGCATCTGCGACCTACACCACAGCTCACGGCAACGCCGGATCTTTAACCCACCGAGCAGGGCCAAGGATGGAACCTGCAACCTCATGGTTCTTAGTTGGATTCGTTTCCGCTGTACCATGACGGGAAGTCCCAAAACTTACTTTAGAATTTATACAAATTGGTCTTATTTTTAAAAAGTTTGTCTTATTTTTAGGAAGGTAGACTAGGTTATAACCTCTAGTTTTCTAAAGTCAAGACAAAGAATATCAAATCATTATGTGAATACAATGTTAATGGTCAATTATATCTCAAATAAAGCTAGAAAATGCAATTGATAATTAAAATGCAATCTTAAAAAAACAGTTTCATCAGCTCATTTGAAAGGGCACAGGATGAATCTGAAGACAGAGGCCATACAATGGAAAGTTTCAACTAGAAGATTAAAAGAAGAGAAAGGAAATGACTCTAGTCCTCAGAGAAAGAAAAGTAGTACAAGGTGATTAGACTGGAAAGGAAAAAAAAGGAAAGTTTTGAGAAAAATATTTAAAACTCATACCTTTGTAAAGTAACTAGAGATGACAGGAGAGGTTTATAAAATCATTCTGTTAAATAGTTTAAATCATTTTACCAACAATGCACAAGAGAAACCTACCTCTCCCTTTATCTGGACAGAGGATTTCTACAAATATACACAGCGATTTATTTTAAAATGAAGGTTGGTTGTTTTCTGGCAAACTACATCAAATTGATGTTTTTCTCAGAATTTGAGGACATACATAGTTCTGTTAAAACTGGTAATTGTATTGCTATTTAAGTTCAGAAGACTCTATTAGGAGGAGAGGGAGAGGAGGAAAACTGATAATGTAGTGGTGGGGAATAAAAATAAAGGACTTTAAGCCTTAATGAAAAGTTTGTCTTGTTGGATTTAATAGTGTATATATATATATATATGTGTGTGTGTGTGTGTGAGAGTACAAGGTATAATTCTGTATTGGGACTTAAATCTGCTGGCCTATGCCACAGTCACAGCAACACAAGACCCAAGCCATGACTGCACCTATACCACAGCTCATGGTAATGCCGGTTCCTTAATCCCAAGCAAGGCCAGGAACTGAACTCACACCCTCATGGATCCTAGTCGGGCTTGTTACTGCTGAGCCACGACGGGAACTCCTTCTTGGTTATTTTGAGGATTACGTATTTAGGACTCAATAATGTTGGAGTCTTTCTAAGTCAGAGTCTGTTCTAAGAAGGTGGAAGCAGAAATGAATTTTTAGATCAAATATTCTAGAATCCAACAAATCTATTCAACTCTAATAAAACACCCTATTATGATATGAGCCTAGCGAATTCAAGATAAGAAAGCTTAGTTTTCATATATTAAGAGAAACAAAGAATTTCTTTTGATTCCAAACAAGAAAAAGATTAATTAGTTTCTTGAGATATTATATTGACTTACAATTTAGATATACCAGGTTTTAAATCCTGGTTTAAGACAACATTCAAATAAGTGAGGTAGGGTTCACATGGTTTTCACACTGATGTCTCAAGTTTCATCATGGCCACAAATAAACAGTATTCATTTGTATCACCCTGAATTTCCATATTATTACAACTCTTGAGAAAAACCAATTACTGCCTCAGTTCATAGCTTTCTATTATTAATATTAGAACAAGTATATCTTCTTTTTTTTTTGGTCTTTTGTCTTTTTAGGGCTGCACCTGTGGCATATGGAAGTTCCCAGGATAGGGGTCTAATTGGAGCTGTTGCTGCCAGCCTACACCAGAGCCACAGCAATGCCAGATCCGAGCCACGTCTGCAACCTACACCACAGCTCAGGGCAACACTGGATCCTTAATCCACTGACGGAGGCCAGGAATTGAACCTGCAACCCCATGGTTCCTAGTCAGATTCATTTCTGCTGCACCACAACGGGAACTCCAGGAAAAGCATATCTTCTGCCAAAGCTGATAACAGAGTAACTTACCCGATCATGAAGAGTCCAGCCAACATATTTCAGGTAACTGTCATTTAGAAAAGCATCACTATACATTTTCATCCACACTCCAATTTCTTCAATACAAATGGCTCTAATCTCAGCAATAGCATCACTAGAGGAGGAAAATTAAAGAGACAAACCTTTGATTAATAGCCAAAATGAAAATGTACTTCACACTCATTTTTAGCAAGAAAAAATATTAATTCATCCAAATACTGTATTTATATCTGCACTCTCAAAGGTCTGCAACTTGAATATCTTGTATTTTTATATGGCTTCTATAAAATAAAAACCACTGATACTAATCAGAAAAAAAAGTGTTTCTGGAAATTATCTTATTTTGACTCAATTGCTCTATTTTCACTGGTCTAGGAAATGGCATTTGGAGCTTTTGAAAAACCTCACAATTATTATGGAATTAATAAACATGTTAAAACTTCTGAGGGAAGCAGAGTATTAACATCCAAATATAGAATAATGTAGAATTCAAGAACTGTTTCTCTAAATAACTGTGACTCTAAGCTGGTACACATCTAAAGAATTAAAATAATTTTTATGAACAAGACACAAATTAGTATCTATGAGGCAAAACTGTAGAAGCCCATATGATCTGAAAATGTACAGTAGTTTACAAAACGCAAGACCCTGAAGTAACTGCACAGGGAAGAATACGAACTTAGTTACAATGGAACAACCCCTATAAATATACTATGAAGTGGTAGCGGAACCATTCCCAAAAGTCAAGTCTGTGTCTCTGTGCCCAGATAGCTTTTCTCCTCACCATGAACATCTATGATAAACTTCCTGAGATTATTTCACTATAGCATAAAAAGATGAAAGGCTTAAATACAGGAGTTCCCGTCGTGGCGCAGTGGTTAACGAATCCGACTAGGAACCATGAGGTTGCGGGTTCGATCCCTGCCCTTGCTCAGTGGGTTAACGATCCGGCGTTGCCATGAGCTGTGGTGTAGGTTGCAGACGCGGCTTGGATCCCTCGTTGCTGTGGCTCTAGCGTAGGCCAGTGGCTACAGCTCTGTCCGAATGGACCCTGAGCCTGGGAACCTCCATATGCCGCGGGAGCGGCCCAAGAAATAGCAAAAAAAAAAAAAGACAAAAAAAAAAAAGAAAGGCTTAAATACAAAAGATATTAATGTGATTGAAATCTTTCCTCTGTTATCACTTATTTCATTAAGTCTATTCTTAAGAATAAGAACTAATAACTTGTAAATTCTTTTACTATCATTAAAGTAACAGATAGGCTTTCCTTTTTGGTTACATTTAAGACTCTCTCAAGGTCTTTGATGTTCTGTACTTTGACTATGGTATGTCTAGACCTGAAACATTTTTCTTAAACTATTCAATATTCATTAAATCTTTACAATATGATATTCTACTTGTAAGCCAATTTGTAAAATTTCAGTTCTCACATCAATATCTCTTCTTTATGTTATTCTCCTCCTCCTTTGAAATTCTATGTAAAGGACCAATGTAAGTCCTACATTTTTCAGAAATGTAATTCTATTACCTTCTATGCTTAGGTAAATTCTTCATATAATATTCGAATTCATTAACTGTCTCTTCAATAAAGTGTATTTTCTTCACTGAACATATATCCATGAATATATTTTTCATATCTAGTATTTTAAAGTTGGTTTTATTTTTAAATTTTTTTTTGGCCATGTCCACGGCATGTGGAACTTCTTAGGCCAAGGATTAAATCCATACCACCCAGCAGGGATTGGAGCCACAGTAGTGATAATGCCAGATCCTTAAAATACTGAGCCACGAGGGAACTCTAAAATTGAATTTTCAGATCCACTTATTCACATTCTATGCCATTTAACTGTTACACAAACTGGGTCATTTGGTCTATAGAATTTCTGACATTCTGGCCTAAAATGATCCAATGAAAATTCAGTCAGACAAAATGCTCTTCCATTTTCTGTATTTCTTATGAACTAATAGTTAAATCTAGCAATGTACGGCTTGCAGTTGCGGCAGTAGGTGAGACTGAAAGCATTAACTGAAAGTGTCATCTCTGCACAGCACCTTCTATTTCTAGTAACCTATGCTATTTTTAGTAATGTCTTCTTTTAATCAAGAAGGTGGATTAAGTGATATTCCTGAAAACCAGTGATTGGTATTCACGGTATGCTAATCACTTTAGGAGATAGGTCACACTCTTCACCTAAGTTTTCAATTACATTTTTTTGTGTGTGTGACTGAAATTTTAATGTACTAAAAATTAGCTATGATAGATCCAGTACTCCATTACACAAGGTCTGACTAAACAAAAAATTAACAAGGTAACAGTGGGAAAATAAAGAATTTTTGTTTCTATGAGAATAATAGGTTGAAAACTTCGTTAAGACTCAAAAAGAGTGAGTTACTAAAATAAAGACTATGTTATTTTCGTGTTACAGACTGAGGTAAAAATCATAAAAGATAACATGCATTCTGCATTCAAGATGGCATGGCTGAGCCAAGATGAAAAGGATTTATGCTCCCACTTGAAGAAACTTAAAAATTTCATAAAGTATATAAAATAATGGTTTTTAGATGTTGCATATCAGGCAGAGTAGGGCAGTAATCTGTGAGAAAGAGGTACATGTAAGGCGAGTCTGAGGACGGCCCCAGATTGTTGGCTACCAGGCAGCAGTATAGGTAAGGGAACCTAGACAGAGCATGGGTATATTCCTGAGTTGAGGAAAAGGAGCTGGGACACTAGAGGACAAGGTGGCTAGATTTTACAAGGCATAGTATTAGAGATGCACAGAGAAAGTGAGTTAAGGAAATCTTCTGAAAGACCCTATCAACTTTTTAGCTGAGCACTAAAGAGCATGTACAGGTAATGCTGGGGAAGATACGCAAAGAGCAGAGAGCACAATCTCTGGAGCAAATTTTGTGTTTCACTGAGCCAGAGAAAAATCTTGTGATTTACAGGGCATCAAGAAAATACAAAGAATGGTATTATTTTAGTACTGGGGTAAAGTTAACCTTAGACTAAATGCTGACCCAGTCTACTTAACAAATACTAAAAAAAAAATAAAATAAAATAAAATAAAAACCAAAACCTTCAGAAGATCAAACATTAATTATATCCCAGAGAAAAGCAGATGAATGTTTTAAAAATATAATATATACCACCCAACAAAACAAACCCACAGTGTCTAGCATCTAACAAAAATTTCCAGGCATTCAAACAAGCAAGACACGTATAAAAATAAAAACAAATCAATACAAACAGAATAGAAATGACAAAGACGATAAAACTAGTAAAAGAGAACATTAAAACAAAATAAATATGTTCAAGAGTCTAGAGGAGAGCTTGGAGAAAATAAAAGAAATATGAAGAAAACGACACCAAAGAACATCATAACAAAATTGGTTATAAATAAAAAAATCTTGAATGCAACCAGAGCAAAAGATAGCTATGAAGGACACAAGATAAGAATGACAGCAGTTCTAGCTGGAAATAAAAGCAAACCAGAGAGTGGATCAACTCTTTTAAAGTACTAAAAAAAAAAAGACAACCAAGAATTTGACACTGAGAGAAGACAACTTTCTCCTCTCCAAAACAATTTAAAAGACAAAAAGAATCACTTCAGTTTTTGGAAAATCCATTAAAAAAATTGCAAAGTATTTACTGATAAAAAAGTTGACACTGGGCTAAAACAGTAAAAACCTATGGCATTTTGGCAAGTAAACTAACATCTTCAAACACCCTAAAACCACTGATAGAGGATAGAACCTTTATTGATACCTGGGTAAAAATTCTGACTAGTCATTGGTTGACCATAAAATTCTGTAGCAACAAGGGGCAATTCCTTTGAAATCTATATAAAAACCAAAAAGCAACTGAAGAGAAATATTAGTGGCGATACAGAGCAGAAGAGATAAATTCCTTAGATTAATGTAGGTAAACTATTAAAAAACAATCTACATCAACAGAATATATTTAAGGAAAAATTAGAATCCAAATTTGTTACAATGTATTTTGTAAAACAAAAGGATCAAAAGTTTTAAACAAAGGATTGTTTGATATATAAAGTACTTATAATACAAATTGAAACTGTTTATAAAGAATCTGTTTCTGAGTGGATCCAGTGGTTAAATTAAGCAAAGATTTTAAAGCAAATCTAATAAATACAATCAATGGATTAAGAGAAATCATAGCAAAAAAAAAAAAACTACATGAGAATAGGACAATGACTCAATAGTGTATTGTGATGAAGAAACAGCAATTTTAAAAATAAGACCAACTGAAAAGCAAAATAACTGAAATTAAAAACTTATCACATGGTTTTGGCAACATATCTGAGTTGGCAGAAAAGCAAAATTAACCTGAAGATAAACAGAAGTTATCCAAATAATAAAGACAAAAAAAATTACAGGGAGTTCCCGTCGTGGCGCAGTGGTTAACGAATCCGACTAGGAACCATGAGGTTGCGGGTTCGATCCCTGCCCTTGCTCAGTGGGTCAAGGTTCCGGCGTTTGCCGTGAGTTGTGGTGTAGGTCACAGACGCGGCTCGGATCCTGCGTTGCTGTGGCTCTGGCGTAGGCTGGCAGCTACAGCTCCGATTCGACCTCTAGCCCGGGAACCTCCATATGCCGCAGGAGCGGCCCAAGAAATGGCAAAAAGACAAAAAAAAAAAAAAAAAAAAAAAAAAAAAAATTACAGGAGGGAAAAAACATCAGAGATCAAGCACATGAGCAGGTTTCAAAAGCCTATGGAACAATATCATATATACTAGCACATGTGTACAAGGAGTCCAAACAAAGAGAGAAATGGGTTAAAAAAAAAGTTGAAGAATCAGTGGCTAAAAGCTTCTGAAATCTGATGGAAAATACTTACCTACAGATCAAAAAGGTCAACAAAACCTTAGAAGAATAAACACAAGGATGTCCAGACCTAAACACATAAGCAAACTGTTGACAGCCAAACAAAAATGGAAGAGGAAAAAGAAGAAGAAGAAAAGAAAAATGAAAGGTATATAAAAAAAGTGAACCATAATGATGTGCAGGAGAACAGCAAGATTAAGAAACAGTAATCCAGTAGGTAGTAAAATGGTATAGAAAGTGTTGCAAGGAAAAATAAAACTGACCATCAAGAATTCCCTACCCAGCAAAACTAGCTTTCAAAAATGAAGATGAAATAATGACATTTCCATGTAAACAAAGACTGTTAGCTGATGTGTCTTATAAGAAATAGTAAAGAAAGTACTTCAAACTGAAAGGAAATAAAACTATGTAGTAATTCGAATTCACAGAAGAAAATGAATATTAGCAATGTTAACAACAGGGTAAACAGAGAAGATATCATGAATATTGCTTTAATTTTACTGAAAAACATAAGATTGTATATACTGATAATAGTTAATGTGGTACTGTTGGGTTAACAAATATAGCTAAAAGATACAAAGAAAAGGAAAATTCTGAGCTATACAGGAGCAAATATGCCATACTTATGTGAAATTAGTCACATTAATACGATGCAGTTTTTATGGAAAAATGGGCAAAAGACCTGAATAGACATTTCTCCAAAGAAGATATACAGATGGCCAACAAACACATGAAAAAATGCTCAACATCGCTGATTATAAGAGAAATGCAAATCAAAACTACCATGAGATATCACCTCACACCAGTCAGAATGGCCATCATTAATAAATCCACAAATAACAAGTGCTGGAGGGGGTGTGGAGAAAATGGAACCCTCCTGCACTGTTGGTGGGAATGTAAACTGGTACAGCCACTGTGGAGAACAGTTTGGAGATACCTTAGAAATCTATACATAGAACTTCCATATGACCCCACAATCCCACTCTTGGGCATCTATCCTGACAAAACTCTACTTAAAAGAGACACATGCACCCGCATGTTCATTGCAGCACTATTCACAATAGCCAAGACATGGAAACAACCCAAATGTCCATCAACAGATGATTGGATTCGGAAGACGTGGTATATATACACAATGGAATACTACTCAGCCATAAAAAAGAATGACATAATGCCATTTGCAGCAACAAGGATGGAACTAGAGAATCTCATACTGAGTGAAATGAGCCAGAAAGACAAAGACAAATACCATATGGTATCAAAAATACCATATGGTATCACTTATAACTGGAATCTAATATCCAGCACAAATGAACATCTCCTTAGAAAAGAAAATCATGGACTTGGAGAAGAGACCTGTGGCTGCCTGATAGGAGGGGGAGGGGGTGGGAGGGATCGGGAGCTTGGGCTTATCAGACACAACTTAGAATAGATTTACAAGGAGATCCTGCTGAATAGCATTGAGAACTTTGTCTAGATACTCATGTTGCAACAGAAGAAAGGGTGGGGGGAAAATGCAATTGTAATGTATACATGTAAGGATAACCTGACCCCCTTGCTGTACAGTGGGAAAATAAAAAAAAAAAAAAGGAAAAAAAAATATGATGCAGTTTCTGAGGCAATGATAAAGAAAATAACAGGAATTCCCACTGTGGTGCAATGGGATCAGCAGTACCTCTGGAGCACTGGGATGAAGGTTTGATCCCAGGCCCAGCACAGTGGGTTAAGTTCTGGTGTTGCTGCTGCTGCAGTGTAAGTTACAACTGTGGCTCCGATCTGATCCCTATCCTGGGAACTCCATATGCCACAGGGCAGCCAAAAAAGAAAGAGGGAATAAAAAAAACCAGAGATTGAACAAGTAATTTAATTAGTAACTAAAAATCTTCACACAAAGAAAAGTCTAGGCTTTAAGGGCTTCCCTGGTGAATTCTAACAAATTAATAAATAAAAATAGTACCAATTTTCCATGAACTCTTTCGAAACATAGAGCAGGAGGGAACATTTCCCAGCACTACAAGGCTAGTAACCAGATTAATACCTGTTATGAAAGTAGGTATAAAATTCCTTAACAAAATATTAGGAAACTGAATCTAAATTGGTATACAAAAACCATTATATACAAAGACCATGTGGATTCCCCCAGAATGCAAGATTTGTCTAATATCTGAAAGTCAATGAATATAATACACTGTATTAATAAAGAATCTATTTTTATATCAATTGAAACAAAAAAAAATGAAATCTAACAACCAAGCACAACAAACACCTAACAAAAATAGGTTAGAAGGAAATTTCTTCATCCTACTAAAGGGTATCAACATAAAACTTACAACCAATGATATTATAATCAATTTTAAAGACTGATTATTTTTCTGCTAATTTCAGAAACAAAAGCAAAGCTGTTCTCTCTCACTGCTTTTATTCAATATTGGACTGGAGATTCTATTCAGTGCAATAAGTCCAATTAAAAAAAAAGGGTAAGAATTAAAACTATCTATATTCACAGATGACATGATACTGTATGTAGAAAATCCTAACGAATCTATTAAAAAAAACCCTGAACTGCAGAATTAAAATATTTTATAATTTTTCAGTAATAAAAATTATATTTTTATATATTAAAGCGTCTAGAACAAAAATTAAGAGAACAATTCTGGAGTTCCCATCATGGCGCAGCGGAAATGAATCTGACTAGGAAACATGAGGTTGAGGGTTTGATCCCTGGCCTCGCTCAGTGGGTTAAGGATCAAGCGTTGCTGTGAGCTATGGTGTAGGTTGCAGACACAGCTCAGATCTGGCATTGCTGTGGCCCTGGTATAGGCCGGTGGCTACAGCTCTGATTCGACCCCTAGCCTGGGAACCTCCATATGCCCTGGGAGAAGCCCTCGAAAAAAAAAAAAGACCAAAAAAAAAAAAAACAAAAAAAGAAAAAAAAAGAAAAAAAAATAATTCCATTCACAACAGAATAAAAAATGCAAACATTTAATGAAAGTCGTATAAGATGTACACTGAAAATCACAAAAATTGCTAAGAGTCATTAAAGAATATTTATTTATTCATTTGCCTTTTAGGGCCACATATGGAGGTTCCCAGACTAGGGGTCAAATAGGAGCTACAGCTGCTGACCTAAGCCACAGTCACAGCAACACAGGATTCTGAGCCGCCTCTGTGACTTACACCACAGCTCATGGCAAGGCTGGATCTATAACCCACTGAGTGAGGTCAGGGATTGAACCTGCAACCTCATGGTTCTTAGTTGGGTTTGTTTCTGCTGTGCTATGACAGAATTCTGAAAATATTTAAACAAATATATTCATAAATGGAAGGTTTGATAATATGAAGAAGGTGATTCTCTCCAAATTGGTGTACATCTAGATTCACTATACTTTCTGTCAAAATTCCAGCAATCTTTTGTGTAAAAATTGACAAGGTGGTTATAAGATTTCTAAGGACCTATAATAGTCATAATAATTTTGAAAATGAACAAAATAAGAGAATATAATACTACCTAATTTTAAAAACTCACTCTAAAGTGAGTTCTCACTTAGGTGTGGGGGAAATTTGGAGATACACAGTGAAAGAGTACAGACTTCTGGTTATAAATAAATAGGTCTGGGGACCTAACGTACAACATGATGATTAGTTAACAATACTGTATTACACAGTTAAAAGTTGCTAAGGGAGTACATCTTAGAGATTATCACCACCACAAACCAAAAAAAGTAATTACTTGAGGTGAAGGAGATATTAACTAACATTATTGTGATGATCATTTCACAATACAGGTGTTTCAAACAACTGTTTTGTACATCTTAAATTTACATACGCTACATATCGCATTACATCTCAAATAAAGCTCAAAAAATAAAGTACTATAATCAATACAGGTGGTATGGCTGTAAGGATGGACTTGAAAATCTAGAAATAAAATTTTGCATTCATGGTCATTTGATTTCCAAGAAAAGCACCAAAACAATTCAGCTGGACAAGAACAGTCTTTCACCAATGGTGCTTGGATAAATGAAGATCTATATGAAAAAGTAGATTCATACCCTTATATATAAAAATATATATACTCATATATACACAAAAGTTAACTTAAAATGTTTCATATATTTTTACGTAAAAGATTAAATGATTAAACTTGTACAATATAACAGAAGAAAACACTGGGTTAGGCAAAATGCTCATAGATATAACTTTAAAATCATGGCCACAGAAGAAAAACTAATAAATTACTTCAAATTGAAAATTTTTGCTCTTCAAAAGGTATCATTAAGAAAATGAAAAGAAAGCCATAGGCTTGGGGGAAACATGCAAATAATTTATATAATACACTTGTATTATGGATACAAAAAATATACCTATAAATAAAATCCCTCTCAATGATTATTAGGATAAAGAGATAGAAAATTAGTAAGGATGGAAAAGACTTGAACAACCATCAACAAAGTCTAACCTAAGTGACATTAAAAAAAGCATAATACATACATTTTTCCTACACAAATAGAACATTTATTTATCAAGATAGAACATACTGTGAACCATAAAACAAAGCTCAATAAATTAAAAAATATTATACAAAAAAATCATACAAAGTATGTTCTCTGACTACAATGAAACTAAATTAGAAAACAATAACAAGGTTTTAAGACATATGCAAATAAACTCCACACTTTTAAATACCCAAACAAGGAGTTCCCGTCATGGCGCAGAGGTTAATGAATCCGACTGGGAATCATGAGGTTGTGGGTTCAGTCCCTGCCCTTGCTCAGTGGGTTAACGATCTGGCGTTGCTGTGAGCTGTGGTGTAGGTTGCAGACGCGGCTCGGATCCCGCGTTGCTGTGGCTCTGGTGTAGGCCGGTGGCTACAGCTCCGATTCGACCCCTAGCCTGGGAACCTCTATAAGCCGACGGAGCGGCCCAAGAAATAGCAAAAAGACAAAAAATAAATAAATAAATAAATAAATAAATAAATAAATAAATAAATAACCAAACAAGTCAAAGGGGAAATTAGAAGTATCTTGAAATAAAGTAGAAACAGAACATATCTGAATTTAGGGGATATAGCTATAGCAGTGCTAAGAAAGAAATTTAACGAACTAAAAATTCGTAGGAGAAAAAAAGTAAGGCCTCATATCTATGACATTGGCTTCAACTTGGAGAAACTAAAGGTCAGAGGTAAGCAGAAGAAAGAAAATAATAAGGAAAAGAGCAGTAATCAACTAAAACAGAAAACAGAAAAACAGACGTTCAATGAACCAAAATCTCACTTTCTTAAAAATACAATTGATTAGCTCTAAACAAACTGATATGACAGAGATGAAACTACCAATACTATAAACATCTTTATGCTGACATCTGTCAAACATAATTCAACTGAGATTTTTTTCTAAGACAAAGCAAACAACTTATTTCTACTAAGAAAAAATTAATTTGTAGATTAAAACATCTCTAGAAAGAAAACCCTAGGCCCCAAAGTTTTAATTCCTATCTGAGGAAGAAATAATTCCAATTTTATTGAACTATCACAGAACACTAAAAAGGAGTGAATATTTTGCAACTCATTCTACAAAGACATCACTCTAGCACCAAAAGCCATCAGAGAGACACTAAGTCAAATGAAAACTTAAGATATATAAATCCCTCTTGAATAGAGATACACAATTCTTACGTAAATTTCAGCAAATTACATCCAACAATGTAAAAAACAAATAAAAGAGGAATGAAGGAAAGAACCACCCAAGTTCAGTAAATGCAGAGGCTCCCATACAGGACTAACCCACAGTGTACACTTAGATACACTGTAATTAAAAAGACAAAAATAAAGAGAGAATATTAAAAGTAACACGGGAAAAGTAAAAAAATACCATACAAGGGAATCCTCATATGGTTATCAGCTAATTTTTCAGCAGAAACTCTGGAGGCCAGAAGGAAGTGGCAGAATACACTTCAAGTGATAAAAAGAGAAAAATCTACAAGAATACTCATTCTAGCAATGTTCTCATTCAGATTTGATGGATTAATCAAAAAATTTACAGACAAGGAAAAGATAAATGCAATCAGCACCACCAAACCAGGTTTACAACAAATGCTAAAGGAATTTCTCTAGGTGGACAAAAAAAAGTGATAACTAAAAACAAGGAAACTATGACATGGAAAAGCTCACTGATAAAGGCAAACATACAATGAAGGCAGCAAATGAACTACAAAAAAAGGTAGTAGGGAGGTTAAAAGACAAAAGTAAAGTAGTAAAATCATCTGTACCGACAATAAGCAGTTAAGGGATACACAGAACAATCAGACTTAAAATAAGATCAAAAGCAGTAATCATGAGAGGAGGAGAATATAAATGCAGAGTAACAAAAATGCATTTGAAATTAAAGCATTAGCAACTTAAAAATCATCTATATCAATAGGTTATACAAAAACTTGATGGTTAGTGCAAAACAAAATCTATAATAAACACAAAAAAGAAAAAGGCATCCAAACACAACACTAAAGATGGTCATCAAATCATAAGAAAACTGAACAAAAGAAGGGGAAAAAAAGACCTATAAAAACAAATCCAAAACAAGTAACAAAATGGTAACAGGAACATCCATATTGATCATTACTTAAAATGTAAATTGATTAAATGCTCCAATTAAGGGAGATGGTCTAGCTGAATGGATATAAAAACAGGCATGTAGAAGTTCCCAGGCCAGGGACCAAACCCATGCCACAGCAGTGACAATGCAAGATTATGAACCTCTAGGCCATCACTGACATATTTTTAAAACTGTGCTCATTATTTTGATTACATGATGAGTACTAAGGGCAAGAGAAGGGCATTTAATTTTTTCAAATCTTAAGACAATCACATCTTATTAAGGCCACATTAACTTAATGATATCTTAATATTATTCAATCAGTACAAATTCAAGTATATAGGATGTCTCTAACAGTATTTATTCTGAATTTGGAAGAGTGGGGCAATGCTGGTGGTGGTACACTTTTGACCACAGTAATAGTATGACATTTACTTAGCTTTTATTTTCAAAGCTGTTTCCCAGAAAACAAAACAGAGTTTACAGTTTTATAACTGCCTAGGATTATAAAGCAGCAAAAAATTATTTAATTTAAAAATCTTCTAAATGATTTTTAAAATCCCTTACCGGTATCTATGAACAAATATACCCTTAAAAATAGAGTTCATCATATTTTCAATTTCATCCTGATTTTCTTGTAGCTGAAATGAAAAATAAATAAAAAATGTATAAATTAAAAATACGGATCATTTTATTTGGAATAAACAGTTCCAATTGTTTTTAACCCCTAATTATTATCACTCTGGATAATTATCAATCTTTTTTTTCTCACATATTATACAACAGATGTCTGAAATTACTAGTATTTTTGCATTATTCCTACAGCTTTACCACAGTGGCTTAGAATCTCTCTGTCTCTCTACACAGGTATTACACAATGGCTAAAAAGAAGGAGTGTGGCTAAATGTGACCAGATTCCCATCACAAATTACTGCCTGCTTTGGGAACAGGCCTCAATTTCTATAACTCTCCTATATACCATGCTTTGTTTTGCCTTTCTTGGTAACAGATAATCCTTGATTATCATATTTGCAAGAAAGCTATTGTACAAGAAAGTTCCTATCTCACCTAAAGTATTCAAATATTACTTTGCATTTGACTGGCCCATAACTGAGTATAGGCCAAATTCCCAAAATAAGAGGCATAATAGAAGACAACAAGGATCCCAGCCATCACTGGTAACAGAGTAACAAAATAAAATACTATAGAAAAGATATAAATTTCAGGCAATATTACTGATTGGAATTAAAGTTTGAGTTTATTTACTATTCAAAAGGAGCAAAACCACTGATACAAATCACATTCAAGTTGATAGTTCTTACTTTAATTTGTTCCATAGTAAAACCCAGTGAAACATTTCTTTTCACCATACACATTTGCTTTTGCTGTATACTTTGTTTCAGGTTTTACTGAAATAACTTTGGGAATACTTTTACACTAAATCACTCAAATTATTACAACAATATAAGTTTTACTTTGGCTGTATTTATTATAAAAAATTACGTAATTTTTAAGAGGTATACAACTTGGCTAACAGTACTTATTAAAGCACACCCCAAAACTTAAAATTATTATCTAGTACAGAATGTGCTATGAGTTGAAGTGTGTTCCTCAAAAATTCAAATGCAGAAGTCTTAACTCCCAGAACCCCAAAACCAATATGACTGATGTCTTTAAAAGAAGGAGAAGTTTAGAGACAGAAACACACAGTGAGAAGACTATGTAAAGATTGGAGCTATCTTCTACTTCTAGCCTACAAAATTGTGAGACAATAAATTTCTGTTCTAAAGAAAAATCAATTTTTTAATCCACAACAGCCTTAGCACTCCAATACAGTATAGTCAATAATTTAATCATATGTTTGTTATGACCTGTTATTTGTTGATAGCAATATATTTATAGCACAGAGATACACTTTTTTCAGGTTAAAATATAGACTAACACTGTAGATTTAAAATTTATTTTCCAAATGGACAAATAAAAATGTTACTAAAAATCCATTTTAAAATCACTTTCAACACATACATGAAGACCTCACTGTAAAATTGGAACCAATCTTACTATTCATAGGAATGTCTCATATCTACTAATACGTGGACTTGGGATTTCTCTTGGAAATGCAGCTTTGCTGGCCCCTAAATTCTAAGGTTAGTATGTATTGTTTTTTCTGAGCCCACAGCTTAATAATCTTTCTAAGTTATCTAGCTCCTAGATCACCTTTTTTCTAAAGCAGGATTTTTCTGTGATTCTCTTCTGCTAATTAGACAGCACTCAAATAACCACTAGCTGGAATCAAATTCCAGCATCATTCTCTGAGTTAAAGTAATCTAACTTTAAATATCAACTTTTAAAAAAAGACACAAATCTTTTAAGAGAGAATTAAAAAACATACATTTACTACACATTTACAGAACATAAGAACCTTAGTTACTCTGAAACCTACCTCTTTGCGTTTTTGAAGTAGTAACTCCAACCTTTCATTGGCTCTCTTCCCAATCATTTTATTTCTCTCAGCTTCATATTGTCTCTGTGTATTATCCTGATGAATACTGAGGTTTAAGGCAACATTCACCAGAGCAGTCATGAGCTTCATGGCTATGAAATAAAGGAAGATTATAGTAATTACCTATGAATCAGAACGTCACCCATAAGATTACAAATTTATAACAGAACTGGATGAAGAAACTAGTCAATTTATATGTTTTACAATCTACACATAATTTAAGTAAAAAGAAAAAAATTTTTTATAGAAAAAAGTTACCATTTTAGTCTGTGCCATGATTTTCTCTGCTTGTGTCTGGATAAGCTTGGCTCATTAATACTTCCACTTAAAAACAGACTCATTGTAATTATCAGCAGGAAGGATTTCAGTAGTACTTTCAACAACCCCTTTCTCCCACCCTCAAACACACACACTTTAGTGAGGGCATACTAATCAAACCTTTGCAGACCTCTCTTTTGACCACTAGTTCTGTGTATACAATTCCTTAATATCTTTACTTAGGTGTATCAAAGGTGTCTCAGCTGCTTACAATCAATTCATGACCATTATTTCCAATGATGGTGCTTTCCCTGTGTTCCTTGCCTCAGTGAATGGTATAACCTCTGACCCCTGAAAAATAGACTGAACCTACCAAACTCATTAAATTCTTTAAAAATGCGTTGTGAACTTCTGATTGACTTCTTTTACCCAGTCCTAGCATTATGTACTTTTAAATGTTTCCTTGTGTTTGTAAATCTTCTTATTTTCACACTTCTATTTCAAATCCTCTGTGGAAGAGGTGAGACATGAACAAACTTTTGTCTATTTATATTTATTTTCATTGAGATGGTGAGAGTGCAGGTAATTCCAGTAAAGGAATAAGTGACTGTGTGCTGGTAGAACAACCTCCCTTTTTTCCCCTTTAGGTTATTCATCTCCAAATACAAATGTTCAGTTATAAAAAATGAGATAATGAGTGTTCTGGAAGAAACGATTCAAGCATCTGCAAAAGTATACATAACTGAATATAAGTATGCATTTCTTTTAAAAACTTCTCCATTTCCCTGTATTATGTACATAAACATACACACACGATGCTGTATCTATATCTATGTATCTATCTATTTACATACACATGCATTGTGTTATTCTGAAACTCTACATTTTGGTTAAATAAAATGTTAACAGTGATTGCTACAGTCCTCAAACTTAAATATAAAACAAAAATCCTAAAAACAAAATGTATTTAAAAGTTAGTGACCAGGAGTTCCCGTTGTGGCGCAATCCGACTAGGAACCATGAAGTTGCGGGTTTGACCCCTGGCCTTGCTCAGTGGGTTAACGAATCCGACTAGGAACCATGAGGTTGCGGGTTTGACCCCAGCCTTGCTCAGTGGGTTAAGGATCCGGCGTTGCCATGAACTGTGGTGTAGGTTGCAGATGCGGCTTGGATCCCGTGTTGCTGTGGCCCTGGCACAGGCCGGCAGCTACAGCTCCAATTGGACCCCTAGCCTGGGAACCTCCATATGCCGAGGGAGTGGCCCTAGAAAAGACGGAAAAAAAAAAAAAAAAAAAAAAGTTAGTGACCATTTAGAAATGAATTTAATGAAAATGTTTCCCTTTTCCTGAGATACAGTGTCTAAAGATAATAAACTGAGAAATAAATATGTGTTTCAAAATACAGGCTAGAGATTTTACATCATTTCACACACTGTCAACAGATTACCTATGATGGTTAAAAGTATTTTTAAAATTAATCTGTATAAAAAGGAGAATAGCTCAAAGACAGAAGATATCTGGGGTATTCAATTTGCCCAAGTCAGGGATAATAGTTTAACAGAGCTTGTATTAAACATACAAAGTCAAACCCAAATGGGGTTTAATTACTTCCAGACCTCTAAAACAAAATGACTTGAAGATCAAGGAGTTGGAAAGCATTAAAATTAACACCAACTGTAGCTGGAATTCACCAGTGGAAGCTGAGATAGAAATTTTCTTGAATGTAATGTTTTTTGTTTTCAGTTATATTATCTCCTGGTGAACCCAGATCCCCAAATCCAAATTCTCATTGTGTAATGACCCTCCTCCCTTCCTAAGTATATATAAATAACAAAAGAGATCAACATACTAAGCTTTTAAAAACGCAAAATAATATATTTTTATAAAAACATTAAATATGATATATAGCAATATTTACTGAGATGTTTATGAACCTAAAATTTAAGCTTCACTGAAATTTTCACTTTACATACCAACACATAAGCAGGTAAACAGCTACTGAAGAGAGACTTATAACTTAATGACATAGAACATGGGGACTGTGATGGGAATTACTGAGTCCACTGGAAAAAAGACTCCTGTGCACAGTAAGCACTAACTACATTTTACTTGCATTACTAACAGAATTTTATTTTTTTACTTTTTACTGTCTTTTTAGGGCCACACATGTGGCATATGGGGGTTTCAAGGCTAGGAGTTGAATAGGAGCTGTAGCTGCTGGCCTACACCACAGCTACAGCAATGCAGGATCCGAGCCATGTCTGTGGCCTACACCACAGCTCACTGCAATGCCGGATCCTTAACCCACTGAGCAAGGCTACTAATGGAACCTGCCTCCTCATGGATGCTAGTCAGATTTGTTTCCACTGAGTTACGACAGGAACTCCCAGATTTCAACAAATCAATAATACTATAGGAAGTCAGCCTGGATTCTGCGATGTGGGCTTTGAAGTAGTTTCTTCTTGTCTATCAAAGAGAAGAGTACTTCATTTAGCCTTCACATTTTAACTGCTCACTACAAAATGGCAAACTTGTTCTAGTATTGCGCTACTAAGCATATGTTCAGCAATCATGTGCTGACCACAAATGCTTGTTACCAATTCGCTGAAAGTATACATTTGAAAGTAAGTTTTTAGAAATATTATAATAGGGAGTTCCTATCCTGGTTCAGCGTAACCAACCCAACTAGGATGTGTGAGGATGTGGGTTTGATCCCTGGCTTTGCTCAGTGGGTTAAGGATCCGACATTGCATGTAGGTCACAGACGTGGCTCAGATCTGGTGTGGTTATGGTTGTGGTGTAGGCCAGTGGCTACAGCTCTGAGTTGACCCCTAGCCTGGGAATTGCCATATGCCATGGGTAAGGTCCTAAAAAGAAAAAAAAAGTTATAAAAATCTGACAGAATAATCTTATGTCTATTGAATCTAATAATAAAATTAGATTCAATTGCTGCATTTTACAAAAGTACTAGGTTGTGACAGACTGTAATTTAAAAACTAGTCTTTTAACACAGAAGAGTCCAATAAACACTTATTTAGGGCTTTCTCATTCATCTACCAATACACAAGTACTGAGCACAGTTCTATGCACTACAAGTACAAAAATGAGTGAGACAGAGTATCTGCTTCCATGATTTTAAACTTCTAGTGACAAGATAGTATTTCGATAGATAATACACAAATGAAAAATACATCAGTGAAAAACCTATTAAAAAAAAGTGAACAGATGCTAAAAAACAAAGTATGATTAAAAAGGTTAGAGAGCAAATTGGGTAGTTAGGCCTCTCTAAAGAGCTCATATTTAAACATAAATTGAGGGAATGAGCATGATTATATGATAGAACAGCATTCCAGGGAGAGGGACTAAAAAGTGCAAATGTTATGAGGTAAATTATTATGAGGGGACTCATAGAAGAGCAAGGTATTTAGTGTGGCTTAAGCACAGAAACAGGCATAAGCAGAAGGAAGACAAGGTTGAGTACAAAATCAAAAGGCTAGGTTATGGGAATTCTTCTAAGACCTAAATAGGACTCGATAATTAAATCTAAGTGAGGTTAAGACCCACTGGAAATTTTGGTATGGGTGAGATTTATATTTTACAATGCAATGTGAACAGACTGTAAAAGAGGAAAAGGGGTAGAAGGGAGATCAAATAGGAGAACACTGAGAGCTGAACATATTTTGCCAAAAGCTTACAATGATTACTCTCAAAATTGGTCTTGAGCAACTCAGTAAAGCAATGCTAACTTGGATTAAAAGTAGCAGCAACAAGCACAAGAGAAAATCAAATGTGAAGTATATTTTGAAGGTAGAGCTGAAAGAATAAGATAAAATAGGAAATGAGAGAAATAGAAAACACAAGGATAATTAGAAAGTTTTGTGCTTATTAGGTATCCAAATGGAGATGGCTAACAGATACAGATCATCAACAAAAATAGTGGATTTTAGACCCAATTAAACTAGATGGCATATCAATCCAATGGACTATTCAGCCACTAGAAAAAAATGAGGCATGATTTGTGTGCTCAAAAGTCGGTCAATTTACTTGATGGGGGGAAGAAAAAAAAAGCAAGATGCCTGTTGGAGTTGCTGTTGTGCCTCATCAGTTTAAGAACCTGACACAGTATCTGTATGGATGCAGTTTTGAGCCCTGGCCTTACGCAATGGATTAAGGATCCAGTGTTGCCATGTAAGTCACAGTTGCAGCTGAGACCCCATGTTGTTGTGGCTGTGGTGTAGGCTGGCAGCTGCAGCTCTGATCTGACGCCAAGCCCAGGAAATTCCATATGCCACAAGTGCAGCTGTAAAAAGAAAAAAAAAAAAAAAAAGGAAGATGCCTGTCATTGTGTATATTATGCTATCATTTATGCAAAAAGAAGGAATGCATTAATTATGTGCCAGTCACTCATCTAAGCTCTTAACACACTTACTTATTTATACTTCACAACCCTGTCAAGTACTATGATTACTTCCTATTTTTTTTCTTTATTATCTAATGCTTTTTCACCCCTTCCTTTTCATTCATTCTTTCTTTTTTCAATGAATTTATTACATTTATGGTAGTACAATGATCATCACAATGCAATTTTATAGGATTTCCATCCCACAATCCCAGCACATAACCCCACGCTCCAAAACATCTCCTTTGGAAATCATAAATTCTTCAAAGTCTGTGAGTCAGTATCTGTTCTGCAAAGGAGTTCAGTCTGTCTTTTTCAGATTTCACATGTCAGGGAAAGCATTTGATGTTGGTGTCTCACCATCTGACTGACATCACTTAGCATGATAATTTCTAGGTCCATCAATGTTCCTGCAAAGGCCATTATTTCTTTCCTTTCTGGGCTCAGTAATGTTCCATTGTGTGTATGTACCAAGTCTTCTTGATCCACTCCTCTGTCAATGGACATTTAGGTTGTTTCCATGTCTTGGCTATTGAAAAGAGTGCTGCAATGAACATTGGAGTACATGTATCTTTTCAACTCATGGTTTTCTCTGCATAGATGCCCCAGAGTGGGATTGCTGGATCAAATAGGAATTCTATTTTTAGTTTTCTGAGCAATCTCCATACTGCTTTCCAGAGTGGTTGCACCAATTTACAATCCCACCAACAGTGTAGCAGGGTTTCCTTTTCTCGACACCCTCTCCAGAACTTAACTGTTTGTAGACTTTCTGATGATGGCCATTCTGGCCGGTGTAAGGTGGTACCTCATCCTGGTTTTGATTTGCATTTCTCTAATAATGAGTGATGCTGAATATCTTTTCATGTGTTTTTTTGGCCATCCGTACATCTTCTTTGGAGAACTGCCTGTTTAGATCTTCTGCCCATTTTTTGATGGGGTTGTTTGTTTTTTGCTATTGAGCTGCAGGAGGTGTTTCTAAATTTTGGAGCTGAATCCCTTGTCAGTCGATCCATTTGCAAAGATTTTCTCCCATTCTGTGGATTGTCTTTTCGTTTTGTTTAGGGTTTCCTTTGCTGTGCAGAAACTTTTCAGTTTGATTAGGTCCCATTTGCATATTTTTGTTTTTACGTATTACTCTAAGAGGTGGATCTGAGAAGATGTTGCTGTCGTTTATGTCAGAGAGTGTTTGGCCTATGTTTTCCTCTAAGAGTTTTATAGTGTCTGGGTCTTATATTTAGGTCTTTAATCCATTTTGAGTTTATTTTTGTGTATGGTGTTAGGGAGTGTCCTAATTTCATTCTTTTCCATGTGGCCGTCCGGCTTTCCCAGCACCACTTATTGAACGGGCTTGTCTTTTCTGCATTGTATATTCATGCCTCCTTTGTCATAGATGAGTTGGCTGTAGGTGTGTGGGTTGAATTCTGGGCTTTCTATCCTGTTCCACTGAGCTATATTTCTGTCTTTGTGCCAGTACCGTGCGGTTTTGATGACTGTTGCTTTGTGGTATAGTCTGAAGTCCGGGAGCCTGATTCCTCCAGCTCCATTTTTCCTTTTCAGGATGCCTTTGGCTATTCAAACAAACTTTTGTGCTTCCAAACAAACTTTAAAATATTTTGTTTGAGATCTGTCAAAAATGTCCTTGGTAATTTGATAGAGATTGCACTGAATCTGTAGATTGCCGTGGGTAGTATAGACATTTTGATAATACTGACCCTTCCAATCCAAGAGCATGGTATGTCTTTCCAACTATTTGTGTCATCTTTGATTTCTTTCATCGGTGGCTTGAAGTTTTCAGAGTACAGGTCTTTTGTCTCTTTAGGTAGGTTTACTCCTAGGTATTTTATTCTTTTGGATGCGATGGTAAACGGGATTGCTTCCCTAATTTCATTTTCTGCTCTTTCATTGTTAGTATATAGAAATGCCGTTGATTTCTGTGTATTAATTTTGTATCCTGCGACTTTGCCAGATTTGTGGATGAGCTCTAACAGTTTTCTGGTAGAGTCTTTAGGATTCTCGGGGTATAGTATCATGTCATCTGCAAGTAGGGATAGTTTTACTTCTTCCTTTCCAATTTGGATTCCTTTTATCTCTTTTACTTCTCTGATCTCTGTGGCTAGGACTTCCAAAACTATGTTGAAGAGTAGTGGTGAGAGCGGACATCCTTGTCTTGTTCCTGATCTCAGCGGGAATTCTTTCAGCTTTTCGCCATTGAGAATGATGTTCGCTGTGGGTTTGTCATATAAAGCCTTTATCATGTTGAGGTAGGTTCCCTCTGTGCCCACTTTCTGAAGGGTTTTTTTTTTTTTTATCAGAAATGGGTGTTGGATTTTGTCAAAGGCTTTTTCCACGTCTATTGAGAGGATTGTATGGTTTTTAGTCTTCAGTTAGTTAATGTGGTATATCACACTGATGGATTTGTGGATATTGAAGAACCCTTGCATCCCTGGGATAAATCCTACTTGATCATGATGTACAATCCTTTTAATGTCTTGTTGGATGCGGTGTGCCAGTATTTTGTTGAGGATTTTTGCATCTATGTTCATCAGTGAAATTGGCCTGTAGTTTTCTTTCTTTGTGGAATCTTTGTCTGGTTTTGGTGTCACGGTAATGGTGGCCTCATAGAATGAGTTTGGGAGTATCCCTTTCTCTGCAGTTTTTTGATAATAGTTTCAGAAAGAGAGGTGTTAGCTCTTCACTAAATGTTTGATAGGATTCGCCTGTGAAGCCCTCTGGTCCTGGACTTTTGTTTGTTGGAAGTTTTTAAATCACAGTTTCAATTTCAGTTCTTGTGATGGGTCCATTCGTCTTTTCTATTTCATCTTGGTTTAGTCTTGGAAGATTGTACTTTTCTAAGAATTTGTCCATTTCTTCTAGGATTTCTGTCTTATTGGCATATAGCTGCATATAGTAGTCTCTTATGATCTTTTGCATTTCTGTGATGATTGTTGTTACCTTTCCTTTTTCATTTCTAATTTTATTGATTTGAGTCCTCTCTTTTTTTTGCTTGGTAAGTCTGGCTAGGGGTTTATCGATTTTGTTGATCTTTTCAAAGAATCAGCTTTTGTTTCATTGATATTTTCTATGGTTTTCTTTGTTTCTATTTCACTGATTTCTTCTCTGATCTTTATGATTTCTTTCCTTCTACTAACTTAAGGTCTTGTCTGTTCTCTCTTGAGCTTCTTTACATGTAAAGTTAGCTTGTCTATCTGAGCTTTTTCTTGTTTCCTGAGGTGGACTTGTATTGCTATAAACTTTCCTCTTAGAATGGCTTTTGCTGCATCCCATAGGTTTTGGAGTTTCGCATCTTTGTTGTCATTTGCTCTAGGTCTTTTTTAATTTCCTCTTTGATTTCTTCAGTGATCCACTGGTTGTTTAGCAGCATGTTGTTTAGTCTCCACGTGTTTATGTTTTATGTTTTTTTCTTGTTGTTGATTCCCAGTTGTACAGCATTGTGGTTGGAAAAGATGCTTGTTCTGATTTCAATGTTTTTTTTTAAATTTTTATTTTAAAAACTGAAATGAATTTTAATACAGAAAATGAAGACAGCATTTTGCAAATTTATCGCTCAAAGGGTATCTCTATTTGAGGAAATCCATGTGTTACACTTTGAGAGATGAAATATTACAGCTTGTACACAAAAATCAAAAAATGAATTTAAATTAAAAAATGAAATGGTTACCAAGGTAATGCAGGTCAGGGGATCAAAGGTGAAGGGTCACACATTATTAAAAAGAAATCCCAAAGGGCAGCCGCATCATGATCTCTCGGGCGTGTTCCTCTAACCTTCCCCATTCTCCTACTGCCCACGGAACGGAGCTCCCAGTGAGCAGGGAGAACTCCCAAAGGCGGCTGGTGGCACGGCCGGGACAGGAGAGGACCCACTGCCCGGAAGGAGACGACTCTGCTGGGGACACTCCAACACGTACAGCCTGTAGTCAATGCTTGCTTTCCCAGGGTCACTAATACTACATCCTTCTGGCTTGTTTTCAGCAGCCATTTCTCCTCCATGCGCCACATCCTCCTCCTCCTCGCAACCGGGACCCCAAGTGCGGGCCTCATACCGCCGCCGCTGCCGGCCCAGCCACCCCACTGCCCATGATTTCAATGTTCTTAAAGTTGCTGCAGTTTGATTTTTAGCCCAGGGTGTGATCAATCTTAGAGAATGTTCCATGTGCACTTGAGAAGAATGTGTATTGTGTTGCTATTGGGTGGAATGTCTTGTAAATATTTATATCTATTTTGTCCATCTGGTCTAATGCTTCATTCAGTGCCTGAATCTCCTTAATGATTTTCTCTCTGGCTGTCTGTCCATTGATGTAAATGGGGTGTAAAAGTCCCCCACTATTATTGTGTTATTTTTGATTTCTCCTTTTAAAGTTGCCTTATATATTGCGGTGAACCTTTGCTGGTGAAGCTTAAAATTATTGTATCTTCTTCTTGCATTGATCCTTTGATCATTATGTAGTGACCTTCCTTTTCCTTTAAAATATTCTTCATTTTAAATTCTATTTTGTCTTTTACGAGTATTGCTACTCCAGCTATCTTTTGATTCCCATTTGCATGGAATATTTTCTTCCATCTTCTCACTTTCAATTTGTATGTGTCCCTAGAAGTGAAGTGGGTTTTTTGAATGCAGCATATGTATGGATTTTGTTTTTTTGTATCCATTCAGCCTGACTACGTCTTTTGGTTGGGGCGCTTACTCCATTAACATTTAAGGTAATTATTGATATGTATGTTCTTATCGCCATTTTATTCATTGCTTTGGATTTTTGTAGCTCTTTTTTCTTCCCTTCTACTCTTGCTCTCTCTTCTGGTTTGATGACTATCTTTAGTGTTGTATTTGTGTGGATTTGTGTTACTTATTTGTGTATCAATTGTAGATTTTCGGTTTGCAGTTATTCTGAAGTTTTGATATAAGTCTATATGTATATGGGATTAAGTTGTTGGTCTCTTAATTGCAAGTGCATCTCTAGTGTCCTGCATTTGTACCCTCCTCATTTCTGATTTTGGTGGCATAATGTGCATGGATGATTTAATAACTTTACTGTATATACCTTTACTGGTGAGCCTTGTCACTCTTGGTATTTTTGTTTCCTGTTCTGGCCTTTTCTTTTCTGCTTAGAGAAGTTCCTTTAGGATATGTTGTAAAGCTGCTTTAGCGTTGCATAATTCTCCTAGCTTTTGTTTATCTGTGAAGGTTTTGATTTCTCCTTCAAATCTGAATGAAAGCCTTGCTGGGTAAAGTAATCTTGGTTGGAGGTTTTTTCCTTTCATCACATTAAGTATATCATGCCGTTACCTTCTGGCCTGAAGAGTTTCTGCTGAAAAAATCTACCAATAACCTTATCAGGGTTCCCTTGTATGTTATTTGTTTCTTTTCCCTAGCTGCTTTCAAGATTTTCTCTTTGTCTTTAATTTTGGTCAGTTTGATTAATATGTATCCTGGTGAATTCCTCCTTGGGTTTGTTTTATATGGTACTCGCGCTTCCTGGATTTCAGTGAGTGGTTCCTTTCCCATGTTAGGGAAGTTTTTGGCTATTATCTCTTGGAATATTTTTTCTGTCCCCTTCTCTCTCTCTTCGCCTTCTGGCACCCCTATAATACGGGTGTTGGTGCATTTAATGTTGTCCTGGAGTTTTCTGAGACTGTCTTCATTTATTTTCAATCTTAATTTTCTCTTTTCTGGTCTGCATCCATAATTTCACTCATCTCTCCTCCACCTTGCTTATTCATTCTTCTGCCTCCTGTATTCTGCTGTTGGATGCATCTAGTGAATTTTTTATTTCAGTTATTGTATTTTGCATCTCTTCTTGTTTAAGTTTTAAATCTTGTATCTCTTTGCTCAGTGTTTCCTGTAAGTTATCCATCTTTGCCTCCAGTTTATTTCCAATGTCTTGCATCATCTTCAGCATCAACAATCTAGTCTTTTTCCTGGAGGCTGAGAATCTCCCGATCACTTAGCTGATTTTCTGGGTTTTTTTTTTTTTTTCCCTCTCATCTGAGTTACAGTTTTCGGTCTTTTCATTTTTATAGGTTTTTGGTGTGGTGACCTTCTTACAGATAATAGAGTTGTAGCCTCTCTTACTTCTGGTGTCTGCCCCCCTGTGGCTGAAGTTGGTATGGGGTTTCCTGTAGGCTTCCTGATGGGAGGGACTGATAGCTGCCCACTGGTAGGTGGTGCTGATTCCTATCCCTCTGGTGGGTGGGGCTTTGTCTTTGATTGGGATTAGAGGCAGCTGTGTGCCTGGGGGGTCTTTAGGCAGCCTGTTTACTGAGGGGCAGGGCTGTGATCCCACCTGGATTGTTGTTTTCCCTGGGGCTTATCAGCATTGACTGATGGGTGGGGCTAGATTTTCCCAAAATGGCCACCTCCAGAGGAAAGCACACTCCTGAATATTCTCGGGAGCTTTGCTTCCAATGTCCTTCCCTCAATACAAGCCATATTCACCCCTGTTTTCCCAGGATGTCCTCCAAGAACTGCAGTCAGGTTTGACCCAGATTTCTATGAAGACTTTGCTTTGCCCTGGGACCCAGTGCACGTGGAAGTCTGTGTGCGACTTTCCCCCAGTCCTGTGGAGCTCCTGCGCACAAGCCCCACTGGCCTTTAATGCCAGATGCTCCAGGGGCTCTTTCTCCCAGGGCCAGATCCCCACACGTGGGATTTTGATGTGGGGCTCAGAACTCTCACTTATGTAGATGAGTCTCTGTGAACCAGTTAGTTTCCAGTCTGTGGAGCTTCCCACCCGGGAGGTATAGGGTTGCTTATATTGCATAATCACCCCTCCTACGTCTTAATGTGGCCTCCTCTTTGTCTTCTGGTGTAGGATATCTTTTTGAAATTTTCTGGCCCATTTGGTTGAAAATTACTCAACATTTAATTGTAAATCTTGCTGTTTTTAGGAGAGAAGTTGAGCTCCCATCCTTCTCAGTACTATGATTAGTTCTATTTTACATTAAGAGAAAACTGAGGCACAGCCTGGCTACGAAACTTGTCAATTAATTACACAACCAGTAAGTGGCAGAGAGAGAATTTGATTATAGCCATTGTGCTCCACAGTATAAGTTTTTTACCAGTATAATATATTGCCTCTCACTGATATGAATGTGATACCATATTCATAAGATATCTTTGGAAAGACATATAAGAAACAGGAAAGTTTGGTTGTCTTCAGAGAAGACAATTTGATGGCTGAGAGCCATGGGTAAATGAGTGATATTTTACCAGATAAGATTTTTTTTAATCTTTATTTTTAAAATCACATGACTGCATTATCTTTCCCATCACCATTATTTTTTAGTAGAAATAATAAAATATGATATTGTTTTTAACTTTACTCACTAAGGAGTGAATGAAGATAGAAAAGATAAAAAAAAGTCTTTAGATTGTGTCCTGAGATAAGTGAATATTTATGGTTTAACTTTCTAAGGTCTACTAAGACAGTGCTTCAAGAAAGAAGTAGTAGCTATATCTCTCTAGAGAGAAAAAGATGACAATGGCGCTGCCCAGTGATTTGGACTCTAAGAAGATAACTGCTGACCTCAACAAGAGTAAAGGCAGTGAGGAGGTAGAGATAGAAACCTGACTGGAGTGGGTTTGGAGAGAGTAAGAGTTCTAGGGAGAAAAAGTAGAAATAATCTTTGAGATCTGCTATAAAGAAAAGAATAAAAATAGGATTGTAGCAAAGGAGCATGCAGAAACAAGGGAGGATATAATGGTTGGTGTTATGTGTCAACTTGGCTGGGCTCTGTCATGCAGTTATTTAATCAAACACTAATCTAGGTATTACTGTGAAAGTATTTTGTAGATAAGGTTAATGTCTCAAAGTAAAGGAGATCACCCTGAATAATGTAGTAGCCTCATCCAATTAGTTGAATGCTTTAAGAGCTAAATTTTAAGTTTCCTAGAGAAGCAATTTCTCCCTAAAGACTATACAACTCCTGCCTAAGTTTCTAGCCTTCTGGTCTGCCCTCTGTGTGAGCCATTCACTGAAATAAATCTTCCTCTTCCCATATACTACAATAGGACTGGCTAGTTAGCATTAAAGATCCACTTGAGAGAAAAATGTAAAAAGCCTAGCCATTATAATTATGTTTTTCTATAGCTACTTTCAGCTACTCTGGTGAAGGTATGTAGCAGTTGTTAATATGAGGTTTCCCCAGGGGTTATGATGGAGGGAGAAAGAGGCAAGGATGTTGAGGGTCATTCATGAGAAGGACATGGTCATAACAAGTATGGCTAATAGAACTTAAGCAAGGAAAATGGAAGAAGTGAGGACATAAAGGGTGCAAAGAACACTAAATACATAGTATTAAAGAATTTAACATCCCAATAGAAAAAAAAAAAGTACTGGAGCTGGGAGCATATAAAATAAACACTGGAATAGAAGAGAGTATCAGCAAATGGGATGGCTAAGATTGCAGACACTGAACCTTTTAATCACTGTCTAACAATTTACTTTTCTGTGTTCATAACCACAGCTGTGGCAATGCTGGATCCTTAATCTACTGTGACACTAGTAGTGAGAGTAGTGGGAACTCCTACTGATACCTACTTTTGAAAACATAGAAATGTTTGATAATGGGATAAAGTTATAAAGAGAGTTTCAAAAGTTTAAATTTTATCTTATTTAAAAATTATTTTTTGTCTTTTGTTTTTTTTTGGGCTGCACCTGCAGCATATGGAGATTCCCAGGTTAGGGGTCTAATCAGAGCTATTGCTGCCAGCCCACACCAGAGCCACAGCAACACCAGATTAAAGCCGTGTCTGCAACCTACACCACAGCTCACAGCAACTCCGGATCCTTAACCCACTGAGCAAGGCCAGGGATCAAACCCACAATCTCACTGTTCCTAGTCGGATTCTTTTTCACTGAGCCATGACGGGAACTCCTCAAAAGTTTAAATTTTAAAGAGAGGGAAGGCTACAATCCTTTTTTAAATTGAAGTACAATTGGTTTACAAAGTTTTATTGGTTCTGGTATAGAGCAAAATGATTCAGGGTCTTATATATATCTGTGTGTGTGCTCATGCATATATATATATGTTCTTTTTCATATTTTTTCCATTATGGCTATTGCATGATATTGAATACTGCTACCAGTGCTTATTAATTATCTGTGTCATATACAGTAGTTTATATTTGCTAAATCCCATATGCCTAATTTATCCCTCTCATAACCTCTTCCCCCTTTGGTAACCATAAATTTGTCTTCTATGCCTACGAGTCTGTTTCTGTTTTGTAAATAAGTTCATTTGTATCATATTTTAGATTCCACATATAAGTGATGTCATATGCTATTTGTCTTTCTGACTTACTTCACTTAATATGAAAATGTCTAGGTCTATCCATGTTGCTGCAAATGGCAAGATCTCATTCTTTTTTTATGGCTCAGTAATATTTCACTGTAATTATATTCCTTCTTTATTTAAAAACTTACTTTAAAAAAAAAAAAGCAAAAAAGCTTACAACAAACTTTCACTTTCCAAATAATAAAAATTTAATCATTCCCTTTGTCTCTTAAAAGCTCAACCAAAACAACAAGGAGGAAATAATTCTCATCTTCAATAAATACAGAAAGATACCTGTAACTCCAGCCTATTAATATAAGCATATGGAAAGCAGATGGGTAAAGCATGCAAATCAAATCAAAACAAACAGTTGAAAAAGTATGATAAGTATTTCCAAAGCTACAAAAACAAATTTGCTCTGCAGAACCCAGAAGCATTCAGGAGTTGGAGAAGAACTACAGAAGATGGAATGAAATAAAGTCTGAAAACAGCAGTGTTATTTCAAAGTTTGTATAGTAAGTAATTAAATCCCCAAATCTCCACTCCAAAGTTTAAAAAAAAAAAAAAAAAAAAGCAATGGTGAAAATACCAAGCAATGAGAAGTAAAAAAAAATTTAATGAATAAAAGAGAAATAAAATATAAAGAAGAACGAGAGAGTATTCATACTCTACAATCTGCTCTTTGATGGTGCCAGATTGCTCTAAAATTTTGAGGACCTAACCACAGAAACCAGAAATATTCTGTTTGGTTGAGAGTTATAAAATACCTATTGAATTTAATCAAGAGAATATGGCACCTGAGAGCCAAAACATAAGTAAAGTGAAAATAAATGCTGTTAGTTTTCTTCATGGCAGTTTTTGAAAGATCTGTTTATGTACTTATTTTTTTTTTCAATTTCCCCATTTTCAATGTCTTTTATTACTAAAACAGAGTAGGTGTTCAATAATTACTGAGAAAAAAAATGAATGAAGGGAAACATTGCATATACTATTGGCTCTTCCTGTCATTACAGAATAATAGCAATAGTTTACTAAATATCAGGTATGGGTCTACGCTCTTCATTTCTATTAATAAGGTGGCTATCATTAATCTTTCCCATTTTGCATAAGAAGAAAATGCAGCCAAAAACATTAAGGACTTGTGCAAATTACCCAACTAGTAAAAGGCAGAAAGAAATAAATATTCAGACAGTCGGGTCCAGAACTCATTCTATGAACCCTATATTATATGGTTTCATCAACTGAAAACCAAAGAAAAGGAATCAATTTATTGAGGCAAAATGATTTTCAGTTTATGATGGGAGAACAAAAGCAATTTCATATAGGCTTATATATCCTAGGAGTTAAAGTTCAGAGAATCTGACTTGGTAAAAAATGTTAATTAACATCAAATCATTTATCAATATAAAATCAACTATATACCAATATAAAAATGTTAAACCATAAAGAAATTTTTACTTTCTCAAGAGTCTGGGAGTGATCTATTGTTAACTAGTGGTGAAAACTTGCTTCCCAGCCTAATGAGGGTATCCGATTGTCATATGATGATTTTAACCACATTTTCTAATTTTTGCATAATTCGGTTTAGAAAAAAATTGAACAGGATCAATCACCATACCATTATTAATACAAACTTTGTATTCTTAATTCCCCTTTGTTCAAAGTAGCATTTTCACCTTAAAAGTGAGTGGTACCCAATATTAATCTATTTGTAACACAGAAAATTACTCAGGTGAGAAAATAGCAAAAAATTAAGGTAAGCCAATATTACTCATCTTGTAAACTGCCATCTAACAAAAATTTGAAGTCAACAACTTCTAGACTATTTGCATAGTTTACAAAAAGCAAATGCCTATAAATCTGAAAAACAGATCATTTGAGAGTAGACTTATCTTTATAACACCAAACAAGAGAGTGGTAAAACAATGGGAATGCTATATATTTTTGATCTTGGGGAGAACAGTGTTTTTCACAAAAATTTTGTGAAATTAGGGAAAGAAAATGTGCCCAGTCACAGGCTGTAAATCCACCAAAATAATACTAATGACAAAATATTACTTATATAAATGAAATCCACAAACTATGTTCTAATATATCTGAAGTAGCTATTTAGAAAAGAAATGAGAAAACTTAATTCTGAAGATTAACTGTTTAATTAAATCTTTATTGTAATGTAAAGCTTCTTTAGTAAGATGGGTCAGACAAATAGGAGAGTACGCTTTAAAATTCCAAATGAAAAGAACAGGGAAAAAAAAAAGAAAAATGTAATAAAATATAAAATGTAATTGTTAACAGTCTATTTCAATTTAGTGGTAAAAAGAATTCCAAAAAGCAGGAGGAAAGCACAGTTTTCCTCCAATAGAAAAATGAGACTACTTCTATCTGGAGAATAAACAAATCTGAAAAACTACAAAATGATGAAAAATTTTAATGAAAAGGTGGCAAAAGCATACAATTAAATGCAATGCATAAACACTGATAATTGGGACACATAATTTAATTAGTAACAAGAAAATGGGTATGTGGAAAAACAGATTAAAAGTACGACTGATAAGACCACTCTGATGACTTACGAAGTTCTAAAACTTATCATGTCTGTACCCTACAAAACAACTAACCTGATTGTCTCTCTTCTCAGCTAAGATATAAGCAATGTCAAGGAGCATTTTATTCCAAAGCCGATAATCATATCTGGCCATAACTGCCTTGTAACTGTCCATGCACACAGTCTTTGAAGCAGAGGATTAAATGTTCCTGCCCATTTTATCTAGTCCCCAAGACTCGTCCTGCAAAGTGAATAAAAATGATTATCTTTTAATCTATCCCTCATACATATACCATAAAAGAAAAAGGGGATGGAACCACAGAAGGGGGCAAAAATGAAAACAGAATAATCCTTAAAAGATGGATAATTATTCTCCATCCGGAAATTAAGTTCTCAGCAAGATCCCTGTGCTTTATTGAAGGGTAGGTAACTGATATGTCTCACATTTTATGAAACTGAGCCCTGGAAGATATCAATAATGTAGACATAGAGAAATTACAGTAATATTTTGGAGTAAATTTGAGAATAACTTGAAAAATAGGTTTTAGCTTTTGAAAAGTAAGTATAATTATTTATAAATATAACATTGATCTCCTTGATTTTTCTTGATTTCTGATTGTGAAAAATGATTAATACAAATAGGCTAGAGGGTTCCTGTTGTGGCTCAGCAGTAATGAGTCCGACTAGTATCCATGAGGATGCAGGTTCAATCCCTGGCTTTGCTCAGTGGGTTAAGGATCCAGCGTTGCTGTGAGCTGTGTGTGGTGTAGGTTGCAGACAGGGCTTGGATTTGCAGTTGCTGTGGCTGTGGTGTAGGTCGGCAGCTGCAGCTCCGATTCTACCCCTAGCAGGAGAACGTCATATGCCACAGGTACAGCCCTAAAAAACAAAAAAACTGAAACAAAAAACCAAAAAAAAAAAAAAAAAAACCAAAAAAAAAAAACCAAACCCAAATAGGCTAGAGCTTAGGTGAAAACAAAATGGCATTTATCAAGCAATTTTAAAAGCTGTCACAAGCACAGGTAAATTGTGAGCAAAGTCAGAAAGGCACTGGGAGGAAGAGGGAGCTACTCAACTCAAAAGGGGTAAGAGGAAAGCCACAATTAAAATATGTTTAAGCACACATAAAATTAGCATGTATAGACTATCAAAAGGATAAATACAGGGAAAACAATGCAACAATAAAACTCACTGAAAATGGGCCAATGGAAAGGAGAGCTGAAATGGACCACCATAAAGTCAGTAAAATACAGTAATACTTCATTTACATGGCAGTAAAGGAATAATGCAAATGAACCAAAGTGCATTTTTTCAGGAAATTGAAACATTTTAAAAGTCAAAATATTCTGTATATTTCTATAACATATTATTCCTCCTCTTGTGTTCTTAAACAGAGTATGTGGCATATAAATTTTTAAATCTTTTATAAAGAATGCACATAAATTTCTGGATTAAAGAGTAGCTTGCCCCTACAGAGAAACTTCAGACTTCTCTATCTTGCTATCTCTATGCAAATTTTTTGCCTTCTTTTTTGATTAAATTGTCATTTCACAATTCTGTCAGCAAGACAGAATCTAACATGCCCCTCCATTCATATGTTGTTTCTCTTGGTATTGTGAAACTAGATAATAACTGTTTATGGCAGTAATTTTGGCTATTCAGAAGCAATTTCTATCTTATGTTTAAGTTTTATTTCAAATGACTGCAATTACTATGCATCTGAAAACCAGCTAAACGGGCATTACTGTACATAGGTAGAATAACATAAAATTAAAAAGTAAATAGAAGATATAAAGAAAATTTAAAAAATGCAAATATAAAATGTAGAAGGTACTAAAAGTCAAGAAATTAGAAAGAACAATGTATAGTATCAGATAACTTTTTAATAAATAGTATATTTATAGTAACTTTTCAAAAAGTTACAACTATGTACAAGATCTTTTTTTCTTTCTAATTTTGAGGATGAGGATACTCTCGAAACACAAATAAAATGTATCCAATATTTGTTCTATACAATTTTTTTTTTCAGCAATAAATTGTGTGACTTTGCCTTTATCAAAAAGATAAAATTAAGTAAAATATCTTCCTCTGTTTCTAATAATGAGGAAAGGGACACTCTCAAAAGAAAAACTTGTGTGTCTTGTATGTTCCATATAGAACTGCAACTAAGGGCATAATGGACGCTAATATGGATTGAGTAAGGAAGGAAAAAGAATTGAAAAAAAAGAGGAATGGAAAAAAATATAGATGACTAATAAAATCATCAATTCGCTTTAGGCAACAGGTTAGCCAGAAAAGGATAAAATTTTAAATCAGGGGTTTGCCATGCATTGTCCTAAAAGTATAAGCATCAACATCAGCTAGAAACATGTTAAACTCTGGAGGCAGGGCCACACAATCTGTTTTAGTAAGCCCTGAAGGTAATTCTTATGTATGCTAAAAAGTTTAAGAATGAATGCATGAAATACATTAGATAAATGAGAAATTTAAATTTAAATGCAAAATGAAATAAAACATTTTTTTTTGTCATAGTAACATGTAAGATGAATATAGACAGTTACTCTGCTACTACAAAGGATATAATCTAAGAGTATTTAAATATATTTGTATGTACACACACACACACACACACACACACACACAAAGACTCTCTCATAGGAGAGAAAAAAAGTCATTTCAGGTAAACATAGTTAAAACTGTTGAGGAATTTAGAACAATGGCTAAATTAAAATTACCTTGTTATGAAAAAATAAGGGGAAAATGAATATAGTTGGCTGAGAAATTGCCTAGATAATTCTAAAATAAAAGTTAAAGTGAAAATTATAATCTTCAGATTATTTAGAACCTAAATGAACTGATTTTAGAGACATCACATTTAGGTTATTATAGCACTGGGAATAGAAAGAATGCCATCTAGGTCATGAATACCTATTAGATGGAATTGTTTCAAATATATATAAACAAATACACATTTATATATAATAACATGAACAATGAAGCAACGTAATTAAGTGGGAAAAAAAACTATGAATTTGGAACTTCAACTAGTATATGGTGTTACCAAAGAATATGTCCTGAGGGACTCCTAAAATTTATTTGGTTATAAAATAAAAATGTAGGGAAACAGCTAACATTCAGAAAGAGATTTGGTAACATCTACCAGAAATTTTCAATTTTCATTCTCAAGACTATCAAATGTCAGTTATCAAAATAGGTACATATTTTACTTTAACAGAGAATACAAACCATTCATGTTGGTAATTTTCACGAGCACAGTAATTAATTTTAAGTTAAAATTAGTTAAACCATGCTTAACTAGAATGGAACATATTTAACAAAACTAAATGAAAAGAGAAAAAAAATGTTGGTTACTTACCAGCAAGGGTACTTGTATGCCTAAAAGCTCTGACCTGGGAGTCTGACAAGCCAGTCAAAAGGGAGATTACTGTGTCCATCATGTACTCATCATAAATTATGCTATACTGACATTGTCGAATCAGGACTCCAATAAATTCACAAAAGTTTGAACGAAATTTTTTCCACTGGGGTCCAGGCATTGTAAGGGGATAATCACCACTGTCCTAAAACAGATAAAAAAGAACATATTAAATACAACATATGACATCAAATTTGATCAGTTTTTCTTCCTCCTACTGGAAAAGGAACCTTTTTTCTCAAAGCAGATGTAGACAAAAATCAAGAGGGTACATGACTGCTACCTTGTTTTTGTTTTGATCTTCTACAACTACCTAACTGTTAAAGTACTCAAAATTATTATTTAGAACCAGTATCTAATTCATTATTCTAAGCCATTCATTTAAAATAATAGTTCCAGTCTTGTTGTACATGGGTTCTAGCTGAGATAATTTAAAGTAGAAAACAAAGTAAGAAGTTTAGACTAGAAACGATATTTGCTACTGAATTCAGATCAAACTGATCATGATACATGTGATACTTAGCATTTTTCAATTATTTTAAATAGACACTTTTAAGGATAGATAATTGAGTATAAGCACTTCATTATTAAGTCCAAAACCAACTTTTCACATCTGAAAGTGTAAACCTATTTTTTCCAATTTTACTAAGAACTTTCTATGGTCTCTATTTTATAGAATAGATTATTAACTTTTCAAAGAAAAAATTAGAACATGGTTATCTTGGTATCACCAGATATAGTCATCTTGTTTAAAACACAAAACTGACAGTTGAACCCATCTAGTTAATATTTTCCCACTCTAGCCCAAAACATTTTGGTAGCGAAATGGAAATTCACAACAAAACAGAAAGTGAGAAATCCTATGAACAGTCACCAGAATACTCAGTTTGTGACTATGTCTTTTTTAGGTCAAACTGCTGCTAAGAAAACTGGTTATAAATGAGGTCTTAAGATCTGATGGTGTCCCAAGAATGAGAACTAGTATGTTACTTGGAACAGCAAGAAATTTCAAGAGCAAGGAACAGAAAGCAGAGATGGGGAAGAGCTTGGCACTAGGTCAAATAGCTCCAAGGAAAGCTAACTTTGGTGCTATAGCAGTGTTGTGTGAGTTACTAAGCCCTAAGGAGATCAAAAAGGAACTGAAGGGGCTGGCTGAATCCTCCTAGCTTTTTAGACTGGGGATATGGGGGTATAAACTGGAGAGGCCAGCAGAATACAGAGGTGAGATGTTTCTGAAATTATCTCTGAAGGCTGCCTGCTGCTTCTATGTCACAAAAGCCTACCAGGGTAGAGCTTCTTTTGCTCTGTACCAATTGAGAAATTCATCCATTTAGCACTCACAACCACATCTGGGTCCCAAGGAAACTCAAAGAAAATAATCTATCTTAACAGGCCCAACAGCAAGCAAGAGGAAAGGAAGCCATAAAAACCAGCATTTAGAAAAACCTAAACGAAAAATAAATATACCTCAAAGATGCAAATGTAGCATAGAACAAAACTCTTGGGAAATATTTTTTAAGATTTTTTTTGAGGTATAATTTACATATAACATTAGTTCAGGTTTACAACATGATTCGATATTTGTATATACTGCAAAATAATCACAGTAAGTATAGTTAATATGTCACCATAAACAGTTACAAAACTTTTGTTTTTCTTGTGATGAGAATTTTTATAATCTCATTTTTAAAGATCTTAGTGACTTTTCAATATGCAATAAAGTATTATTAACTATATCACCATGCTTTACACCTCCAGGACTTACTTATTTTACAAGTGGAAGTTTATACTCCTTGACCCCTTTTATCCATTTTGCCCACTCCTCCCTACCTGCCAGCACCCACTAATCTGTTCTCTGTACCTATGAACTCAGCGTGTTTTTCGTGCGCTGTTGATTTTTTGTTTGTTTGTTTTGTTTGTGGCACATCAAAGTTCCCAGGCTAGGGGTAGAATCGGAGCTACAGCTGCTGGCCTACACCATAGCCACAGCAATGCAGGGTCTGAGCTGCATCTGAGACCTACACCACAGCTCACGGCAATGCCAGATCCTTAGCCCACTGAGTGAGGCCAGGGATCAAATCCGTGTCCTCATGGATACTAGTCAGGTTCATTACCACTGAGCCACAATGGGAACTCATTTGTTTTTTGATTTTACATATAAGTGAGATCTTATGGTATCTGTTCCCTGTCTGACTCATTTCATGTTGGTGTAATGCCCTCGAGGTCCATCTATGTTGTCATGAATGGCAAGATTTCCTTTTTATAATAACTGAATAATATCCCTGTGTGTATGCACATATTATGTTTTCTTTACCCATTCATCCACTGATGGATGGACACTTAGGTTGTTTTCCATATCTAACTATTGTAAATAATGCTGCAATAAGTATAGGGTTGCATGTATCTAAAATATATTATTTTGTTTGTCTTCTTTTTGCCATTTCTTGGGCCGCTCCCGCAGCATATAGAGGTTCTTAGGCTAGGGGTCGAATTGGAGCTGTAGCTGCCCGCCTACGCCACAGCCACAGCAATGGGATCCGAGCTGCATCTGTGACCTACACCACAGCTCATGGCAACGCCGGATCCTTAACCCACTGAGCAAGGCCAGGAATCAAACCTGCAACCTCATGGTTCCTAGTCAGATTCGTTAACCACTGAGCCACGACAGGAACTCCTAAGATATTTTATTTCTTAAAAACTTAACTGATAAACTGAAGAAAAGGATGGTCACTGATGGGTGATACATTAGTAGTCCAGAAAACAATATGCAAGACATATCTGAGGGAAAAACATGTAACTTGCTAGATGGGGCTTCTGAAAAAAGCTTTTTAAAATGTACACACCCCAAACATCCTAAGTCTTTGTTAATGGGCTGTGCAAAACTTAAATCTAAGATAGCCACAAATCCAATCCAGCACTACATTTCAAAAGAGTATTGTTCACTGCAGTACTATTTACAACAGCCAAGACATAGAAGCAACCTAAATGCCCATCGACAGATGAATGGATTAAGAAGATGTGGTATATATACACAATGGAATACTACTTAGCCATAAAAAAGAAAAAAATAATGCCATTTGCAAAACATGGATGGAACTAGAGACTCTCATACTAAGTGAAGTTAAGTCAGAAAGAGAAAGACAAATACAATATACCACTTATATCTGGAATCTAACATACAGCACAAATGACTCTTTCCACAGAAAAGAAACTCATGGACTTGGAGAACAGACTTGTGGTTGCCAAGGGGGACAGGAAGGGAGTGAGATGGATTGGGAATCTAGGGTTAACAGATGCAAAGTATTGCATTTGGAGTGGATAAGCAATGGGATCCTGCTGAATAGCACAGGGAACTACATTTGTCACTTGTGATGGAACACGATGGGAGTATAATGTGAGAAAAAGAATAAATATATATATATATGTATGTGTATATATATATGTATATGTATATATATACATATGACTGGGTCACTTTGCTATACAATGGAAATTGACAGAACATTGAAAATCAACTATAATGGAAAAATAAAAGTCCTAAAAAAATAAAATGTACACACTAAGCTAGTATAAGCTCTTCAACCTTTTGTCCCTTCCTCTTTCACTGACTTGGAACTAAGAGTTTGGGATTAGCAGTTGCAGATTATTTATACAAATGAAAAAACAACATGGTCTTACTGTACAGCACACGGATACTGAACTATATTCAATGTCCTATAATAAACAATAATGGAAAAAAATGACAAAGAATATTTATATTTATTATATAATTGAATCACTTTGCTATTATACAGCATAAATTAACACAACATTGTAAATAAACTATACTACAATAAAATAAATTAAAAAAAAAAAACCAGCAAAAGCAAAGTTAAAAGAGGAAGAATAGGGCTTGGCTTCCACTTAGAATATAAAAGGCTACAAATAGTGAGAATAAGCTGAATCAACAGAAAACATCACAGCTTTTTTGAGTCCATCTTGAGTCGAAGTAACCTGAATTCCAAAGATTGATAAGCCTTCCAAGAAAAGAGACACAAACTCTGTCATCTGTGGCAGAGTCAAAAAAGAAAATTCGCCACCATAAAAATGGGTTAGAAGAAATCAAGCAAAATGTTAATAAACTATAAAAGACCAAGTGTGGGCTAACTTGTCAGTGTTGAAAAACAAGGAATTTGCACTCACTCCAAAGCTCTTTTTTCAATTAGAAACTTAAAGTCTGAGACAGAAAAAGAGAGAACCTCTACAAGGAATGATCCTCACTTGTTGGGGGGAAAGGTAAGGAGAAGCCCAGCTCATTTCTCTAAACCTTTCTCTCCTACAAGCCAGAAGCCTTAATATGGGGGAGGGTCAGCAAACTAAGTCACCACCAGGGCACAGCAAAGACCCACCACAGTCAGGAGAAGATTGAAGAAAAGATCCTCTCCCTATGAGAGAGAGGAAATCAAAACACTGCTCTGGACCCTGAATTCTTTACCAATACCAGAGGCATTGGGAAGTGGACAGGAGGAAATTCCTACCCAAGACCAACCACTGAGAGAGGCAAAGTTCAGCTACTATAGTAAAGAGGTCCAGGAAAGCTAAGAAGGTCCCTAAGTAGGTCTAGGCTCACAAGGCTTGTTTTAAGATTTAGGCAGGACTAAGACAATAGAGAATCCCCCTGCCTTCATCACAGTGCCAAGCAATAAGGCACACAACTCAGTGTGACATAGGAATGCAAAGAGAGCTGAAAGCTTAGGGTGCAGCATAAATGCTGAGAAAAAAGACCTCAGATATCCTAAGCACAAGGCAACAGCAGCCTACCACTAGAGAAATCTGAAGCCAGTGGTACACTAAAGACAATGATAGCAACAATGGAACACAAACCTAACTCAATTCCTAACTAGGCTGAAAATGTATACTGTATCATCCCTTTTAATTTTTGTATAATGCGTAAATATTGTGATTAAAAGGAAAAACATTTCTGGGAAAAGAAGATCTACCATTTCTACTTCAAAAGGCAGTTGCTTGCTTCAATATTAGTTACAATTTCTCTGCATTATTCACATTTATACATGCCATGTAAAAAGGATTGTCTAGTTTAATGATGGGCAGTAGAGTATGGAAAACTAGCTTCCTCACAAAGCAATAATTTCTTTTTTCAAGATAGTTAAGGAAATGAAATAACAATAAAATGAAGACAATAATCAAATAGCTTAAATGTCTTATCCACAACTAATGTTTAGGTTCTTTGAAGGATGTGTCATAATGCTTTGCATAAGGATTTTATTGATGAAGTAATCAAAAGGTAAACCATATCAAACAAGAAACAGGTATAAAAAAGCAAAGAAGCCTAGGGTAGGAAGAGTATCAGGCAGAAATATGCAAGAAGGATAACAAAGCAAACCAAAAAGGTCTAGTAAGAAAATAACCCCTCTAATTACGTTCAGGAATGATCCTCACTTGAATGGAAAAGGAAAAATCCCCACACAGCACAAAAAACCCAAAACCAAAACAAACAAAAAACCCTACCAATAACATAGTTAGCATTCATCTTGTGTTATGCATACACTGTAGTGACTCTTGATATGTATAGAGAAAAATAAAGTACTTTTGAACTTGTTCTAGATCACAGAGCTACAGGGTTCTGGTTATGGGAATGTAAAAATCCATGTATTCTCTCTCTAAACACAGCTTCACCTGGTTTACTCCAATAACCCTGGAGGACAGAGGCTGTCTAGTAAATATCCTTACAAGGGAGGAACACTGGGGTTCTTCTCCCAAACAGAGACAAGAAACTATTGAAAAAGTCTATTTTAGAAGTTGTGGGGACACTGGGGGTAGGGAAGAAGGCAAGGGTGTCAAACTTCAGAGACAATAGTCAACAGCAAAAGCTAGAAGATTGAGAGTCTCTGATTGTGATTAGAACAATCTTATAGAGGTCTACTTCAAGGCAGAGCTCATATAGCTAGCAAAATTAGAAGGCTAACTGCCTAATCCCTAAGTGTTGGATATATGGGAGCCCAATGTGGTCACAATTATAGATATCTAAAGATATAAAACACTCTCTAAGAGTAAATCCTAAAGAATTGATTTTTAACCTAGGTGATGGACAATGTCACCAAAAAATTTACTTATTTTTGGTGAAACATGGCTTTTGGTTACCTAATTTCAACAGCCTTTTCCAAAGATATATACCGCTATTGCTTAAAAGAGGGATTTGCAAACACTTGTTTGGCAAAACTATCCATCAACTTAACAATCTACCCCCCCCATTCATCTATCCACACACTTAATAAGCAACAAATATACTCTGGCACTATACCAGATCTTTGGGCATACAAAGATGAACAGAACAAAGATATTTTAAGAATCTCTACATTTTTTATACCTTTATTAAGATATAATTGATATATAACATTACACAAATATAACTAATATATATCATTGTGTAAGTTTAAGGTATACGACATGTTGATTTGACATACTTATATACTGCAAAGTAATTACCACCATAGAATTAGCTAACACCTCTATCCCATCACATTACTCCTTTTTTTCTTTTTTGGTGTGAAAACATTTAAGATATATTCTCTTAGCAAGTTTCAAGTATGTAATACATATTATTAACTATAATCACCATGTTGTACATTAGCTCACCAGAACTTATTCATCTTGTAAGTGAAAATTTATACTCTTTGACCAATTTCTCCCCATTTCCCCCATTCCTCTAAGAACTTCTATTTTAATCGAGAAGATGAACACATAAAAAGTAGCAAGTGAATTAAATACAATGATAGGAACTTTTATAAGGCTATGTAGTACTTAGAAAGGAATGCCAATTCTCTGCAAAAGCAACTGAGCAGGGGAAACAGGGTCAACAGCATTCTAAGCAAAGTCTTATAAACAAAGGCACAACAAAGGGACCAGAGAGCTGCTTTAAGTTTGGCAATCTAAAACAGGTGGTGAACAAGAAGAAAGATGGTGCTGAATCAAAGATGGCAAAGGAAGCCAGACTTTGTTCTGGACAAAACAGGTGGCTACTGAAGGATTTTCATCAACAGTTATGGGCTTTAAAAAATATTTCTAGGGAGTTCCCGTCATGGCGTCATGGCGCAGTGGTTAACGAATCCGACTAGGAACCATGAGGTTGCGGGTTCGGTCCCTGCCCTTGCTAAGTGGGTTAACGATCCTGCGTTGCCATGAGCTGTGGTGTAGGTTGCAGACACGGCTCGGATCCCGCGTTGCTGTGGCTCTGGCGTAGGCCGGTGGCTACAGCTCCGATTGGACCCCTAGCCTGGGAACCTCCATATGCTGCGGGAACGGCCCAAGAAATAGCAAAAATACAAAAAAAAAAAAAAAAAAATTTCTAGCTCCATTGTGGAAAATAGAGGAAAAGGGGAAGGAAATGGGTGGAGCAAAGGTGATTTACCATTGCAATGGATCTAAAAACAAAAGAGTGAGGGCAGAGAATTTAAACTAAGATAGTAACAATAATGAGAGAAAAAATGTGAGGGACATGATAAATATTCAAATATTAAAGGAATAAAATCTACTGAAGTAAGTGACTGATAGACAAAAACAACCTCTGTTTCTGGTGTGGTCTTCTAGGTGGGTTTACTCACAACAGGAAACAAAGAATTCTTTGTCTCGGAAACCTGTAGGAAGCATAACTCTTTTGTTTAGTAATGCCTAACTGTAAGAAGAGACTGACATAAAAGACTGATACAGAATATTCTACTTCCAGACATCAGAACACACTGGTGTCCACATTCAAAATAAATCAAAATTCCAGCAACAGATCATTAATGGATACTAAAACCATTAAGTGGCAAGCTGGGATAAGCAGAATGTTAGCAAAATGTCAAATTATTTAAGACTTGCAAAGGGAAAAGTAGTTTTACAAAAAGATTCATTGGCCATCACTTTAAACAAGTGATCAATCTTAGCATCACAAACCTGACATTATGAGCTATCTACTAAGACACAATATGAAGTACACAGCATCACCTATTAAATTATCTTGGCAAAAAAATGTAAATGTAATCTAATGACATCATTAGATCTAACTTTCAGTTACAAAATTCCGAAGATAAAGGAATAAGTTAAATAATACCATGGTGGGTGTATCAGATAAATAAAAATGTGAGCTATTTTTTTTTAAAGACAACTAGGTTGTCATCTAAAATGTCATGTGAACAACGACAAAAAAAAGTGGGGAATTATTTTATATTTTAAAAAAGTCCTGAGAACACAATAATTAAATCAGTATACAAATCAGTGTGCTTTAGTTGCACTGGTTTCTTTGTTGTCTAATAACTTAGGAATGTTTTACCTAGGCATCATTTTCCCTTGCTGTTTTTGCTTCCCCCAAATATATGGATGGTTGATCTATCCCCTCCCCTTCAAGTCTTTACATAAGATCACATTCTTAGAGGGTTTATCTGATCATCTTAATTAAAATAATCCTTCCCCTCCCAATTTCTGTGCTCTTCTCTGCTTTATTTTTCTGTTTAGCATTTACTATCATTTGTCATACTATAATAGTCTGCCTATATATGTTATTTGTTAGCTTTTCTCCCCAACAAGAATGTAAATTCCATGATGGCTGGGATTTTTGCTTGGTTTATTCAGTGCTATTTCCTCCAAGCTGGGAATGGTTAACAGGCACTCAAATACTTCTTGGTCAAATAAACGAACCACCACAAAAGTGATACTGTCAAAATGGGCCTAAAATAACAGTAAACATATCCAAATGATCCCTATAGATATTTTTTCCTTAATCATAAGTTTTGACCACTTGTGTTTCCTTAGCCACAAAGAGAAAAAAGGAAAATATGTGAAGTCAAAGAAGAAATGGGATTGCTAATATCATTCCTTTTAAATATGTCCTGCTCTCCAAATTGACATCAATTAGTTAAATAAAATGCTACCAAATGTCTGGCCTCTACTCTCATCCATGTATCTACACAAACATTTCATGAGGAGTGGAAAATGATCTATTAATAGGTTTATAAGAAAAAAAATGCTTATAAAATTCAAGATATTGATTATGTCGAAGAAGAAGCACTGGGATGGGAGAGTAGACGAGCGCACTGGTATTTTAGTAGTTTCGGTGATATGTGCCAGGGATCAGGTACCACAGCTGCAGGAATGCCAGATCCTTAATCCAATGTGCCACAAAGGAGCTTCCTGCTTCCTTTCTTTAATACTCTGTTTAACTTCCTCAACTTGGAGCAGTCTCCAAAGTGTTACAGATGACAAAAACTGGTGTATTGCAAGAAAATATTAGTATTTCTCTATTTTTATCTAAGAATTAAATTAGTAGAAATATTTAACACACAGAATAAGCATGGTATGACCTAACTAGGTCCATATTTAAAACTGATTTGTGTCGCAGATGGTATCTGAGGTATCCCAGGAGAATAAGAAGAGTTCAATATTCTAAGGGATTAGAAATGGAACTCTTCTCTGGTTTGTTCATTTTGTACGTTATTTATGATGACTGTAATGGATTTATGATTTATACTGCTTATTTTAAACTCTTCATAAAATGCAAATGCACAGATTTCTCAAGAAAACAGACACGTACACAAAAATTTGAATATGTAATGACTAAGCACTGACATTTCTTGCACAAGTTCCACTCAGACTACTATGAAAGTTAAAACCAAGATGACAAATACTATCTGATAAGAAAATGACCTAGTAGGATGTGCATTTCATTCTATAAATATGCATATGCTAAACAATACTGAATAAACGAGGACTACACACTCAGCCTACTGGCTACCAAAGATGAAAGGGAAAAAGAAAAACCTTTATTTTCATTCATAAGATGTCTAGGAAACAGACTTAGTTCAGAACTAATAAAGTCTGCAACAATTACCAGGCAACTACTTCTTAAGCACTTTCCCTACAAGGTAAGAACTCTGTAATTAGCATTGTGAGAAAAAGTGTGGGAAAGAGGAAGACAAGGAGAGAATAACTTTATATATATAATTAGCCTTATCATAGGTTTTCACTAATACGAGTATAGGCTGAAAAATGTTTTATTGATGAGATGTATAATCAAAAAATTTACAGACTTTAATTTGAGACCAGAGCTTTTCTCTACTATATTTTGTCATCATTTTACATTTTCTGTTTGTATATTATTTAACCATTTTTATATTTCTTAATATTAATCCTTTGATTAATAAATGCTCAAATGAATAAGCACATGGAAAGTTCTGTACTGAAGTTTATTATACAAATTCACATTATTGGTATAATTAGAAATGAGAAGAGAAAAAAGCTGCAGGATAAGTTGTTATCATTATAGAAGAGCACAGTATACACAATCCCTATTTATAATTGTGAGCAAAGCAATACAAAATAACACATATAAGAACTAAAAGCTAAGTGAATGCAGTTGCCCCATGAACAACACAGGTCTGAACTGCATGAGTCCGCTTACATACACATTTTTTTTTTTCAGAGCTGCACCTGTGGCATATGGAAGTTTCTAGGCCAGGGGTCAAAATGGAGCTGCAGGTGCAAGCCTGTACCACAGCTACAGCAACACCGGATCTGAGCTGCATCTGCGACCTATGCCTCAGCTTGCGACAAGGTGGGATCCTTACTCCACTAAGTGAGGCCAGGGATTGAACCCGCACCCTCACAGACACCAGGCTGTTTCTTAACCCACCAAGCCACAATGGGAACTCCACGTTTTTTTTCAATAAATATACTGGGAAAATTTTTGGAGAGTTGCAAAAATTTGAAAAGACTTGCATTCAAACCACATAACCTATATATCAAAAAAATTATAAAAATTAGGTATGTCATGAATTGCATAAAATAATGTAGATACTATTAATTTTATCACTAATTAAATATACATAAATTATAAAAAGTTAAAACGTATCAAAACTTACCCATACAAACACTTACAGACTGTCACATTGGCGCCATTTGCAGTTGGGAGAAACAAATGTAAAGATGCAATAGTAAATTATAACTGCATAAAATTAACTATAGTACATACTATATTACTGTCATAATTTTATAACAACTTCCTGTTGCTATTTAGTATCTGCTTAAAATGCTGTGTGACACTAATCATCTCCATGTGACCAGTTCGATTCTTCAGTAAATTGTATAACTGCAGTACAAAGTGATCTTTTGCAGGTCTTGGGTATTTTTCATGTTTAATGCAATGCTGTAAACTAAGTAACAACATGGAAACCATGTGAAGTGCCACTAGTAATGCTGGAAGCAGAAAAAAGTCAAGACATTACAAGGAAAATCTGAGTTGCTTGATATGTACCATTGATTGAAATCTCAGCTGTGGTTGCCCACCATTTCAAAATAAATGAACCTAGCATAAAGACCATTTTAAAAAGAAAAGGAAATTTGTGAAGTCATTATTGTAGCTGGCAGGAACTCTGTATTTTTTGTGAAAGATCTTTTTATTTCATATTGAAAATGCAGCTTTTATGTGGGTACAGGACTGCTTTAACAAAGGCATACCTACAGACTCTAATATGTGCCAAGAAAAAGGCAAAGTCATTACATTAAAAACTGGAAAATTTATTGCTAGCAATGGATGGTCTGGTAATTTTATAAACAAGGTTTGGTTTTAGAAATATTAAGATAACAGGAGAGGCAGCTTCTGACCACCAAGAGGCAGCAGATGAGTTTCCAGATGCCATTAAGAAAATAATTGAGGAGAATGATAGCTGCTTGAACAGATTTTTACTGTAGATCAAAGTATCCTATTCAAGAAAAAAACTACCACAAAGAATATTACTAGCAAGGAAGAGAAGCACCAGGACTAAAGGCAGGAAGGATCTGGCTGACCCTACTTTTTGAGCAAATGCAGTCGGGTTTATGATCAGACTGCCCTTGTGTATAAAGCTACTAACTCAACCCTTGAAGGGAAAAGATAAACATCAGTTACCAATCTTTTAGTTGTACAAAAAGAAAGCCTATACAACAAGAAAGCCTGGACAATGAAAACCCTTTTTCTTGATTGGATCCATTGTTGCTTTGTCCCTGAAGTCAGGAAGTACCTTGCCAGTGACTGAGGTTTAAAGGTCAATGCCCCTGTCTGCCCAGAACCCTATGAGTTCAACATCAAAGGTGTCAAGGTGGTCTACTTATCCCCAAACATGATGTTTCTAATTTAATCTCTAGATCAGGGAATCAAGGACCCTTAAGGCTCATTACACACAATACTGTACAGAAAGGATTATCAATGCTAATAGAGAGAACACAATGAAAGTCTGTAAGGATCATACTATTGACGATGCCATTAGTGTTACAGGAAAAATGTGAAAGCTACCAGACTCTTAGTAATAACGTTCTATTGGAGAAAAATTTGTCCAGATGTTGTGCATGAGTTCACAGAACTTAAAACAGAGCCAGTAAAGGAAATCATGAAAGGGATTGCAGACATGGCAAAAAAAAAAAAAAAAAAGTGGAGGGTACAGAATTTTTACATGTGAATCTTGGAGAAATTCAAGAGCTTACTAACAGACCCTATACCAAAGAATTAACAGAAGGTGACTTGATGGAGATGAGTGCTTCTGAACCAGTGTCAGACACTGTAGAAGAAGACAGAGAAGAAGCAGTGGTAGAAAACAAACTGACATTAAACAAGCTGGTAGAAGGATTCTGCTAATTCAAGGCTGCTTCTTTTATGACATGAATGCTTCTTTGACATGGGCACTGAAACTAAGGCAAACAGTGGAAGAAAGATTAGTACTGTGTAGAAGCATTTTCAGAGAAATGAAAAATCAAGTCAGACAGAAATACTGAAGTATTTCCATAGAATTACACTGAATATACCTACCTACACTTCCATCTCCTCCAACCTCTGCCCTCTGAGACAATAAGACCAATTCCTTCTCTTCCTCTGTCTATTCGATATAAAAATGATGATGAAGACCTTTATGATGTTTTCAACACTATATTTTATATTTAATACTATATTTAATACTTTATGTTTCCAATACTGTACTATGAATATGACTGTAATACTGTATGCCATAAAAATTTCATAGCAATTCATTCATTAGTGTAAAGGCTAGATTACTGTGAAACAATTACATCAGTTACACTAGGCTACCATAAAGCAATCATATTGCTGGCTTCTTCGTTATCAATGAATAAAGTATATCTGTAAATAAATATGAATTACTCACATTACCTTTTCATTTGTGATATCTAGTATTAGTAATACAAAAAACATCTATCATATTTTGCATTATATAAGACAATGATGATAGAGGTACTAACAAACAATTCATCTTATAAACAGATGATATAAACTTAGTGCAAAGATAAATATAGTACTGTAGGTGTACTCTCCCTTTTTTACGATTTTCTTAATAAAATTTTTCTTTCCCTTGTTCAAGATAAGAACACAGCATATAACACACATCAAATACAAAATATGTGTTAACTGACTGTCAATGCTATTGGTAAGGTTTCTAGTCAACAGTAGGTTATCAGTAGTTAAGTTTTGGGGGACTCAAAAGTTATACGAGGATTTTCGATTATGGGGAGGATGCAGGGAGGGAAGATCAGAGTCCATAACACTCATGTTGCTCAAAGGTCAGCTGAATATTAAATGTGTTGCAAAGATTTCCCTACACAGGTGTCACACTTAAATATTTGAAAACTATACAAGCTGACCTTTGGAAAATACATCTAAGAATTTATATATGGAGATCTGATTCTAATAATTTGAGGAAGAAATACTACTACATTCTACATTACTTCCCAGCAACTGACTCCCAACAGAAACCAAGTATATCTATGACTCTGAACAACTACAGGCTGCTCTGGGAATTAATGTATTTCTAAATTGGGTTGATACTACAATTACAAAGCACTTCTGTCTGGGTGCAGATTTGTAGGGCCTTAAAAAAAAAAAAAGGTTATCTGAGAGTTTCCTGCTGGCCTATCAAGTTAAGGATGTGGTGATGTCACTGCTGTGGCACAGGTTTGATCCCTGGTCTGGGAACTTCAGCATACTGTGGGCACAGCCAAGAAAAAACGTTACCTAATAACGGGGTTATAAGCAGTTTGTAGTAGTAAGGAATAGTAGCTATGGTACATTACTTTTTCAGGCAGTTAGATACTCTTGGATCATTTTATCTAAACTTAAAACACTTTCAATCAAAATGACTTCTAAGTCATTTCACCTTTACTTTTCTTTATAATACAATATGTTCATTCACTTAACAGAATTATTATCATTATTATTATTATTGGTCTTTTCTAGGGCCTCACCTATGGCATATGGAGGTTCCCAGGCTAGGAGTCTAATGGGAGCTGTAGCCGTTGGTCTACGCCAGAGCCACAGCAATGCCAGATATGAGCCACATCTTCGACCTACACCACAGCTCATGGCAATGCCAGATCCTTAACCCACTGAGCAAGGCTAGGGATCGAACCTGCAACCTCATGGTTCCTAGTCGGATTCGTTAACCACTGAGCCATGACAGGAACTCCCATTTAACAGCATTTTAATGGCTACTCCATGTGAACTACGCATTTTTCTAGGATCTTGGGATCTAATGTTTCTTATTATCAGATATTTCAGAAGTTTATCACAAAATATGATTTATCAAAACTAACCTCCTTCTACTCCCAGGAGACTAAATGACCTACATGGTCTTTTGAAGAAAAAAAAAAAACAACCTAATAAAATAATGTACATTTAACAATAAGCAAACATTTAAATGCAGTTTCTTGAGTATACAGAGTAGCAAAAGATCAGTATCTTACTAAAGTGATTGAAGACAAAATAGATAGTCTTAGAAGACATCTAACTTTCTTTTATTTAAGGGCCATAGCCATGGCATTTAGAAGTTCCCAGGCTAGAGGTCGAATCAGAGTTTTAGCTGCTGGCCTATGCCATAGTCACAGCAACATGGGACCTGAGCTATGTCTGCAACCTACATCACAGCTTGCAGCAACACTGGATCCTTAACCCACTGAGCGAGGCCAGGGATTGAACCAGCATCCTCATGGATACTAGTCAGGTTCTTAACCTGCTAAGCCACAACAGGAACTCCAGAAGATACCTAATTCTTTAAAATGAATACATTCTAGTAATAATCAAAACTGTGTTAGATATACTGTTAAAAAAAAAAAAGAATAATGGTTTTTAAAAGTCTTCTTTGATTAGGTCAATAACCTCAAATATTGGGATAAAATATTTAGGAATACAAAATAAATGCCTTTTGAATAATTTCATTTGCTATAGTTATCACTTTTGGTAACACTTTATTATTTTGATAATATTCACAGGATCGTTTCTTCGGTATACAATGAGCTTCGTTTTGCTGAATTCCTCATTTTCCTCTAGTTTTCTAAAAATCTTACTATGAAGCAATGATTTCCTATTCATTATGCATTTTCACAGTGAATTCATACTTGTTTTCCCTTCATTTTATTCTCATATATGAATATTTTTATAACTAAATCTTGCTTTCTCTTATTTCCTTTAGAGTAATGTTCTCAATAGTTGTTATACATTAGAATCACCTGGTGAGCTTTTGCAACATCCTATGCTCAGGTCACACGCCTTACAAATTAAATCAAGGTGTCTGGGGGATATGGAAGGGAGCCAGGTATCAGTATAACCATGTGATATCAACGTAAAACAATATTTAGGAACTATTGTCTTAAATTCTTAATAATCATTTTATCATACGATAGTGCCTTGAAGGTCTAAGATGTATACTACTTTTTAATCTATGATCTGAATCAGCTGTATTGCAAGCCTAGCGTAGTAGTATAGTAGCTGGTGAGTAAACCTACTACTTGCACCTTAATCTGGTTTTGCTACTTTCTATTTGCCATGTAAAAACTCAAATAGTAACAAAATATGTATTTTTCAGTGAAAAACAGTCCCAAAGAAATGTTTCAGAATCCAAGAGTTTTTGAATTTTAGAAGTTAATACCTTATATTCCATCATACCCCAACAGAATCTGGGGCAGCTCCCTGTAATAAGGAACATTAATATTTAACAGCCAGACATGTAGATATTCACAATGATTGGGATAAATAAAAACTGTAAATAGCCTCATGTCATTTGAGTCCAGGTTTTGGAGTTTCAGGGTTTTACAAGAAATTAAGAAAAACGATTGTGGAATATTTGCTTAGAAGACAATTTAAAGTCACCCCTTTCTCCCATAAAATGTGACTATATACACAGTCTGAAAGTCACTAGTAGAATATTTCTACAAATATGTACATGAAAATGTTTTGGCATTGCTGCTAGAGTTAAGGTGAACAGCTGAAGAGAAAGACATACATCGAGCAACCTGTGTTTGAGTATTTATTTTACCATGTGTTTATAGTACTTTTCAATTAAAAATAAATACTACTGCTATTAATAATAAAAAACCTGTGCCTATCCTACTGGAGGGAGTGGACCTAGAAGAAAACCAATCTTTGTTGTTACTATTGAAATTCAAGAAACAGGAACACCTATCAGAAAATAGAAATCTTAATTAAATCAAAGGCAGAATTTTAAAACTGGAATTAATGGTGGCCTAAAGCATGACACAAATTGAGTTCATCATAATACAATACAGAAATAAAACTGTAAAAGTATATCCAACATTTACAATCAGTGTGAAACTGACAGTCTATATTAATGAAAATGGAAAATTATGCAGAAAGAAATTATTTCTTCATGATTAATTTGTGAAGACTAGCAAAGAAAACTTGCATTCTAAATGGAAATCAGAGTATCTGAAGCAGAGTCTCCTGAATAGAAGGTCAAGTTTTACACACACACACACACACACACTCACTCACTCTCTCACACAGAAAATGAGAAAAGGGGATGGGGTGACAATGGTGGGATTCCATGTAAAATAATTTGGAGAATTCTGTATTAAATAAAGGTAAGGAGGTTTTTCTCCATTAGAATTTCTAAGAACCTTAATTAAATAAGATAATGTGCTTTGACAATCTCTAAGATAGGTATTAACAGGCAGCCTGCTCACACTTTGTTGACTTCCAAACTTTTTTTTCTTTAAAGCATTTAATAGGACTAGTATTCCACAGAACACGAAACTGCTGGAGATATTTATAAATTCAGCAATTTTAGATGGTCTTCAAGAATGAATATCAAGAATCGACTTCTACCTCATACCATTAATTTTCTTATCCTTGTCAGCCATCAGTCAACATTCAGTGCTACTACCTCCATGCAATGAAATAAAATTTCTAAAGATGATTAATTTTGGAGTTAGTAGCATGGATTATATAAATGAGAAAATAGTATATCTTCTCTTATGCTAAACACCAAATCAAAACAAAACTTAAAATAATCAAATTCGCCATTTACAAGTATAAGCAGGCAATTTGTATAAATATTGAAATGCTATACCTCATCAAATTCTTCAGTCATTTTTCTGATGATTTCTGCATTCTGCATATTTCGAAACATCTCTATTCTCACAGTACCTGTGGAACAACAGATTTTATGGTTAATCTTTTTCTATCACATGCTAAAAACTGAATTTAAACTGATCACTGTTTGCAAAGTTCTGTATGAAAGTTTTTGGGTTTTTCTCCCTTCTTTCAAACTTCAATCTATTCTAAAGGAATACCTTGTTTAAGAATTTCAAAGTTCTTTAGACATTTAAAAAAACCTAAATATACTAAGAATTAGATAAGTATAAGAAAAAATAATGAGAGGAGTGTAACTGGAGAAGGAAAAGACAAAGACATAATAAAACAATGAATTTAAATTGTAGGGAGGGCCCTGAGGATTGACTTAAATATATACTGGTGCTATCCAGACACATAGCTGGCTGCCTTAGTTTTAAAAACATCCAAGTACAGAGAGTGTTATCTCCCTTCAAGGCTCCCTCTTATCTATTTTTTTATTATCATCAGAATATTCTTCTATAAATTAAAACCAAATGTCCGTTAATCTAACAACACAGTTTAGTTAAATCTCCTTCCTCCGAACATGAAAAGTTGCTCAGTAACTTCTACATAAGGATCAAAGAAAAAGTTCTCATCTCATTCTTTCATCCTACTTTTACCTTTATTTTTATCTCAAATATGGTTATGTAAATATTATCACTCTTACAATGTAAGAGCAGTTTATATAGAAAATCCATGTCAAAAAATAACACTTTAATGAAACTGAAATGAGGTTCAAAATGAACTTAGGCACAGAAAATTTTGGCCTAGTACTTAAATGAAGTTCAATTTCACCTGTATAAATGTAAAATACTCAGGTTACAAGTCACAAGAATAACACACAATAAATCAGCAAGAAAATAATCACTTTATGCCCTCTGCAAGGTTCCTGGCCAGTGATTCCCAGCTCCAATTCATGTCACAATAAGGAATATAAGGGGGCAGAGTCTCTGAAATGTATTGTACTCTTACAGGAAAGATCATGGAGCAGTAGAATAGCCACTACAAGTCAAAGTGTGATCTTAATTCAGAGTCCCAACAAAAAGTAAAATAGCACATCTGACACATTAAACTTAGTTTGACCTAATTTTTATTAAACTATAAAATGAGAAAAACAGTATCTGCCCTATCTTTTAATCAGAATCAGTTTAAATCATATATTTATTTATTTACTTTGCCTTTTAGGGCTGAACCCATGGCATATGGAAGCTACCAGGCTAGGGGTCCAATCGGAGCTGCAGCCTCTGGCCTACACCACAGCCAGATCCGAGCCACATCTGTGACCTACATCACAGCTCACAGCAACGCCGGAACTCAACCCACTGAGTGAGGTCAGGGATCAGACCTGCGTCCTCATGGATACTAGTTAAGATTCCTTTCTGCTGAGCCACCATGGAAACTCCCACATTTTATTTATTGATACATAGCTCTCATTCATTTTCAGGATGCTGAATTCATTAATTAGGTACCACCAACAGGTAGTCCCTAAACTCATGTGAAGAAATGAGACAGTCTAGGTTGGAAGGTGAGCAAAAAGGAAAAATATTTTATTTTTTAATTACTCAATGAATTTTATTACATTTATACTTGTACAAAAATCATCACAACCAAATTTTGTAGCAAGGAAAAATATTTTAGAGAGTTCTTCCCCAATATGCAGTTTCCTAAACAAAATGAGAAACTTTTTATTGTGATTTTATTTTTTTTAATGCCAAAAACAGTAATGTAGAGAGTATTTAAGTGTCGAAGACAGGTTGTTTATGCACTACAATAAGCCTCATTTTCAGAGGATTTTTAAAAATTAAATAAGAAATATGCTAAATTGATTATAAATGATCTCAAATAAAAGTAACTTTCTGTTAGATATTATTATTTTTTTCTCTTTTTGGCCACACTCACAGCAATATGGAAGTTTCTGGCCACAGGTATGACCTAAACTACACCTGTGGCAATGCTAGAGCCTTACCTTTACCCCACCACACCAAGCCAGGGATCAAACATAGGCTGCCACAAAAACAATGCCAGATTCTTAACCCACTGTGCCACAGTTGGAATTCCCTGTTAGATATTCTTAAAATTACTCACATTAAACAATACTGTTTATATTTAACCTTGTTATGAGTCATGAAATATTCTATCAATCTGAAATAGATTCTCAGAGATAAAAAGCATGTTAATTTCAGGGGTTAATTCACAATACTCTTAATAAGCACTATCACATTCCTAAGGACTAAGAAATAAGCAAAAGAGGTAAAATCAGATGTTAAAATAATTAAACATGGAAAGAATTAATTGTTCTTCTTACTGAGATGGAAAGATCTTATATTTTAAATCAAGTGTCATTACATGGTTAAATCTGTCAAATTTGTCAAAAGGCATCAATCTGTATATTCCAACTGTGTGAATTTCAATGCATCGAAATTAGAGCTTGGAAAAACTGATTTTTAAAAAATTCAAGAAAAAGGACAACACTAATCCTACTACTTCAGTAATAAGTTACACATATCACTGTTAAAATATTTCCAGTATAAATAATGCTCAGCCACTTCATTTCCACAAGTGACACAACAATTTTCACATACGGTGAAATCGTAACTATAATTTCAATAAACTAGCTATGTTAGTTCATAAAGGGAGGATCATTTCACTGCATCAATTTAATATGGTAAAGTAAAAGGCAACAGAACAGTAACTAGCATTAAAAGCAATATGAAAAAAACCACCCCATGCTTAGCATCTTTAATGTTGACTACAGGAGTTCCCGTTGTGGCTCAGTGGTTAACAAATCCGACTAGGAATCATGAGGTTCTGGGTTTGATCCCTAGCCTTGCTCAGTGGGTTGAGGATCCAGCATTGCCATGAGCTGCGGTATGGGTCGCAGAAATGGCTCGGATCCCGCGCTGCTGTGGCTCTGGCGTAGGCTGAAGGCTACAGCTCTGATTAGACCCCTAGCCTGGGAACCTCCATATGCCGTGGGAGTGGCCCCAGAAAAAGGCAAAAAAAAAAAAAAAAAGACAAAAAAGAAATAAAATAAAATAAAAATAAAGTTGACTACAATATAAAAATAAAAATTACTAATAAAATAAAACCACATGTTTAAAAACAATTTTGAAAATGAACAGAAGATTGTTATTGAGATTTTTAAGGAAGAAATTTCTTCTACTGACACACTGACTATTGCAGACAGTAGTCTATTTACTTGTTTTCCAACTATTCATTCTTCTCCAATTGGAACCAACAACTGTACTGAAACTGCTTCCTCCCATTACTGATCTCCTAGCTGCTAGATCAGTCTTTCCTTAGAAACATCCTATCTATTCTATTTAAAGCATTTGTTTATTTTATTGGTTTTTATAGCAGCCTATGTTTGCACTGTCTGATTACTTATTTTGATTTCTTTTGGTTACTTTTAGTCATTTACCTGACTAAAGCTCCATCCAAGCATTCTTCTTCATCCCTTTTTACATTTCTAACCTGGAAATGGCCCCCATCTAGCTTATCCCCTAGAAAATGGTATGGCAGAGACCACTGCTTATTGATCTTTGTATTCTTCCATGAGCCTTGAAAAAGGCCTGACATCTTAAAGCTCCTCTGTCCTACTAAGCTTTCACTAATAAAGAAAAAAATCTTTTTGTAATTCAAGACTAATACTCACAATAAATTAAAAAGCTAATCTCAGTTCAACTTTCAATTCTTCCTTCTTAAAAATGAATATTTCTAATAGAAGATTACCCTAAATTATGAATAAAAAAGGTAAATTGAGTATTTTAAATAATTCAGATTCATGGGAATATAAATACCCAAAAATAAATAGAAAAAAAGAATAAAGATTATCTTCTACTCTCTTAAATACTAACAAGTTTATCTATAAGAATCCTAAAAGAATAACCAACCAATATATATGTATTCTATATCAAAAAATAAAAGGTTGCTTTAACAGGCCCTCCTGACAGGATTATACTTCTAATAAAGTTAAAGGAAGGACTTTCAAAATTGTCATCTTAATCTATGAATAGTTCCAGAAACAGAAGTAACATCAGAAAGCTACCATAAGTTCCTAATCAAAAAATTTTAAAAGATGAGTAAAAAATAAATTTACATATTCGTTTGCTTTGACATTGTACTTGCTGCAAAGCATCCATAAAATGACACATGTGCAAAATAATGAACGCACAAGATTATTCCCTGAAACACTGTTTGTAACGGTAGAAAAAGGGAAAAAAAACATATACTCCAAAATTAGAATCAGATTAAATACGCAAAAATGGTAATGATAATGACAATGGTGGTTGGCAGCCAACATTTTGGTGCACACCATCTGCCAGCCATCGTGGTAAGTAAGCACTTAAATTTCACAACAACTTTATTCAGAATACAATTTTTCTCCCATTTTACTGATGATAAAATTGAGGTACCTAGAGATTTAGCAATTTGTAAAAAAGGGTTTCCCAATAGCAGAACCATGGTCTATATGCAGGAAGTCTTGCTATGACAAATCACTACTCTCTTAACTGACTCAAAGTCAATGGTTTCCATGGAGATATTTTTTAAAAAGCTATCTGGAACACACCCTCACACAATGCACAAAAATAAACTAAAAATGGTTTAAAAACTTAAAACGTAAGACAAGACACCATCAAACTCCTAGAAGACAACATAGGCAAAACATTCTCTGACATCAACTTTACAAATGTTTTCTTAGGTCAGTCTCCCAAGGCAACAGAAATAAAAGCAAAATAAACCAATGGGGTGTAATCAAACTGACAAGCTTTTGCATAATAGAGGAAATCATAAAAAAAAAAAACCAAAAAACAAAAAGACAACCTAGGGAAGAGGAGAAAATAGTTTCAAACGATGCAACTGACAAGGGCTTTATCTCTAAAATATACAAACAACTCACACAACTCAAAAACAAAAAAAACCAACAACCCAACTGAAAAATGTGCAGAAGACCTGAATAGACATTTCTCCAAAGAAGATATACAGATGGCCAAACAAGCACATGAAAAAATGCTCAACATCACTGATTATTAGAGAAATGCAAATCATAACTACTATGAGGTACCACCTCACACCTGTCAGAATAGCCTTCATTAATAAGTCCACAAATTACAAATGCTAGAGAGGGTGTGGAGAAAAGGGAACCCTCTTATACTGTTGGTGGGAATGTAAATTGGTACAACCACTATGGAAAACAGTATGGAGGTACCTTAGAAAACTAAATATAGAACTACCATATGACTGAGCAATCCCACTCTTGGGGATATATTCAGACCAAACTTTCCTCGAAAAAAGACACATGCACCCACACGTTCACTGCACCACCATTCACAACAGCCAAGACATGGACACAACCTAAATGTCCAAGGACAGATGAATGGATTAAGAAGATGTGGTATACATACACAAAGGAATACTACTCAGCCATAAAAAGAATAATGCCATTTGCAACAACATGGATGGAACTAGAGACTCTCATACTGAGTGAAACAGGTCAGAAAGACAAATCTGGTATCTAATATACAGCACAAATGAACCTTTCCACAGAAAAGAGAATCATGGACATGGAGAACAGATTTGTGGTTGCCAAGGGGGAGGGGGTAGGAGTGGGATGGACTGGGAATCTGGAGTTAATAAATGTAAACTATTGCCTTTGGAATGGATAAGCAATGAGATCCTGTTGTAGAGCAGTGGGAACTATATCTAGTCATTTGGGATGGAGCACAATGGAAGATAATGTGAGAAAAAGAATGTATATATACATGTGTGCATGAGTGGTCACTTTGCTGTACAGTATAAAATTGACAGAACACTGTAAAGCAATTATAATGGAAAAAATCATTTTAAAAAATAAAAAAATAAAGTTATCTATGATTGATATGAAAATATCTGTAGAGTATCCTCATACATGATAAACGAAGGGACAGGTTCCAGTTCAAGATGGCAATGTAGGAAGATCCTGAACTCACCTTTTCTCATGGACACAATGAATCTACAGTTACATATGAAAGATTTTCCTCTTACAAAAACTTAAAGGCTAGCTGAATGATGACTACACATTAGGCAAATGAGAAGAAAACCACATCAAAACAGGTAGCAGAGGCTAGCATAAAATATCACTAAATACGGTGTAAAAACAAATCCCATTTAGAGCAGAGCAAAATATAACTGAGAGGGAACTCAAATCCAGAGCTTCTCCCTGAGGAGTGAAAAGCTGAAACCCCACATCAGGCACCTTGAAGACATGCACTTGAGAGATAAGCCCCCTCAAACAACTAACTGTGAAAACCAACAGAGCTGTCATCCCGAGACCCACAAGGTGGTATAAATCTGGTACAAAGCTCTGAAAGGGCCTGCACAACTTGGACTCATCCATCTAGGGCCCAGATCAGAGGCAGCCTGACACAAACAAATTTAAAGTGAATAAAGATTACTTGCTTATTATGTTAAAACATGGCCTAAGGGCAAGCACCTAATTTAACACACTACTGGAACTCTCTCTAGGGATGAAAAGTGGAGGGAACCATCTTCACACTTTCTCTGTGCTATGCTCCAGAGCACCAATATCTCCCAGAATGGAGCCTGTACATGTGCCTGGCACCCTAATTTTTGTGGCTGCTGCCCAGGATATGATTGTTGATCACCTGGCTCTAGACAGGCCAGGGGAGCTTGCATTCCTGATCATTCAGAACTCTAATAATCAGTGAAACCCAGAATGGAGTTCATATCAATCTGTTGCCCTCATTTTTGTGACTGCTGCCAGGGTACACTTTTACTTCACCTGGCTTTGTGACCAGTAGTACTTACTTATTTTGCAGCTCTCACACGACTATAACCCATGTAGAAAGAGTTCTAAACCAGTTACCACCTCCAGAGCACAGCAAGAGGCAAAAGATCTAAGAATTCAGTCTTTCTGTGAAGAAGGCCTATTAGCTAACCATTGTGACAGTGGCACGAGGGGCAGTGTTTTATTTAAACACATCTAGGGGCTGACGTAATCCTTGTCAAAGATTCAGAGGGTGGGCACTATCTTCACACTCACCTTCTGCAGTGTTCCAGAGCACTAGTGTCTCCTGATGGGAAGCTTTACATGTATCTGGTGCCCTGTTTTTTTGTGTCTAATACCCTGGGTTTTGCAACTGGAGCCCAGGATCCCTTGATCATTTGGCTCTGGTGGCCGGAGGGCTTGAGTACTTAGGTCACATGGGACTGCAGCAACTGAACTGTGTCACACAGAGGTCATGGCACACAGGCAGCTGAAGGAAGCACATTCCCCAGTCCATGAAAGAAGACACTTTACTTGTCCTGCAGCTTCAGGTTGAGGGCCAGGCTTCAAGTTTGACACACATGTAATGGCATGTGCAGCTGCTCTCAAGGAACACAGACTGGATGTCATTTTGGTACTCTCCTTTTGCCTTGCTCCAGCTCACCATTACTTCCTAGAAAGCAGCTTATATTATGTATACACTCATCTGGAGTCCTGATATTTGCGGCTGCTGCTGAAGGTATACCCCTGTATCTCCTTGCTCTGGTAACCAGTGGGGCTTATGCTTGCAGCGCTTCACACTATATATGTTATATCTACATACTTTTAAAACCTGCTGCCTCATGGCCTGGCTTCTACTCAGCTTGAATCTAGGTGATGAAATCTACTTTGGGACAGTGAGAGGTCTTGGCACATTTTCAACTATCAGGAGCTATTAAAAATATATTAGGCTGCTTAGACAAGCATAGAGGTTTGAAAGATGACCAATAGTTGGGGCAAAGCAGAAGAAAAGTTTCATCTCCTGCATAAGTCCACTCCTTCAAGACTGAGAGAAGTGGTTGTTTCATCTACTGTATAGAAAACAACACAGAGAGTCAAGGAAAATCAAGAAATAGGAACATGTCCCAAATGAAAGAATAAGGTAAAAACTTCAGGGGAAAAAATTAATGAAATAGAGGTAAGTATTTTATCTTATAAAGTAATGATCATAAAGATATTCATGGAACTGGGAAGATTAATGGATAAATACAGTGAAAGTTCAACAGAGATGGAAAACATTAAAAAAGCACCAAATACGGAGTTCCCATTGTGGCACAGTGGAAACGAATCCGACTAGGAACCATGAGGTTGCAGGTTTGACCCCTGGCCTTGCTCAGTGGGTTAAGGATCTGGTGTTGCCATGAGCTATGGTGTTAGGTCGCAGAGGCAGCTCAGATCCTGCGTTGTGGCATAGGCCGGCAGCTCTAGCTCTGATTTGACCCCTAGCCTGGGAACCTCCATAAGCCGCGATGCGGCCCTAAAAAGACACACACACAAAAAAAAAACCAAAAAAAAAAAAAAAAAAAAAAAAACCAAAAAAAAAAAAAAAGCACCAAATACAATTCACAGAGATGAAAAATACAATAACTGAACTGAAAAGCACACTAGAGGAGTTCAAGAGAAGACTAAAAATGAAGCAGAAGAAAGGATCAATCAACTTGAAGAACAATTACTGGAACTCACCCCAATCACAGCAGCAAAAAGAAAAAATAATGAAGATAGTTTAAGGAATTTACAGGATAAAACCTAATTAATGAAAATGCTAACATTCACATTATAGGTTTTCTAGAAGGAGAAAAGAAGGAGAAGGGGGCAGAAAACAGATATCTAAATCCAGGAAGCCCAGAGAGTTCCAAATAAGATAAACTAAAAATGGCCCACAGCAAGACATATATAAATAATCTTTTAAAAGTTAAAGACAAGGAGAGGATATTAAAAGCAACAACAGAAAAACATAAAAGGAAACATACAAGGAAACGCCAAGAGACTCTGAGCAGAATTTTCAGCACAAACTTTGTAGGCCAGAAGGGAGTGGCAGGATAGATTCAAAGTGCTGAAAGAAGAAAAGTTCCTAATAAGAATACTCTACCTGGCAGAGTTATCATTCAGAACTGAAAGAGAGTGTTCCAGACAAGCAAAAGCTAAAGGAGTTCATCATCACTAAACCAGCCTATAAGAAATGTTAAATAGACTTCTTTAAGCTGAAAGGAAAGGACACTACTTAGTTATCACAACACATATAAAAGAACAAATCCTACTGGAAAAGCAAATATACAGTAAATTTGTGGATTAATGACTTATAAAGCTAATACAAAGATTAAAAGGCAAAAGTAGTAAAAACAAGTCTAATTAGGTAAGGGAGACGTAAGATAAAAAATGTGAAATGTAACATGAAAAACATAAAATGTGGAGAGCAGGGGAGAGAGGAAAAATGCTGAGCTTCAAAATGGGATGAGACTTAAATTGTTATAAAAGTAAAATCTGTAATATGTCTCACGGTAATCACAAAGCAAAAACCTACAGCATAAATACACAGAAGATAAAGAGATACAAATATACATATATTGCTAAACAAAGACATCAAACCACAAATGAAAAAGGCAGGATAAGAAGAAACAGAGAGAAAATACAAAAACAGCCAGGAAACAATTAATAAAATGGCAACAAGCACATACCTATCAGCAACTACTTTATTTATTTTAGGGCCACACCCTAAAATACGGGGTTTCTCAGGCTAGGTGTCGAATCAGAGCTACAGTTGCCAGCCTACGCCACAACCACGACAGATATTTGATCCGCTGAGCAAGGCCAGGAATTGAACCTGCGTCCTCATGGATGCTAGTATCAGCAATTACTTTAAATGTAAATAGACTAAATTCTCCAACCAAAAGACATGGATTGGCTGAGTGAATAAAAATAAAGGACTCATCTATATGCCACCAACATGAGACATACTTTATTATTATTATTATTTTGGTCACATCTGTGGCATGAACAATTTATAAGGCCAAGGATCAAACCCTTGCCATGGCAGCAACTCAAGCCACAGCAGTGACAAAGCTGGATCCTTAATCTGCTAAGCCAACAGGGAACTCCAAGACACACTTTAGATGTAAGGACACACACACAATAATGTGGAGGGATAGAGAAAAGAAATTCCATGCAAACAGCAACCAAAAGAAAACTGGAGTATCTATATGTATATCAGACAAGAAAAAACAGACTTAAAAAAATAAAAATAATGGTATAGGTATAATTAAAAAATTAAAATATGTAAAACAGTGGTAAAGGGGTCAATACAACAAAAGGATATAACATTGAAAATGCAATATTAGAAGACTTTCATATCTCACTTAAATCAATAAATAGAACATCCAGACAGAATATCAATAAGAATATCTGCTTTCAATGGCATGTTAGACCAGATGGACTTAACAGATATAAGAAATCAAAAGATAAATTAAAAAGTACCTTGAAACAAATGAAAATGGAAATGGAACATATCAAAATTTATGGGATGCGGAGTTCCCGTCGTGGCGCAGTGGTTAACGAATCCGACTAGGAACCATGAGGTTGCGGGTTCGGTCCCTGCCCTTGCTCAGTGGGTTAACAATCCGGCGTTGCCGTGAGCTGTGGTGTAGGTTGCAGACGCGGCTCGGATCCCGCGTTGCTGTGGCTCTGGCGTAGGCCGGTGGCTAAGGCTCCGATTAGACCCCTAGCCTGGGAATCTCCATATGCTGCGGAAGCGACTTAAGAAATAGCAAAAAGAAAAAAAAAAAAAAAATTTATGGGATGCAATAAAAGTAGTTCTAGGAGAGAAATTTATTGAGATAAATGTCTACCTCGAGAAACAAGAAATATCTCAACAATCTAACTTAACATCCCAACAAACTAGAAACAGTAGAACCAGATTAAGCCAAAAGTTAGTAGAAGAAGGGAAATAATAAAGATTGGAGCAGAAATAAATGAAATAGAGACTAAAAAGACAATAGGAAAGATCAATGAAACTAAGAACTTGTTCCTTGAAAAAATTTAAAAAATTGACAAACCTTCAGCTAGTCTTACCTGAAAAAGACCGAACTCAAATAAAGAAAAAGAAATGAAAGAGATGTTAAATCTGTTTCTACAGAAATACAAAGGATAAAAGAAACTATTATGAACAAAGAAATCCCCAAAATTTGGACAATCTAGAAGAAACGGATAAATTCCTAGAAACACACTGTCTAATGAGAGTCAATCATATCAAAACAAAAAATTTGAACAAACAGAATACTAGAGTAAAGAAAAATGAGTACTCAAAGACCAACCAACAAACAAAAGTCCAAAACAAAATACTTTACCAAAGGTTGGTGAATTCTATCAACCTTTCAAAGAAAAATTAATGCCAATATTTTCAAACTCTTCCAAAAAATATCATGGGGGGAGAGGTGTGTAGAACTCTTCCAAACACATTTTATAAGACCAGCATTACCTTCATACCAACAGCAGACAAGGATGTCACAATAAAAAAAGCAAAGAAAATTAAAGGCCAATATCCCTGATGAACACAGATACAAAAATCTCAAATAACAGCACATCAAGTTCAATAATACATTAGAGGTCTTAGAGCATAATCAAGTAGAACTAGGGAGTTCTCATTGTGGCTCAGTGGGTTAAGAACCACAAATAGTTTCCATGTGGATATGGGTTCAATCCCTGGCCTCACTCAGTGGATTAAGGATCCAGCATTGCTGTAAACTGAGGTGTAGGTCACAGATGCGGCTTGGATCCTGTGTTGCTGTGGCTGTGGCAGAGGCTGGCAGTGCAGCTCGGATTCTACACCTAGCCTGGGAATTTCCATATGCTGCATGTGTGGCCATAAAAAAAAGAAAAAGTGAGAATTCTTCCAGTGATGCAGGAATGGTTCAACAGTCAATGTAATACATCACATTAACAAAATGAAGGATAAAAGTCATATGATCATCTCAATAAAGGCAGAAAAACCATTTGACAAAATTCAATATCCATTCATGATAAAATACTTTCAATATAGTGGGTATAGAGAGAACATGCCTCAACATAATACAGGCCATGTAAGACAAGCCTAGGGTTAGCAGCTAACTCAATAGTACAAAGCTGAAAGCTTTTCTCTAAGACCAAAAATGTGACAATGAGGCCCGCTATCACATTTATTTAACATGGTACTGAAAGTCCAAGCCAGAGCAGTTAGTCAAGAATAAATAAACAAATAAAAGGGGAATGGAATCAAAAGGGAGAGGTAAAACTGTCACTGTTTGTAGATGATATGGTCATATATATGTGTGTGTAAATAAACATAAAAATATACAACTAAATGAATTCAAAAAATGACACTAAACAAATTAGGATGATATGAGAACTACATGAGATTACAAACATCAAGTATTTAGCACTGTACCTACAGTGTACAAGATGCTCAGTATTAAACTCCCCTACTTTGAGCATTCATTTTTTAATAGATTATTTTGCCCATTTTGGAGGCAACCTAAAAGCTCCAGCTCCTTATTTGAGCTCTACTGGACAAGTGATTCCTACTTATGCATGTTGCCTGGTTTATGCTGTTTGGAGAATGAGATCAGTCACCTCCTTTATTCCAGAACCAAGGAAACTCATTACAGCAATTTTTCTATCACTCAGGCCTACAACCTCCAGAGTGGAGCTGGTAGCACTAAACATCCATGCCCAAAATGCCTAGAACCTGTCATAAGGATTAGATAAGGCAATAAAGACATTCTTAGAAAAGTCAAGCAGGAATCAACAAACTGTCTTATTCTCACACATACAGACCCACAACTTAGAGAACTGTATCTCCTTATTTTATTCAGTCCTTTTCAATTCTACACATCTGCTATTCTATGATGCTAGCCAGAGCAGAAACCCTAGCCTTCTTTGTATCCTTCCAACTAGGTAGAGAAGCAGGTAAAGAGAAGACGAAAGGTAAACAGAACTTTACTTAGCAGAAAAACAATTCATCCAAATATAACCAAAGTCTCTTTTAGGTATATTGCTCTTATGATATAGCAACATTCTGCCTCACTCAAAATTAAACCTAGGTATGGGTGAAATTCACTAACATTGCCTGAGAACACAGAGAGCCTTCCAAATAGTAGATGCTTTCTAAGTAAACATTCCATGTATTTAAAAGCTTTTTATCTTAAGGCTTTTCTTTTAAAGAGTGGATTAGAGTCTAAACAAATAAAACCTAATCTGGCAGCATCAGAGATAATCCAAGCACATAACAGGATGCTTTGGTTGTCGTATTTTTTGTTTTATTTTTACTTTATGTAATAGCAGATTGTAAATCAATAGAAAATGTTGAAAGACCAAAAATAAATATGGATAAATTACTACAGAAAATCAGAGTCAAAAAAGGAGAACAAATGCTAAGGCTACTAATACTGAGGATTCACTCAAGAGACATCTGTATACCAGACATGTAGGACCTAACAGTTATCTAGCATTGCAGTGATCATATTTAAGAGTCTTACTCAAGATTTAAGGAGAGACAGACACTTTGCTTGCCTTTTAATGTGTATTTCAAGCTTAATTATAAATATCTTGTGATGTATTTGGTATGTCTAGGTAACACACAAAAATGGGAAAAAAATTACCTCACAGGTTATTATAAATAAATATACACTTTAAAAAACTTGTAAATCTTTTAAAATGTCTTAAAATAGAAGTTGTTGTAACTACTTCTCCAGTGACAAGTCTGTCTCTAGATGGCAGCCTGTACTTTGTAACATTCATTGTTAAAAAAAAAAAAGCTAATTCTTCCTCTGTAAATACAAAAGGTAAGTGAAACACCAAACTAAATGCTCAGAAAGAAACATATTAGTACATGACTTGTGAGTACCAAGCTTTTCAGAAATACATATTGATATCAATATCAAACCACAGAAATTTATGAAATATTAAATTTCAAATTTCGGAGCTTGCTTAAGCCATACTAGCACCGCCCAGGGCAAAAAGCAAGCAATATCTAGAGCTGTAATTTATCAAACCATTTTCACCAAATCTTCAACAACATTATAACAACCTCATCTTCAATTCACACAGACAATAATTAGAGGAAAGGAGAGTGAGGAAAATAAACATAAAATGTCTGTCTGCTACCTCAGGATCTATTACTATTGTTAATATAATTCAAGATAGGCAGTGTTTCTCAATCTGCGGCACATGGATTCACAAGTATCTATGAACCTTTGAAACTGAAGATTTGAATCCATGTACTTCTGTGGAGAAAGGCCCCAAATGTTCAGGATATTATAAAAGGAATCTGAGAACTGAAAAATATCAACCAAAGATTTTTTTATGTTAGGGAAATAAAGGGAGAAATAAAATTGTGATGTAATGAATACCGCTAGAGAAGATTTACACTTGGAGCATGGTATGCAAAAGCAAAGACTGGACTTGGGGATGGGGAAAAGAAAAGGCTGAACTCTTCCTTCCTAATAAGTCAGGCTACGAGTGAAATGTTATTGTTTAAGGAGAACCATGTTTCATCTCTTAATGGCAAAGAAAAAGCACAAGGGAACTTGCCCATAAAGTTATAGGGATCCATAAATTAGTGAAAAATTTTATTTATCAAGTATCTGATTTATAGCCAATGCTATATATTTCACTCCAATTGCATAATATATGTAAGATAAATTAGTATTTAAGTATTTGAGGTTATTTAGGATTATTTGGCAGCTTCTTATAGAACTGTAACTAAATGACCATGTACTATTTTTTTACCTGTGTGTCAAAGCTATGTCAGTAAAGTCCTAAATAATCTCATAGTTTTGTGAAATCCCTCTTACATTATTTTATATTCCACTAAGACTTTCTCAAACCATCTTTCTCTAAAATACTTTTCATTTTATCAAACTTTCAAGTATGTACTCAAACAAACCAAAAAGCCCAAAATAAAACACCTAACTGTCCTTAATAAGAAGAGTCTCAAAGAATTTTCCTTAAACTGAATTATCTAGTTGCCCCGCTCCTCAGGTCATTTTAAAATTATTACTATTGCCAAGTATAGTTGATTTACAATGTTTCATCAAGTTCTGTTGTATAACAAAGTGACCCAATCACACACATTTCCCTGTGCTGTACAGTAGGATCCCATTCCAGATATAACAGTTTCCCCAAAATGGTCTAAATGCCCATTCCTCCCACTCCTCTCCTTCCCCTACCAATGGGAATCCCAAGTCTGCTCTTTGTGGCCATGATCTATTTCAGTTTTTTGTTTGTTATTTTTAGAGAGGATCATCTGTTCCACATTTTATATTACACAAATAAGTGTTATCATATTGAATCTGTCTTTTTCTTTCTGGCTTATCTCACTTAGTATGAGAGTCTCTACTTCCATCCATGTGCTGCAAATGGCATTAGTTTTTTATCGCTGAGTAATATTCCACTGTATATATGTACCACATCTTCTTAATCCATTCATCTCTTGATGGACATTCAGGCTGTTTTCATCTCTTAGGTATTGTGAACAGTGCTGCTATGAACATAGAAGTGCATGTATTTTTTCAATCAAAGTTTTGTCTCAATAATATGCCCAGCAGTGGAATTGCTGGATCATAGAGTAGCTCTATATTTAGTTTCCTGAGGTACCTCCAAGCTGTTTTCCATAGTGGTTGTACCAATTTACATTCCCACCAACAGTGGAAGAGGGTACCTTTTTCTCCACATCCTATCCAGCATTTATTTTATTTTATTTTATTTTATTTTATTTTATTTTTGTCTTTTCAGGGCCGCACCTACAGTATACACAGGTTCCCAGGCTAGGAGTCCAATCAAAGCTGTAGCCACTGGCCTATGCCACAGCCACAACAACACAGGATCCAAGCCATGTCTGTGACCTACACCACAACTCAGAGCAACACCGGATCCTTAACCCACTGAGCAATGTCAGGGATCGAACCCACATCCTCATGGTTGCCAGTTGGGTTTGTTAACCACGGAACCACAATGGGAACTCCTAAGCAGCTTTTATTATTTGTCTTGTTAATGATGGCCACTCCTCCTGTTGTGAAGTAGTACCTCACTGTTGTTTTGACTTGCATTTCTCTAATAATTAGTAACATTAAGCATTTTTTTCATATGCCGTTTTTGTGCCAATACCATATTGTTTTGATGAATATAGCTTTGTAGTATTGTCTAAAGTCAGGAAGTGTGATTCCTCCATTTTCATTTTTCTTTTTGATAGGGACTGCATTGAATCTGTGGATTGCCTTAGGTAGTATAGTCTTTTTGACAATACTGATTCAATCCAAGAGCATGGTTTATCTTTCCATCCGTTTATGTCATCTTTGATTTTTCTTCGTTTTAGTATTTTTTTATAGGTCTTTTGTCTCTTTAGGTAGGTTTATTCCTAGGTATTTTACTCATTTTGATGCAATTGTAAATAGGATGGTTTCTCTGACTTCTCTTTCTGATCTTTCATTATTAGTATATAGAAATGCAATTGATTGCTCTGTATTAATTTTGTTGCCTGCAACTTTGCCAAATTCATTGATGAGTTCTAACAGTTTTCTGGTGCTATCTTGAGGGTATTCTTACTATCATATCATCTGTAGTGAGTTTTTTTTTTTAATGCCTTGGCTATTCCTGTGGGATAGTGAAGTTCTCAAGCTAGGCACTGAATTGGAGCTGCAGGCCTCTGCCATAGCCAAGGCAACACCAGATGCAAGCCACACCTGTGACCAACACTGCAGCTTGTGCCAATGCTGGATCCTTAAGGGACTGAACCTGGATTCTCAGAGACAACACTGGGTTCTTTACCCATTGAACTACAACAGGAACTCCTCCCCCGTATTTTTTTTAAACTTTTAACTTCAGAGTAGTTTAAGTCTAACAGGAAGTTACACATATAGTACAGAGACTCTTGTATACACTTCAATTAGTTTCTGCTATTGTTAATACCTGACATTAGTATATATTTGTTACAACTAATAAACCAATATTGATAACATTATTTTGCCTCAGTTTTATTGAGAAATAATTGACATATATCACTGTAGATAAGTTTTAGGTGTACAGCATGATGGTTTGACTTACATACAGTATGAAATGATTACCACAACAGGTTTAGTTAACATCCATCATTTCATACAGATACAATAAAAAGAAAAAAAATTCTTCTTAAGATAGGAACTCATAGGATCTACTTTTTTAGCTTTCCTGTGTATTACAAAGCAGCATTAACTATAGTTATCATGTTGTACATTATATCCCTAGAACTTACAACTCAGTTTGTTCGTTTTGATCACCTTTCTCAAATTCCTCCTCCATCTGCTCTAAATTATTAACTGAAAGTCAGACCTTATTCAGATTGCAATGCCCATTAAAGCTTCATCTATGATTTTACATGGCTTGATAACTCATTTCCTTCTTATCACCAAATAGTATTCATTATATGGATATACCACATTTTATCCATTTCATTTACTGAAGGACATTATGGTTGCTTCCAATCTTTCAGAAATCATATATATAATTACTCTAAACGTATTCATGTGTTTGTGTGGACATAGTTTCAAATCAGATGGATAACTATCTTAGAGCATGACTGTTGGATTTACAGTAAAGCTATGTTTAGTTTTATAAAGAAACTCTTAAGCTATCTTCCAAAGTGGCTATACCATTTTGTATTTGCACCAATAATGAATTTCTATTGCTTCACGTCCTTGGAAGGTATTGGTTTTGTCAGTTTTCCTTGCATTTATCCTTTCTAATATCCTTTTTTTAACTTGCATCACCCTAATGACAAATGATGGTATTTTTTATTATGCTCATTTGCCATCTGTATATTTTCTTCAGTGAGATGTCTGTTCAGATTTTTTACCCACTTTTTACAGAACTGTTTATTTTCTTACCATTGAGCTTTTAGAAGGTCTTGTATATTTCAGATACAAATCCATTACCATATGTATTTTGCAAATATTTCCTCCAATTTTGTGACTTGTGTTTTCATTTTCTTATCAGTATCTTTCATAGAACAGAAAAATTTTACCTATAATTAAGTCCAGCCTGCCAATTTTTTTTTTTTTAAGGATCATGTTCTTGGTGGTTATATAGATATACCACACTAGGAATCCCTGCCATGGTGCAGTGGGTTAAGAATCCAACTGCAGTGGTTTGGATCGCTGTGGAGGTGCAGGTTCAAACCTAGCCAAGTGCAGTGGGTTAAAGGATCTGGTGTTGCCACAGCTGCCATGTAGGTCACCATTATGGCTCAGATTCAATCCTTGGCCCAGGAATTTCTGCCTTCCACAAGTGTAGCCATCAAATGAAACAGACAAAAAAAGATGCGCTTAACTTCATTTTTTCAATATAAACATCCAATTGTTCCAACACCATTTGTTGAAATAACTTATGTACACTTACGTGTCTTTGCCTCTTTATATACATCTTAAATAAATCAGTTGACTATTTTTGTGTGATTTCTGTAACATTAATTTAGAGTATAAAAATTTCAGACCTATTTCCAGGAACCCACTGGAAAAAGAAAGACAAACATACCAAAACATTTCCTATTCCATCCTCTCCTTATTTCAATAATTTTTATCCTGTTCTTTGCACATCTAACAGTTTTTTTTTGTAAATGATAAACCCATCAGAATCACCTGCGGTTTTTACTGTACCTAAAATAGTACCTGTATGTGTCTATATTCAAAAGCTCTTCCAAAAACACGAGAATAAGAAATTAAGACTTTTAAATATTCCCAAGAGATTCAAAGTCCATAAAAGTAGAAATTGCTTTAAAACAATATAAAATATAAATATACAAAACACATCCAAAGTGTTAAAAGTTCAAATTTACAAGTTACATTTATACACACACTTACTTATTAGCCAAGGGAACAAGTCACTTTAAATTGATTTCTACAAGTTCTGACTATGTAACATTGTAAATAACAAAAAATATAAATTATCTTTCTAAAATACTAAAATATTTAAAAAAATCTGAAAAGCATCTAAAACCTCGTGGAGTAAGACATTACTAGAAAAATAACTAAAAGTAGAAACCCAAAATATAGGAGCACTGAAATAGATCACCTTTCTCTGATAACACTTGCTGAGCCTACATTGCATAAGTTAGGAATTCTAAGATGAAGGGTATAGGAGAAACAACTATTTCATTAAGCAGCAGCTCAAAGGATTTCCTTCTCTAGATTAAGGTTAAACTAGCAGTAAATATAACACTCCAGGGACTATAAAGAAGGATTTTTTGTGTGATTGTTTTTTGGGGTACTTAGCAGAAGGAGGTAAATATATCTGGAAGGAGGTAGTGGTCCAAAACTGGTGCTCTCACAAGCATCCCGAATTCACATAATCTGAAACAGAAAACTTCAAACTTTACAACTACTTCAAACCAGTTGCAAATGGTTGGTCCTAGGTTGGGCACCAGTCAAGCAAATGATAAATCCTCTCTAAAGGATTATACTTTTATCCTCGGCCTTAAATAAATTTGAGTGAAAATTTGGAGCTTGAAATAAAAAGTAACTAAATATACCAAGAAGAAGGGCACTATACAAAAGAACAAGCAAAGAAAGGTCACAGACACAGAATGAAATATTAGAATTAGACTTAAATATTAGAATTATCAGATACAGATTATATACTATAATTACATGTTTAAATATTAATTACAGATTATAAAACAAATAAATTTACATGTTAAAAAAGGAAACATAAGACTGAATATACACAGAGAACAATTCCATGAACTTCTTCTTTAAAAAGAACTCAATAGCTGTAATTCCTAAAACTGGACAATATGGTAACTGAAACAGACTGGCACAGATGAAAAAGTAACTTAAAGTGGAAGGTTGGGGAAAAATTACACAGAAATTTTCAAGTATGGAAAGGTAAATAGAAGACTATGCAAAGTTCAAACAAAGTTACTAAGGGAGACATGAAATAAAATAAGAAGCAACATTTAAAGAGATAACTGATGAAAGTCACCCAATCAAGGAAATACATTATATACATAGAACATAATACAGTCAAACCACAGAATACCAGAAACAAAAGGAAATCTTAAACTTCGGAAAAAACAAATATTGAAAAGACAGAAATGATTATTCCAAATTCTCAACAACACATGCCAGAAGACTTTGAAATGTCTTCAATGTGGGGACAGAAAAATAACTGTCAATGTTTAATTATATACCCATCGAGTCATATTTTAAGAAATAAAGGCAAGTTAAATATATTTCAGAGGAAGTCCAAAAGAGTCTATGGAATTTCTAACAAAATAAAAAGGAATTTCTAGAAGCTGTATATCAGGAAGAAGTGATCTCAGATACATATGAAAAGAAGAAAAACTAAAAATATTTAAAGCAGCATATATATGGGATAAACTTAATAAATAATAAACTTATTAAAAAATAATGACAATTTGGGAGATCCAGTTGTGGTGCAGTGGAAACGAATTTGACTAGCATTCATGAGGATGCAGGTTCTACCCCTGGCCTTGCTCAAGGATCTGGCTTTGCCATGGCCTGTAGTGTAGGCTGTAGACGCGGCTTGGATCTGTCATTGCTGTGGCTGTGGTGTGGGCCAGTGGCTACAACTGATTCAACCCTTAGCCTGGAAACTTCCATAAATCGCAAGTGCAGCCCTAAAAAGATGAATAATAATAAGAAGAAGAATAACAATGACAATAATACTAATGACAATGGGAAAAGTAAACATTTAAATTATAACATGAGAAAGAAAGCAAATTATGATATTCTAGGTCACTGTACAGACTAGAAAAGGTAAGGGTGGTAAGTACCTTTAGATTTTAATATGTTAAGCATTATTTCCAGCAATTTCCAGGGAAACTATTAAATGAATTTAAAGAGTATAAAAATGTTCAATATAGGAGAGGGTAAAAAAGGAACTCTTATAGATTCAAAGAATATACAGGCAACAAAGAGAAAAATAAAGAAAGCATAAAGCAGATAGGACAAAGAACAAGCACCGGTTCAATATAAAGCCAAATACCCAGTGGCTAAACTAAGTGGAAAAAAGGATTAAGTGATACAGTTAAAAGAAAAACAACTTTTAGATTGAATAAAAAATATATGATCCATGGAGTTCCCATTGTGGCACAGCGGAAACGAATCTGACTGGTAAACATGAAGTTGCGGATTCGATCCCTGGCATTGCTCAGTGGGTGAAGGTTCCAGCATTGCAGTGAGCTGTGGCATAGGTGGCAGACACAGCTCAGATCCCACATTGCTGTGGCTGTGGCGAAGGCCAGCGGCTACAGTTCAGATTGGACCCCTAGCCTGAGAACCTCCATATGCTGAAGGTGCGGCCCTAAAAAAAATAGAAAAAAAACTATATCCATTTATGATCCAGCTCTATGTTGTTTACAAAAGGTACGTAAGTGGTAAAAATACAAAAACGATGAAAGCAGAAAGAAAAAGATGGACCAAAAGAATCATAAAAGATGGTGTGCTTCATTAATATGTAAATAAATAGACTTTTAGAAAAAGCACTGCCAGAGAGCAAGAGGAGCATTAAGTAAATATAAAATATTTGAGTTTTAAGAATTATCTGAGGAGTTCCCATCGTGGCGCAGTGGTTAACGAATCCGACTAGGAACCATGAGGTTGCGGGTTCGGTCCCTGCCCTTGCTCAGTGGGTTAACGATCCGGCGTTGCTGTGGCTCTGGCGTAGGCCGGTGGCTACAGCTCCGATTCAACCCCTAGCCTGGGAACCTCCATATGCCGCGGGAGCGGCCCAAGAAATAGAAACAACAACAACAACAACAACAAAAGACAAAAAAAAAGACAAAAGACAAGAATTATTTGAATATTTGTATGAGCCTAATTACACAAGGAGGGTGTGGGAGGGAGAGGATCAGGGAAGGGAGGTTGAAGCAATGGGAAGGTCTTCAAGGAGAAATATAAAAATCTACAATCATGACGTGGGATTTTAATATACCACTTTCAGAAATTTCTAGAAAAGCAAACAATAAATATAAAATGTTTTTAACACAACTACTGAACAATCTCAACCTGATGTATACAACTGTACCTAGAAAATACATAATACACATGGATTTCAAGCACTCATGAAATAGTTGCAAAAACTTCCCATAAAACTTTAAAATAAGTCTACACAAATTAGAAAGGACTGAAATCATACAGCACATTTTCTCTGGCCTCAAAACAAAATTTAAGCAGAAGATCTCAGTTGCAAATTAAGAAACATGCTTCTAAGTAATCCATGACTTAAAGACAATTAAAACACATTTTGAATTAAACTAATGAAAGGAAGGAAACATCACGAAAAACTGAATACATTAAAAGCATAGGCAGGAGTTCCCGTCGTGGCGCAGTGGTTAACGAATCCGACTAGGAACCATGAGGTTGCGGGTTCGGTCCCTGCCCTTGCTCAGTGGGTTAACGATCCGGCGTTGCCGTGAGCTGTGGTGTAGGTTGCAGACGCGGCTGGGATCCCGCGTTGCTGTGGCTCTGGCGTAGGCCGGTGGCTACAGCTCCGATTCAACCCCTAGCCTGGGAACCTCCATATGCCGCGGGAGCGGCCCAAGAAATAGCAACAACAACAAGACAAAAAAAAAAAAAAAAAAAAAGCATAGGCAGATATTGCAAACAACTTTCTTAAATTTGAAAATTTAGATGAAATGGACAATTTCTTAGAAAAATATAGCTTGTCAAAGTAATAAAATACCTGAATAGTGCTAAATCAGTTAAAGAAATTGAATCAGTATTAAAATCTTCCAATAAAAAAATTCCATGCCCATACATTTTTAATAGTAATTCTACCAAACATTTTGTAAACAACTAATTCCAATTTCATATATCCTTCCAGAAAACGAAACACAACAAAAATGATATTCTACACAATTCATTACACAACCCACAATAAACTAGTTTAAGAAACACATCCTCTATTAAAAAAAAAAAAAAAAAAAAAAAACAGTCACTAGAAATTATCAATAACCCTGATACTTATTTCTCAAATCTATTATATACTGGTGTTAGTATAAACCCAAATATATTATGTCTTCAAGAAAGGTGTTTTAAACAATGATGATACTTTGACAACAGGGATAAATGTATTTTTATTTTGTTATGCATAATACTATAAATATATCCTACCACTGTGTTCTCAGTTTCCCCAGAATTTACTTCTATGAAAATTTATTTTTTTTAATTTTATTTTTTATCTTTTTGTCTTTTAGGGCTGTATCCATGGCATATGGAGGTTCCCAGGCTAGGGGTTGAATCACCACCAGCCTACACAACGGCCACAGCAATGCCAGATCCGAGCCTCATCTGAGACTTACACCACAGCCCATGGCAGTGCCAGATCCTTAACCCATTGAGCAAGGCCAGGGATGGGCTGAGCCAACAGGAACTCCCTATTTCTATGAAAATTTATGAAGTTACATAGCCTTTAAAATGCAAACTTTTGAATTTGCTTGAATGAACTTTTCCTTAGAATTGTTTCCTACTTCATTGATAATGAATATAATAATACATACCCTATTATCACACATTCAATTAGTATATTTTAACAATTGGTTCCAGAAGTAAAAATAATTTATTCCAGGTGGTGTAAATAAAGATGGTTTAATGAGTAGAATACATTTGTCTGGGCAAGGTTAAGAAAACAGCTAACAGAGATGGTGCAACTTAAATAGCTAATATAGGAAACCAGTAATACTCCCTATTCTCAAGCATCAGGATGAGAAAATAGTAATACCAGAGCAAAATGGAAGAGGGGATGCCCAAACTCTATTCGTGACATAGTGTTTCAACTTGTCATGTCTTGGTGAGGATGTCTTTTCCACCCAAGTCAGAAAACAAGTTTTGTAACTTTTCTCTCACCTACGGTGTTCTCATCCTGCTTCGGGCAATTTTTTTTTTTTTTTTAACATTTTTTGTTCTTTGTTCTTACACAATATTAGGGGAAAATGAGCTGATACAACAGAATATCAATCTAGATATTGGAAATTACTTTGCAATACGAGTCCTAATAAAACGCAAATCTTATCTCAATAAGTAGAAGAATTATCTTTGTAATACAAAAAAATTTCCCCATTTGTCCTTCTTCTGAACTATCCCTATAATGTGCCTACAATGCAAACGTTTCCAATACTGTTGGAACTGTAGTTTAATTCATCGATTATTTCTTTTACAACTGATAGTTTTTGAATTTCACTTACATTTTGACTTACATTCAAAAAAGGTCTTTCCAACTGCAAGGTTATAAATTTCTTCCATGTCTTCTTCTAGTGCACTTATTCTTTCTTTCTACTATTTATTTATTTATTTATTTTTAACTGCTTTGTTTCTGCTATTTGTTCCTTTTTTTGTTTTTAAACACCTGTTGCACTGGGAATTTTGCTTGGTGTACGTTATCAAGTAATTTTCTACACTTTTTTAATTTTTATCTTAAAAAGGAGTTCCTTTATTCTTGTTTTTTCCTTTCTCCAGCAGAACCTGCAGCATATGAAAGTTCCAGGGCTAGGGGTTGAATCAGAGCTGCTGCCGCCCTACACCACAGCCACAGCCATGCCAGATCCAAGCTGCATTTGCAACCTATGCCATAGCTTAACATGGGATCCTTAACCCACTGAGCAAGGCGAGGATCAAACCTGCAACCTCATGGACAGTTTGTCAGGTTCCTAACCAGGTGAGCCACAATAGGAACTCCTAACTAACTCTTTTAACTGCCTATTCTAATGTAAAACAAACATATCGACTTACATATATTATCAAATCACTTTATTGTTCCATGACATTTTTATTAAAATATAGCAGTTACATACACAGTACTATATTACTTTCAAATGTACAACATAGTGATTCAATATTTATAAGGATTATACCTCATTAAAAATGATAAAATAGTAATATATATTACCTGTGCTGTATAGTATATTGTTATATCTAATTTATTTCAGACACAGTATTTGTATCTCTAATCCCCTAATCCTATTTTGCCCTTTTCCTATTCTTGTCCAACTAGTAACCACTAGTTTGTTCTCTAGGAGTTTGTTTTGTCACATTTATTCATTTCCTTTAACTTGTTAGAGTCCAAATATAAGTTAAAAAACAGTATTTTTCTGTTTCCATCTGATTTAATTAAACAAAATAAACCATGTTCCCAAACATGTTGTTACAAATGGCACATTTTATCTTTATTATGACTAATATATCACTTCATACATATACACCATATCTTCTTCACTGATTCATCTGTTACTGGACACTCAGATTGCTTAAATATCTTGTTACTGTAAATGATACTGATATGAACACTTGGGTATCTCACTTTGGTTTTGATTTTCATTTCTATGATGATTATAGCGATGTTGAGTATCTTTCAATATGGCTGTTGGCCACCTGAAAGTCTTCTTGGGAAAAATGTCTTCTCAGGTGCTGCCCATTTTAACTGGGTTCTTTGTTTTCTTGATATTGTTTTTATGAGTTCTTATTAGCCACTTGTTGAATATATTGTTTGCAAATATTTTCTCCCATTTAGTAAGCATCCCTTTTCATTTTGTTGCCAGTTTCTTAGCTGTGCAAAAGCTTTTAAGTCTGATGTAGTACCATTTGTTTATTTTTGCTTTTAGATCCCTTGCCTGAGGAGACACATCCAAAAAAAATATTGCTAAGATTGGTGTCAAAGAGTAAGTAGTTCCTATCATTTTTTCCTAGAAGATTTATCGCTTCAGGTCTCAATATTTAGGTTTTTATTCTGAGTTTGGTTTTGTATATGATGTGAAAAAGTAGCCCAGTTTTACCAGCAGTATTTTTTTCTCTCTCCTCTCTCTTTTTTTGTCTTTCTAGGGCCGTGGGTGTGGCACATAGAGGTTCTCAGGCTAGGGGTCTAATAGGAGCTGTTGCCGCCAACCTACGTCAGAGCTGGAGCCACAGCAAAGCAGGATCCGAGCTGAGTCTGTGACCTACGCCACAGTCCATGGCAACACTGGATCCTCATCCCACTGAGCAAGGCTAGGGATCAAACCCACAACCTCATGGTTCCTAGTTGGATCCATTAGCCACTGCACCACAATGGGAACTCCTACCAGCAGCACTTTTTGAAGAGACTCGCTTTTATTATAACATATTTTTGCTGCCTTGTGGTAGATTAATCAAGTGTGTGGTTTTATTTCTGGGCTCTCTATTCACTTCCAACGATCTATCCATGTGTCTCTTTTTGTGCCAGCACCATACTCTCTTGATTACCATTGCTCTGTAATATAGTTTGAAGCCAGGGAGCAAGATTCCTCTAGCTTTAATCTTTTTATTTTTTATTTCTTATTTTTTGCTTTTTAGGGCTGCACCTAAGACATATGGAAGTTCCCAGGCTAGGGGCTGAACTGGAGCTGCAATGTGGGATCCAATCTCTGTCCGCCACCTACACCACAGCTCACAGCAATGCTAAATCCTTAACCCACTGAGGGAAGCCAGGGATCAAACCTGCATCCTCATAGATACTAGTTGGATTCATTTCCACTGCACCACAATAGGAACTCCTCAATGAGATTTTAAATGGAATTGTTTTCTTGCTTTCTCTGGTAGTTCATTACTAGAGTACAAAAAAGCAACAAATTTCTGTGTATTAATCTTGTATCCTGAAATGTTACTAAGTTCATTTATTAGTTCCAATAGTATTTTGTGGAGACTTTAGGGTCTTCTATATATAGTATCATATTATCTGCTAATAATGAGAGTTTTACTTCTTTACTTCAACTCTGGATGTTTTTATTTCTTTTTCTTGTCCAACTGCCATGGCTAGAAACTCAAATACTATGTTAAATAGAAGTGGTAAGGGTGGGCACACTTGGCACATTACTGACTTTAGAAGAAAAGCTTTCAAGCTTTCATTACTGAGTATGATGTTACCTGTGGATTTATCTTTACTATGTTGACCTATTTCCTCTATGGCGACTTTGATGAGAATTTTTATCAGGAATAGATGTTGAATTTTGTCACATGCTTTTTCTGTGTCTATTAATATAATTACATGACTTTTATTCTTCTTTATATGAATGTGGCACACTGCAATAATTGATTTGTGAATGTTGAACTATCACTGCATCACTGTCATCCAACTTGTTGATGGTGCATGACCCTTTTTATATATTGTTGAATTCAGCTTGCTAATATTTTCTTGAGGATTTTTTTCTCCAGCTATATTCATCAGAGATCTGTGAGTTTCTCTCTCTCTCTCTTTTTTTTTTTTTTTGTAGTCATTATCTGATTTTGGATATCTGGGTAATGGTGGCCTCAGAATGAATATGGGAATGTTCTCTCTTTAATGAAATAGTTTTGACAACAGGTAGTATGCATTCTTCATATGTTGGCAGAATTCCACTGTGAAGCCATCAAGTCCTAGATTTTTGCTTGATAAGTTTATTGATTACTAACTTAATGACTCAACTAGTGAGAAGTCCTTCAGATTGTCTATTTCTTCCTGATTCAGTCTTAGAAAATTCTAAGTGTCAAGTAATATATCTGTTTTCTCCTATATTATCCAATTTCTTGACCTATATAACTGTCTGTAATATTCTCATATGATTTCTCATATCTCTGTAGTATCATTTGTAGTGTTTCTTCATTAATATATTATTTTATGGGGGTCCTCTTTTTCTTTTTTCTTAGTGAACCTGCCTAAAGAAAAACCTACCAATTTGTTTTATCCTTTTTAAAAAAATTAGCTCATTTTCATTATTTCTTCCATTGTTTTTTTGCTTTTTAATTCCTCTCTGATTTTTATTATTTCCTTCCCTCTGCTGACATGACATTGTTTCTTCTTTTTCTAATGTTTTTAGATGGTAGGTTAGGTTGTTTGAGATTTTTCTTGTTTCTTGAGGTAGATCTGTATAGCAATAAAATTCCTGCTTCAAACTACTTCTGGTGCATCCCATACCATAAGTTTTGGAAAGCTGTATTTCTATTTTCATTTGTCACAAAGTGCTTTCTGATTTTTCTTTTTGATTTCTTCTTTGACCCATTAGGTTTTTTAGTATGGTGGGTAGCATGTTGCTTACCCACGTTTGTGCTTTTCCTGTAACTGAATTACATTTTCATACCAAGTGAGGTAGGGTGAAAAAAAAAATGCTTGAATCAATTTACAAACTCTTACATTTGCTAAGACATATTTTACGGCCTACCATGTGATCTACTCCAGAGTCTATTCCATGTGTACTTGAAAAGAATGTGTATTCTATTTTGAGATGTCCTGCAAATATATATTAATTCCAAATGGTCTAATGTGTCATTTCAGACCACTGCCTCCTTACTGTTTTTCTTTCTGGATGATCTGTCAATTGAGGTAAATGAGGTGTTAAAGTTCCCAACCGCTGTTACACTGCTGTTAATTTTTCCCTTTGTGTCCATTAATTTTTCCTTTACATAATTAGGTGTACCTACATAAGCTGCATATATATTAATGAATGCTATAGCCTCTTCTTATACTGTTCCCTTAATTATTATATAATGGCCTTCTTTGTCTTTTGTTGTCATAGGCATTGTTTTAAAGTCTATTTTGCCTGACATGAATATTGCTAGCCCATCTTTTTATGGTTTCATTATGTTATCAATAAACATATATTGTTAAAAAAAGAGCCAACATTGTGCTTGGTTTCTAAGCTGGGACTCAGTGATTAGAGGATGGTGTCCCTTTTTTTTGGGGGGGGGAAGTAGAGCTGACTTATAAAGTTGTATTAGTTTTAGGTTTAAAGTAATGTAAATGAGTTACACATATACCTATCTATTCCTTTTCAGCTATTTTTCTTGTATAGGTTATTACACAGTAGTAAAAAGATTTCCATGTGCTATACATACTGTAGGTCAGCCCATGTTTTTTGTCATTTCTACTTACATAAAATCTTTTTCTCTTCCCTCATTTTCAGTCCCTGTGTGGCTTTAGCTCTAAATTGAGTCTCTTATAAACTGCATACAGATGGGTCTTGTTTTTTTAGCCCATCAGCCTCTCTGTATCTTTTGATGGGAGCATTTATTCCACTGACATTTAAAGTTATTAGGTATGTAACCTATTGTAATACTGTTACTTGAATTCTGGTTGTTTTTGGATTACTTCTCTGTTATTTTCCACTTAGTCTCTTCCCCTGAGGTTTGATGATTTTCTTTAATAGCATGCTTGTGTTTTTTTGTGTACCTATTTTAGGTTTTTGATTTGTGGTTACCATGGGGTTTGTATTTATTGTCCTATAACTATATCTACTTGTTTTAAAACTGATAATCATTTAATTTCAAACACTTTCAGAAAGATCTACAATTTTCCACACCCCCCACAAATTTCGTAGACATCTTCATGTCTATCCTTTCACTGTTTACTGTAATTGATTTTACAATTTTTATCTTATACACTTGTACTAGCTGATATAAGTGGCTGATCCACAGTCTTTTCTATGTATTTGCCTTTATTAGTGGGACTTCTACTTTCCTATAAATTCTTTACTTATTGCTGTAGCCTTTTCTTTTCCACTTAGGGGAGATCATTAACACTTTTCTAAGGTTGGTTTAATACTGATTAACACTTTCTTTTTGCCTGTCTGAGAAGTTCTTTATCTCTCCTTTAGTTCTGAGTTACCCTATGTTCCTGGGTAGGGTATTCTAGGATGAAGGTTATTCTGCTTCAGATGCTGCTTTAAATGTATCACATCACTCCCTCCTGGCTGTCAAAGTTTCTGCAGAAAAACTGCTGATAGCCTTATGGGGGTTCTCTTTTATGCGACTCTTTGTTTTTCTCTTGCTATCTTTAATGTTCTATTATTTTTTAACTTTTTTCATTTTAATTATATTATGCATTGGTATGGGTCTTTTTCGGTTCACCTTTTTGGAATTCCCTGGGCTTCCTGTACCTGAAAATGTATTCCCTTCTTCAGCTTTGGGATGTTTTCAGTCATAATTTCATCAAATACATTTTATACTCCTTTCTCTCTCTCTCCTCCTTCTGAGATCCATATAATGTGAATGTTGGTACACTTGATATTGTTGCAGAGGTCCCTTAAAACTACTCTAATTTTTTAAAAAATTGCTTTTCTTTCCATAGCCATTCTAATTAAGTGATTTCCTTTGTTCTATCTACCAGAGCACTTCTGCATTTTTCTGTATCACCTAAATTGCTGTTAATTCCTTCTAGTGTATTTTTCATTTCAATTACAGATCTGACTGGTTTTTATGTTTCATAGATCCTTTTTAAAATTTTCAGAGTTCATCTAGTCTTTTCCCACAGTCAGCCAGCATGTTTATTACTAATGCTTTGAACTTTTAATTGGTAAATTATCTGTTTCTTTAGGTTCCCCCCCACCTTGTCCTTTCATGTGAAACAAATTCCTCAGTGTTCTCATTATGTATAACTTACTCTGCCTCTATAAAATAAGATCTTTTTTTTTTTTTTTAAGGGTCGCACACACAGCATATGGAGGTTCCCAGGCTGGAGGGGTTGAACTGGAGCTACAGCTGCCGGCTACAGCCACACCAGATCCAAGCAGCCTCTGTGACCTACACCATAGCTCACAGCAACACTGGATCTGTGACCCACTGAGCAAGGCCAGGGATCGAATCCACATCCTAAGGGATAGTAGTCAGATTTGTTACTTCTGTGCCACACCAGGAACTCCTCCTATCCCAGTTGCGAAGGGATGTTCTTCACTGGGATTATTCCTTGTGTGAGTGTTAAAGGGTACACAGTCTATGTGCACCCAGTATCCCTAGTGGGAGACCAGCATTTGAAGTGAGCATGGATAATGTCCCATGGGATGTGCTGGTAGTTACCACCTTGCTGGGAAGTAGGGCAGAAGATAGAGAAGCTAAACCCAGCACAAGATGTAAAATGAGACTTTTCCTAGGCTCAAAAGCTATCACTACCCTATTAAGGGCATGATCAGGACCTAAGGTGCTGGAGCAGAAGCCCTTAGGGTCAGGTCTAAGCAGGTTCCATTCCCTCTAACTACATGTTCTACCCTGAGTGACGGCACTTCTAATGTAGTGGGAAGACTAACGTTAGAAGTTGGGTTATAGACTGAGAAAGACCAAGCAACTCATTCAGGTAGCTGTCTGTCCATTGCCTCCATGTAAGTACCAGTAATGGCTGCCTTCAACCTGTTCAGAGGTAAGGCCAAGTCTGAGTTTCAGACTCCCAGATGCTTACTCTCTTGGCCACGTCAATCTTCACCCTAGTTTATTTCTCTGCCAGAACAAGAGGGGCTGGAGCAGGCACCCTGTGCTATTTGGGTGTGCAATAAAGTAGTTGTGGGAAATGAGCCAGATTCCCAGTTCATTTTCAATCTGCTTCTTCTACCTTGTTCCTGGGAGGAAGCAATCATGTATGCACAAATCACCACAAGCAGAGTCTCAGTTTCTTATAGCCCAATGGGAAGTCTTACTAGATTTCTAACCAGCTAAAGGGACTCATCTTCCTGCATGCTGGACCCCAAAGTTGGGCTGCCCAGTTTGTGTCTCAAAACTCTCACTTCCCCGGGAGAATCTCCAAGCCTGTGATATCCTCTCTTCTTCTGTGTTCCAAGGTAGGGGTATAAGTCTCATGACCCTCATGGTTTCTTCTCTCTTCCTACCAACTCCATATGGATCTTTCTTTACAGGCTTGGCTATAGAAAAGCCTTTCTATCAACCCCCAGTTTGTTTATAGTGAGAGTAGCTACACCTGTACTATATTTTTGAGGTGGTTATAGAGGGAAGGGAGAACAGTGTCCTCCCACTCTGTCATCTTGATCTCCCTCCCTCAGAGCTATTATATTGCTCATTAGTTTCATAAACTATTTCTCTTAAACTTTCAATGCTTTCAATATTACTCTCAAATAGTGATCATGCTTATTTCACTTTATTAGCTAAATGTGTTGGCTTATATTGACAATATAATGCTAAATAGAAGTTGAGAGAGTGGGCACCCTTGCCTTGTTTGACTTCAGTGAAAATGACTCTACTAGTTTCCCTTGAGCATGGTGTTGAGTTTAGGTTTAAAAGAGTTTTTCCTTTCATTTTTTATTTTCCAAACTTAGGAAGATTATAAGAAAAGTACAAGGAATTTCTGAATACTCATCACCAAATTCTCAGATGTAAACATTTTACATTTATCCTTTTCCATCTTCATGTATCTCTTTATTCATCAATACTCCTATGTATATTTCCCCAAACGAACAAAAATCTCTTACATAACTAACAGTACAATGATCAGAATGATGAAATTAACAATGATACAATATATATGTTCTAATCCAGAACTGATTTCAGATTTCAGTATTTGTCTCAATAATGTTCTTTATATCAAAAGAAAAATCTAAGATTGTGCACTGTATACAGTTCCTTTAGTCTCTAATCTGGAACAGTTCCTGAACCATTTCTTTGTATTTCATGTACATTTTTAAAGAGTACAGGATAGTTATCTTGAAAAGTAAATCTCAATTTGAGCTTCTTTGATGCTTTCTCATGAGTAGATTCAGACTCTACTTTTGGCAAGAATACTACAAAAATGAGGCCGTGTTCTTCTAAGTGCATACCATCAAGCACATGCTATCATCTCGTTCTAAACTGGCAATGTTTGCTTTCATCATTTGTTTATGGTGGTGTCTACCAAGTTTGTACCAATAAAGTATCATCTTACCCATAATAAATATCTTATAGGGAGACAATCTGACTAGGTAAATACTGTGTTTTTCACATTACTGCACCAGTTTTATTTTCCAGGCAGTGAATTTAAAATTTACTTTTGTTTGGACATTTTATACTTCTCAGTGTGGCTATGTTATTTCTAGTATGGCAGAGCATGGTTCATCTATTCTAATGACATCCAACGTCAGGATTTTCCCTCCATCTTTATTGATTTTTCTTTTTTCTTTTTTTTTGGAGTATATGAAACACGGAAGAAAACCCCAAAAGGCAAAACCATTCAAAAACTATATTGTAATAATAATCATCCTTTCACCCCAATTCCCTCTAAGCTTTCCACCTCATTTACACACATACACCCTATAGAATCAATCATTATCTATCTTTCCTTCATTTCTTTCTGATCAAATGACAGATACATGTGTATAATCTATTGTTTTCCCTTCTTTCTCCTAAAAAAATGTTGAATACTTTTAGATATTCTCCTATACTTTGCACTTAAAAATGTATCCTGCAAATTTGCCTCCACAAATTCTTAGAGATCTTCCTCATACTTTTTTTGCAGTGCCAAAAAACTCCATGGTATAAGCTATACCACAGTTTATTCAACCACTGTCCTTTACCTGAGCATTGAAGTTATTTCCAATACTTTACTCCTACAAATAACACTGTATTGAGGAACTCTGTACATTTATTTTTATAATACTGGAGGCACATCTTCATGGCAAAATTCAAGAAGTAGTAAGTTGGGTTAAAAGATAAAAATGTATGTAGTTTTGGCTGATACTGTCAAATCTCCTTCCATGAGAAATGTATCAATTTGTATTCCAACAAACAATGTATTAGTGCCTGTTTCCTCACAGCCTAAAGAACAGGGTACTGTTGTAACTTTTAATTTTTATCAATCTGACAGGTGAAAAATGCTATCCTGAACTGCTTGCTACAGTTTCACAGGCACTTGTGTCTATTTTTGTATTTTTATTATACTACACTGATTAAGAGCTTTCTCTCTTAATCATATTAAAAATACGCTTCTATTTCTATCTTATCACCATGTTTTAAAACCCATTTTGTCAAATACCTTTTCAGGAACTATGAAGATTGTTGAAAAGAAAATGTGGCAAGAGGTAAGAACAGAGAATCTACTGGGGGGGAAAAAAGAAAAAGAAGAAGAAATTGCTCTCAAGCCACACATGTAAGAGAAATTGAAATCTTTCAAGTATGACCTACATGTAAGAACCCAAACTATAAAACTGCTAGAAGAAAATAAAGAGATAAAACTTCATGCTCTTAGAACTGGCAATGGGTTCTTAGATTTGATACCACAAGCGAAGTCAAAAAAGGAGAAAATAGGTAAATTGGACTTCAAAGAAATTTTAAACGTTTATCAGAGGACATCTTGAAGAAAATGAAAAGAGAACCTACAGACTGCAAAGCCAACAGTTGCAAGTTATTAACACTTAGACGTTTTACACATGGTTTTAGCATCCAGAATACATAAAGAACTCTAATGATTTACAACAAAAATAAAAACCATCTAACTTTAAAATAAGCACAGGACTTGAATACATATTTCTTAAAGAAAAGACACAAAAAATGCCAAAATGCTTATGAAAAGATGCTCAAGATCACTGGTGATTAAGAAAATATCAAAACCAGAGTATGGTATTACCTCATACCCTCAAGGACATTTAAAATTAAAAATTTGCAAAATAAAACTGTTTTAGAAGATGTGGAGAAATAAGAATCTTCATATATTTCAGGAATTTAAGATAGTGCAGCGGCTGTGTGAACAGTTCCTCAAAAAATAAAAATAGAATTATACTATGATCCAGCAGTTTCACTCCTAGGTATTTACACAAATAGTGAAAAAATTAGTACAAAACAGGTATTTGATCATGACGGTACACTGAAGCAATATTCACACAAAAGGTGAAAACAACCCAAATGTATATCAACAGATGAATGGATAAACAAACTGTTATATACATTAAATGAAATAAATTACCAATACTTGCTACTACTTAGATAAACCTCGAAGACATTATGCTAAATCAAAGAAATCATAAACAAAGATCACATATTATATAATTCCTTTTATATGAAATGAATAGAACAGGCAAATCCACAATAGCAAAAGCAGATTAGTGGTCACCAAGGGTTGCAGGGAAAAAGGGAATGAAGAAAGACTACTTAACCAATATGAGGTATTCTTATGGGGTGAGAAAAGAAAAGTTAAAAACTACTGAACTACCACTTTAAAATGGTTAACTGTTAAATTAACTTCACCTCAATTAAAAATATCATACTGGGAGTTCCTGTCGTGGCACAGTGGAAACGAATCTGACTGGGAACCATGAGGTTGCGGGTTCGATCCCTGGCCTGGCTCAGTGGGTTAAGGATCTGGTGTTGCCATGAGCTGTGGTGTAGGTCGCAGACACAGCTCGGATCTGGCATTGCTGTGGCTCTGGTGTAGGCCGGCAGCAACAGCTCCGATCAGACTCTTAGCCTAAGAACCTCCATATGCCACAGGTGCGTCCCTAAAAGGACAAAAAACAAAAAACAAATTAAAAAAAAATCATATTGATATATCATTTTTAAATCATTCATAAGAATACAAAAATTTGATAAAAACACTGTATTAAAAAGACAAAGAAGAAACAAACATTCTTATATATTACAGATGCGAGTAAAAATGGGTACAATTCCTAAAACAGGAAATTTGGCAATATTTAATATAATAACAAATACAGTAACCTATATCCTACAAAAAATTACCCATTACAATACTGCTTGTAGGAGGGAGGGAGGAAGGAAGGACACCAGAGCTCTCTATATACCAGTATTTTTTGTCTGAGAAAGATTGGGAAGGATGGATATACAACAAAATAGTTGAGAAGTAAACTCTGTGGAGATAGATGGGAGGGCAAGAAGTGGGTAAGGCTTTTTGCTTTCTATCTCTTAAATTATGTCCTTGAATGTCCTGGGTTGGATCAGATACTTGTTATTCCCACAGTATCTATGGTTAGAAATATAGATTCGATTAAGACAAGCCTGAATTTAAATCGTGAATTTGACACTTACAAAGTGTATGATATCCAAAAACTAACCTAAACCCTACATTCGCAGTTTCCTGAACTACAGAATAAAAACCACATCTACTTGACAGAAGTGTCAAACCACTATTAAATGGGTTAATATATGTAAAGCATGTATTACTGTTAGTTACAGCTAAAGCTCTGTAGCTTAGCACATATTAAATAGTCATTAGGAATTCCTGATGTGGCTCAGTGGGTTAAGAACCTGACTGGTATCCACGTGGATGTGGGTTCAATCTGTGGCCTTCCTCAGTGGGTTAAGGATCTGGCATTATGGTGAGCTACAGTGTACATCACAGATGCAGTTTGGGTCTGGCATTGCTGTGGCTGTGGGAAAGGTCAGCAGGTACAGCACCAATTCAACCCCTAGCCTGGGAACTTCCATATGCTGCAGATGAATCCCTAAAAAGACCCCCCCGACAAAAAAAATCACTAAAAACTAATCAGTTTTATTAGTCTCATAGTACTCAGCACTTTACTGAACTGTTGGTATACTGACTTCTTTAAAAAATTAACTTCCTTTAAAAATTAAACATATAATAATATTTACTAGGAAAGAGACTGTGTTGATAATACGTGTATACTCTGGAACAATACAGAGTATAACTCAGAACTGTAAATATTTGATAAACTTCTAATTTTAATATGTTGAAAGATAACTTGTTCAGAAATAATAAAGTCTTCAAGAAATCAATTTAATCAGTGATCTCAATAAAAACATCAATGTGCTTTCTATATTGATAAAGAAAGGATTTTAACAGAAGATCATTTTACTGACTTACTCCCATAAAGTAAATTTAATTTGTTAAGATTTATTTACTTTAGAGAAGAAAAAGTATTTATCAGTTAACTATTAATATGATAAAAATAAAATCTCACTTTTCACAGGTTGTCCAAGGATTACAAATGACTGTAAACTTAAGAAACCCTAATTTTCATACTTAAGTTAGCTTAAATTATTTACATTTCAAACACTTCATCTATAAGATGAGAATTCGAAGTAAAGTTAGCAAGACGCACAGTCTATAATATGGATAGGTACAAATAAAATTAGTAAATATTAATCATAAAATCTAAAGACCTAAAAAGTGAATTTATAAAGTGGTTAATTTGACTTTCCTTCAAAATATCAACAAATTTAGAAACCTGTTACTAGTAAAATTGAAGCAGAAAAAAAAAATCCTAAAAATAATTTTATCAGAAAAAGATTAGCACATAATTCCAGGATGAATTATAAAATAGCTAAGAGATGGTGAAGTAAATTCAACACTGCTAGAAAAAGAATCTCAATATACATCATTTATTCTAACATTCTGTACCTCGACATCCTGAACACTGGATAAAAAAGTTGATTAAATCCAGAAGTGCGATGTCCCTGTCTTGTTTATATGATTCAATCCAGTCATCGACCACGGACTGTGGGGAAAAAATATATAAAAATAGAAGCTTAAAAAACTGATATCACAGCAAATAAATTTTCAAAAAAGTTACTGGTTTTCCATGTGTCTATTTAAACAAGAAAACTACTCACCTAAAATTCTCTGTTGCCAAATAAAAGCAAAGATTCCCTTATTTTGAAAGACAATTCAAAAGTGAATTACTAGGTTATCAAAAACTTGTTCAAAATAGAGCACAATATAAGCTGACTTTACCAATACCACGAAGTCAAAAAATTATTAAGCATCTATAGATACTAATATTCAAACCATATTGTGAAAATAACACAAAAATAAATCTCACTCATAAACATAAGCCTGAGTATTAGAAAACTTAGTAGTGCATAACAAAGTACACAACATATATAATGAAACACATTTTTTCAAGAATACAAGGAAGGCTCAATATTAGGAAATAAAACAATAAAATTTACCAACAAAATAAAGAATAAAAATAAATTAAATGATTGTATTACTGGATTTAAAAGAATTATTTGATAAAACCATGCAGCCAAGCTTAATACAACATTTTTAGAAAAACAAGCGTTATGATATGCTGGTAAACAACTTAAAGACAAAGATGAAAATATATTTGTTGTTGAAACCCTTACCATATTTCAGCTCTAAAAGGAACGAAATAAGGATGCATCCCTAACAGTTCAACATAGACTTTAAGTTTTTAGTTTATGTAAAATTAGTAAAACATCAGTATAGATGTTTTCCTTGCCTATAATTGATAAGAAAACCTAACCATCTCTACTAAAGTGAATCAAAAGATTAATAAAAAATTTGCCAAGACAGCTGACAAAAGATAAATATACAAAATCTTTTTTTCCTTTTTTTGGCTTTTTCGGGCTCTACCCACGGCATATGGAAGTTCCCATGCTAGGGGTCGAATTGGAGCTACAGCTGCCAGCCTATGAAATAGCCACAGCAACTGAGGATCTGAGCTACATCTGTGACCTACTTCAATAACCTGCATCTTCATGGATACAAGTTGGGTTTGTTTCTGTTGTGCTACAACAAGAACTCCCAAAATAAAATTTTCATATTGGCATTATATAAAAAATATAAAAATGAAGTTCCCATTGTGGCTCAGCGGGTTAAGAACCCAACGTAGTCTCCATGAAGAGCTAGGTTCGATCCCTGGCCTTGCTCACTGGGTTAAGGATCTGGCTTTGCCACAAGTTGCAGTACAGGTCACATATGTGACTTGGATCCGGCATTAACGTGGCTGCAGTGTAGGGCTGCAGCTGCAGCTTGGATTCAACCACTAGCCTGGGGGACTTCCCAATGCTGCGGGGGTAGTCTGGGGGAAAAAAAGTAAATATACATTGATTGAGAAGTCTATTCACAACTAAAATTATCTAAGAATAAATTCAAGAAATGTATAAATTTTTATGAAATAGAATATACAATTTAATATTAAATAAGTTTCATTTATTTTTTTTTTAAAAAAAAAGGATTAGTGTGGAGTTCCTACTGTGGTGCAGCAGATTAAGGATCCAGCATTGCCACAGCTATGGCGTGGATTCTGTTCCTGGCCTGGGAACTTCCAAATGCCAAGGATACAGCCAAAAAAAGAAACAGAAAGACGAAACAAAACAAAATAAAGAAAAACCTTAAAAAAATAAAGTAAAATAAAAAGGTTTAATGCTATATCAATAGTCTTTCAAAATTTTTTTCCACTTAGCATACTAGGTGGTTGAACTGTTTGGAGTTTTCCTGGGGGGATAGGTAGGAAAGCATGGGAAATACATTAATTTTCTTGTTCTTTTTTTTTTTTTTTTTTTTTTTTTTTTTGTCTTTTTAGGGCTGCACTTGCAGCATATGAAGTTCCCAGGCTAGGGTCAAATCAAAGCTATAGCTACTGGCCTATACTAAGCCACAGCAACTGCAGCATCTGTGCCACTTCTGGAACCTACACCGCACCTCACAGTGATGCCAGATCCTTAACCCGCTGAGTGAGGCCAGGGATCAAACCCACATCCTCATGCATACTATTTGAGTTTTTTACCACTGAGTCACGATGGGAACTCAGTCGTAACTGAGTAAAAATTTACTCAGTGATAGTTTTCTTTTAAGTGAATTGTTTTTTGGTTTTCTTTTTTTGGCTGTGCCTACAGCATAGGGAAGTTCCCAGGCTAGATACTGAACCTGGGGCACCACAGCAACCCAAGTGAAAGCAGTGACAATACTGGATCCTTAAGCCGCATGGGAACTCCTACGTGAATTTTTAATTTTTGTACTTAGGTATAACTATACATAGTAAATGCATAAATCTTAAGTTACTTCTTGATGAAAGTTCACATATTCATACATCAATTTAACCATAATCAAAATGACAATATAAAAATATTTCAAAAAATGAAAAACAGGCTGCCTGATGTTCCCTTCCAGGCAGTAACCATAACCAACCCAAAGAATTTAACTATTATTGCTATATATTAGATAAGTTTATGAAATTCATACCAATAGAATTGTGTTTTGCATGTCATTTCATCCATGCTGTTATGTGTCATCAGTTTCTTGTTTGTATTACTGGACAGTATTTAATTTTATTAATACACCACAATTTATAACCAATTTTACCACTGATAAACATCAGTGTTATTGCCATTTGGGGCTATCACAAATAAAATTATAATGTACATAACGGTACACATTGTTTGACATGAAGATTTTTTTTCTGTTTTATATTTGCCCACTAACAGACTAATCAACAGATAAAATACATCTATGTTGAGGGTTACTTATACAATGTCAAAACAATTTTCCAGATCAAGTGTATTATGTTATACCTCCTCCAGCAATGTATCACAATGGATGTTCCACATTCTCATTCCTTTTATTTTAACCCATTTTGACAGAGCATACCCCTTTTCCTTCTTTAATGATCTCTTACTTAGAGATAATCATATTTCCTTCTTCTATGTGAAAGGGAGAACTTTTTTTATTAACTGCTGATGTATGTAACACTGTCCCTCTGTCTCATCACATTAGTTATCTGGGAGGGTTTACTGTCAAAGTACAAAGAAAATATAAAGGTGGTATGAGAGGGTAAAAAGAAAGAACCTCTTCAAGGTTCATATCAGTTGTCTGAGATTGCCTCTACAGTTTTGCAAGTCCTAGCCAAGGCAATTAGAGAAGAAAAGGAAATAAAAGGAATCCAAATTGGAAAGGAAAAAGTAAAACTATAGCTATTGGCAGATGACTAGAAAATCCTAAAGACACTACCAGAAAACTGTTATGGCTCATCAACGAATATGGTAAAGGTGCAGGATACAAAATTAATAGGCAGAAATTGACTGCATTTCTATATGTTAAAAACAAAAGATCAGAAAGAGAAATCAGAGAAATAACCCCATTATCCTTGCATCAAAAAGAATAAAATACGTAGAAATAAACCTACCTAAAGAGACAAAAGATGTGTCTTCTGAAAACTACATGACACTGATAAAAGAAATCAAAGATGACACAAACAGATGGAAAGACATTAACATGCTCTTGGATTGGAAGAATCAATATTGTCAAAATGACTATACTTCCTAAGGCAATATACAGATCCAATGAAATCCCCATCAAATTACCAAGGATATTTTTCACAGAACTTGGACAAAATATTTTAAAGTTTGTTTGGAAGCACAAAAGACCCAGAATAGCCAAAGCCATTCTGAGAAAAGAAAAATGGAACTGGAGGAATCAGGATCCCTGACTTCAGACTATACTACAAAGCTACAGTCATCAAAACTGTATGGTACTGACACAAAGACAGAAATATATATCAGGATAGAATGTCCAGAATTCAATCCATGCACCTATAGTCAACTAATCTATGACAAAGGAGGCATGAATATACAATGCAGAAAAGACAGTCCCTTCAATAAGTGGTGCTGGGAAAACTGGTCAGCTACATGTAAAAGAATGAAATTAGAACCCTAACTAACAAAATACCCAAAAATAAACTCAAAATGGATTAAAGACCTAAATATAAGACCAGACACTATAAAACTCTTAAGAGGAAAACATAGGCCAAACACTCTCTGACATAAATGACAGTAACAGCTTCTCAGACCCACCTCCTAGTGTAATGACAATAAAAACAAAAATAAACAAATGAGAACAAATTAAACTTAAAAGTTTTGCATATCAAAGGAAACCCTAAACAAAACAAAAACAAACCACAGAATGGGAGAAAATATTTGCAAGTAAAGCAACTGACAAGGGATTAATCCCCCAAATATATAAACACCTCCTAAAACTCAGTACCAAAAAAACAAACAACCCCATCAAAAAATGGGCAGAAGATCTAAAAAGACAATTCTCCAAAGAAGACATACAGATGGCCAAAAAACATATGAAAAGATATTCAGCATCACTCATTATTAGAGAAATGCAAATCAAAACCACTATGAGCTACCACCTTACACTGGCCAGAATGGCCATCATCAGAAAGTCTACAAACAATAAGTTCTGGAGAGGGTGTTGAGAAAAGGAAACCCTGCTACACTGTTGGTGGGATTGTAAATTGGTGCAACCACTGTGGAAAACAGTATGGAGATTCCTCAGAAAACTAAAAATAGAATTACCATTTGATCCAGCAATCCCACTCTGGGGCATCTATCCAGAGAAAACCATGACTCAAAAAGATGCATGTACTCCAATGTTCTTTACAGCATTATATACAATAGCTAGGACATGGAAGCAAACTCTATGTCCATCAACAGAGGAGTGGATAAAGATGTGGCCCATTACACAATGGAATATTACTCAGCTATTAAAAAGGAATGAAATAATGGCATTTTCGGCAACATGGATGGATTTAAAAATTACCATGCTAAGTGAAGTTAGTCCTTCAGTGAGACACAAACATCATATGCTATCACCTATATGTGGAAACTAAAAAAAGGATACAATGATCTTCTTTGCAGCAGAGATACTGACTAACAGACTTTGAAAAACATGGTTATCAAAGGAGACAGTTTGGGGGGGACAGGCTGGGGGTTTAGGATGGAAATTCTGTAAAACTGAGTTGTGATGATCATTGTAAAACTATAAATATAATAAAATTCACTGAGTTAAATGCAGAAAAAAAAAAAAAAAAAAAGAGGTGGAAGGGCAAAGGAATCTAACCAAGTAACTCCAGAGGGATACAACCTTCCTAGGCCATCAAAGACTGATGATTTTTTGAGGCATTGCCAAGTAAGGGCATAAGTGGGTGTATGATACAAACTATCTTAATATAGATGGTCTGAGCCAGTGGTGAGAGGAAGAGTATAAAACAGAAAACTACATAAGGCACATCAAAAATAAACTGCTGTAAATGGACCACTTTCTAGAATAATACAGCCCACTAAAACTGAATCAAGAAGAAATAGATATTTTGAACAGATTGATCACAGGAAATTAAATTGAATATGTAATAAAAACACTCCATACAAATAAAAGTCCAAGACCAGATGGCTTCACAGCTGAATTCTACCAAACATACAGAGAAGAAGTTTTAATGATTCTTCTTAAACTTTTCCAAAAGATTGAAGATGGAACACTCCCAAAGTCATTCTATGAAGCCATCATCACCCTAATACCAAAACTAAAGATACTACCAAAAAAGAAAATTATAGGCCAACAATATCTTTGATGAATATTGACGCAAAAATTCTCACCAAAATTTTAGCCAACCAAATCCAAGAGCACACAAAAAAATCATATACAACAACCAAGGATATTTCAAATCAATAAATGTTAATACACACATTAACACAAAACACATGATGATCTCAACAGATGCAAAAAAGCATGTGACAAAATTCAACATGCATTCATAATAAAAACTCTTACCAGAAGTGGGTATAGAGGGAACATACTACAACATAAAAGTCCATTTATGACAAACCCACATCCAATATAATACTCTAATATAAGAGAGAATAGCTAAAATCCTTCCCACTAAATCTAGAATATGACAAGGATACCCACTCTCACCACTTTTATTCAACATAGTATTGGAAGTCCTAGCCAGAGCAGTCAGACAAACAAAATAAATCAGAGGTATCCAAATTGAAAGAGAAGACATAAAATTATCACTTTATGCAGATGAAATGATACTATATAGAGAAAATCCTAAGAACTCCACACAGAAACTATTCAAACTGATCAACAAATTCAGCAAAGTAGGACACATGCTGAGAAATATAAAACACTAATCAAGGAAATTGAAGAGGATTCAAAGAAATGGAAAGATACCCCATGCTCCTGGATTGGAAGAATTAATATTGTTAAAATGGCTATACTACCCAAAGCCATCAGATTTAACATGATCCCTAGCAAATTACCCTTAGCATTTTCCATAGAACTAGAACAACCCCAAAATTTATATGGAAATATAAAAGACCCAGAATTGCCAAATCAATCCTGAAGTGTAAAAACAAAACAAAAACAAAAACAAGCAGAAGGCTTAAATTCTCCTAGATTTCAGATAACATTACAAAGCTACAGTCAGTAATCAAGACAGTATGGTACTGGTATAAAAACAAACATACAGACCAATGAAACAGGACAGAGAGCCCAGAAATAAACCCAGACTCCTACAGTCAAATTAATCTTTGACAAAGGAAGCAAGAATATAAAAATGGGAAAGACTCTTCAACAAGGGGTGCTAGGAAAATGGACAGCTGCCATGTCAAACAATGAAACTAGAACACACCCTCACATCACACACAAAAAAAACCTCAAAATGGCTTAACAGGGAGTTCCTGTCGTGGCTCAGTGGAAACGAATCTGACTAGGAACCATGAGGTTGCAGGTTTGATCCCTGGCCTTGTTCAGTGGGTTAAGGATCTGGCGTTGCCATGAGCTGTGGTGTAGATCATAGACGCGACTTAGATCTGGTGTTGCTGTGGCTGTGGTGTAGGCCAGCAGCTATAGTTCCAATTAGAACCCTAGCCTGGGAATCTCCATGTGCCGTGGGTGCGGCCCTAAAAAAGACAAAAGACAAAGACAAAAAAAAAAAAAAAAAAAAAAGGGCTTAAAAGACTCAAACATAAGACATCATAAAATTCCTAGAAGAGAATATAGGCAAAACATTCTGACATAAACCATACAAATATTTTCTTAGTTCAGTCTCCCAAGGCAATAGAAATAAAAACAAAAATAAACAAATGGGACCTACTCAAACTTACAAGCTTTTGCACAGCAAAGGAAATCATAAAAAAAAAGACAACCTAAGGAATGGGAGAAACTTGTTGCAAACCATGCAAGTGACAAGGGCTTAAGCTCCAAAATATACAAACAATTCATACAACTCAGCATCAAAAGAAAGAAAGAAGGAAGGTAGGAAGGAAAAAAAAAAGAAAAACGGGCAAATGACCTAAATAGACATTTCTCAAAAAATGTCATATGTGCCAGTAGGTATGTGATGCTCAACATCACTAGCTATTAGAGGCATACAAGTCAAACCTATAATGAGGGACCACTTCACACTAGTCAGAATGGCCACCCTTAATGAGTCTACAAATAACAAGTGTGGAGAAAAACAAACCTTCCTACACTGTTGGTGGGAATGTAAATTTGTATAACCACTATGGAAAACAGTATGAGGGTTCCTCAGAAAACTAAATATAGAACTCCCATATGATTCAGCAGTCCCATTCTTGGGTATATACAGAGACAAAACTTTCATTCAAAAAGATACATGCACCCTGTTTTCATTACAGCACCATTCACAATAACCAAGATGTGGAAACAACCTAAATGTCCATCAACAGATGAATGGATTAAGATGTGGTATATATACACAATAGAATACTACTCAGCCTAAGAAAGAATGAAATAATGCCATTTGCAGCAACATGGACTCAACTAAAGATTCTCAAACTACATGAAAAAAGTCAAAAAGAGAAAGAAAAATACCCTATGATACCACTTGTATGTGGAAGTTAAAATATGGCACAGATGAACCTATCTACAGAATAGAAACAGACTTACAGACATGGAAAACAGAACTGCGGTTGCCAAGGGAGAGTGGGGAGGGAGTGGGATTAGTAGATTCAAACTATTATATTCAAAATGGATGGGCAATGGAGTCCTGCTGTTATATCACAGGGAAATGTGTCCATTCTCTTGCGATTGAACATGATGGAGGAATGATATAAGAATGTGTGTGTGTGTGTACATACACATACATATGCATACATATATATACACATATATATGCATATACACACACATACACACATACAACTGGGGCACTTTGCTGTGCAGCACAAATTGGTGCATTTTAAATCAACTATACTTTAATTTAAAAAACCCCTAGTAGTTCCTGTCGTGGTGCAGTGATTAACGAATCCGACTAGGAACCATGAGGCTGCAGTTCGATCCCTGGCCTTGCTCAGTGGGTTAAGGATCTGGTGTTTCTATGAGCTGTGGTGTAGGTCGCAGACGCGGCTTGGATCCCTCGTTGCTGTGGCTCTGGCATGGACTGGTGGCTACAGCTCCGATTCAACCCCTAGCCTGGGAACTTCCATATGCAGCAGGAAGCGGCCCTAGAAAAGGCAAAAAGACAAAAAAATAAAAAAATAAAAAACCCCTAAATCTCTGGGAATCTTCAATAAAAAGAAAAAAATTTTAAAGCAACCACAGAGTACATTCAAGAGACAAAAGGATAAGAAACACAGCACATTTGTCATCAAAAATAATGAAAGCCAGTGGATAATGGAATAATGTATTTAAATAAAGAAAAAACTGCCCATTGGTTGAGGATAAAACCCAGCTTCCCCATCATCTGACAAAAATCAATGACTGGACAGCTGTCCAAGAATAAAACCAGCTCCAAGAGACTCCTAGTGTCCACTTAGAAAGATTTAAGAACAACAAAACAGAATTATCACACAAGAAGAAAATGAAGGTAACCTCATTTTGCCTCCATCATCCTACACCCCAAAATGGCACTGTTCAGGAAGGATGTTCCCAGTTAGAAAAAGTTCTTCTTCCCAGGAAAGGACATATGGTGTGACTAACCAGCTCAGAGGTCCTGCTTTGGTTTCACTTACCCTAGACCAGCAAACCTGAGATGTATTGAGCCAGCTAAGAACAAAGACTAAAAGGATAAGCTATCATTAGCAGACAAGCAGCTGGAGGGATCACAGTTCATACAGACCTGCTCTTCAGACAAAGTCAGCAAATTTCGCCAATGAGGAAGCCAAAGGCCAGCAGAGTCACTACAGACCTCTCTCAGATCTTGCCAGCTTTCCCCCCACAAGTGTTTGTATTCACTGATGCTAACTGCCTGACTCCTTCTGTGTACCCTTCCCCCACCAATACTGGACCTACACGATACACTATTTTATAAACATATATACACATACATACATATGTGTGTATGTGTATGGAGAGAGAATATGGAGAGAGAACATTATATACATTAGATCTCTCTGGAGCTGCACAAGTGTGAGACGCCAGCTACCTGAATCACTACTTACCCTCACCAGATCTGAGGAGCCACACTTACTGTCAACTGGGGCTTCTGCAGTTGCACAAATGGAAGATACAAGCCTAATACTACCCACCACACTGAATATCACCACTGTGCCCATGCTCAAGGGTTACCCTTCTGACAGCATTACTAGCCTGACATCTATCACTGGCCTCCACTGAAGTCAGCATTCATGGAGGGAAGGGAGAGATATGCAGCCACCTGTGAGTACACCTACAACCAAGGCACCTCACACCTGCATACAGGCCTGGATCAGGCCTTGCCTCCTGTCATGGCCAGGACTAGTCTGCCCACCTGTACTTAGCCACTCCAAGCTGTACAATGCACATCCCAGCCCAACCTCCACCACTGGCCTCCACTGCAGTGGGCACACCTGACTATGGGATAGATACCACTGTGGCTGGAGTTAAAGACATCATTCCCTCAGGGACCTAATGTGCCACATGCCACCATAATCAGTACCCTGCACCACTATATCCAGGATCACAAAGCATGATCCAGTGTGCTCTCACCCACAGGTGAAAGCCTTCCTTTACCAAATTCAGTCTATAAAGTCTAGAAGAGGTAACTGCTTCTTAAAATGCAGACATGAAAACAACACAATAAGAATTATGAAGATTTTGGGAAATATATCTCTACCAAAGAAATATGGTAAGCCTAGAGTAACTGGCCCAAAGAAATGAAGATCCAAGAACTGCCTGACCAAAAATTCAAATAACTGTCCTACAGACAACCAGAAAGCTATCAGAGAGCGAAATTAAAAAAATTAATGTATCAGGAAAAAAATGTAAGAACAAAATGAGAAGTCTGACAAAGACAAAAGAGTCAAACAAATTTTGAAGCTGAAGAATACAGAACTATACTTAAGAATTCATTATAGAATTTATTATTTATTAAATCATTCAGCCAATCTGTATCTTCTAATTAGAGAATTTAGTCCACTTACATTTAAAGTAATTACTGATAGTCATATATTTATCGCCATTTTGTTAACTGTTCTCAAGGTGTTCTTAGCTCCTCTCTACTTTTCTTGGGAGAAATGAAAATGGAAATGTATCAAAATTTATGAGATGCAGCAAAAGCAGTTTGAAAAGGGATATTTAGCACAATAAATACCTATCCCAAGAAACATCTCAAATAAAGAACCTAACTTTATAGCTCAAGGAACTTGAAAAAAAAAAAAAAAAGCCCAAGAAGGAAGGAAATAATAAAGATTTAGAGCATAAATAAATGAAATAGAGACTAAAAACGGAACGAAAAAGATCAATGAGACTAAGAGCTGCTACTTTGAAAAAATAAACAAAAGTGACAAGCCTTCATTTAGATTCACCAAGAAAAAAGAGACACAGGACTTAAATAAATAAAATCAGAAATGAAAGAGATGCTAATTGATCCCATAAAAAATGGAAAGGATCATAAGAGATCATAGGGAGACTACTATGAACAATAATCGCATGCCAAAAAATTTCATAAGCTAGAAAAAAATGAATAAATTCCTAGAAACATATGACTTAGTAAGACAGTATCATGATGAAATAGAAAATATAAACTGACTGACTACAAGAAAGGAGATTGAATCAGTAATTAAAAACCTCCCAACAAACAGAAGTCCAGGACCAGAACACTTCTACCAGATGATTTCTACCAAAGATTTAAGGAAGAATTCAAATAACTTTCCTTCAAATAACTCCTTACTAAACTCTTCCAAAAAACAGAAGAGGGTTGAACTCCTCCAAACACATTTTATGTGATCAGTGTCGCATGTTACCAAAACCAGACAAGAATGCTACAAGAAAGGCCATATAGAATACCCACAGCCACATCACTCAATGGCAAAAGGCTGAAAGATTTTCTTCTAAGATGGAGAAGAAGAATGGGGTGACCACTCTTGCCCCTCCACAGTACAATAAAGGATAGTATAATAAGGTATTTGTACTCAGAGTACAATGTTTTAAAAACTGAGGAAGAAAAACTGAAGAGAAAAGAAATATCAAGAATAAGAAATAGCAGTATGTGGAACAGAATAATAAATGTCATAGTTAAAAATGAGTTTTAGGAGTTCCTGCTGTGATGCAGTGGATTAAGAATCCAATTGCAGTGACTTAGTTCACTGTGGGGGTGCCTGTTTCATCCTCAACTCAGTCCAGTGAATTAAAGGATACAGTGTTACTGTAGTTGCAAAGTCACAGCTGTAGTTCAAATTCAATCCCTGGCCCAGAAACCTCCATACGATGTGGGTGCAGCCATTAAAAAAAAAAAAAAAAAAAAAAAAATTAGGTCTGCCTCTAAGCTTATTATAAACTAAACCTAAAAGAAAGATAATCAATTCAATATGGATATCTACATGGTACACTGAGTGTATACTCTTCAAACTCTCTTAAATCAATATAGTTCTTTCAGCAGACTATTTGATTGGTCTGTGAAGATCATAGAGAATTAGTATTCCATAATGTTGCTTAAGAGTAGATTTATTTGCTTTGGAGAAATACAAGCAGGTGGCAAGATAGTTACTTCAGAAACTAAGTACCCTAATTAGGAATCTTAAATGAATATGGGGCCTTCCCTCTTCCCAACTAAGACTCACTATATAATAAATTAATATTTAGATGATTTTCTTTTCAACATGGCTTTTAGAAAAATCACATTCATGTTTTCGGTGAATTCAAGTTTTAAAAATACTACATGGGTAGACTGAGTACTCTTTATTACTCCATGAAATTAGGCTGTTATTTTACCCTCAGGTATGAGCTAAAATGTCCTTGGTTTTCAGAGTTCTCTAAAGGCTGTTTTTTCTTTTTATCTTTTTTAGGGCTACACCTGCTGCATATGGAAGTTCCTAGGGGTTAAATTGGAGCTGTAGCTGCTGGCCTACACTGCAGGCACAACAATGCCAGATCCTAGCCATGTCTGCAACCTATGGCACAGCTCTTGGCAACACCAGCAGATCCTTAACCCACTGAGCAGGGCCAGGGATCAAACCCCCATCGTCATGGATACTCGTCAGGTTCATTACCGTTGAGCCATGACATTTGGAATGGAACTCCAAGGCTGTTTTCTCTTGTAGATTTTTGCATTCTAACTAACTGCAGTTTCTGACCAATCTGATCATAGCACTCTTCTTTTACACAACTATATTATTGCCTAAATGTAGAGAAATTTGTCTTTAAGTTCAGATAAGTGGTTGGACCCTTCACATGTCAGGCCTGATTTTATTACAAAGTTGGGAATGAAATCAGATTATAATAACATTATAATAACATTTCAATGCCTTTTTTTTTTCAGAAAAACGCAATGTTCATTTCATATTTTTACTTGATACTAATCTTAGTTTTGTTTTTCTTTTGTATTATTCTGCTTTTGAAATAGAAAGCACTGACAAATATACTTTTCAGTTTAACCTGATAACCTAATTAGATTTGAAGGTGAGTATGGTAATAAGCGATGTCTAAATAAAATGGTACAGACATAATAGAGATAAATTAAAATGATATTTTATGTATTTATTTTTGCCTTTTTAGGGCCGTACCTGTGGCATATGGAGGCTCTTGGGCTAGTAGGATCAGAGCTGCAGCCACCCGCCCATGACATCGCCACAGCCATGCCAGATCTGAGCCACACCTGTGACCTACAACCACAGCTCACAGCAGTGCCGGATCCTTAACCCACTGAGTGAGGCCAGGCACAGAACCTTAATCCTCATGGGTATTAGTCAGATTCGTTTCCGCTGAGCCATGAATGGGAACTTCCTAAAATGATACTTTAAACATCAACTTTTTTTCTGCTTTTTTAGGGCCGCACCCACAGCATATGGAGGTTCTCAGGCTAGGGGTCAAATTGGAGCTACAGCTGCTGGCCTACACCACAGCCACAGCATTATGGGATCTGAGCTGCATCCGTGACCTACATCAAAGCTCACGGCAACGCTGGATCCCTGACCCACTGAGCAAGGCCAGATGTTGAACATGAGGTCTCATGGATACTAGTTGGGTTTGTTACTGCTGAGCCACGACAGGAACTCCAATATCAACTTTCTTAATGTAATGTTTTTATATTCTCGGCCTCAGAGGAACTGTAGGGGACCTTTATCATCAGCTGAGTTGCCTCCTACTGCTAAGGCGAGGAAAGGACTATCCAGAACTGCTGGTTAGGGTAATACTCACAGGAATGGAGACCATGGTAATAACACCTATTATACATGATTTTGTGCCAATGGAGGGATAGGAATATTTGGACTTGACTACCCAAATTGAAAAGTCAAAGCAAAATCATATGCCTAAAAGATTCAGCAATCAAAAAGGAAAAGAAAAAGCAAATCTATGAAACAAATGGAAAATTTAAAGCATAAAAAGACTTTCAAATTGAAATATTCGGAGTTCCCATTGTGGCTCAGCAGGTTACAAATCTAATATCCATGAGGATGCAGGTTTGATACATGGCCTTGCTCAGTGGGTTAAGGATCCAGCATTGCTGTGAGCTGTTGTGTAGGTTGCAGATGCAGCTCAGATCCCCTGTTGCTGTGGCTGTGGCACAGGCCTGTAGCACTGAAAATTAACTTGGCTTAGTTGTTGCCAGAATTAACGGAAAAATGCCACGTACAAGCATGTTCAGATAAAATTCAAAAATTCCAAGGAAAAAGAGAAAATTTTATAAACTTAGGACTAACAGCTAAAGTTGGACAAACTATACAAACTCCACCTCTACATACAGAGCATCCAACATGGACTCAATGCCTCTCGTAAGAAAGCAAATAGCTGCCAATACCAGACATTTGAGGAAAGCCTCTTCATCCATTATCAGGCAACTACTGTGCCTCAGATCCAAAGTTACCCTTCAGTATCCGGACTTTTTAAGAGCTCTGGAAAGACACTGTAGGAGGAAAGGGGCTTTTCTCTTCCTGGCTTCAGTATGCTAGAGTTCAGCTTTTCTTTTTCTTGCTGCATAGAGTTCAGTAGCAGCAAGTGTATAAAAGGAAATCTAGTCGTGGTCTGCCCCAGGCTCACAGCCAAGAGTATGCAGTCCTTTGACAACCTTGTTCCCCAGCCTAGCATTAGTGATTACCCTTCTGATGCAGTCCTACTGATACTGGTATGCTCCAGGTCTCATGCTGGCAGCAATGATTTATCTTCCACTGTACAACTGTCTATACCATGCTGAATACAACTGTACCTCAGAGTACTGTCTCCTGCTGCCCATCAACTCTAAACTAGCTCTGGTTAAGGCAATCTAGGGAACTTCTCTGTCGTTCAATAGGCTGTAACTCTACTTTCTCCAAGGTCTGAATCACTTCCTAGGGTAGGGAACCCCTCTCTTCCAAGGCTATCTTTCTTAGAAAAATCTCCTTCAGCCCTAGTGTTATCTTTACATCTTTGTAGTTATTCTTCTATTGTAGTTTAGCAATTATGTATAGTAAAATTTACCAATTCAAATTAAGTATGTAGTTTCCAACTCCCTACTGAATCCAGGTGGGTAAAAAATTAGTCCCAGGAGTAGTTCCAGATGATAGGCCAGTGAAGATAAGATTTGGGAGCTGGTTTGGTTATGCCCTTGGTATTAAACATAGTACTGAGCTTCTTGCCAAGGAAATGGGATGCTAGTAATCTATGGCATACAGTACTTTGAGAAAATCAGTGAAGCTATCACCTGTGGTTCATGGTGATGAAATGTCAACTCAAGCACATGTCTTGGGAACTTAAGTGCCTGCTATATTTGCTATCATGCAATAATGATAACTGTGAGCACAGCAATGTGAGATATCTTTGTGTACAAATGAGCACTTCAGAGAAAAAAATGACAAACTCAAGCCCATTAATTCTCAGCTTAAGTCACAGTGCAAGAACCACACAGCTTTCATGATTCCTCTAGAAGAATCTCTTTTTTCTTGTATGTATAGGACTGATATTGCTTGAAAAGCAAGCTAAAAATATAATTGTGTATGTTGCTAAATTACAGTAACACCTGAATTTAGTCTCATCAAGTTCTCATTTGTGGAGTTCTCTTGTGGCACATCAGGTTAAGGATCTGGCATTGTCACTGCAGCAGCTTGGGTTGCTGCTGTGGTGTGGATTTGATCTCTGGCCTGAGAACTTTCACATGCTATGAGTGTAGCCAGAAAAAAAAAGTTTCTCATTTGAAAGTTAAAACTTGATCAGGAAAAAATGGGGTCTTGGAATTAGAATGGCAACACCTGGTCGGTCTTAGATGAAACTAACAATTCTGACCCTTCTTCCTCTTCCCTAATTGCCACTAGTAGCTGGAAACCTCCCCTACCAGTGGAAGTAGCTTGCTTTCCAGTGTCTAAGAGCACTAGCCTTCCTTGACTTGAAAAATCTCTGATTATTTCATCTGAGAACATGCCTGGAATGCTCATTCTCCTGAACACCCACCACAACCAAGTCCTGTAGCCATTAAATCCATAACTAGGTTCAAATCTTGGCATGCTATAGTGAGATAGTACACAGTATGACCCAAGAGGAAACAGCTTACATACCCAACAGAAACTGGAGAACCATGTGGAGTGGATTCCTGAAATATTTAACCAAGGAGGATGGAATATAATGCTACATAAGGACAAGTTAACTGGCATGGGTGGACTTACTAGAGATATCAGGTTTAATACATTAGTTCATGTAGCTGAACATGGCTATAATTATCAATTATCTAGTTGGTACACTCAAAGTTGGATTTAAAGGTTGGCATGCCAGAGCTTTCCTGGCAATGATATGGATGGAGAAAGGAATCTAATGATTTAGGGAGGTGGACCAGATTTATCATGTGAGAATTTCATACCACTTTTCCTCAACTACATTACACAAGAGGATCCAGAAGGCAACTGGTAAAGGAAGGAACTACATCTACACCCTTATAAAGGTCTGTGGTTACTCTCCTTTGTGAGCCTGGTATGAGTGTAGGGGATGTGGTCAGAAAGCGTTGCTCCCAGGTTTCAATGGAGATGATGAGATCCAAGTTAACACAGCCCAAATGGCTTTACTTGTTATCAAAGACAAAGTGGGCCTATTACCTGCAAAGGCTGACAAGGATGTACCTGTCATCAGAATGATTTGGCCTGCAGAAATCTTTGGCAGTAGCTAATTGATTACACACCCCAGGAACAAAATAGGTGGGCACCTAATGGAATACTAGTTCAATTTATGTAACAGGAAAGCTTTAGGCCTCCAACACAGTGGAGAGTTACCTTCTCACAAGGCACCAAACTTGGATTAGCTCACAGATCCAGAGTTGGCTGAATAAAGTGGAAACCAGGTCCCTCAAAAAAGGACCCTACATGACTACTGCCAAATCACACCAAAACCTTCCTCTAATCCTTCCCCAGAGACTGCAGTCATTAATTACAGATACTATACATTGTAAAAAATAGTCACTGTTACTGAAAGACACCGTCCCTGATTGCCCTTATTAATTCCTGGTACTGTGGTCCACTGGTTAAATCAGAGACTTATGGTGATACATGACAAATAAGTCAGGTGATACATAGGGTTGTAACTCCAGTCTGACTGATAACAAGCCCAAATGGTCCAGGGGCTCACTATGTGGTTATTTACTTAGTTCTTAAATATATACTTGGAGTAAACATACTTAACAACTGGAAGAACTTCACTTTGACTTTCTACTCCATGGGATAAGAGGCATTATGGTAGGAATGTCTAAAGGGAAGTTCATGGAGCTTCCTCTCCTTATCAAGATAATAAACTAGAAGCAATACTAGATTCCTGGAGGAATAACAAAACTTATTATTATTCAAAGAGACAGAAGTGGTAAAACCTCTGATACTCTCAATTAAGCTCATCAGTTTGGCCAATACAGAAGTCAGATGGATCCTGGAGAAAAACTATGCATCACCATAAACTTAATCAGGTGGTGACCTTTAGGGTAGGTGCAGGCTCAGGCACTTGATACGCAGCTACTAAACTGGCTGATGCCTTTTTCTCCAAATAGTAAGGATCATTCAAAGAAAGCAGCTTTTACCTGGAATGGACAAAAGTATACCTTTCAACAGTGTTGCTTCAGCACTACGTTACTTTTCCTGCTCTCTGCAATAAATAGTTGTCTTGGTTATCTGTATCTCACAACCTGTGAGTATAGACAAAGCTCAGCTGAATCTTCTGCTTAAGGTCTCACAGAGTTGCAATCAAAGTATTTTACCATGCAATATTCTCATTTGGAGGCTCAAATGGGAAAGTATCCATTTCTAAAGTCATTAACGTTGTTGGAAGAATTTATTTCCTTTAAGTTGGTTGCAGAACTGAGAGCCTTGACCTCCTGCTAGCTATTGGCTGAAAACAACTCTCAGGGCCAAGAAGTTGCCAACAGTTCCTTACCACATGGGCTTCCCCAACATGATCTTTTACTTTGTTAGGCCAACAAGGAGAATACTGAGAGCAAGTGTGTGAGGAATATAGTGTCTTATATAACACAGTGTATTCACAGAACTGCCCTCCCATCACCTTTGCTGTAACTGGTGGTTAGAAACAAGTTACAGGGCTCAACACACTCAAAAGAAGAGACCAAGACCATGAATACCAGGAGGTGAGGGGTCATCAGGGACCACAATGGAGTCTGAGCATCGCAACAGTTCACAGATATTGATCATTCTTACATTCCATGAAACATCACACTACTTCACTATTTTGATGAAATGCCACAACCATGGAATGCCCAAATACTTAACTGAGGTGGCCATGGGCCCCCTAAAGTTTTTAGGGGGTTACTGTTCTAAATTAGTTAGAATTTCAAAACTAATCCCTAAGATTATATTGGTTTTTAGATCTCATCATCTCCATTGAAACCTGGGAGCAACGCTTACTGACCACACCTCCTGTACTCATACCAGGCTCACAAAGGAGAGTAACCACAGACCTTTATGAGGATGTAGATGTAGTTCCTTCCTTCACCAGTTGCCTTTTGTATTTTATGTATCTTTCAGAGCCTTGCTTATACTTAATACTTCCTGTTTATAATATCCAATTAGCACAATATTGTCAAATAACAGTAAATAATTATGTAGAAAATACCAGAAGAAAAAGCTAAAAGAGATGAAAACACTACTCTTAAGGAGCAGAACTAGAAGTGGTCAGGGAAAGACATGACTGATTGCTATTTTGGACACTGCACTATGTGATTTTTCTAAAAAGTCGTGTTCAAAAAAAAAAAAAAGTCGTGTTCAGATATTATGTAATTTAAAATGAAATTTGGTTTATTAAAAAAAAGAGATATGAATCAAGAAATACTAGGAGAAAAAACAAAAACAGGAACACGGAAGCAGCAACAGTAACATGAAATAGGCATTTAAGATTAGAAGCACTAAACAGTTAAGACTAAATACTGAAGGCATTTAAATGAGGAAAACATTTGCTTTAAGTTTGCTCTTACACTTTTATAATTCTCAAATCCAGTAGTTTTTCATATTATTTTTTCTCATTATTTTATGACATCATTGTTTAGATTTAATTCCTTATTACATTTAGTTTTTGGTGTGTAACAGGAGGTAATGAAGGTCTGCTGTTTCTAAGGTTGCTAAAAAGTGACAATTATGAAGGGAAAGAAAGGGGCAGGGAACATATTTTAACAAATTATTATATATATTTAGGTCTGTTTGTGCTCAACTGATATATTTGATAGTTGCTGAGCCAATCACATTAGTATTTCTGTAGCTTTATGATATAATCTAATATGTAGAATGAATCCCTTGCTACTCCTCATTTTCAGAATTTTCTTGTCCACCTAAGTGTTCTCAATCACTTCAGGAATTTCAAAACTAATCCCTTAGATTATGATTGGTATTGCATTATATACGTAAATGAATTTTAAATATTTTTTCTTTTCTTTTTTTTTTTTAGGGTCACATTTGTGCATATCGAAGTTCCCAGGCTAGGCGTTGAACTGGAGCTACAGCTGCTGGCCTATGCCACAGCCACAGCAACGTGGGATGCCAGGTGCCTTTGCAACCTATATCATAGCTCAGGCAATGCCAGATCCCTAACCCAATAACAGAGGCCACAATGGGAACTCCAAATTTTAAAGACTTTTTAAAGGAAATATAAATGAATGATAAATATTTCAGAAATTTTTTTTTTTTTTTTTTTTTTAGGGTTGCACCCAAGGCAAATGAAAGTTCTTAGGCTAGGGGTTGTTGGAGCTGCAGCTGCCAATCCACACCACATCTACCACACCACCAGATTCAAGCCTCATCTTTGACCTATGCAGCAGCTTGTAGCAACAGTGGATCTTTAACCCAGTGAGCGAAGCTATGGATGGAACCCACATCTTCATGTATAATAGTCGGGATTGTAACCTGCTGAGCCACAACAAAAACTCCTGACTTACTTCTAATTAAAAAAAAACTCATAAAATCCTGCGTTTCAAAATGTCACCTTTAAAAAAATGTTTTAATTGAAGTACAGCTCATTTACAATATTGTATTAATTTCTGGTATACGATAACAATGATTCAGCTTTTCTTTTTCAGATTTATTTTATTTATTTAGCTTTTTAGGGTCGCACCTGCAGCATACGGAGGTTCCCAGGCTAGGAGTCCAATCGGAGCTACAGCTGCCAGCCTGTGCCACAGCCACAGCAACTCGGGATACGTGCCATGTCTGCAACCTACACCGCATCTCATGGCAACGCCGGATCCTTCACCCACTGAGCAAGGCTAGGGATTGAACCTGCAACCTCATGGTTCCTAGTAGGACTTGTTTCCACTGTGCCATGACAGGAACTCCTATATTCCATTTTAGATTATTATAAGATACTGGATATAATTCCCTGTGCTCTACGGGAAATCCCTATTGCTTATCTATTTTATGTATAATAGTTTGTATGTGTTAGTCCCATATTCCTAATTTGGCCCTCCTCCACGCCCTCTCCCCTTCGGTAACCATAAGTTTATTTTCTACTTCTGTGAGTCTGTTTCTGTTTTGTATATAGACTTATTTAGTTTCAGGTATACTGTCACAGTGCTTCAGTATTTTTACATATTATTCTCCATTAACAATTATTATAAGATAATAGCTATAATTTCCTGTGCTATACAATATATCCTTGCTCATCTGTTTTATACATAGTTTGTACCTCTTAATCACATAATCTTACCTTGGCCCTCCTCTCTTCAGTAAACACTAGGTTTGTTTTTTATATCTGTGAGTTTGTCTCTGTTTTGCATATACACTCACCAGTATTATTTTTTAGATTCTACATACAAGTGATATCATACAATACTGTTTTTCTATATCTAACTCATTTCATTAAGCATAATATTTTCCAGGAGCATCCAAGTTGCTGGAAATGGCAGGATTTCATTCTTTTTTGTGGCTGAGTAATATTCTACTGTGTATATATATCACATCTTTATCCATTTGTCTATTGATAGGCATTTGGGTTGCTTCCAAATCCTGGCTATTGTAAATAGTGCTGCTATGAACAATGGAGGACATGTATCTCTTCAAATCAGTGTTTTCATTTTTTCCAGGTACATACCTGGGATTGGATTTGCTAGATCATGTGGTAGCTTTTTTAGTTTTTTGAGGAACTCCATACTATTTCTCACAGTGAGTAGCACAGTGGCTGCACCAATTTACATTCCCAACAACAGTATACAAGGGTTCCCTTTTCTCCACATCCTCTCCAACATTTGTTATTTGTAGACCTTTTGAAGATAGCTATTCTGATTGGTATGAAGTGATCTGTTAACTACTTACTAAATGCTGAATATACGCATTTTACTATGGAAGATAGTATAGTGGATACAAAAACTGCTTGCCATAATTTCCAAACCTGAAACTATTTAATCTTAGGGTTTTGGTTTTTTTTTTTGGGGGGGGGTGGGGTTGGCAGGGAGGAGGCAGAGAGAAGGACACAAACATATGGTAAGTGCATAGCTAGTATCTGGTATGAGAGAAGTTCGTGCACTTATTAGCTTGATTGGAAGAGCCTATGCATACTTTAAAAAGTGCTAATGGAGTTTGCCACACACTGATCAGATGCTTTTCAAATAATAGTAAACTTTGATCACCTATTTTTCAGTAAGCCATCAGGAGGAGTTGATAGTGGAAAAGTGAAGAGAAAATGTTGTCTGATATTTCTAACGATGTTAGTTAGATTCTATAAATTAGTGATTCAAGATGTTTGTATTTCATGAACCAGCAAATCTAAAAATATAGTTTGAGAGATCAGAATTGCCAACAATTGAATAGTAAAAACTGAAACAACAAAAACAGGAGAAGGAGGTATTCATTACATGTCTTTATTTTTCTCTTTTGCACAATTAGTGTCAAAAAATCTACGGAAGTATTTTGAACTACTATGCTTCTTTGTATAGTCATAACACTCCCTTACTATAAAAGATAACAGTATCAAAAGAAATCAACTAAGAATATCCAAATGAGTTATTTTTATTAACCTCAGCATCTTACTTCTAAGCAGCACTTTCTCAAGTTAACCCTCTAATACACATTTTAAAAGAAGTTGATTAATTTGCAGTAAGGGACATTACATATGTTTGGCATAGTTTTTCTTTGCTCATAATATGAACTCTCAGAATCTTTTACCTTATAACTTTCTCCAGCCTTAACCTAAAATTTAAAGTCATATATTCTAGAATTCCACACAATATCTGCAAATACAGAATCGAAACCACATTAAGCCCCTGAAAAGTAAGCTTTAAAGGTATAAACCAAGCATAACTGAAATACTTTATATCACAATACACTGATACATACCTGCCTCATTTGATTCTCACAAGAAGCCTAATGGGCAGGATATCAATTACTGAAAAGGAAAATACAGATGGAAGATATCTAGTGACTTTCCCAAGACCATCCCAGTTAAATAATGATAACTTTCTTAGTCTTCTAATATTACAGTACTTTCCCCACTACTGAAAAATAGGGATCGATTTGAGGTCATAAAGCTAAAAATACTGAGAGAGCATGCAATGAATTTTCAAACAATTTTAAACCAAGTTTATTCTGAATCCTGAAGCCAATAAATCTCTTCAAATGACTATGTAATCTACATCATCTACAACCATTAAAAATACAAAATTACCTCCCTTTTTTCCCTGATGTAAAATACTACACAGTTCTTGGTTTCCTCCTCTTATTTCACTTTCCTACTGATTTTCCTTCCTAATTATTTCCTCTTAAAACATCTGGAACCAGCAGATCACTATGAAATTCAATATGAAATGTTTATTCAACCAATTCACAAAATCTCCTTCTATTGCCTTGGCCCAATATGAAACTTGGCTCTTCTCCCTATGGCCTCAGAATATTACAGTACTTTCTTTTTTATGCTTTATGATAATTGCTGTTTCCTAGCTACTGTCATATCCAAGCACCCATGTTTCTATCAGTATTCAAAACTCATCAGTCTTGCCAGGTGTCTTACCTTCCTGCCACCACTCCTCCTTTCTGATACATTAATTAGCCTCAAGAGTTACCCCTCCACCTTCAGCCACTGAACCTTTGTTTCTTGGTTTATAGTCTTCCTCTCTATCCCAATCAAGCCATCCTGAGCCATTCCAAAAATGTCAATGGGAGTTCCCATTCTGGCTTGATGCATTAAGAACCTGACACGGTGTCTGTGAAGATGCATGTTCGATCCTTGGCCTCGCTCAGTGGGTTAAAGATCCCACACTGCCGCAAGCTGCAACGTATGTTGCAGAAGCAGCTCTGATCTGGTGTTGTCTTGGCTGTGGGGTAGGCTGGCAGCTAAACTTCTGACTCCTAGCCCAAAAACTTCTACATGCCACAGGTGTGGCCCATAAAAAGAAAAAAAATGTCAATAAAGATGGATCCAGTATTTTAAGATCCACAACTTTTACTTCTGCTGGTCTGGAAAAAAAAAAAAAAAAAATCAGTATTTTTATTTCAAACTCTTTACTTACATCCTAGAATCTAGGAACCACTCCATCTTTGAAATTTCCGTACTACCTGATATGATCTCTGTCCATTCAGCACATAACATTTTATACCTACACTGCGCCTTTCCAGCCCCACCAAGTGCTTTGGTCCTCTAATTTCTACATCTGAGTTTATTTCATCTATTCTTGGGGTGTCACTGCAATTTAACTTACAAACCAGAAAATGTATAGGATGAAAGAAGGTGCTTTTAATAATTATGCTAGAAAAGTCTGTCCTAAATCCTATAATACATCATTTCAATCTCTTGCCAGTACTTTCAACTGTTTTGTGTTGAGCCAGCTTCAATCACTAATAGAAGATTATTCTAGAATTTCTGGCTAAGTAACAGAAAAGTAGAATTAAAATTGCCCTAGTTATTTTTTTTTCTCTTCCATTTTACTCTGGGATTGATCAACTCCTTATGAAATTTATGAAAAGACTAAATGCCAAACATTTTAAAAACAAAATAGTTTCTGAAAGTATTTTAAAAATAACATCTTTTAAGGAATTATCTTGCCACCATTTAACATAACTGAAGAATAATCTGCTATTGTATGTAGTGTGGGGAAAAGGTGTAAAATGGATGGCTCTGAATGACCAGGAAGTGATATCACAGCAGACAAATCTAAGATATATGGGTGGATTTGATGACATAGATTATTAAGCTAGATAACTGCAGTGAAAATATACCTGGCTTGCTGTTAATTCACAAGTTGTCATAAAGTTGGCAACAACTCGTTCAGAGTATTGAATGTTTGTCTCCAATGTCTTCTGAAATCACAATACCTAAATTATGAAATACTGGTATTTCATAAACAAAGTTAGGTTATGGATATTACAGGAAAAATGATTTCCTATCATATCATCCAGAATAATAATGTCCAGTCCTGTTGATCGCTCTTATTTAAAATATAGAACCTTATAAAAACATAGGTTACTACTTATCAGACCTATATAAAACAGACAGGAAGAAAAGACCTAGGCACAATCAAGTTTAATGTCACAAGGTAACAGAGTTCACAAGGAGAAGCTAGAAACATACGAAGGCAAGAATCTCTGAGTGATGAGTGAAAGTTGGAGTTTTAATAGAGGATATGGAGTTCTTAAGTTTCTTGAAGATGTGTGTTCATAGTCTAGAACTTCTGTAGCCAGTTAGCAAACATTCATATCCTAGCCCAATGTTTCTGCACACAGCACAACATCTATAAACACGTGGATGTCAGATTAGCCTGTCTTGTTTTAAGCAATTCAGAATCCTCAAAGGACCACAACTACTGAAACGAAGTTCCTGGCACAAATCGCAACTTACATTTTATTCCTTCTAGTTAACAGTAAATTCACCTTTCCAATATTTGCTTACAGAGATGCAAGAGGAAAATTAAAAAATTATATGAAGCAGTACTCCCACAAATTTAATGTTCAATGTCACTAACAATCCTTTTAAATATCCCAAATCAGTTTTCTCTCTGTACTTACTTCTTTAAAATCCATTCCAAATTTTTTACATTCTCCTCATCTATGTTCACGCTTATCAAAAATTCTAGGAGTTTCTGCTGTGGCACAGTGGGTTAATGATCCAGCTTGTCTCTGTGGAGGTTCCAGTTTGATCCCTGGCCTGGCAGCTGTGACAGAGGTCATGGTTCTGGCTCAGATTCAACCAATGGCCCAGGAACTTCCATATGCCATGGTTGTGGCCTAAGAAATAAAATAAAATACAGTGACTAAAAAAATAAAAAATTCTAGCATTGACTCCTGGTTAAGAAATCCTGTACCACGAGTTCCCGTCGTGGCTCAGTGGTTAACGAACCATGAGGGCGCGGATTCGATTCTGGCCTAGCTCAGTGGGTCGGGGATCTGGTGTTGCCATGAGCTGTGATAAAGGTCCCAGATGCAGCTTGGATCCTGCATTGCTGTGGCTGTGGTGTAGGCCAGCAGCTACAGCTCTGATTTGACCCCTAGCCTGGGAACCTCTATATGCCATGGGTGTGGCCCTAAAAAGATTAAAAAAAAAAAAGAAAGAAAGAAAGAAATCCTGCACTAGATCAAAGGTCCTCACAACAGGGAAACAAATCTCAAAGGCTTAGAACCAAAGCCTAGGAAATAAAAGGAATTACATCAATTTAACATTTTCTTCAGTAGTTTGGAAACAAATTATGAAAAAAAATTTTGTAAAGGGTTCTGCTTTATACATGATTAAAGTTAATATACAGAATAAGAAATTGCACAAGCACAGTCAATTGAAATTTACTGAGGTGAACAAAAGAAGAAATCCTTAAAAATCTCATTTATACCTCAATATATCTTAATACATGATGTTTTCTGTATTTCAATTCTTACCAAAGGTATAAATAAGGTATTTTGGGCAGAAGCATTAAAAGAAGTTAGGTCCCCTCTTTGAAAATAAAGCTAGTAGAAAGTACCATATTTCATATTCAAACAATTATACACAATTTATAGATACATGTAAGTATGTACATAAAGGTTATTTTCCCTAAAGATGATTCATAAACATGTTGTATACATAATCTTTTATATATATATTTCACTACCATAATCACAAATAAAGCAACAGTGTTATTTCCATACATTTAAGAATTATCTACCACCACTTCTGATTATAGCAGATGCATAACAAGTTAGTAATATGATTAAGCTAGTAAATATGATTGTTTACAATTCTGAAAAAGAGAAAAGACTAACAGGACAGAATGGTCATTAACAGAGGAATCAACAAGGGCTTATAGGATGCTGGATAAACAGAGAAAATTAAACTCTTTAATACAAATCATATTTCACATTTTATATATCTCCAAAGTGGAAGAGATATAGTCATTTTCCAAATATATTGATAACATAAGCCGTACTTATGGAAGTGTTTCAGAGACACCTATCCATTTTTATTTCAAATAATAAAATAAGACAACAAAGTATAGAATATCCAGCTTCAACAAAATTTAATACTTTACAGCCATATGTGTTTCCTTCTGCTTCTTTTTCAGTAATGTAGTGCCCCATATACATACACCTATCTCATACCATTCTCTTTCTCCTATCCTCTCAGTAAGTAACCAATATCATAAATACGATGTTAGATACTTAGGGAGTATGTTTATACAAGTAAGACAATATATTATATATCATTCTGTAGTTTGTTTTATCCGTTAAAATGCATTTCTGAAATTTATCCACAATGGTACCTAGAGCTTTAGTTTACTCATTTTAACTGCTATAGAAAATTTAAGTGTTCAAATATATCACATTTTATTTACTGATCATCCTGTTCATAGTCTTTATTTCTGTGAAATAAAGGCCGCACAGCAGCATATGGAGGTTCCCAGGCTAGGGATCTAATCGGAACTACAGCTGCCGACCTACGCCACAGCCGCAGAAATGCCAGATCCGAGCCACGTCTGTGACCTACACCACAGCTCATGGCAATGCCAGAGCCTTAACCCACTGATTGAGGCCAGGGACTGAACCCACAATCTCAAGGTTCCTAGTCAGATTCGTTTCCACTGTGCCACAATGGGAACTCCTATATTTTTTATTACAACAAAGTAGCAGTAAAAATTTATGTACTGCCTCATTTATGAAAACACATAAAAATTACATCTAGTTATTGAGTCGTCTTTCTTCAAAGTATCTGGAAAAGGAAGGGAGGGAGGAAGAAGGGAGGGAGGGAAGAAAGGTAGGCAGGCAGGCAGAAAAAGATAATTCCATATTTTCCCTTTTCTCTTTTATTTTATAATGAGTATTGAGGAGTAGTCAATACTCTACTGTTTGTTCCTGGAAATACATCTAAATTTCCCTGTTAAAAGGGTTATTAGGCTGTGTAAGTGAAAAGGTTTTTGTGTGATAAACTTTACCATGCTAAGGAACTTCCCTCTTGTTTGTTAATTCGTGAAGTTAATGTTTAATGTGAATTATGAGCTATATTTTATCAAACAATTTTTCTAAACATTCTACATCTATTTTTCACCATAACACGACTATTTGCTATCTAATATTAAAGGATTTTCTTCCATTAAGCCATCCTTGCGTTCCTAAGATAAAAGATCTAAGTTACTGAACTCAAATTGCCAACATTTTTGAGTTAACTGACAGTTTCCATTTCTTTTTCTATTCAATTTCCATTTCTACTTTTATTATTCCTTTCTTCCTAATCACTTTAGGTTTTCTATTTTTCTTTCTCATATTTTTGCTAATGTTAATAGATTTATCCAAGAAGTGCTTCAAGTGGCCTGAATTTTTCAAACATTACCTTCATTAACATTCACATTTCAATTCTATATATTTTCTCTTTCCCATATGAATTATTTAAGAGTGCCTTTCCAGACCTGTGAGTATAATGCAATGTAGAGAGGAATTTATTTTGTATATTTCAAGCTTAGTTGCACTGTAGTCAGAGAAAAGGGTCAGGCATTCCTTAATGAACTATTTTAAGACCTTTTAATCCTCAACATTCAACAGTTATAGTATATAGGCATAGGTATGGAAATACTGCGGGTTTGGTTTCAGACTACTGCAATGACGAAAATATCACAATAAAAAAGTCGTGAAATTTTTAGTTTTCCAGTGTGAATAAAAGTTATATTTACAATATACTACAGTCTATCAAGTGTGCAACATCATGTCTAAAAAAAAGCACTATACATACCTTAATTAAAAAATAATGCTGTTGGAAAAAGTGCTGATAGACTTGCATCATTGATGAAGAGTTGCCACCAACCTTTTATTTGTAAAAAATGCAGTATCTGAGAAGTGCAGGGAAAAAACAAAAACAAGGAACGCCTGTACTATTTTTAGCTGTGTAACGAATTTCACTTATCTTACTCCAAAAAAACTCCAGATCTGAGGAAATTTCTCCTAAAACTACCTCTTCAAAAACTATGTCTGTTCCATATTACACCGTTGGTGGGATTGTAAATTGGTGCAACCACTCTGGAAAACAGTATGGAGATTCCTCAGAAAACTAAAAATAGAATTACCATTTGATCCAGCAATCCCACTGCTGGGCATCTATCCAGAGAAAACCACGACTTGAAAAGATACATGTACGCCAATGTACATTGCAGCACTATATGCAATAGCCAAGACAGGGAAACAACCTAAATCTCCATCGACAGAGGAGTGGATAAAGAAGATGTGGTATATATACAGAATGGAATATTACTCAAACATTAAAAGGAAAGAAATACCGGTATTTGCAGCAACATGGATAGACCTAGAATTATGCGAAGTGAAGTCAGTCAGACAATGAGACACCAACATCAAATGTTATCACTTACATGTGGAATCTAAAAAAAAGGACACAATGAACTTCTCTGCAGTACAGATGCTGACTCACAGACTTTGAAAAACTTACAGTTTCCAAATGAGACAGGTTGGGGGTGGAAGGATGCACTGAGGGTTTGGGATGGAAATGCCCTAAAATTTGGTTGTGATGATTGTTGTACAATTATAAATGTAATAAAATCCATTGAATAATAAAAAATAAATAAAAAATAAAAATCTCAAACTCCCCCCCCAAAAACAAAAAAACAACAACTATGTCTGTTCCCTCAAAATTCTTCCTCTGTATATTTTGGAGCCCTTTCAACCCACCAAGGTCACTCAACTGTCCTTTCATATTTACTTTTTTATTTCTCTGGGCTACCTTCTAACAAATGCCTAATGTATGCCAATTCCTGAACTCTCCCTTTGATGGCATCTAACGTAGCTTTTTATCCTCAGTAAAACCAATCAACTAAGTTTATTTCCTTTTTGGTATTAGATACAGAATTTCTTCTTTCATCTCTCCATAATCTTAAATAAATTTCTTTCTTTTATTACTCATCTCTCCCCATCCAATATTTTGGTGATTACCTTATTCCACTGCAGACCTAGATCATAAAACAAAACAAAACAAAACAAAACACCTCTTGCTCTAAGATGATACTGGAGATTTATACAGACCCAGGCACCAACCAAGTAAGTAAGCATTTTAATTCAGGTCCTAGTTATAAGGACTGTGTCTGTCCTTTCCCTTCCTTCAGCCCATGATTTCCTAAAAGTGAGGTTTTTGTTTGTTTGTTTTTCTCTTTAGGGCCACATCTGTAGCATAGAAAACATACTAACATAAAGTTGCCTGCTTTAAGTTCTAAAAATAAATGTTTCATAAATTACCTTAATTGTAAACTGAAATTGAAAATGAGGTATCAGGGAGTTCCCATTGTGGCTCAATGGTTAACGAATCCAACTAGGAACCATGAGGTTGCAGGTTCGATCCCTGGCCTCACTCAGTGGGTTAAGGATCCGGCGTTGCAGTGAGCTGTGGTGTAGGTTGCAGATGCGGCTCGGATCTGGCACTTCTGTGGCTCTGGCATAGGCCAGTGGCTACAGCTCCGATTGGACCCCTAGCCTGGGAACCTCCATATGCTGTAGGTGCGGCACCAGAAAAAAGACCAAAAAAAAAAAAAAAAAAGCAAATGAGGTATCAAAAATGAGCAAATATCAAATAAAGATTTAATATATTATTAATCATTAGTAATCAAAAAATGCAAATTAAAATAATGAATTATCATTTTCATCTATGTTGTCAAATAACCCTTAAATATAAAATATCCAACTGCGAGCTATGTACCTGGTGAAAGATAAAGTAGTACAAGACTCTGGAGAGTAAAACGATATTTATAAACCAGAGTTAAGAAATACTCTTTCAGCAAATAATTTCACCTTCAGTACTTTAAAATAAATACATGCAGAAAAGTAAAGACGAATAATGAGTAAGTTGTATAACAGTGAAAAAATGGGAAGACACACTAAAGGAAAAGTAAAATAAGTATGGTTTATTCTTATAATTCATTAGTAAAGAAACTGATAAGGTGTACTCTTATAGAATATTCAATATTTGTTGAGTGAACGAGGAGAGAAAAAAGAGAGTAAGAAAGTTATAAAAGATCACACGCATACACACAAATAACCATATGATATTAACTGTGGTTATTCCTACTTCACTACTTAGGAATATTTCATATCACTTTTCTTCGAATTATTCTTCAATACACATATTTTACTTATATTAAGTCAAAATTCTAAAAAAATATATGTTATTAAGGCAATAAAAATTCTCCTAGGCAGCTCCTATTATATGCAAGTTACCTTAACTCAGCACAATTCAATCTAAGTTTGTAATCTTCATCTTATTATTAAGAAAAACATTTAAGTTAATAAACTTGATTACACAATAAGAGTATATAAAATATCAAATATACACTAACAGGTTCCACATATTATTGACCATACTGTTTTAATAAGATAAAAATACTTAAAATTTACCTGCATTGCACTTTTCCCCAGTTTCACCACTTCAAATAATGTGACAGGCTCCCCTTCACCATTCTGTTGAGGGTGCCCATTAGCTCTTCCACGGCCTGTTCCTCTAACTCCAGCTTCAATTCTACTCTTCTCTCCTGGAGATTTTCGAGGTTTCTTATTTGTAGACTAAGTACAAAGATGAAGAAAAGTTAAATTAAATGGAGGTATACAGCATATGATCTCAAATTACATTTGATCCTGTAAAAGGCAGTTAGTACTGATTATATAAGATAATCCCAAAGGAAGCTTTACAATGTTTTCAGTAATAAAAACAAAGTACAAACAGCAAAGTACAAGTAAAATTATATACAGCATAAAATAAAGTTCAAAAATTTAGTATTTTGTACAATAATGCCAATGAGAACATTTTAACCATGTCCCTGACCATGCCCTCTTCTCGACATCTTCTTCTTCCTATTTTCCTCAATACTCGATTTCCTCAGTTTTGCTCAATAAAACATTATTTGGAAAAGCTGCATGTTCAACTTCTCCCTCAATTTAAGTTCTCGAAGATCTCTAATCCAGTCATGCAACAAATAGATACTGAGCACATTTGGAACCATTCTAGGTACTAGATATGTGGCAATAAACAAAAAAAATATTCCTGCCTTGACAGACTCCACATTTTACAATTAACAACCCATCCCAAGCCCCAAATTTTTTTTAAAAAGTCAACATAGTTATTACATTATCTATATCTCACCTTTAGATTCAGGTCAGAACTGCTTGCAGCCACTGTTATTATTGCCATAAATTTCATTCATATATAAACTCACCAGGCTTGCTGCTTCACCAAACTTACCAAGAAAATTAATGGTGAAATGTAATAGACATTTTAAAAAAAATTCTCTGAACAAGCCATGTTATTTCTTCCTTGCATTTCAGATGTCTTTTCCCTCCCAATATCCTTTACCTATTGATGTTACCTTAGGTATCTCCTGAACATCTTCTCAATCTTTATAGTCTCTCTTGAGTGGTTTACTTCACTCTCATTAACAGCCTGTTTCAGTTATAATTTATTGCTTCTCCTCTCCAAGTCTACATTTTCCATGCTGGAGTTGGACTTTGTAAACATTTCTCTTTTGTTTCTGCTGCAGTGGTAGGCTTTATAACTAGAGGGCCCTGGAGGAACACTACAAAGCATAGCATGCAGGGGCTTCTCTCCCTGCTCACAGGACCTGCTCCTTTCATTCTCTATTCCTGTATTCTTCCACTCTTCTTCACAGTTTAACAGCCTGACAATAATTTTTGTGTGGGGGTTAATACATAATAAACTTACTGCTTGTTTTTAAATAAATTATTTTTAGAATAGTGTTAGATTTACAAAAATTTGTGAAGACACCACAAGGAATTCCCACATATACCTAATTACCCCTATTACTGACATCTTACTATTTGTATTTGTTGTAGCTAATGAACCAATATTGATACATTAATAAATGTGCACACTTCATTCAGATTTTCTTACTTTTTTTCTTCTGACTTTTTCTTTATAGGAGCCCATCAAGGATACCACATCATATTCACATGTCTCCCTAAGCTCCTTATTGCTTCAACAGTTTTGACACTTTCCTGGTTTTTGGTGACCTTGACAATTTCGAGGAATTTTGCATAGGTATTTTGTATTTTACAGGTATGTTGTATTGTATAGGTATTTCAGATATTGTATACAATGTACCTCAACTATAGTTTGTCTAACATTTTTCTCACAGCTAAACTGGGATTACAGGTTTGGGGAGGAAGATATGAGATAAAGGGTCATTTTTATCACCTCAAGTCAAGGGGACATACTAACAACATGATTTTTTTTTTTTTTTTTGGTCTTTATGCCTTTTCTAGGGCCACTCCCATGGCATACGGAGGTTCCGGTTCCCAGGCTAGGGGTCGAATCAGAGCTGCAGCCACCGGCCTATGCCAGAGCCACAGCAACGTGGGATCCAAGTCACGTCTGAAACCTACACCACAGCTCATGGCAACGCCAGATCCTTAACTCACTGAGCAAGGCCAGGGACCAAACCTGCAACCTCATGGTTCCTAGTCGGATTCGTTAACCACTGCGCCACGATGGGAACTCCACCACCAACATGATTTATCACCCAATATTGACTGTTAACAGTTGGCTGAGGTGGTAAATTGTCAGGGCTCTCTTCTGTAAAGTTATTTTTCCTTCCTTTTCCATAATGCGCCTTTTGCAAGAAAGTCACCATGTGAATCCCACATTTAAGGGGTGGGGAACTATATTCCACCTCCTTAAAGGTAGAGTATTTACACATACTATTTGAAATTCTTCAGTATGGAAGATTTGTCTATTTTCATTCATTCAATATGGATGAGTATTCCTTAATACTGAGTGCTGTTGATTATAGGCCCTTAAGCAGACAAAACAAAGAAATATAAGTTTCATATATGTACACATAACTATAAATACTGCTATACACAATGATTTATTATCTATATTAAGCTAAATATAAGTTGAAACTGGTACCTCCAACTCTAATCCATTACCACATGGATATCTCTTCTCCTTGGCTCATCTATATAAACTCCCAGTCCAACAATGAGAAATACGGCTCTCATCAATAAACATACAGAACACTATTTTAAGTCATACCCCATGTAAGACAACTTTATGAACCAGACTGTAGTTCTTACATCCACTGTGTCCAATTTCTTTGACTGAAGTCTTATAGACTTATTTCGGAAGTTACTGAAATCAGGAAATCTCCTTCATTGCAAAAGAGTTAGATTACTTTGTTACACTCAACATGCCATCCTGGTATTCCCTTAACTTTCTAAATGACTATTAAAAAAATCTTCATTTATGAAGTTCACTCTTTTGGGGGGAGTTCCCTGGTGATCTAATAGTTAGGATCCCAGCCTGGTCTGGGATTCAATCCCTCGTCTGGGAACTGAGATCCCGTATCAAGCCAATGAATGCCATGGCCAAAAAATTACATTAAATTAAAAACTTACTCTTTTCCTGAAAAGTTCAGTGGGTTTGGACAAATACACAGTGTCATGCATGCACAATCATGGTATCACAGAGAATAGTTGTACTACCTTAAAAAATACCTGTCTCTCACACCCATTCAAACCTCCTACTTCCCCCTTGGCAGTCACCAATTTTCTTTTAAAAAATCACCACTATGAAAATTCATCTTTCAAAAAAGTTATATAATTGAAATCACAGAGGATATAGGCTTTTCCTACTGGCGTCTTTCACTTTTACACATTTAAGATTGATTCATGTCTTTTAGTGGTTGAATAATAGCTCATTTCTATTTATCTCTAAACAATATTCCATTTCACTGATGTACCATATTTTGTCATCAATTTACCTAATGATGAGTATCTTGGCCACTACTTTTGGCAGTTAGGAATGAAGTGCCTTTGGCATTCATATACAGGGTTTTGTATGGAAAAAACAAATAGTTGTGTAAAGGCATAGGAGGACAATTACTAGATGATACAAAAAAAAATTATGTTTAGTTTTGTACAATGTTTTCCAAAGTGGTGATACCATTTTGCATTCTGACTAGCAATGAATGAGAGCACCTACCGCTTCACATTCTTGACAGGAAAATCTTACTATCAGGTTTTTAGATTTCAGCCATTCTACAGTTGTATAGCAATAACTCCCTGTAGTCTTAATCTGCAATTCCTGAATGACAAACGATTATGCACTTTTCAACAAAAAGACACACTGATTTTCCATACATGCACTATCCCACATTAGAGCCTCTACCCTCACATAGCTAACAGAACATTTGAAACATGGCTGCTCAAAATTTAGGTGAACAATGTGTTGAATATCCACAAGACTGTGAAGATTTAATATGAAAAAGCATATAAAATATCTCACTAATATACTGATTACATGATGAGATGATAATATTTTAGGTATATTAGGTTAAATAAATTATATTATTAAAGTTAATTTTATCTACATGTTGAAACTTACTAGAAAATATTAACTACAGATATGGCTTACATCATATTTGTTAGACTATGCCTTTCTATTCTAATAGTATAACCATAGTAATCTTTATGTTACAAACTTAATCCCATCACTGCATCCTTGTTTATTGGATGCTCTCTGATCTTCAATACTCTCATAACCACCAAACTCCTCAGCCTGGCAAGTAAGGCTCTCAATTACTACCTGTTCAGTCATCTGTCACATCAGATCCCTATTTACAAGCTACTATCCTGCCATACTGACCAACTTAAAATTGCCTGAAAATATCATTATTTCATGCATTCATTCCATTTAACTAGACTAGTACAGATCCTAACAAGTCTTGTTCCTGCGCTCACTCTTTGGAGAAAGAGGTATCTTACCTGTGGCAGATGTGTGCATGAATGTGTGTGTTTGTGTGTGTGTGTGTGTGTGTGAGAGAGAGAGAGAGAGAGAGAGAGAGAGGGAGAGAGAGAGGGAGAGAGAGAAAAGGGGAAGGGGGAAAATGTTATGTTATTTTTCTTTATTGAATAGGCAACACATTTACATGGCTCAAAATTCAAAAGGTGATAAAAGTTATACAATGAAAACTTGCCCACCCTTGCCCTCATGCCTTACTTACTAAAGAATACTGGTTCTTTCAACCAAAATTATTCATTCCTTATATGTTCTTCCAAAGACATTGGAACATTTTTTTAAAAGTACACATGAAAGAAATTAAAGAACATATAGTTAAAACCCATTCTATAATTCATAGGGTATCTCAAAGGACCTTGAAAGCCAAAATAATCTTGAAAAAAAGAACAATGCTGGATGCAGTTCCCATTGGTTTTTAATTCTTAATCCAATGTTGTCACTGCAGCAGCAAGGGTCGCTGAGGTGGTGTGGGTTCAGACCCAAGCCTGGGAACTTCTGCATACCCTGAGAACAGCAAACAAGCAAACAAAACAAACAACCACTCCCTCCAAAAAATAACACAAAAAAAGAGTGTTGGAACACTCACACTTCCTGATCCTAAAACTTACTACAAAACTAGAGTAATTAAAACAGTGTGGTGCTGGCATAAAGGCAAATATATAGACCACTGGAAGAGAATAGACAGCCAGACATAAACTGTCACATATATGGTTAAATAACTTTTGACAAGGGTACCAAGACCATTCAATGGGAAAAGAATAAAAACATAACACAAAGAATGAGAAAATATTTGTAAATCATAACAGATAAGAAATTAATATCCAGAATAAATAAAGAACTCCTAAAACTCAATAAATCAACCTAATTCAAAAAATGGGCAAATGACTTCAACAGACATTTCTTCAAAAAAGATAAGTAAATGACCAAGCAGCATGTGAAAAGATGATCAACATCACTAATAATCAGGAGACATGCAAGTCAAAAATTATAATGAGAAGCTACCTCACATCTATTAGGACAGCTACTATCAAAAAAAAGTCTACACAATGATGTGGAGAAATTGGACTATGGATGCAAATGAAAAATGGTACTGCTATTGTGGAAAACAGCATGGCAGTTCCTCAAAAAATTAAAAACCAAATTAACTATATATCAATAACACATCTATATATGCACCCAAAAGAACTGAAAGCAGGTTATCAAGGATATCTGTACACCCTTATCTGTAGCTGTACTGTTCACAAAAACTAAAACTTAATAGTAACCCAAGTGCCCATTGGTGGATGAATGGATGAGCAAATGTGGCATGTACACACACACACAATGGCATAGTATTTAGCCTTAAAAAGGAAGCAAATTCTGACATATGCCACAATGTGAATGGACTCTGAGGACACTGTGTTAGGTGAAATAAGCCAGTTGCCAAAAGACAAATACTATGATTGCACTTACATTACGTACTTAGTTAAAATCATCAGAGACAGAAACTAGGATGGAGATTGCCAGGGTCTGGGGGTAAGGAGGAATGAGGGTTTAATGGGAATACGGTTTCAGTTTTAAAAGATCAAGAGAGTTATAGAGATAGATGGTGATAAAAACTGCGTAACATACGAATGTATTTAACACCACTGAACCTGTACACACACACACACAAAATAAATTGGCAAATCATATGTGTATTTTACCAGAATTTTAAAAATTCTGATAAAACACATATATATTTCCATGTATCTTTTCTATTCTGATAGGTATACAGAGTTCTGCACCATTCTATTTTCATTATCAATATACTACATACTTAATCCACAGCAAGACCTAGAGACTGTTTTGATGCTTCTGAAAGCTGCAATAATCCACTATATAGATACACATTAACATTTAACCATTAACCTGTTGATGAACATTTATTGTTTTAGATATTTTATTACTACAAATAATGCCACAACAAATGAGCTTGTGTATGTGTACTAAGGTCTGTACATACTATAGACAAATACATCAATATACACATTTTATACACATTTTGGATGAAATAAACTCCATGAATAAAGAGAAAATAAACCATCATTGTCAAACGTGGGAGACTATAACACTTATTATAAAGCACGAATAAAAAGCTAAGAAAAATCCACTTGATCTTATCTACCGTCTATCTGTTTATCCCATTATTACAAGACATATTTTCTTAATACAGACCTGGACAGTAAATACAGTAAAGAGACTTTACCAGGACAGTATTAAGATGGTAGAATAGAAGGACTGGAGCTCAACTTCTCTCCTAAAAACAGCAAAATTCACAACTAAAGACTGAGCATTCTTCACCCAAATGGACCGGACACCGTAAAAAAGATACCCTACTCCAGAAGAAAAAGAGGAGGACACATCAAGAGGTAGGAGGGGTGATTTCACGATATTAACAACCCCATACCTCCTGGGTGGGAAGCTCCACAGACTGGAAACTAATTGGTTCACAGAGACTCACCTATACTAGTGGGAGTACTGAGCCCCACAAGAAAATCCCACGTGTGGGGATCTGGCACGGGGAGAAAGAGCCCCGGAGCATCTGGCATTGAAGGTCAGTGGGGCTTGGGTGCAGAAGCTCCACGGGACTGGGGGAAACAGAGACCCCATTCTTAAAAGGCACACACAGACTTTCACGTGCACTGAGTCCCAGGGCAAAGCAAAGTCTCGAAGGGAATCCGGGTAAAACCTGACCACAGTTCTTGGAGGACATCCTAGGAAAACAGGGGTGAACGTGGCTTATTGTGAGGGAAGGACATTGAAGACAAAGCTCTCAGGAATATTCTGCAGCGTTCCTTTCTCTGGAGGTGCCCATTTTGGGAAAATCTGCCCCCCCCCCCCCCCGCCCCGTCCCTGTTAGTCGTGCTGAGAAGCAGGGCAAACAACAATCCAGGTGGGATCGAAGCCCCGCCCCTCAGTAAACAGGCTGCCTAAAGACCCTTCAGGCACACAACTACCTCTAATCCCATCCAGAGAGACTATGCCCCACCCACCAGAGGGATTAGAAGTAAGAAATGCTATAACTCTATTATCTGTAAGAAGGTCACTACACCAAAATCCTATAAAAATGAAAAGACAGAGAACTGTAACTCAGATGAGAGAGAAAGAAAAATCCCTAGAAAATCAGCTAAGTGATCAGGAGATTCTCAGCCTCCAGGAAAAAGACTTTAGACTGTTGGTGCTGAAGATGATGCAAGACATTGGAAATAAACTGGAGGCAAAGATGGATAACTTACAGGAAACACTGAGCAAAGAGATACAAGATATAAAACTTAAACAAGAAGAGATGCAAAATACAATAACTGAAATACAAAATTCACTAGAAGCAGCTAACAGCAGAATACAGGACGCAGAAGAACGAATAAGCGAGGTGGGGGACAGATTAGTGGAAATTACGGATGCAGAACAGAAAAGAGAAAAAAGATTGAAAACAAATAAAGAGAGTCCCAGAGAACTCTGGGACAATGTTAAACGCACCAACACCCGTATTATAGGGGTGCCAGAAGGAGAAGAGAGAGAGGAGACAGAAGAAATATTCCAAGAGATAATAGCCGAAAACTTCCTTAACATGGGGAAGGAACTGCTCACTCAAATCCAGGAAGCACAACGAGAACCATATAAAATAAACCCAAGGAGGAACACCCCGAGACACATACTAATCAAACTGACCAAAATTAAAGACAAAGAGAAAATCTTGAAAGCAGCTAGGGAAAAGAAACAAATACAAGGGAACCCCAATAAGGTTATCGGCAGATCTTTCAACAGAAACTCTGCAGGCCAGAAGGGAGTGGCATGATATACTTAACATGATGAAAGGAAAAAACCTCAAACCAAGATTACTCTACCCAGCAAGGCTCTCATTCAGATTTGAAGGAGATCAAAACCTTCACAGATAAACAAAAGCTGAGAGAATTCAGCAACACCAAACCAGCCTTACAACAAATACTAAAGGAACTTCTATAGGCAGAAAAGAACAAGAGAAGAGGGAAAGAAAAAAGAGCAGCAAAAAACAAACCCAAAGCAATTAACAAAATGGCAATAAGAACATACATATCAATAATTACCTTAAATGTTAATGGACCACATGCCCCAACCAAAAGACACAGACTGGCTGAATGGATGCAAAACCAAGATCCATATATATGCTGTCTTCAAGAGACCCACTTCACTTCTAGGGACACATACAAATTGAAAGTGAGAGGATGGAAGAAGATATTTCAAGCAAACGGCTATCAAAAGAAAGCTGGAGTTAGCAATACTCCTATCAGACAAAATAGACTTTAAAATGAAGAATATTTTAAGGGACAAAGAAGGACATTACATAATGGTCAAAGGATCAATCCAAGAAGATGATATAACAATTTTAAATATCTACGCACCCAACACAGGTTCACCACAATATTTAAGGCAACTGCTAACAACCTTAAAAGGACAAATCGACAATAACACAATCATAGTGGGGGACTTTAACACCCCACTCACAGCAATGGACAGATCAACCAGACAGGAAATCATTAAGGAAACACAGGCCCTGAATGAGGCATTAAACCAGATGGACTTAATAGATATTTATAGGGCATTTCATCCAAAAGCAACAGAATACACATTCTTCTCAAGTGCACATGGAACATTCTCTAAGATTGATCACATCCTGGGCTACAAATCCAACCTCGGTAACTTTAAGAAAATTGAAATCATATCAAGCATCTTTTCCAACCACAACGCTATATACGACTGGCAATCAACAACAAGAAAAAATATGCAAAAAACATAAACACGTGGAGACTAAACAACCAACAGATCACTGAAGAAATCAAAGAGGAAATTAAAAAAGACCTAGAGCAAATGACAACAAAGATACGACACTCCAAAACCTATGGGATGCAGCAAAAGCCGTTCTAAGAGGAAAGTTCATGGCAATACAAGCCCACCTCAGGAAACAAGAAAAAGCTCAAATAAACAAGCTAACTCTACATCTAAAGCAGCTCAAGAGAGAACAGACAAGGCCGAAAGTTAGTAGAAGGAAAGAAATCATAAAGATCAGAGCAGAAATCAATGAAATAGAAACAAAGAAAACCACAGAAAAGAGCAATGAAACAAAAAGCTGGTTCTTTGAAAAGATCCACAAAATTGATAAACCCCTAAGCCAGACTTACCAAGCAAAAAAGAGGGGACTCAAATCAATAAAATTAGAAATGAAAAAGGAGAAGTAACAACAATCATCACAGAAATACAAAGGATTCATAAGAGATTACTATATGCAACTATACGCCAATAAAATGGAAAACCTAGAAGAAATGGACAAATTCTTAGAAAAGTACAATCTTCCAAGACTAAACCAAGATGAAATAGAAAAGACGAATGGACCCATCACAAGAACTGAAATTGAAACTGTGCTTACAAAACTTCCAACAAACAAAAGTCCAGGACCAGAGGGCTTCACAGGCGAATCCTATCAAACATTTAGTGAAGAGCTAACACCTCTCCTTCTGAAACTATTATCAAAAAACTGCAGAGAAAGGGATACTCCCAAACTCATTCTATGAGGCCACCATTACCCTGACACCAAAACCAGACAAAGACACCACCAAAAAAAAAAAAAAAAAAAAAAAAAAAGAAAGAAAACTACAGGCCAATTTCACTGATGAACATAGATGCAAAAATCCTCAACAAAATACTAGCAAACCGAATCCAACAAAACATTGAAAGGGTTGTACATCATGATCAAGTGGGATTTATCCCAGGGATGCAAGGGTTCTTCAATATCCACAAATCCATCAGTGTGATACACCACATTAACAAACTGAAGACTAAAAACCATATGATCCTCTCAATAGACACATAAAAAGCCTTTGACAAAATCCAACACCCATTTCTGATAAAAACCCTTCAGAAAGTGGGCATAACGGGAACCTACCTCAACATGATAAAGGCCTTATACGACAAACCCACAGCGAACATCATTCTCAATGGTGAAAAGCTGAAAGAATTCCCGCTGAGATCAGGAACAAGACAAGGATGTTGGCTCTCGCCACTACTCTTCAACATAGTTTTGGAAGTCCTAGCCACAGAGATCAGAGAAGTAAAAGAGATAAAAGGAATCCAAATTGGAAAGGAAGAAGTAAAACTATCCCTACTTGCAGATGACATGATACTATACCCCGAGAATCCTAAAGACTCTACCAGAAAACTGTTAGAGCTCATCCACAAATCTGGCAAAGTCGCAGGATACAAAATTAATACACAGAAATCAACGGCATTTCTATATACTAACAATGAAAGAGCAGAAAATGAAATTAGGGAAGCAATCCCGTTTACCATCGCATCCAAAAGAATAAAATACCTAGGAGTAAACCTACCTAAGGAAACAAAAGACCTGTACTCGGAAAACTACAAGCCACTGATGAAAGAAATCAAAGATGACACAAATAGATGGAAAGATACACCATGCTCGTGGATTGGAAGAGTTACTTAATATTATCAAAATGACTATACTACCTAAAGCAATCTACAGGTTCAGTGCAACCTCTATCAAATTACCAAGAACATTTTCCCCAGAACTCGAAAAAAATATTTTAAAATTTGTTTGGAAGCACAAAAGACCCAGAATAGCCAAAGACATCCTGAGAAAGAAAAATGGAGCTGGAGGAATCAGGCTCCCAGACTTCACACCCTACTACAAAGCAACCGTCATCAAAACCGCATGGTACTGGCACAAAGACAAAAATATAGATCAGTGGAACAGGACAGAAAGCCCAGAATTCAACCCACACACCTACAGCCAACTCACCTATGACAAAGGAGGCAAGAATATACAATGGAGAAAGGACAGCCTGTTCAATAAGTGGTGCTGAGAAAACTGGACAGCCACATGGAAAAGAATGAAATTAGAACACTCCCTAACACCATACGCAAAAATAGACTCAAAATGGATTAAAGATCTAGATATAAGACCAGACACTATAAAACTCCTAAAGGAAAACATAGGCCAAACACTCTCTGACATAAACGACAGCAACATCTTCTCAGATCCACCTCTTAGAGTACTGACAAAAAAACAAAAATATGCAAATGGGACCTAATCAAACTGAAAGTTTCTGCACAGCAAAGGAAACCCTAAACAACACAAAAAGACAACCCACAGAATGGGAGAAAATCTTTGCAAGTGAATCCACTGACAAGGGATTCAGCTCCAAAATTTAGAAACACCTTCTGCAGCTCCATACCAAAAAAACAAACAACCCCATCAAAAAATGGGCAGAAGATCTAAACAGACCGTTCTCCAAAGAAGACATACAGATGGCCAAAAAAACACATGAAAAGATGTTCAGCATCACTCATTATTAGAGAAATGCAAATCAAAACCACTATGAGCTACCACCTTACACCAGCCAGAATGGCCATCATCCAAAAGTCTACACGCAATAAGTGCTGGAGAGGGTGTGCAGAAAAAGGAACCCTAGTACACTGTTGGTGGGATTGTAAATTGGTGCAACCACTTTGGAAAACAGTATGGAGATTCCTCAGAAAACTAAACATAGAACTGCCATTTGATCCAGCAGTCCCACTCCTGGGCATCTATCCAGAGAAAACCACGACTCACAAAGACACGTGTACTCCGATGTTCACTGCGGCACTATTTACAATAGCCAAGACATGGAAACAACCTAAATATCCATCTACAGAGGAGTGGATCCAGAAGAGGTGGTACATATACACAATGGAATATTACTCAGCCATTAAAACGAATGAAATACCAGCATTTTTGGCAACATAGATGGACCTAGAAACTATCATGCTAAGTGAAGTCAGCCGTACATTGAGACACCAACATCTGATGCTTTCACTGACATGTGGAATCTGAAAAAAGGAGACTGAACTTCTTTGCAGAGCAGATGCTGACTCACAGACACTGAAAAACTTAAAAACTTTAAAAAAAATTTTACCTTCCCACCAGAATGCATGTCTTTTACTTGAGACATCCTCCTTTCAGAAAAGTATCATATGGGTGAAAATCAATAGGAAAAAACATGAATGTACAAAAAAATTCCTTGCAACTTTTAAAATAATTGTTAATCACTGGGAATACCCTAACATACCCTTTAAACGTGGTATGGTTATTACCATACATAGTATATAAAAACAACAAGGTCCTACTGTTGAGCACGGGAAATGATATTCAATATCCCGTGATAAAGTATAATGGAAAAGAATATAAAAAATAATATATATATGTATATAACTTAGCCATTCCGCTGTACAGCAGAAATTAACACAGCATTATAAATCAGCTATAGTTGAATACAATAAATTTTTAAAAGGTAAAAAAAAAAAAAAAAAATACAGTAAGGATGCAAAAACACAAACCAAAAAGCTTCTGTTCAGAAAGTCTGTCCCGGAGTCCCCGTCATAGCTCAGTGATTAACAAATCCAACTAGGAACCACAAGGTTGTGGGTTCAATCTCTGGCCTTGCTCAGTGGGTTAAGGATCTGGCATTGGCATGAGCTATAGTGTAGGTCACACACATGGCATGGATCCCACGTTGCTGTGGCTGTGCTGTAGGCCTGCGGCTACAGCTCCCAATTAGACCCTTAGCCTGGGAACCTCCATATGCTGCTGGTGCGGCCCTAGAAAAGACAAAAAAAAAGAAAAAAAAAAAAAGTCTGTCCTTCATAAAAAGAGTAAGGAAGAGGAAAGATCACAGTATAACAGGGTACATTCAATCTTTAGTTTATACCCAAAGGGTACAATTTTGCAGTCTTAAAAATAATTCTTCTGGAGTTCCCGTCGTGGCGCAGTGGTTAACGAATCCGACTAGGAACCATGAGGTTGCGGGTTCGGTCCCTGCCCTTGCTCAGTGGGTTAATGATCCGGCGTTGCCGTGAGCTGTGGTGTAGGCTGCAGACGCGGCTCGGATCCCGCGTTGCTGTGGCTCTGGCGTAGGCCGGTGGCTACAGCTCCGATTCAACCCCTAGCCTGGGAACCTCCATATGCCGCGGGAGCAGCCCAAGAAATAGCAACAACAACAACAACAACAACAACAAAAAGACAAAAAGACCAAAAAAAAAAAATTCTTCTCTCAGAATATAGGTATACTTACTCCGATAAAATCACATTTGTGTGGAAGCTGGGGACAATGCTGTATAAGGGATTTGAAAATTAAGAATTCTGATGTTATTTCAAAAGGTAAGTTTTAATTACTTGTGACTTCCCAGGCTTCCTTTCCCTACACTTTTTGTGCAATGAAGGTCAGATACTTGTAGATGTCTCATTCCTGGACAAGATCCATGGTGCTCTCAAATGAAAAAAAATGGGTGATGTTCTGTATCAACTTGCCTGTCTGGTCCAGTTCCAAGTTTCCGCCATATTAAGAACTGAGTCATTCTCATCAGTGTGAGGTAAGACCTCGTTGTGATTTTGATTTGTATTTCTCTAATAGTTAGCGATGTCAAACAACTTATCATGTACCTGTTGGGTATCTATAAAGTCTTCACTGAAAAAAAAAGTAAATTCAGGTCTTTTGCCCTTTTTTTGGGGGGGGGGATTGGGTTGTTTGATTTTTTTCAATATTCAACTTGTTTTGGTTATATTATATTTGGTTATATTAACCCCTTGTCTGCAGCATCATTTGCAAATATTTTCTCCTGTTCCATAGGTTATCTTTTCATTTTGTTGGTGGTTTCCTTTGCTGTGCAAAAGCATTTATTTTGATTAGTTTCCAATTTCTTTCTTTCCTTTTATTTATTTTGCCTTAAAAGACTGATCTAAGAAAATACTGTTATGATTTACGTCAGAGAGTATCTTACCTATGTTCTCTTCTAAGAGTTTTATGTGTCGTATCTTATATTTAGGTCTTTCAACCATTTTGAGTTTGTTTATGTATTCAGTGTGAGGGACTGTTCTAATTTAACTGCTTTGCACATACCTGTCCAGGATTCTCAACACCACTTCTTGAAGAAGACTATCTTTTCTCTGTTGTGTATCCTTTCCACCTTTGTCATAGATTACTCAACCTGTGCATTATAACATTATTCATTATTCCAACCTATGATCATGGGATATCTTTCCATTTCTCTGAATCATCTTCAATTTCTTTCATCAGTGTTTTTTTATAGTTTTCAGTATATAGTTCTACCACATCCTTGGTAAAATTTATTCCTAGGGGTTTTTTTTGTTTGTTTGTTTTTGGTGGGGGTTTTTTGGTTGTGCACACAGCATGCACAAGTTCCCAGGCCAGGGACTGAACCCGTGCCACAGCAGTAACAGTGCTGAATACTTAACCCACTGAGCCACCAGGGAACTCCATTAGGTATTTTTTTGGATACAATTTTAAATGGGATTTTTAAAAAGTTTCTCTTTCTGATACTTCATTGTTAGTGTACCACCACCAGGCAATGGCTGTCATAAATAGGTTAGAAATTCTCTGTGGCTCGGCACTGGCGGGACCCACACCTGGGTGTGCTGCCATAGGAGGAACCCAGGTCCCAGGCTAAGGTTGCCCTGGGAATACTTTTTGTTGGCACAAACATAGCTGTGGCCCTATGATCTGAATGCGTTCTGCTCCACCATCAGCATAAGTGAAGCTGCTGTGACTGCTGCAGAGACCAGGGATACTATGACAGTGGGGACAGCAGACAGCTGGCACTGGGGCCCCCAGGGGTAGTAATATCAAGTAGCAGCAGCAATGTGATACAGAAAGGGATCCTCCCCTGGGAGGGGTGAGAAGGGGTACATGGGTTACTTGATGGCCCTGGCAGGTGGTGGGGGGGTGGGTAGTCCCATTAAGTGAGGGCATCTAGAAACAATAAATGCTGAAGAAAGCATGAAGAAAAGGGACCCTGCTTGAGGAAAATGGAAATAGGTACAGCCACTATGGAAAACCAATATGGAGTTCCTTTACGAAATGAAATACGGAGCTACCATATATGATATAGTAGTCTCATTCCTAGGTAATTATCCAGAAAAAACAAAAACTCTAATTTGAAGAGCTATGTGGACCCTAATGTTCACAGCAGCACTATTTACAACAGCCAAGACACAGAAATAACTCAAGTGTTCAACAATAGATGACTAACTCAAGAAGATGAGGTGTATACACACACACACACACACACACACACACAATGGAATATTATACAGTCATAACAAAAATGAAATATTGCCATTTATAGCAACATAGACCTAGAGACTATTATATTTAGTGAAATTATCAAAGACATATGCTATCACTCATATATAAAATCTAAAAAATAATACAAATGCAATTATATCCAAAAAGGAAACAGATTCATAGACATAGAAAACAAACATGACTGCCCAAGTGGAAAGGGAATAGGGTATGGATAAATTAGGAGTACAGGATTAATAGATATAAACCACTAAAATACATAAGCAAGAAGGATTCACTGTACAGCACAAGGAACTATGTTCATTATCTTACAATAACCTATAATAGAAAATAATCTGAAATACATAATCTGAATCACTTTGCCTGAAACTAACACAAAACTAACAACTACCCTTCAAGTGAAGTAAAATAATAGCAAAAAAAGAAAAGAAGAGAACTAAGTCTTTGCCTTAATTGACAGGTTACTAATGCCTTAGTAATGTAACCAGTAACTAAGTTCCTCCAGCTAGAGTCCTGTCCATTATCAATTTATCTCAAAGATTGAATTCCTATCCCTGAATTCCAGGCCATTAGGTGGGACCCTCACAACAGGCTTCCAGACCACAGAGATACTAGCTCTGGTACAGATGTATATCAGCACAGTCTCCGAGTGCTTATGGATCCTAGAGATACAGTCTCCCTGGTAGAACATGATCAGCTTACTTCATCTACTCCAATTATGACCTGCCTAGGAAATCTTTCTTCCAGTAACAAGTGGATCTATATCAAATATCTTCCTCAAACTACTGAGCATGTCTAGTTTCTAACATCTTACTTCATGGAATCTCTTTTATCCTACCTTTCAGAATTCATACTTAGGAGCAAAAGTGACAGCATCTGATACTATTATCAAATATGCATAACCTGAATCTTATGAGCAAATGGACAAACTCCAACTTGATTCAGTCTATGGAATAGAAGGCATTAGGAAACTTTTTTTTTCGCTCATTCAACAAAATAATTCTTTTATTTTATATTAACCATGCAATTACTATGTACCACAAATATTAAAAAGGTTGATCCTTCTATGTATCACCACACATGACTTTCAAATAACTCATAGCATTTAAGATGTACTTTTCAACAACCTAATACAATTTCTCAACTGGTGGTAAAAGAGGAACACTCATGATTCAAATCCCATAAACCAGAATATAAATAAGATGTCTATGATCCACAGGGTTGTAATACAGAAACTACAGTTCATGTATTCATTGCTGAAGCTTATTTAAGAGACAGAGTAAAAAAAAAAAAAAAAGATGCTAAAGAATGTCTGTAGAAAAACAAAACTACCTGAAACAAATCCTGCCTCGATGTATCCAAATAACGAATTTTATAGAACATATGCTCAGAAATTCAAAGAGATATGCATCCTTTCACCTATGAAAATGATGCAATCTAATGTCAGAGTGTAGAATAATCTTTAGGACAAATGCTTTGCTACAACTATATACGACTTAATTTAAATGGGTATCTAGATAAGGAGTTCCCATTGTGGCTCAGTGGGTTAAGGAACCAAAGTTGTCTGTGTGAGGATTCAGGTTCAGTCTTTGGCCTTGCTGAGTGGGCTAAGGATCTGGCATTGCTGCAATGTAGGCTGAAGATGCGACTCTGATCCGGTGTTGCTCTGGCTGTGGCATAGGCCTTGGCTGCAGCTCTGATCCAACCACTAGTCTGGAAACTTCCACATGCCACAGGTGCAGCTGTAAAAAGAAAAAAATCACATCAAGATCATGGAGGAGTATGATGTGGAGCTTACCTTCTCACACAAATACAAAAAACAATAAATATCTACCCGTAAAATGATTCGCATAGAACATCTACTGAATGCTGGCAGAGGACCTCAGACTTCCAAAAGGGGAAGAAAATCTCCACATAGCTGGGTAGGACAAAAGGAAAAAAAAAAAGAGAGAGAGAAAGAGAAAAGAAGGAATCAGGATGGAACCAACACCTCTGGGAGGGAGCTGTGACAGGAGGAAAGGTTTCCACACACCAAGAAACCTGTGACCGGTAAGGGGCATCAGTTGGGGCAAAGGGGGCACTTCTAAGGCTTGGAGAAAAGGGCAACAGCCAGTCTAAGGAGGGGAAAGCAGGGAGAGAGCCACACAGGAGGACAGGGCAACAATGAGTAAACCTCTCCCTGAGATGCTCATCCATGGGGGCAGACAGGGGTCTTAAGTACTGAGGATCAGCCTTTAGAGGTCAGACCCAGGGACCAGTATTGGCTGTAGGGAAACAGCCTGAGGCAGCTAGTGTGTTGTGCAACACAGCCAAGGGAATGCAGGAAGAGGCCTAGGCCCACCAGAGACGCAAGGCATCATTTGGGGAAAGTGCAAAAGGAGGGGACAGGGTTACCATAGGAACTTCTTTTTCTGTGCTCCTGGGCTCTCAGGCAGGTGGGGAACCACTTGCATGTGCTATGGGGGCAGGCATAAGCTGCAGCAGCCATCTCAGACTTTAGACGGTGGAAAGAGTCGACTGCCAAAAAGGGCCTCGTGACGAGGCATCACCAAACAACCATTGCCTGCCCAGGAGTGGACACGGTCTGTTGCTGCTGTCACTACCATTAACAAGGGCCCTGTGATCTGATGCTTCTCTGAGAGTGTGTGTGCCCCACCACTGCCACGGCTAAGGCTCCCGCATTCAGGAGCACACATGGCCTGCACCTGCTTGGCACCCCTACGAAAAGCCCTGTGACTGGGCACTGACTGACACTGCCATCTCCCTGGGGGTCACTGCAACTGGGCACTGCCCACTGCCCTCACCTCCCCAGGAATATGGGTGACTGGTGCTGCAAGCCACCCCCCCCATCCAACCTCCTTAAGACTTCACATGGGCCATGTACCCACACACCACATATCAAGGGGATAATACACTGCATATGCTGAAGAAAGAGAAAGCAAGCATCCAAACAAAAAGCAGTCCCTTGTGAGTAGACCCACACAAGCTACCCAGGGACATTCCCGCATATAAAAAGCCCTACAGGACTAATAGATAAATATTTCCTCTAAATTCACAGAGTAAAAATACAGAAGCAAAAAGAAGAAGCAGAGAAACCAATTCCAGTTAAAAGAACAGGAGAATTCCACTAAAGGGGCAAACAATGAAACAGATCTCTTGAGTCTAATACACATCAAATTTAAAAAGGAAGTCATGAAAATACTGAAGGCATTAAGAAAATCTACAAAAATGCAAATTAGGGAGTTCCCATTGTGGCTCAGTGGTTAACGAACCCAGCTAGCATCCATGAGGATGCGGGTTTGATCCCTGGCCTTGCTTAGTGGGTTACAGATAGGGAGTTGCAGTGAGCTGTGGTGTAGGTTGCAGACACGGCTCAGATCCTGCGTTGCTGTGGTTCTGGCATAGGCCAGATGCTACAGCTCCGATTTGACCGCTAGCCTGGGAACCTCCATATGCCACTGATGTGGTCCTAAAAGACAAAAAGACAAAAAAAAGAAAAAAGAAAGAAAAAGGAAATGCAAATCATTGGAAAAAGGAAACAGAAACTATAAAAAGGAGACAAGAAAAATTAGAAAATTCATTTGTTGAAATGACAGCTATGCTGAAGGCAATGACAGCAAAACGAATATTCCAGAGGAACAAATAAGTGACTTGGAAATAGAATAAAAGAAGTCATCCAATTAAGAGAGCTGACAGAAAGCCAAATGAAAAAAAAAAAAAAATGAAAGTAACATAAGAGATCTGTGGGATAAAAGTATGTTAATCTATGCTTAAAAGGGATTCCAGAAGAAGAAAGAGAAATGTAGATTGCAAATGTATTTGAAGAAATTATGGCTGAAAACTTCCATAATCTCAAGAAAGAAACAGATACCCAGATACAGGAAGCACAGAGAAGCACAGAGTGTCCCAAACAAGATGAACCAAAGAGACCTACACCAATACAAATTATAATAAAAACAGCAAAAATTAAACATAAAGAGAGGCTTCTAGAGGTAGCCAAGAAATAAGGGGTTAATTACAAGGAAACCCCCATAAGGCTATCAGCAGTTTACTCTAGAAAAATACTGTAGGTCAGAAGGGAGTGGGAAGATATATTCAAAGATCTGAAAAGGAAAAATATGCAACCTAAATACTCTACCCAGCAAGAATATCATTTAGAATACGAGGAGAAATAAACAATTTCTCAGAGAAGCAAAAACTAAAACAATATGGCAATACTAAACTTATTCAAAAAGAAATACTGAAAGGTTTCCTCTAAAAAAAAAAGGGAGTTCCTGCTTATGGGACAACAGGTTAGAGATCCACAGTTGCTGCAGCTTCTGTGTAGGTCACAACTGTGGTCTGGATTCGATCCCTGCCCAGGAACTTCCATGTGCTGCAAATACAGCCAAAAAACAAATAAATTTTAAAAATGAAAAAAAAGAAAAAGGCATAGGGAGGAAAAAAATCAAAGTTGGAAAGTAATCACTTAAATAAGACAGTAGAGATCAAAATGGAAAAAAAGGAAACCTACTGGTGAAAGTGATGATGAACACAAGGAATATAAATAAACATGAAATATTAAGAAAAGTCATCAAAATCACAAAATGTGGAGAAGGAAAGGAAGAAAATCTAGACTATTTTCTGCAGAATGTGTTGAAACTATATGACTATCACTCTAAAGCAATCCAATATAGGAAGGGGTTAACATACTTGAAAAAACAAAAGGGCAACCACAAGTCCAAAACATACAATAGATTCAGAAACCAAAAAGAAGGGAATACAAGCATAAAATGAAAGGAAATCATCAAACAAGAAAAAGAGAAAGGAACAAATTAGAAACGTAAAATCAACTGGAAAACAAGGTTTTAAATAGCAATACATATGTATGAATAGTAACTTTAAATGACAAAGGAATAACGCTCCAATCACAAAGTACAAAGTGGCAGACTAGACTGAAAAAACAAGAACCTACAATGCAGATTACAAGAGACTTAATTTAGGGCAAAAGAAACCCATAGATTGAAAGTGATAATATGGAAAAAGGTATTTCATGCAAACAGAAATGTTAAGAAACTGGGAGTCACAATACTCATATCAGACAAAACAGATTTTAAAGCAAAACCCATAAGGGAGAAGGACGCTGTATAGTAAAAACAAAGAATCAATACAAGAAAAGGACTTCAAGATCAGCAACATGCACGTATGTACCTAATATACGAGCTCCCAAATACATAAAACAAACACTAGCAGACAGAAAGAGAGAAACAGATGGGAATGCAATAACAGGAGATTTTTACATCCCACTCACATCAATGGACATATTTTCTAGACAGAAAATCACTAAGGAAATAGAGATCCTATATGATACAATAAAACAGATCTAGTTGTTATCTTCAGGATACTGAATCTTTCCAAGTACACATGGAACATTCTCTAGTACTGACCACATATCAGGGCACAAAACTAACCTTAACAAACATAAGAGTATAAAAGTTACTTATATACTTATCTGTGATACAACATTATCACATTATCTGTGATACAACAGCATGAAACTAGAAATCAACAACAGGAAAAGAAATGAGAAAAAATGATTACATGGAGACTATCAATATGCTACTAAAAAAACCAATGGGTCAATGAGGAATTCAAAAAGGAAATTAAAAAATACCTTGAGGAGTTCCCGTGGTGGCGCAGTGGTTGATGAATCCAACTAGGAACCATGAGGTTGCGGGTTCGATCCCTGCCCTTGCTCAGTGGGTTAACGATCCGGCATTGCCGTGAGCTGTGGTGTAGGTCGCAGACGCGGCTCGGATCCTGTGTTGCTGTGGCTCTGGCGTAGGCTGGCGGCTACAGCTCCGATTCGACCCCTAGCCTGGGAACCTCCATATGCCGCGGGAACGGCCCAAGAAATGGCAAAAAAAAAAAAAAAAAAAAAGACAAAAAAAAAAAAACCTTGAGACAATCAAGAAGGAAATCACAATCATACAAGATCTGTGGAATGCCACTAAAGCATTAGAGAGAAGTTTACAATGATACAAGCCTTTCTCAAAAAAACAAGAAATAATCTATCACCTAAATGAACTAGAAAAAAGAAGAACAAACAAAACTTAAAGTCAGTTGACTGAAGGAAATCATAAAGATCAGAGAGAAAATCAATAAAATAGAGATTTAAAAACTAGGGGGAAAAATCAATAAAATTGAGAGCTGGTTCCTTGACAGGGTAGACAAAATTAACAAACTTCTGGCCAGACTTACCAAAAAGAAGAGAGACAGAATCCAAGTAGTTGAAATAAGAAATAAAAAAGATGAAATCTCAACAGATATCCCAGAAAGAAAAAAACCAGAAGAGAATACTATGAACAATTGTGTGCCAACAAATTTAACAACCTAGAAGAAACAGACAACTTTCTAGAAACATATGGCCCACCAAAATTGAATCAAGAAGAAATAAATAATTAGAACAGACTGATCACTAAAAATAAAACTGAATAAATAATTTTTAAAAATTCCCTACAAATAAAGGTCCAAGACCAGATGGTTTCACAGGCAAATTCTACCAAACATATAAAGAACATCTACTAATCTTTTCTTCCAGAAGTATGAAGAAGAAGGAACACTCCCAAAGACATCCTATGAAGCTATCATCACAATAGCAGAACATCAAAGATGCTACCAGAAAAGAAATGTAAAAATCAGTATCTTTGATGGAATATAGATATAAAAATTCTCAACAAAAATTTAGCCAACTGAATCCAACACATAAAAACAATCATACACCACGACCAAGTGGGATTCATCCCAGGTTAACAAATACCTTTCAACACACACAAATAAATCAATGTAATTACACCACATTAGCAAAAAGAAAAGTCAACAACCACATGATCAGCAAAACAGAAGCAGAAAAAGCATTTGACAAAATTCAACATCCATTCATGATAAAAAATCTTACCAAAGTGAGTACAGAGGGAACATATCTCAACAAAATAAAAGGCATTTACAACAAAGCCATAGCCAATATACTACTCAACACAGAAAAGCTGAAAGTCTTCCTGCTAAAATCTGAAAAATAGTTACTAGAAGTAACTATATACCAATAACATGATATAGAAGAAATGGACAAATAAAATTTTTTAGAAAGGTACTATCTTCCAAGACTGAACCAGGAAGAAACAGAAAAGATGAATGAGCCAATCCTAAGTACTGAAATTGAAACTGTGATTTAAAAGCTTTCAACAAACAAAAATCCAGGACAGAATGGCTTCACAGGCAAATGCTATGAAACATTTAGAAAAGAGTTAACCTATTCTTCTGAAACTCTTCCAAAAAATTGAATAGGAAGGAACACTCCCAAACTCATTCTACGAGGCTATTATCACCCTGATACCAAAACAAGACAAAGTTTTCATACACAAAAAGAAAATTACAGGCCAGTAACACTGATGAACATAGATGCAAAATTTTGCAACAAGATACTAGCAAACCAAATCCAGCAATACATTAAAAGGATCATACACTATGATCAAGTGGGATTTATTCCAGGGATGCAAGGATTTTTCAATATCTGCAAATCAATCAATGTGATAAACCACATTAACAAACTGAAGAATAAAAATATGATTGTCTCAATAGATGCAGAGAAAGCTTTTGACAAAATCCAACACCATTTCTGATAAAAGCCTTCCAGAAAGTAGGCATAGAGGAAACCTACCTCAACATATTAAAGGCCATATATGACAAACCCACAGCTAACACCATTCTCAACAGTGAAAGTTTACAGAATTCTCACTAAGATCAGGAAAAAGAAAAGGATGTCCTCTCTTGCCACTTTTTTTTTTTTAAACATAGTTTTGGAAGTCCTAGCCACTGCAATCAGAGAAAAAAAGAAAAAGAATCCAAATTAGCAGGGAAGAAGTAAAACTACCCTGCAGATGACGTACTACACAAAGACAATCCTAAGGATGCTACCAGAAAATTGTTACAGTTCAGCAATGAATTTCATAAAGCTGTGGGATACAAAATTAATAAACAGAAATCTATTACATTTCTATAAGCTACCAATGAAAGGTAAGAATGAGAAACTAGAGATACAATCTCATCTACCACTACACCAAGAAGAATAAAATAACCAGGAATAAATTTCTACCTAAAGAGACAAAAGACTTGTACTCTGAAAACTATAAGATGCTGCTGAAATTGACAGATCTCTGTAAACCAGTTATGATGGAAAAAAATAAAAATCATTAAAAAAAAAATAAACTAAAATCCCCCCCCCAAATAAAATGCTGATGAAAGAAATCAAAGGTGACACAAACAGATGGAAAGACATAACATGCTCTTGGATTGGAAGAATCAATATTGTCAAAACAACTATACTATCCAAAGCAATCTACAGATTCAATGCAATCCCTACCAAGTTACCAAGGATATTTTTCACAGAACTAGGACAAAATATTTTAAAGCTTGTTTGGAAGCACAAAAGACCCAGAATAGCCAGAGCCATCCTAAGAAAGAAAAATGGAATCAGGATCCCTGACTTCAGACTATACTGCAAAGCTACAGTCATCAAACATGTATGGTACTGGAACAAAAACAGAAATACTAATCAATGCAACAGGATAGAAAGCCCAGAAATAAACCCACACACCTATGGTCAACTCACCTATGACAAAGGAGGCAAGAATATATAATGTAGAAAAAAAAGACTCTTAAAAAACTGGTTCTAGGACAACTGAGCAGCTACCTGTAAAAAAAATGAAATGAGAGCACTCTCTAACACCAAAAACAAAAATGAACTCTAAATGGATTAAATGCCTAACCATAAGACCAGATACCATAAAACATACGTTGAACATATTGCTGAGCAGCAGTACTCACAATAGCCAAGACATGGAAACAACCTAAATGTCTGTCAACAGTTAATGGATTAAGATGTGGTAAAAATACACAATGGAATACTACTCAGCCACAGTAAAGAAAGAAATAATGCCATTCAGAGCAACATGGGTGCAACTAATGATGACCATACTTAATGAAGCAAGTCAAAGAGAAAGACGAATACCATATATCACATCACTTACTAGTGGGATCTAAAATATGACACAAATGAACCTGTCAACAAAAGAGATACAGATTGAAGGACATAGAAAACAGATGTGTGGCTGCCAAGGGGTGGGGTGGGGTCTGGTGGGTGTGGATGGTCTTGTGAAGTGAGTTGATACAAACTACTACATTTATAAAGGCTAAATAACAATGTCCTACTATGGAGTTCCCTTTGTGGTGCAGCGGAAACGAATCTGACTAGCAACCATGAGGTTGCGGATTTAATCCCTGGCCTCGCTCAGCAGGTTAAGGATTCAGCATTGCCATGAGCTGTGGTGTACGTCGCAGATGTGGCTCAGATCCCATGTTGCTGTGGCTGTGGTGAAGGCCAGTGGATACAGCTCTGATTTGACCCCTAGCCTGGGAACCTCCATATACCATGGATATGGCCCTAAAAAGACAAAAAAAGAAAAGAAAACAAACAAACAAAAAAATGCCTACTGTATAGCACAGGGAACTATATCCAACCTCCTGATACAGACCATGATGAAAAAGAATATAAAAAAGAATGTATCCTACAGTATGACTGAGTCACTTTGTTGTATAGCAGAAACTGACAAAACACTGTAAATCAATTTTACTTTATACAAAAAATTTTTAATGTGTGTCTACACTTCTGTAAACTGTTTTAAGTAAAAGTTGGTATTGTATGAGATTGTACAAAATTACTCTATTCCAAAAGCTCTGCATAGGATAAACTGCAGTCTAAATGTGCAATAACATTTCTTCAAACTTTTTCTAAACTTTGTGTCTACCTGAATTTATTCATAAGCAATCAATGTGAAATAACTGCTACTCTTTCACAAATAATGTACATACACATATTTGGGATAGCTTAATACAAAATCTCTATATATAATTATGAGAAAAACAGAAACACAAACAACTGCAATGTAATATAATAAACTAAAGTTTAAAAACACATGGAAATTCAGTTGAAGGTAAGTGCTGGAAGGGTTCTATGAAGAGAAAAATAATTTCCAGTGATTGGTAACCAGAGGAAGTTGCATATAAACGATGAGCTTAAAGCTGGGACTTAATGAATTAAGATTAGTAAAATTATTAGGATTAGCATTAATAGAATTTAGGAAACAAGTATTCCAGAAAGAAAAACATCATGAGCTAAGATGTAGAAGTGGAAAAGCACAAGTCACATGTAGGACTAAAGAGATATAACAAATGGAATAAAAGTGAATAAAAGGGAAAGAGTAGAAAAACAAACTAGAGTTATAAGAACATGCCCCATAACAAAAAGGGGTTTCTTACTATTTGAACAAGTTACTTACAAGTCAACCTGGCAATATTAAAAAGGATAGGATGAAAAAGGGAAATGACTAAATTGCAAGAAGATAACAGTACAGATTCCTATAAAGTGAGGCCTAAAGAAAAGAACTTGGGAAATGTAAAAGGGACATATGTACAAGATGTTATGAAATAAAAACTCAGAGATTTGAAATCTCATTAGATATAGGAGAGATGGGAAGGAACTTGGGATAAGAAATTAAATAGTGAATCATATTTTAATTCTAGATTCCTGGAAAAATTATGGTATCTTTTTTACTTTGTCTTTTTTTTTTTTTTTTTTAGGACCACACCCACAGCACATGGAGGTTCCCAGGCTAGGGGTCAAATTGGAGCTGTAGCTGCTGGCCTACACCACAGTCACAGCAACATGGGACCCAAGCCACGTCTGTGACCTACACCACAGCTCACGGCAACACTGAATCCTTAACCCGCTGAGCAAGGCCAGGGATCAAACCTGCGTCCTCATGGATGCTAGTCAGATTCGTTTCTGCTGAGCCATGATAGGAACTCCAAATTACGGTATCTTTTTAGCAAAATCAAGGAAGTCAGAACTAAAAGCTAAACTGTAGAAGAAATGTTAAATGAAAAAAAAATTTGAATAAGACAACTAAGCTAGTCTGAGAAAGAAAACAATACATGTCCAACTGATCAACACATTTCCAAAAGTGATCATAAACATATGCAGGCTTAAGCCACAAAAACTACTTTTAGGAGATTTTTATGTTTTAGAAAAATAAAAGTAACGAGTTCCCATCACGGCACAGAAATAACGAACCCAACTAGTATCCATGATTACACATGTTCAATCCCTGGCCTCGCTCAGTGGGTTAAGGATCTGGCATTGCCATGAGCTGTGGTATAAGTCACAGACGTGGCTTGGATAGAGCATAGCTGTGGCGCAGGCCAGCAGCTAAAGCTCTGATTCAACCCCTAGCCCTGGGAACTTTCAAATGCTGCAAGTGCAGCCCTGAAAAGACAAAAAAAAAAAAAAAAAAAAAAAAAGAAAAGAAAGAAAGGAAAAATGAAAGTTAAAAAAAAAAGTGATATGCAAAGTGACCAAGAGTCAATTCAGAAAAGAAATATAAACGATCAATATTTAGAATATACTGATGAAATGTCACAGCACTTAAAAATTTGAAAAGATTTGGAGTTCCCATCATGGCTCAGTGGATAACGAATCCGACTAAGAACCATGAGGTCGTGGGTTCGATCCCTGGGCTTGTTCAGTGGGTTAAGGATCTGGCACTGCCTTGAGCTGTGGTGCAGGTGGCAGACGAGGCTCGGATCCTGCAATGCTGTGGCTGTTGCATAGGCCTGCGGCTACAGCTCTGATTAGACCCCTAGCCTGGGAACCTCCACATGCTGCGAGAGCAGCCCTAGAAAAGCCAAAAAGACCAAAAACAAAAAACAAACAAACAAAAAAAAACCAGAAAAGATTTAACAATCAGTATATACAATGGTAAGGTTGGTAATGCCATATAAATAGCTGTGTGAAAGGCATCTGACTATATGCATCAGAACTTTCAAAACATTTGGCATATCTTTTGACTACTCAACTCTACTTTTAAGAATTTAAGATAAAAGTATCTAAGGTTCTAGAGCAAAATTCGTTAATTTTTACAAGTAAATTCACCCAATTTCCTTCTTATACTCATTGTTAGTATTTTTTTTGTGTATGCTATGCTCCATCTTCTTTCTACATGTAGGAATATATATATATAAAGTGAAAACTGTATCATTTTATTTACCTCTCCTACCACAAAAAATAATGCTGAGAATGTACATGTTGGTTCTCACTTAAATAGAACAAAGAGAACAAAACTCTTAATAAAACATTAAACCAGATACTGGAGTTCCCGTTGCGGCGCAGCAGAAACAAATCAGACTAGGAACCATGAGGCTGCAGGTTCGATCCCTGGCCTTGCTCAGTGGGTTAAAGATCTGGCATTGCCATGAGCTGTGGTGTATGTAGGTCGCAGATGAAGCTCAGATCTGGTATTGCTGTGGCTATGGCATAGGCCGGCAGCTGTAGCTTGATTAGACCCCTAGCCTAGGAACCTCCATATGCCGCAGGTGCGGACTAGAAAAGCAAAAAAAAAAAAAAAAATTTAAACCAGATACTAAGATAAGTGCGATTACAGATGTGTTCATTTATAAGACAACTAAAAGCAATATAAAATCTAAGACTGGATCCAAAATCAAGAGAAAAAAAATTTTTTTCTTTTGCTCAGGGCATTATTGGGATATTGGGCAAAATCTGAATAAAGTATGTGGAGATAAGGTTGGTATTATATCAATATTATTTTCCCAGTTTTCAAATTTGTACTGCACTTGTATAGGAGAATATCTTTGATTTTAAGGAAACGTATACTAATACATTGGGTGTAAAGTGTCATGTCTGCAACCTACTCTCAAGGAGTTAAAAAATTATAATTGGTATAATTTATTTGTGTGTGTGTATACATATATATATATAGAGAGAGAGAAATATGATAAAGCAAATGTAGTAACATGCTAATATTTGGACAATCTGCATGAAGCATCTACATAGGAATTCTCTGTAGAATTCTTGGAACTCATCTGTGTCTGAAATTATCTCAAAACGAAAAATAATTTAAACTCAACGAAGGAAAAAAATCAATGATTTAACAAAATTAAACACCATTCATTCATTCAATAATCACTAGTATACAAACCAGACAAAAATCCCTAACTTTATGCAACTTATCTTCCAGCAGGGGAAGACAAACAATAAGTAAATAAGCAAAGGATATACTATGTTATACGGCAACAAGTCCTATGAAGAGGGGAAATCACACACACACACGAAGGGTATAATAAGTCTTCTTGGGTAGGAAAGAACATATGCAGTTCTAGATTCCATCCTTAAGGAAGGCCTCAATGAGAAGATGATACAGGGCCCTGAGACAAGGAGCACACTGATAGGTTTCTGCTAAAGCATGCAACAGTGACTTAATCAATTCTGTAGTTAAAAAAAAAAAAAAAATTGGAGTTCCCGCTGTGGTGCAGTGGTTAACGAATCCGATTAGGAACCATGAGGTTGTGGGTTCGGTCCCTGCCCTTGCTCAGTGGGTTAACGATCCGGCGTTGCCGTGAGCGTGGTGTAGGTTGCAGACGTGGCTCGGATCCCGCGTTGCTGTGGTTCTGGCGTAGGCCAGTGGCTACAGCTCCGATTCGACCCCTAGCCTGGGAACCTCCATATGCCGCGGGAGCGGCCCAAAGAAATAGCAAAAAGACCAAAAAAAAAAAAAAAAATTGATGCAATTTGCAAATCAATTGGACAGGATTTGTTGATAATTTTAAAGAAAGACTGAAAGATGGTAACAAGGTTTATACCCTGAGCAAACAGAGGTATGAAGTTGCCATTACGGTAAAGAGGTGAGTAGAGGATAGGAAGCTTGAGAGTTTAGTTTTTCAAACATCTTAGGCCCATTAAATATCCAAATAAAAATTCTCAATGGGGATTTGGATATGAGTCTGGAGTCCAGGGGTAAAGTCCAAGCTGGAAACATAAATCTGGGTGACATAAGCTTAGAGAAGCTTAAAGTCATGAGACTGGATCTGATCACCAAGGGAATATTGTGTAGACAGAGAAGATGATGTCCATTATTTGCTAAAAAAAACTACAGGGTTAGGAGAGGGAGGAAGTGGGGAGAGTGAGAGACAGGGAGAGGGAGAAGAATAATTTGTTCAGATACCATACTCATTTGGGTAGAGAGCTATAATAATAACAAATATAAAATAGGACATTTACAAATAAGAATGGTTTAATAAAAAACAAAAGTCTCTGAAATAACAGTATACTGAAAAGATTTACCAAAAACAAGATATCCCCTAAGAATTTAGAAATAATGAAAATAATACTTTTCAAAACAGAAGTACTTATACTATTTGCTTTCATTTGATTGAGTAAATAAAACCAGAGATCCATGAAGTACTCTCAAAAAGTATAAACAGTATTAAAATAGCTAAACAAAGAGAGTATCAATCAAAATTTAGAATTGTTCAAAATGGAGCCAGTTGATAGAAAATGTCCAAGCCATCTTCAGAACAGATACTGTGGCATAACTCTGATCATTCTGATAACTTATACCTCTCAATTAACAGTTTGGCATTCTGGCATTCCTAAGAGAAAGAGTTAGCAGTTAGGCTATGAATTTAAATCCTAGCTTTGCTACTTCTGAGATGTGACCTTAGGCAAAATACCACCTTCTATTTTGTTTTCTACTTTGCAAACTGCATATAAGATCTATTTCATAGCATCAGTGTGAGGATTAAATGACTTAAAAAGTATTAGCTCAGTGTAAAACCCAGAAAGTTCTGTTTCCAGGATCAAGAAATGGGCCTGAGTCGGGTGGAAGTCAGACAGCCAAGTGAACTAGTAAGTGTAAAAATACAGACTAAAGTCTAACACAAGTCTCGAGAATGCTGGTCGACATTTTTTGAATTCTATAAACATGGGATGAACGTGTACTATTTACTTGCTAATTATGCAGTAACAATTTCACTAAAAGTAAAATTGTATTTCTAACCACAAAAGAGCTAAACATTTGGATACACAAACTCCTTTTCATAAAGGAAAACAAAATACTACAGAAATACAAGTGTAGATAAGTCAAAATTAAATAGGTTCTAAAGAATAATATGACAGCCTTCTGAAGAAGTGATAAATTCTCTTTAGGGGGAAAAAAGGCTTTCTTGAAGAAAATAGCACATTATTTGAATCTTTAAGAATTTTAATTTGAGGGGAACAAATTCAAGAAAGTAATCACGTGGGCAGTTTATTCTACTACTTTATAGAAGGTTTACTTTTATTTCCAATTTTGTACCTGGAATCTATGAATTCTAGAGAAAGCAGTATAACTAGCCTTAGAAAATGTAACTTGTCTTAGAAAAATCACATACTAGTAAGAACTAGAACAGACTCCAGCTTCTCAAATGCAAAACTGTTTCACCTTTTCTAAAATGTTTTTGTAAGGAATATTGTTCCATCAAATACTACAAAATTAAGAAGCATTATAAAGAGGAATTACGTCTTTTCCTCCACAATTTTTCCCCTTTAAATAAATGTGGAGGATAAAACAAGTGTAGAGAAAAGTGCAGAAGTCATCCTTCTATCCCTTTTTTTAATTAGATTTTCCTGGGAAAGTAAAAGGTATGGTGTTTCACGCCATTAGTTTCAATGAAGCTAATTAAAAGTTATGGCAACCAAATAAATACTGACGGAACAGGACTAATATAAAAAATTAAGTCGATAAATAACATAATCATAAACTACAATAGGTAAACCATGATTCAAACTGACAAACTATATTTTCTAAAAGATAATATTTATGATTATAAACTTTATTATTTGGTGATGCTAATAAAATACTATTACCTTGCATTGTGACACAGATTTGGGGTGATGTTTAAAAAAGAAAAAAAAAGGCCCTATTACAGATACATTCTGATATATTTGAAAATGAAATTATATCTAGAAAGGTCTTCAAAAATAACATAGGAAAGAATGTTTTATCTGGATGGACAAATAAAACAAGATTAGCCATGACTTGATAACTGCTGTAGCTGGATAATAGTTATATGGAAGGTTTTTTATAATATTATGCCTCCTATAAAAGGAGGCTAAAATTTTCCTTAATAAGAAATTCTCTAAAATAAAACTTGAAAATTGCTAACAGCAAATAACATCATACAGTGAATGTACTAGCATTAACTCACTGACACACTGTCTCTGCCAATCTATGCCACCTCCAGTTAAATGATGACTAGTTTACTCAAAATACATAAAGATATCTCTCACAGTAAGGACACCTAGCTTTTCTAAACTTTATAATCATGTACAATGAGAACATATCTGAGACTAGACCCAAATACTACCAAAGTGTATATACTTAAGAGCTCACAAGAAATCAGAGTTATATCTAAAAATAACAACAGGGAAAACATAAATATACTTCATTTCATGTTGATCTTCTCTATGCAGTCACAGAGACCACCATTTATTTACAAGAGAAACACTGAAAGCAAAAAATATATAACTAATTTCCTTTTCCCAAGCCAACTTATGCAGCAAGATTTCCAAAAATTTCTAACATGTCACAGATTTTAAAAAGCATTAACAGTACTAGAATTAACAAAGAGCTCATATCAAGCCCCTTTACTTGGTAACCATTGCAGGAAAAAAGATTAAGTATATACATACCGGAGGCCGGCCAGGTCGACCCCTTTTTCTTTTTCCTTTGACTTCTGTTTCTTCAAGTTCGCTGCCAGCATCAGAATGGGCAGTAGTTTCATTAGTTGAATCCCTAGGAAATACGTTTATTTTAGTGAACAAATTAATAATATATACATAAAAATAATACAGTGCAATTCTGTTCCACAATCTTCCTTACCTCTGGCTATACATGGCTGATTAGAAGTGGTTTATAGTTCCACTTTAAGAAAAAGTCTTAAGCAAACTGAAAATGTTACCCTTCTTGACTATCATAACACTAAATAAATGATTCGCCAAATAGAGAAATAAAGAGAAGGAAATGACTGTGGAAATGGCAGCCACTATACAAAATAAAAATACAAAATACAATCACACAAAAACTAATTCTTCAATATAAAAAGATAAAGGGTTGGAGGAATTTTATTCATTTTATAAAATAAATGAAAGTGTGCTGGTAAATGTGCAACAACTGGCACTTCAAAAAACATACGCACATAAATTATTAAAAATGCTACCAATATAAAGGATGCATAACACAATTTACAAACAATAAAATGCACAACATTCTTTACTGTAAATTCTATGCAGCTAAGTGATTCATAGAAAAGGATTTTGATAACTGTGCCAAAATTCTGTATTCATAGCTAACCTATGGCTACAAATGAGGAACAAATACGGTTTTGACATGAAAGATAGCTGATATCCTTGTTCACTTAAATGAACAAAATCCAAGTGAAATGACAAAGACATTTGTCGGAACTCCACTCATTGGTCAATGGTGTGAGCAACTTCTTTACTGAATTGAGTATGTAACAGTTCTTGAACACTAGAAGGATACTTTCTCAATTTTCTGTAGTATCATAATATAATGACTGCAGATCTGATACACCTTTAACTTTAATCAACATCATTAATAATTTCTCCATCACTTTACTGAGTCCAGAGACAAACAACAAAACAATAAACTGAGCCCTGATTTATACTGTTTGATGATTTTCATAATGTGAATACTCCTACCACAACCAGATTCAAACTGCCAAAGTGACATCACCAAATACAGAATGGGAGTAATTAACAGGAGTAGCACACTGGTGGCTCACAGGATTAGGAATCTGCCGTTGTCACTGATGTGGCTTGGGTTACTGCTGTGGTGTGGGTTAGATCCCAGGCAGGGGAACTTCCATGTGACTCAGGCATGGGCAGGGGTGGGGGTGGGAGATATTTCCACCATATAGATACAAGAGTAGTAAATAAAACCTCAAAAGCAAAGAAAACAGTAACATGTAAAATAATTAGGAAGTGGTAAGTTTTAAGTATTTTACTTTTATTTTTAATATGATTTATTTAATTTTAAGTATATGTAATTTAACTTCTTATATTGGCTATGTTACACTTAAACAGGTCAAAAAATCCCTAGAAATTTAATATTCAGCTCTCCAGGTCAAAACAGGGTGGACCCAGCACGACACTAAAAAGGTATATAGACAGTATTAACAAAAACCTCTATGCTAAATTCTATACTAGTAACTGTATAAAGAACCTGCATAAAACTGCAAATTGCAGGAAGGGTAAAAAGCAAATGATAAGCTCAACTCACAACTTATTATTTTTCAAACTACTCCACCGAAGGCTTAGTTTATTCCCTCTTTGTGTTGATTCCTCAAGCTCATGCTGCTCTTTGCTCTTTATACTCTGTCTCTTGGAGATCTCACCCATTTGATGTGTAACATTTATGCAAATGGAATGACTTAGGTATATTATCAATAGACCTGACTATCTGCAATTTAAGATTTTTACCTGTATGTATAACATGCTCCTTTGAATGTCACCTCCAATTCACCAAATATCATATATAAAAATAAGTCCAAAACTGACTTATTTTTAGTTTTTGGCTCAAGGCAATGCTATTAGTCAACCAACTCAGTTAATGCCCAAGTGTGCTTTGTATATACATTTATTACTCAAATTCCTAGAATCACACTGATCTTCCTCTTATACATATATCCATTAAAGTCCTCACGAGCTGTCCTTTGTATATTAATTTGCTCTCATTCTTTTTCTGATATTACCATAATCACAATTTAATGAATTAATTTCAACTTATCTCCCTGCTTCTACTATTTCTCTTTTCCAAAGCCATTCTATGCACTGTAAATAATATTATTCTATCATGTCCCTTTCCCTGCTTGCAAATCTTCAAAGGTAAACAGGTTATTTAAAACTGTAAATAATGGAGTTCCCGCCGTGGTGCAGTGGAAACAAAGCTGACTAGGAACCATGAGGTTGAGGGTTCGCACCCTGGACTTGCTCTGGGTTAAGCATCCAACAATGCCATGAGCTGTGTGGTGTAGGTTACAGATGCAACTCGGATCTTGCATTGCTGTGGCTATGGCATAGGCCGGTGGCTGTAGCTCCTACTGGACCCCTAGCCTGGGAATCTCCATGTGCCAAGGGAGCAGCCCCCCACCCTGCAAAAAACAAATAAAAATTATACTGACCTAGTTTAAGGGTCACTAAACATTTTCTTAAAGGGCTATATAGCAAATACCTCAGACTTAAGGGTCTTTAGGTCTCTGTATTTACTACTCTACTCACCATAGCATGAATGCAGCCATATACAATATGTAAATGAATGAATGGATGTGGCTGTGTTGCAATAATATTTATAAAAACAGGCTTCTGAAGACATGCAGTAGTTTGTCAATCACTGATCTAGTTGACCTTATTCACCTCTACTAAAGAATAAGAAATCAACTACTTTTTCTCATTAGACTCCAAACAGACTGTTTAGTATATACAGTATGTGCCAGTTTATATACGTTATCTAGTATAAATATACACAAAACCTTGTAAGAAGACATACTGTTATCCTGATTTTACAGCTGAGGAAGCGAAAGATCCAAAAACCTGATAATCTTGTCAATATTCACACAACTAGTAAATGGTAGAGTCCATTTAGATCTCAAGGTAAACTTGAATTCTCTATCTACATGTCCGGATACTAGAACACAAATATTAGATTTTGTATTTCTCTTGTGTGCAAGGAACACACTCATGCTTTTGATGCTCTTAAAGAAATCTCCAGGCAACTGCAAGAGCAGGTTGGTTCTAACATCTAACATGTGACCCATTAGTGAAACTAATTTATTCTTGTGCAATACAGTTTAATGACAAAAGAAAAAAGATGTTTTCTAATTCTGCAAACTTCAGCCAGCTTAGAACGTGACAACTCTTACCAGCAAATAACATACTCTAATTAGTATGTGTACATATATTTATTACAATATATGATATGCAAATTTTTGTTTTTTAATTTCAAGCAAAAGAAGATACAAAAATACAAGGAGGAGTTTTACTTCATTATACCCTAACTCTGAATCTCAGTCTGCAGAACAACATTATTAACAGTTTGAATAATACTGTCATAAATAGTTATGTTTTGGCATATATAAACATAAAACAATATCTACATTTTAATTTTAAAATTTAAATTAATAGGAATTTTCCATACAAATATATAGGATTCCTGAATGGTATTCCATAATATGTATGAAATTTATTTAATTACTTTCCTATCTATGAGAATTTAGATAGTCTCTAGTTTTGAACTTCTATATCAAGAGCTGAAACAACTGTCCTTGCACATTAACTCTTATAACACAACAACAAATATCTTACTCTAGAATAGACACAGAATGCTGCTGGATCAAGAGGTATGCAAATTCAAACTTAAAGCAACTGCTCTACAAAAACCCTACAAATGACTAGGGTTCACATTTATAACACTATTGTACATAAATGAAGACAATGGAGGAATCAGATCAAAAGCTCTCAAAATTCTTAATTTAAGACTTAGCAGGTCCCAGCCCTACCCTATTTGCAAGCCTTATCTCATGCCACACTCCAACCTCAATCCTGGGAAAAAAAAAAACAAAAAAACAGCTTTATTGCAGTCTCTCAAACATATCATGATTCCTCCTACCTAACGGTGTTTGCACATGCCATTCCTTCAGTCTACAATTAATACTCTGATCCCTCCTTCTTCCCCCAAACTCCCTCCACTTCAGATCAAAGATCCATCTCTTCCTTAGAAAAGTAGGCTAAATCAAGACGTATTAAAATTCTAATAAAATTCTCTAGTTTACCTTCATATCAGCTTCATGGCAATAAAGACTGTCTTCCACTTATTCTTTATCCCAGAGCCTACCATAGATTCTTGTACCATAATACCTGGTGGTATATATAAATTTGTGGCAACTGACAATATTCGATAAAGTTTAACAGTAAATACACTAAGGTAATAAAGCATTGGTAATTACATTAACTAAGCAAGCCAAGAAATGTCACTCACCAGAATGACCTTTCTAGTGTCTCCATTAGAAAAATCACTTGATCCTGCTGTGTAGCACTGGGAACTATGTCTAGTCACTTATGATGGAGCATGATAATGTGAGAAAATAGAATATGTATATGTATGTGTAACTGGGTCACCATACTGCACAGTAGAAAAAAAAATTGTATTGGGGAAATAACCATTAAAAAAATAATAAAAAATAAAAAATTTTTTAAAATAATAAAAAAGAAAAAACCACTTAAATTGAATATTGACAATCACTCAACAGATTTGTCTGTTTTTGAAGAGACTTTAGAAATTAATTTCTAATATATTATCTTCACTTTACAAATGACAGAAACTGAAGTTTACAAATACTAAGAGGACATATCATGTTTCCTTTCCTCTACAGTGTAGACACAGTATAGTTGGATGGATGGATGAAGCAAGATAATATATGCTGCTAAAGCATCTGGCAAAATCCTCAGAAAATTCTATGTTTTCAAAAAAATGCTTCTTAGATCTCAGCTTGACCAAAAGTACAATCTTCGGCTGACAAACTGAAAGCAAATTTCACTTACTCATCTCACAGATCACTACTATCTACTATCATATGACAAGCTTACATTTTTATGAAAAACTGAGTTACAAAACATGGTAAATAATATCATGCTCATGCAATCTCTGTTTAAATACAATCTACTTAAATACAACCTATGTTTCATATTTAATCAGATATTTGCAAAGGGCTGCCTAATATCCAGCAGTGTTGTAGGAAATCGCCATACAAAAATAAGAGACGAAAGTATACAGTTCAGGCAAAAACAATAAGAGGTATTAAACATTACGTTAAGTATGATGCTATTAAAAAAAAAAAAAAAAAAGGAAACAGTATGACAGTAGCACAGGAGGGAACCTACCCAACTTTGAAGTGTCAGAGGAGCTTTGCTGGAGGCATACCTCAGCTAAGACCCACAGGTCTACCTGAGTTTGCCAGGTAAGCAAAGAGGTATGTAGGGACTGCAGGCAGAATGAAGATAAACAAAAGTACAAAGAAAGAAATACTAGATGGTGATGTCTGAACTAGGTACTACGTTCAAGTTAAAGACTAATAAAGAGGCATGATGTTAAGTAAATAGAAAGGGCTTATATATTTCCCAAATTTGGGCAAAAAGAAGGAGGGTAGGTATTGATTGTTTTTCAGCAGGTAAAGTAACTTGGACAACTTTTCGTCTTAAGAGAAAAAAAGCTTTCTTTCTTCTTCGTCTGAAAGAAAAACAAGGCCAGGGAGTTCTCTCATGGCACAGCAGAAATGAATCTGACTAGAAACCACGAGGTTGAGGGTTCAATCCCTGGCCTCGCTGAGTGGGTTAAGGATCCGGTGTTGCCGTGAGCTGTGGTGTAGGTAGCAGACAAGGCTCAGATCTGGTGCTGCTGTGGCTGTGGTGTAGGCAGGCAGCTGGGAACCTCCATATGCCACGGGTGTAGCCCTAAAAAGCAAACAAAACCCAAAAAACCAAAAAACAGAAGGCCAGGAGACAAACTAGAAGGTGACCTCAGTCTCTTGTATATAGATAATCTGGGATTATAAAATCATATAAATAATTACATAACCTATTGGTCACTTTCAGTATAACTGAAGTGTTTTTATTACATAGAAGCAGATTCCTAATTTGTATCTAAATGAAACCTATAAAAGAAAAAGTATCTGCCATTACACTGATCACATTTCCCAAAGAATCCAAAGTAAGTCCAAATTCAGAATCTGTCCGATTCCAACAATTCTAATGAGATGCCACCAGAAATGCCAAGAAGGGCTCACCAATGGGAATCTCAATCTCAGGAAAAAGAAGCCCTGGCATGGGAGTGAGGAAGTTAGTGTGATACAGCACAGAGGTCTACAAACTTTTTCTAAGTAACTAAACAAAATACTTATGCTCTACAGGCAATTCAATATCACAACCTGTAGCACAAAAGCAGTCATAAAAAATATGCAAAGGAGTTAGTGTGACTCTGTTTCAATAACATAATTTTATATATAAAAAGTCCACATGCTGGAGTTCCCGTCGTGGCGCAGTGGTTAACGAATCCGACTAGGAACCATGAGGTTGCGGGTTCGGTCCCTGCCCTTGCTCAGTGGGTTAATGATCCAGCGTTGCCGTGAGCTATGGTATAGGTTGCAGACATGGCTCAGATCCCGTGTTGCTGTGGCTGTGGCGTAGGCCGGCAGCTACAGCTCCAATTCGACCCCTAGCTGGGAACCTCCATATGCCGCGGGAGCGGCTCAAAAAATAGCAAAAAAAAAAAGTCCACATGCTGGATTTGGCCTGTGGTCATAATTTACTGACTCCTAACATGGTTTTTTGTTCAGTAACACAGAACACAGTGACATTACAATATGGCAAGAGCCACAGATGAATATGGCAACTACACCTCCTAAGAGTTCTTTTATTTCAAACATATTGCTCAACTATCAGATAACATATTTGATGTGTCTCATTAATGAGAGCATTTCGATATAGAAAAAGTGTTACATGCATTAAAAAAAAAAGAAAGCTATAATACTTACTGTAACACTGGTAACTCTGAAGTAATCATTGCTATAAAGATCTTTCCACAATGGAGCAAAAGAATCAAGTGCTGTGCAACTCAATTTAAAACAACCTCAAAGGCAATCCTGTGAATTAAAAAAAAAAAAGAAAGAAAATTATTTTCCAGTTTTACTGAGGTATAACTGACAAATAAAATTGTAAGATATTTATAGCAGGATTTGCTATATGGATACATTGTGAAGGGCTTTCTCCCACTGAGTTAACTAACACATCCATCATCTCACATTTTACTTTTTTTGGTTCTGAACATTTAAGTTCTACCCTCTTACAAATGTCAATTATACAAAACAGTGTTATCAACTATAATCACCATATTATACTTTAGATCCTCAGACCATATTCATTTATAACAAAATCTGTACTCTTTCACCAACCCCTCCCTATTCCCCCTACCACATGACCTCTGGTGACCACACTTTTGCATTCTTTTCTATGAATTCCTTCCCCTTTTTTAAGATTCCACATATAAGTGATTCCATATAATCTTTATCTTTCTCTGTCTAGCTTATTTCACTTAGTATAATGCCCTCCAAGTTAATCTATGTTGTCAAACGATATTTCCCTTTTTTTAAAGACTAATACTCCACTGTACACACACACACACACACACACACACGCATACACACCCAAGTTCTCTTTATTCATATGTCCAAGAACCCTAAAGTTGTTTCCACCCCTTAGTTATGGTGAACAATGCTGCTATGAGCACAGGAGTACATCTATCTCTTTGGGAAATTGATTTCATTTCTTTTGGATTTATACCCAGAAGTGGGATTGCTGTATAATAAGGCAGTTTTATTTTTAATTCTTTGAGGAATCTCCATTCTCTTTTCCAGAGGCTGTAACACTTTGCATTTGCAGTAACAGTAAATAAGGGTTCCATCTTCCTCATATTCTCAACCAGAATATATATTTTGTATTTTTGATAAGACATCCTAACACAGGTGTGAAATGATATCTCATTATGGCTCTGATTTTCATTTCCCTAATGATTAGTGATACTGAGTACTTTTGCATGTAGTTTTTGGTCATTTGCACACCTTCTTTAGGAAAATGTCCATTTAGGTCATTTTATTTTTAATGGCCACACCCACAATATATGGAAGTTCCAGGCCAGGGACTGAATCTGAGCTGTAGCTGTGACCTATGCCACAGTTGTGACAATGTCAAATGCTTTAACCTACTGCACCAGGCAGGGGAGCAAACCCATACCTCTGCAGTGACCTGAGCCACTGCAGTCAGATTCTTAACTGTGCCACAGCAGAAACTCCCCATTTAGGTCTTTGAAAAAGAAAATTATTTTAAAATAAAATGAATATGCCAGAATAGATAGACTACAATCAACCAGTACTACCAGCAATCACATTCCTTGGTATTTACTCAAATTAACTGAAAATTTACATCTATACAAAAGCCTCCACAAAGATGTTTATAGCAGCATTATTCAAAATTGCTAAAACAGAAAACTTTAGAAGGTGAATGGATAAATAAACTGTGGTACATGCAGATAATGCAACATTATTTAACACTAAAATGAGATGAGCTACCAAGTCAGGAAAAGACATGAAGGAAACTCAAATGAATATTATTAAGTCAAAGAAGCTACATACAATATAATTTGAATTATATGGCATTCTGGGAAAGGCAAAACTATAGAGACAGTGAAAATATCAGTGACTGTCAGAAGTTATCAGGTAGGAGAGATGAACAGTGGGAAGAAAGATTTTGGTGGCAGTGAAACTATTTTGTATGATACTACCATGATAGGTACATCTAACCTACAGAATATATAACACAAAGAGTGAACCCTAATATAAACTACAGACACTGAGTAATAATGACATGTGCAAGGCAGGTTTACTGACTGTAACAGATATACCATCCTGATGTGGGATATTAATAGAGGGAGAGGCTGTATGTATATGGGAACATGGATTATAGGAGGAATCTTTCTACCTTTTGTTCAATTCTGCTGTGAATCTAAAACTTCCCTTAAAAAATAAGTTTATTAAAGAAAAAAAGAATACCAGAGGAAGTGAGACAAAAGAGAGCATCCAAGATAGGCCATGATACAGTATCAAAAAGGAAAGATAGAGGAAAAATAAAAATTTGAAGAGTTCCCACTGTGGCACAATGGAATAGGTGGAGTTTTTTGGCAGCGCTGGGACATAGGTTTGATCTCCAACCTGGCACAGTGGGTTAAGGATCTGGCAGTGCCGTAGCTGCGGCTTAAGTCACAACTGTGGCTCAGATCTGATCCCTGGACCAGGAACTCCACATGCAGTGAAGAGGCCCCCCCCCCAAAAAAAAAAAAAAAATATATATATATATATATATATATGAAATAGGAAAAAAATCTTGAGAAATAACAAAGAACTTTGTAAAAATAATTTAAGACATTAAAACAGATGAAAGATCAGAGAATTCTTAAGAAGAATATTCTAAAATATAAATATTGCTTAAAAACTAAGAAAATTCAAAAGGAAGTTGGAGTTCCCATCGTGGCTCAGTGGTTAACGAATCTGACTAGGAACCATGAGGTTGCGGATTCAACCCTGGCCTTGCTCAGTGGGTTAAGGATTTGGTGTTGCGATGAGCTGTGGTGTAGGTTGCAGACGCAGCTCAGATGCCGTGTTGCTGTGGCTCTAGCATAGGCTGGCAGGTACAGCTCCGATTAGACTCCTAGCCTGGGAACCTCCATATGCCACGGGAGCAGCCCAAGAAATGGAAAAAAGACACACACACACACACACACACACACACACACACACACACACAAAAAGAAAAGGAAGCTAAAGGAACATAATTCCTCACAAAAAGAAAAATGAACATAAAATTATATCAAACTTTTTGGTAGAAACTACCTAAGGTGAAAGACAATGGAATAATGGAAAAGAAAAAACCATGAACCCTGAATTACTACTCTTTCAAAATGAAAGAAAGGAAAAATGGAGGAGTAGAAAACTCCAATTATTAGGCCATCCAGTGAAGCAACCCATAGCCTGGCAAAAAATGACAAAAATAGAACTTCCTGCTGTGGCGCAGCAGATTAAGTATCCGGCATTGCCACAACTGTAGTGGAGGTCACAGCTGCAGCTCAGATTCAACCCCTGGCCTGGAAACTTCCATATGTCTCAGGTACAATAAAAAAAAAAAAAAAAAAAAAGACAAAAATCATCATTTGTGGACATCCAAAATCAAATAAAAACTTATGACAAAAAGAGTGTCTACCAGAGAGTCTACTATAGCTGATAAGAAAGCATTGCAGCATTTTTGTTCACCTGTATACCATCTCCCCTCCCCCAGCTCAATGTCGCCCACAAAAGGCAGCAAACCAAGTTACTGGTGGAGCTTCCTGGTGCCAAAGAGAACACCATGGACCTGTTCTCAAAAACTGTGGCTGAGTATTTTGAAGGGTTTTTCTTTTTTGGAAAGAGTGTTATCTTTCAATAGTATTTAAAGATACAACACAAGTAGCTGCCTGGGGCAAGAGATGATGGATGGCAAAACATTAAACAGTTTCAAAATAAAAAGACTGAAGAGTAAGATATTTGGAGGAATAAGGGTTTTAAAGAGCTATCACATACACCAGGAAATGTAGAGTGCTACATGAATGCTCAGGTTGGACGAATTCTTAAGACAAGACCTTAGAAGAGCACAGGCTTACAACTCTAGCTGATCTTTGTTCTCTGCAAGTACAACGTGAATACTGAGAGCTGTAGACAGGCTAATCCCTGAAGAAGTACTTTGGCTAACAGACTATCTGCAAACATCAAGAGATTACCTTTTTTCTTTCAACTCCCCTTGGATAAGGAACTCTGAAATGACTGCTAAACACCAAGACAACAAAATTTCAGTAACCACACATGACAAAGAATACAGTCCTTGCAAAGAGTTTAGAAATGTAAATAAAGAATGACTGTGGCCCTTAAGAAGACGACAGTAAACCATGTGAAGGAGAATCAAGTGTACAGAGTTCAACATTATAATATTCAAAATGTCCAGTTTTTAACAACAACAACAACAAAAGTCAAAAGGCATACAAAGAAACATTAAAGTATGGCCCATTAACAGGGGGAAAAAAAAAGAATTTGACAGAAACCATCTCCAGTTAAGCTTAGTTATTGAAGTGAGACTTCCAGAGAACACAGACTTCCAGAAGTAGATGAAGAGAAAGGGGTAGAAAGAATATATAGACAAAAAGTCAAAAAAAAAAAAAAAAAAAAAACCCTCCCAATTTTAAATCAAATATGGAAATCTACACAATCAAGAAGTTGGAAAAACTCAAAAGAGACACACCCACAGATATAAAGAACAAATTACTGGTTGGAGGGTTGAGGAGATATAGCGGTGGGAGAGTAGGAAGTACAAACTGCTGGATATAAGATGGGCTCAAGGATGTATTGTACAACATAGGGTATATAGCTAACATTTTGTAGTAACTGTAAATGGAAAATAATCTTTAAAAGATAAAAAAAATTTTTTAAAGAGTTTCACAGATACAAATTATAGCTAACGCTTAAACAAAGCCAGGGTTGGGGCGTTGACCCCATGTAGTTCGAAATCTGCATATAAATTCATACTTGGCCCTCCATATCCACACTTCTGAACCAGTGGATTCAACTAACCACAGACTATGTAACATTTTAGGTTGTGTTTTGTTTTGTTTTTGTCTTTTTTAGGGCCACACCTGCAGCACATGGACGTTCACAGGCCAGGGGTCAAATCAGAGCTGTATCCACCAGTCTGTGCCACAGCTACAGCAACATGGGATCTGAGCCGCATCTGTGATCTATATCACAGCTCATGGCAACGCCAGATCCTTTAACCCACTGAGCTAGGCTAGGGATCGAACCTGTATCCCCAGCAATACGAATCAGGTTCATTACCACTGAGCCATGAAAGGAACTCCTATTTTAGTATTTATTTAAAAAAAAACCTGTATAAGACTTGATAGGTACAATTCAAACTTGTGTAATTCAAAGGCCAACTGTATAGTCAAACTGTAAAAGCCAAAGACATTGAGAGAATCTTTAAAGAAGCACAAAAACAAACAAAAACACCTTGTCATATACAAGTAATCCACAGAATTCACAGTAAGACTATTAGTCAATTTCTCATTAAATGTCATGGAAGACAGAAGGCAGTAATATGACATATCTAAAATGCTGAAAGAAAACTGTCAAATAAGAATTCCACACTCAGCAAAATATCACTCAAAAATGGCAGAGAAATCAAGATATTCCTAAAAAAACAAAAACTGAAGAAGTTTGTTGCTAGACCTGACCTACCCTAAAGAAATATTACAGGGAATCCTTCATGCAGAAAAGAAACAACAAACAAGTCGAAGTCATAGGAAAAAAGGTGATCACTGGAAAAATTAGCTACATAGATAAATACTTTTTTTTTTACTTTTTGGTTTATTTTATTTTTTCTGTTATATATATTTTTTGATTTATTTTTTATTGTTATTTCCCCCAACACACTTTTTTTCCCCCACTGTACAGCATGGGAACTTACACATATATGTATACATGAATTTTTTTCTCCCATTGGTTTATAATTCCTATGTTTGTTTCCAACATGATTTAAAATAAAAATACATAAAATAGTTGTATACCTGTATTAATGAATGCACAAAATCTAAAGATATAACTTACTTTTTACTGAAACAGAGTTGGTTGTCGATATTGTGTTTATTTCAGGAGTACAGCAAAGTGATTCAGTTATGTAATTTTTTTCAGATTATTTTCCATTATAGGTTATTATATGACATTGAATATAATTCCCTGTGCTATATATAGTAAATCCCTGTTGCTTATCTATTTTGTGTGGAGTAGTTTAGATCTGTTAATCCCATACTCATAATTTGTCCATTTTTTCCCCTATTTGGTAATGATAAATTTGTTTTCTATGTCTTGTGTCTGTTTCTGTTTTGTACATAGATTCATTTGTATTTTTTTTTTTTAGATTGCACATGGAAGTGGTATCATATATTTATCTTTCTGTCTGACTGACTTTGCTAAATGTAATATTCCCTAAGTCTATCCATGCTGCTGCAAATGGCAGTATTTCATTCTGTTTTGGCTGAGTAAGATTCGTGTGTGCGTGCACACATGCTTGTGTGTGTGCATGCATGTATGTGTATATGTTATATCTCACCTTAGGCCAACTGTCTATTAATGAGTACTTGGTTGTTCCCATGTCTTGGCTATTATAAATACTGTGGCTATGAACACTGGGATGCACATATCTTTTCAAATTAGAGTTTTCACTTTTTCCAGATATATACCCAGGAGTAAAATTGCTGGATCATATGGTAGCTCTATTTTTAGTAGAAAACAGTAAGGAACCTCCACACTGTTTGCCATAGTGAGTGCACCAACTTATATCCTACCATCAAGGGTAGGAGGGTTCCCTTTTCTCCAAACTCTTTCCAGTATTATTTCTAGACTTTTTGAAACAGCCATTGTGGCTGGTGTGAGATGGTGCCTCACTGTGATTTTCATTTGCATTTCTTTAATAATTTGCGATGCTGAACATCTTTTCATGTGGTCGTCATCTCTAAGTCTTCTTTGCAAAAATGTCTGTTCAGGTCTTCTGCCCATTTTTCTATTGGGTTGTTTCTTTGTTATTGAGTTGTATGAGCTATTTGTGTATTTTGGATATTAACCCCCCAATGATTGCATCATTTGCAAATATTTCCTCCCAGTCTGAAGATTGTCTTTTTGTTTTGTTCATAGTTTCCTTTGCTATACAAAAGTTTTAAGTTTGATTAGGTCCCATTTGTTTATCTTTCCTTTGGGAGATTGATCTAAGAAAATATCGCTACAATTTAGGTCAAAGAATGTCTTGTCTCTGTCCTCTTCTTAGATTGTTATGCTGTCATGTGTTACATTTAGGTCTATAAACCATTTTGAGTTTATCCTTATGTATAGTGTGAGGGACTGTTCTAATTTCATTGCTTTACATGTAACGGTCCAGCTTCCCCAATAACACTTGCTTTAGACTATATTTTCTCCATTATATAGTCTTGCCTCCTTTGACACAGAATACTTGACCATAGGTGTATGGGTTAATTTCTGGGGTCTTTATACTGTTCCATTAATTTGTTTGTTTCTTTGCCAATATCACACTGTCTTGGTTACTGCAGCTTTATAGTATTGTCTGAGGTCTGGAAGGGTTATGTGTCCAGCTTTGTTCTTTTTCCTTGGGATTGCTTTGGCAATTCTGGGTCTCGTGGTTCCACAAAGATTTTAGAACTATTTATTCTAGTTCTGTGAAAAATATCATGGGTATCTTTAAATTAAAGATTGCATTAAATCTGTAGATTGCTTTGAGTAGTATGGACATTTTAACATATTGATTCTTCTAATCCAAGAGTATGGGATATCTTCCCATTTCTTTGAATCAAAAGATGGAATATGTAACAATAATATAAGGGATGGAAAAAGCAAAAATTTACAAGTTATTATAAGTATACCTCATTTTATTACACTCTGCTTTACAATCTTTTACAAATTTAAGATTTTGTGGCAACTCTACTAGCCCATCATTACCATTCTTCAGTAGCGCTTGCTCACTTCACATCTGTGTCACTTTTTGGTAATTCTTAGAATATTTTAAACTTTTCATTATTATTATTATTATTATTATTACTACTACTACTACTATGTTATGGTGACCTTTGATGTTACTATTACAATTGTTTGGGGGTCATGAATGACATTCACACAAAATGGCAAACATAATCATTAAATGATGCATGGGTTCTGACTGCTCCATTGATCAGCCTTTCCTCTGTCTCACTCCCTTCCTATTCATTGAGAAATAACAATATTGAAATTAGGCCAATTAATAAACCCACAATGGCCACTAAGTGTTCAAGTCAAAGGAAGAATTTTACATCTCTCACTTTCCGTCAAAAGCGAGAGATGGAGTTCCCGCTGTGGCTCAATGGCTAATGAACCTGACCAGGATTCAGGAGGACATGTGTTCAATGCCTGGCCTTGCTCATTGGGTTAAGGATCCAGTGTTGCCATGAGCTGTGGTGTAGGTCACAAATGTGGCTCGGATCTCTTATTGCTGTGGCTGTGGCATAGGCGGGCAGCTACAGCTCTGATATGACCCCTAGCCTGGGAAACTCCATATGCTGCAAGTGCAGCCCTAAAAAGTCAAAAGACAAAAGACAAAAAAAAAAGCTAGAGATGAGTAAGTCCAGGGAAGGCATGTTGAAAGCTGAAACAGATCAAAAGCTTGGCATCTCGCAGTGCAAGATGTTAGCCAAGTTGTGAATGGGAAGAAAAAGTTCTTAATGGAAACTGAAAGTGCTATTCCAGGGAACACATAAATGATAAGAAAGCAAAACAGTGTTACTGCTGATATAGAGAATGTCTTAGTAATCTGGATAGAAGACCAAAACCACTTACAGCATTCCCTTAAGCCAAAGCCTGATCCAGAGCAAGGCTTAACTCCCTTCAATTTTACAAAGGCTAAGAGAAGTGAAGAAGCTGAAGAAAAGTTTCAATCTAGTAGAGGTTAGTTAGTTCATGAGGCTTAAAGAAAAAAGTTATCTCCATAACATAAAAGTGCAAAGTAAAGCAGCAAGTGCTGATGTAGGAGCTGCAGCAAGTTATCCAGAAGATCTAGTTCAGATAATTAGTTAAGATGCCTACACCAGGAGTTCCTGTCATGGCACAGTGGTTAATGAATCCGACTAGGAACCATGAGGCTGCGGGTTCGGTCCCTGCCCTTGCTCAGTGGGTTAAAGGATCCGGCGTTGCCATGAGCTGTGGTTTAGGTTGCAGACGCAGCTTGGATCCCATGCTTCTGTGGCTCTGGCGTAGGCTGGTGGCTACAGCTCTGATTAGACCCCTAGCCTGGGAACCTCCATATGCCATGGGAGCGGCCCAAGAAATGGCAAAAGCCAAAAAAAAAAAAAAAAGATGCCTACACCAAAGAAAAGATTTTCGGTGTAGACAAAACCACATAATATTGGAAGAAGATACCATTTAGGTCTTTCACAGCTGCTTCAAAGCTTCAAAATAATTTCTAAGGACTGGTGACTGTAAATGGAAGCCAATACTCATTTACCATTCCAAAAATCTTAGGGTCCCTTAAGAATTACACTAAATCTACTCTGCCTGGGCTCTAGAAATGGAACAACAAAGCCTGGATGACATCACATCTGTTCACAACATGATTTAGTGAATATTTTAAGGCCAATATGTTGAAGTCTACCACTCAGGAAAAAAGACTCCTTTCAAAATGTTACTGTTCACTGACAATGCACCTGGTCACCCAAGAGCTCTGATAAAGATGCACAGTGAGATTTATGTTGTTTTCACACTTCCTGACAAAGCAAACAAGGAGTTATTTCAATTTTCAAGTTTTATTAGTTAAGAAATACATTTCATAAAGCTGTAGCTGCCATAGACAGTAATGCCTCTGATGAATCTAGGCAAAGCCAGTGGAAAATCTGGAAAATATTCATTATTCTATATGCCATTAATGACATTCATGTTTCATGAGAAGAGGTGAAAAATACCAACATGAACAGGGGTTTGCAAAGGGTTGATTCAAACCCTCACGGATGACTTTGAGGGGTTCAAGTCTTTGGTGGGGGAAAGAACTTCAGGTGTAATGAAACAGGATTAGAACTAGGATTAGAAATAGAGTCTTGAATATGTGACTGCATTGCTACAAATCTCATGACGAAAACTAACAGATGAGTAGTTGCTTCTTAGGGGTGAACAAAGAAAAGTAGTTTCTGGAGATGGACTCTGCTCCTAGTAAAGACGCTGAGAAGATCACAGAAATGACAGCAAAGAATTTAGAATATTATGCAAACTTAACCGATAAAGCAGTAGCTGGGTTTGAGAGGACTGACTCTAAATTCTGCAAGTTCTATTGTAGGTAAAATGCCATCAAACAGCATGGCATGCTACAGAGAAATCATTCATGAAAGGAAGAGTCCACCAATGCGGCAAACTTTACTGTCATCTTGTTATTTTAAGAAACTGCCACAATCACCTCTGCCTTCAGCAACCACTACCCTGATCATTCAGCAGCCATCAACTATGAAGCATGACCCTCTTTCAGCAAAAAAACAACTCACTGCAAGTTCAGATGATGGTTAGCATGTTTTAGCAATAAATATATTTCTATGTATATACATAAAGGTATAAGACGTAATGTTACTGAATACTTAACAGACTTCAGTATAGTATAAATGTAACATCTATATGCACTGAAATTGAAAAGCTCAAATGACTCACACTGTTATCATATCTGCTTTACTGTGGGTAATCTAGAATTGAACCCTCAATATATTTGATGACTATATATATATATATATATGTATATATGAAAAGCTAAATTACTATCATTTCAAACTAGATTGGAATAAACACAATATGTGAATTGTTATCACCATGATAATTACTAAGAAAGTAATTTAAAATATTAAAACAATGAAAATGGTACACTAGAAAAGAATCAAACACAAAAGAAGGCAGCGATGGAGGAACTGAGCAATAAAAAAGACATAAAACAAACAAGAAAAATAGCAAAATGGCAAGTCTTATCAGTAATTTCCATAAATATAAATACATTAAGCTAATTAGTTAAGAGATAGATTGGTAACACAGATATTTTTTAAATGATCCAATTATATGTTATCTACAAGAAACTCATTTCAAATTTAAATGCACAAAGAGGTTAAAATAAGAAGATGTAAAAATAATATTCTATGCAAAGAGTAACAAAAAAACAGGCTAGAGTGGCTATGCTAGTATCAGACAAAATTAATTTAAAGACAAATTTATTACAAGAGACAAAGAGGGGGACATAATGTACTAGGTAAAAATGGTCAATTTACCTGGAAGCTGTAACAATTAAAAAGGTATGTACAACAAACAACAAAGTCTCAAAATATATGACATAAACACTTAAGAAATTGTTGAAGGTAGAAACAGACATTGCTGTAGTAAGACTGTAATTTCCTTACACCACTTTCAATAAAACACAGAAGATAAAGACAGAAGATTAATAAGAAAACAAAGAACTTAAGCAACATTATAAACCAAATACACCTAACAGACATATATATGGAACACTCCACCCAACAACAGAACATGCATTATTCTCAAGTGCACATACAACATTCTCTAGGATAGCTAATTAGGTCACAAAAAAGTCTCAAGTTTTAAAAGGCTGAAATCATAGAAAATGTCTTCATAGAGCACAATGAAAAGGAAGCAGAAATAAGTTAAAAGGAGAAAACCCAGAAAATCCACAAGTATGGTGACACTAAACAACACTCATTAAATTACTAATGAGTCAAAGAAGAAATCACAAGACAAATTAGGAAACTTTGACACCAATGAAACAAAAACACTGCATACCAAAATTTACGAGATGCAGCAAAAGCAGTGCTCAGAGGGAAATAGAGCAGTAAACATCTACACTTTAAAAAAAAAAAAATCAATTCAATAACTTTATACTTTAATGAGAAAAAGAGGAAATTAAATCAAAAAACAGCAAAAATTAAGATATAATAAAAATTAAAGCTGAAATAAACAAGAGAGACTAAAGAAAAAACACAATTAATGATACCAAAAAAAAATTTTTTTAAATATATTCATGGTATTGACAAACTTTCAGTTAGGAAAAATATTAATATCAACCCTACAGAAATAAAGATTTTAAGAGAACAGAATAGACAACTGTGTGCCAATAAACTGCATAACCTATATTAAGAGGTTCAAAAAAGAATAAAAAATCAGAACAGAACTATAATGTGCAAAGAGACTAAATCAGCTATCAAAATCTCCCAACAAAAAAGTCCAGAATGGGAGAGCTTTATTGATGAATTCAACAAGCAATTTGAAGAAGAAATAGCACCAATCCTTTTCAACTTCTTCCTTAAAATATACAAGGAAAAAAGACTTTCTAACACCATCTCTAAGGCATTTCTTTTACATAAAAGCCAAAGACATCACCAAAAAACAACCAAACCAAATCTACAGACCAATTTCCCCTTTAAATATAAATGCAGAAAATCCTCAAAAAAAAAAAAAAAAATACTAGCAAACAGGATCAACTACATAGTAAATGTAATATATACCATGGACAAGTGGTGTATATTATTTGTCCACAGGAATTTTACAGGAATTAGAAAATCATTTGAGGTAATAAATTATTTGAAAGAAGGAAAAAAGGAACCACATAATCATCTCAAATAATGACAAAAAGCAGTTTACAAAAATCCCAAGGGACACCAAAGGGCCAAAATACTCTTAAGATTAAAAAGAAATTTTCCAAAAACTAGGAATAGAAGGGAATTTTAATATAAAGAACATTTATGAAAAACACATAAGTAACTTCATAATCAAACTTGAAAGACTAAAATAAAGCTTTCCACCTAAAATCAGGAAGAAGTCAACAATGTCCATTTTTACCAGAGCTTTCAACAAATCACTGTATGTTCAAGCAGAACAATTAAGCAGACATAAATTGCATCCAAATAGAAAAAAAAGTAAAACTAACTCTACTTATAAATGACAAATTCTTTATACATAGAAAGTCTCAAAGAATCAACAACAACCAAATACTAATAGAAAAAAGTATTTTCTATTTGGGTCCAAGATAATATACAAAAAAAAAAGTCAACTGTGTTTCTTTTTTGGAACTAAAAAACAAGTTTAACAACCTTACAGGATACAAAATCAACATGCAGAAATAAGCTCTATGTTTGTGCAGTGACAATAAAGAAACCAAAAAAGAAATAAAAGAAAAAAATTAATTTATATCACATCAGAATAAATGGAATACTTAAAATTAACCAAGGTGAGGATTCATTCACCAATGGGAGAAATTAATATTGTAATGATGTCAATACTAGCCAAAACAACCTACAGATTAAATACAATCACCAAATCGCAATTACTTATTTGCAGAAATATAAAAATCCCATCCAAAATTCTCATGCAATCTCAAGAAAAGGACACTTGAAAGCCTAAACAATCTTGGGGGAAAAAGGACCAAAGTTGGAAGTCTCAAACTTCTTGAGTTCAAAATTTACCATAAAGTGACAGTAATCAAAAGACTACACTAATACAGGCCAGAAGAACAAAGAGCCCAGAAATAAACCCTCATATGAGCAAATGATTTTTGGTTAAGGGAGCCAAGATCATGCAATGGGGGAAAGGCAGTCTTTTTTTTTTTAATGGTGCTGAGAAAATAGATACTCACATACAAAAGAATGAAGTTGAACCCTCACTTTACACCATATACAAAAACTAACTGAAAATGGATCAAATACCTAAGCCTAACAGCTAAAACTATAAAACTCTTCAAAGAAAAACCAGGGGAAAAGCTTAATGATACTAGATTTGGCAACGAATCCTTGGATGAGACACCAAAAGCACGAGCAACAAAAGAAAAAATAAGTTGGATTTCATCCAAATAAAAAACTTTTCTACATCCAAGGACCTTATCAAAAAAGTCAAAAGGCAACCAAAGGACGAGAGAAAATATCTCCAAATCTTACATCTGATAAAAACGTAGTATCTAGAACACAGAGTTGACCTTTGAAGAACACTGGGGTTAGGAGCTCTAATCTCCACACACAGCTGAAAATTCACATGTAACTTTACAGTCTGTCTTCCTTAGTCACAGTTCTACATCCACAGATTCAACCAACCGTGCATCATATAGTACTACAATATGTTATTTACTGAAAAAATTCTGTGTATAAATGGACCCATATAGTTCAAAACCCATGTTGTTCAAGTCGATTGTAATTTCTTACAATCCAATAAGACAAAAAATTCCAATTAAAAAAAGTCAAAGGACTCAGACATTTCTCCAAAGAAGATATATTACTGACCAATAAGCACATTTAAAAATTTGAGGCTCAACATCATTAGAGAAATGTAAATCAAAGCCACAAAGTGATATAATTTTGCAATTATTAGGATGGCTATAATCACAAAATGGAAGATGATAATGTGAAAAAAACTTTGTTATCTTGGGGTAGGTAATGAGTTCTTACATATGACACCAAAAGCATAGGACTTAAAGCAAACAGAAAAGAAGTTAACTGGATTCACCTTTTTTCTCTGCAAAAGTTATTGCTAAAAGATTAAAAACAGGAGTTCCTGTCGTGGCTCAGTGGTTAACAAACCCAACTAGCAACCATGAGGATGCGAGTTTGATCCTTGGCCTCAACTCAATGGGTTAAGGATCCTCACTGCTGTGAGCTGTGGTGCAGGTTACAGACACGGAATGAATCCAGCGTTGTTGTGGCTATGGCATAGGCCAGCGGCTACAGCTCCAATTTGACCCCTAGCTTGGGAACACCCATATACTGTTGGTGAGGCCCTAAAAAGATAAAAGACAAAAATAAAAATTAAAAAAAAGATTAAAAACAAGTCACGCACTAAGAAAACACCGGCAAATCACATATCTGACAGAACCTGTAGAAAGAATATTTAAAGATCTCTCAAAACTCAAATATAAGAAACAAAACAGTTCTTTTTTAAAAAAAGAGTGAAACATTTGAATCTACACTTCACCAAAGATAAAAGAGCGACAAATACTCCAACGCATGCTTTCAACCATTAGGAAAATGGAAATTAGAAATGCAATCAGATACTACTATATACAGACTAGAATGACTAAAATTAAAAAGATCATTTTAAGTGTTGGTGAGAAATAAGAACAACTGGAAACCTCATACACAGTTGGAGGGAACTCTTTTGTTCCCTCTTTTGAAAAACTGGCAAGTCCTTTAAAAGTTAATCACACACTAACCATATGACTGAGCAATGCCACTCCTAGGTATTTATCCAGGTGAAAGGAAAGCTTATGTTCTTATTTGTAAAAACACGTGCTCAAATGTTTATAGCAGCTTTATTTAAAATTGCCAAAAACTGCAAACATACCACAAAATCTCCTTAATTGAATGACGACATAAATATACCATGGTACATCCACAAAACAGAATACTAACCAACAATTAAAAGGAATGAACTATTGATAAATCTCAGAATATTGATGAATCTCAAGTACATAGACCACGTACTTATTTTAGAATTCCATTTTTACTTATTATAGAAAACCACAGAGACACAGAACAAATTAGCGGCTGTTAGAGGATGTAGGAAAAGAGGATTGACCAACAAGAGTAGATTCTCAATCTCTTTATTTTATTAAGTACATCCAACTCTGTCTTAGAAACCTACACATTTTGCTCTGAGAGTATTCTCTACAGCTTCAAAAATACTTCCCTTGTAAGAGAAGGTATAAATAAATGTGAGGAGTTCCCATTGTGGCTCAGCGGGCTAAGAATCCAACTAGTATCCATGAGGGTGTGGGTTTGATCCTGGCCTCACTCAGTGGGTTAAGGATTTGGCATTGCCATGAGCTGTGGTGTAGGTTGCAGACATGGCCTGGATTCTGCATTGCTGTGGCTGTGGTGTAGACGAGCAGCTGCAGCTCCAGTTCAACCCCTAGCCTGGGAACCTCCATATGCTATGGGTGTGGCCCTAAAAACAAAAAAAGAAAAAAAGAAATGATGAGTACCAGTCTTTCACATTATACCATCCCTTAATCTTTATTTCCATTCTAATCATAGCTTTAAAAGTCTTGTTTGTACTTAGTATATTTTTTGTAAGTCATCCTAACATTGTTCCTATAGTTCTACTAATCTTGTAATTCATCAGTGGTGACAAATCCATATATTCCATTTTTAAAGATAGACTTCCTTAAACTGGTATTGCTCTATAACCACTTGCTTTCATTTTGTTTCCCCTTTATTGAGAACATCCACCATTCATTAAATAAGCATCTTCTAGGTACTGCCTACATGCTAGGCATTGTGCTAATTTTCACTTTTAAGAACGAAAATTCCCCATTCTTTCTGAGGTATTTTGGTTTTGAAGATTCTCTACCTAAAAGAACATATACGGGAGTTTGCCTATGGTGCAGCAGTTTAAGGATCTGGCATTGTCACTGCAGCAGCTCATATCACTGCTGTAGCACAGGTTCAATCCCTGGTCAAATCTATGCCATGGGTGTGGCCAGAAAACAAAAAACAACAACAACAACGTACATGTCTTTCTCAGTCTGAAAATTTTTCTAATACCTAAGGTACATTCTCATCATCACCAATGTCTTCTAGCAGACCTGATTACTTCTTTTCAGGGTTTCTGACTCTTCCATTTTACCCATCAGTTTTCATATTCAAAACAAAATTCAAAAGAGCTGTTTCCTTCATTTTGTCAAACTTCTGAAAGATTAAAAAATGGCAACAAAACTAGTAAAAAGCAGGCAGAAAATCAGGAAAAACACAGGTGAACTCAATAACACCATCAATTAACTGGATATAATGAACATCTAGAAACTACTTCATCCAGCAACAGCAGAATTCACATTCCTCTTAAGTTCATCAGAACAAATCACATTCTGGGCCATAAAATACCCTTAACAAATGTGAAAAAGCAGAAATCATATGATTTATTACCTCAGACTACAAGGGAATTAAACTAGAAATCAATAACATAAGGACAACTAGAAAATCCCAAAACACCTGGAGATTAAACAACACACTTCTAAATAACTCCTGAATCAAAAAGAACTCTCAACAGAAACTTTAAAACATTTTCAAATAAATGAACATGAAAGTACAACCTATCAACATTTATAGGATGCAGCAAAGGTAGTGCTTCAGAAAAACTTACAGCATTTATGCATATATTAGAAAGGAAAAAAAAATCTAAAATCAATCATCTAAGCTTCCATCTTCAGAAACTAGAAAAAAGAGCAAATTAAATAAAAACTAAGCATTAGAAAAGAAATAATAATAAGTAGAGCAAAAGTCAAAGAATGTGAAAAACTAAATCAAAAATGTGATTAAAATTACTAAAACCAAAAGCTGGTTCTTTGAAAAGATCAATAAAATCAATAAACCTCTAGCCCCAATAACTAAGAAAAACGGACACAAATTACTGATATCAGAAAGAGAAAACAGCAGTACAGAATTCCATGATATTAAAAGGATAATAAAATAAAACTAAGAATATGCTCACAAATTTGATAAACCTAGATGAAATGAAACAACTCTATGAAAGATAAAACTTGCCAAAATTCACAAGAAACAGACAATCTAAAGAGGCCTACATAAAAGAAACTGAATTGATAATTTAAAACATGCCAACTCAGGAAGCACCAGACCCAGATGAGTTCTCTAGTAAATTCTACCAAACATTTAAGGAAGAAGTTATAAAAATCCTCTAAAATGTCTTCCAGAAAGTAGTAGTAGAGGGAAAATCTCCTATCATTCTATGAGGACAGTATCGCTCTAACACCAAAACCAAAGATATTATCAGAAAATTATATATCAATATCTCTCAAGAACACAGATGTAAAAATCCTCAACAAAATATTAGCAAATAAAATTTTTTTAATGTATTAAAAGAATTATGCACCACAACCAAGTGGGATTTACCCCAGGAATGTATGCAAGGCTAGTTAAAATTTGAAAATCAAATAATGTAATGCATCACATCAAGAGGCAAAGAAGTAAAAGCACATACTCCTATCAATAAATTCAGGAAAAACATCAATTTTGATAAAATCCAGTACCCATTCATGACTCAAAAAAACAAAACAAAACCTCTCTGTACACTTAAACAAAGGGGAACTTCCTCAACTTGATAAAGAATATCTCCAAAATTCCTACACCTAACAACACACACAATGATGAGAAACTAGAAGCTTTCCTCCTAAGAAGAGGATCAAAGCAAGGGGGTGTCTCTGCCTACTACTCCTTTTCAACGGTGTACAAGAAGTCTGAGCTAATGCAATAAGGAAATAAAACATATACATATTGGGAAGGAAGAAATCAAACTTTCTTTGTATGCAGATTACATAACTGTGGATAAAGAAAATCTGAAAGAAAAGTCACTTTCATATACATTAGCAATACACAAGAGAAATTTGAAATGAACATACAACACCATTTACATTAGCACTCCCCCAAAAGAGAAATACCTGAGTACAAATCCAACAAAATGTGGACAAGATCTAAACAAAGAAAACTCCAATGAAAGAAATCTAAGAACTGTATAAGTGGACAGCTATTCCATATTCACAGGTAGGAATCCTCAATGTCAAGGTATCAGTCCTTCCCGACTTGGCCTATAAATTCAACACAATCCCTACCAATTTCCTAAAAAATTATTCTGTGTATATCAAAAACTGATGCTAAAGTTGTACCCAAGATAGGCAAAACAATACTGAAAAATGAGAACAAAATTGGAAGACTGACACTATCTGAATCTAAGACTTGCTTTAAAACTATAATAATCAAGACTGTGATATTAAGAATAGACAATAATAAGAATAGATTAATAAAATAGTACAGAGAGCCCACACAAATACAGTCAACTGATCTTTGACAAAGGAACGAGGGTGACACAATGGAGGAAACCGTCTTTTCAACATTTGATGCTAAAACTGGTTATCCATGTAGAGAAAAAAAAGAAGAATCCAGACACAGATCTTACACTCCATAAAATCGACTCAAAATGGATCAAAGATCTAAATATAAACTCAAAAGTAAAACTCTTAAGATAACATATATCTAGATGACCTTGGATATAGTGACAACTTTTTAGATACAAAACCAAAGGCACAAGCAATGAGGGAAAAAAAAATTGATAAACTGGGCTTAATTCTAATTCTAATAACTGGGCTTTAATTCTAATAAGAATTAAAAACTGCTCTGCAAAAGACACAGTCAAGAAAATGAAAATACATGTCGCAGACTTGGAAATAATATTTTCCCAGACATTTCTGTCTTTCAAATATTTGAGGAATCCAAAATAAACAAAGAATTCTTAAAATTCAGTAAGAAACAAAAAACCTGCTTAAAATATGGGTATTAAAACTTGAACCAGGAGTTCCCATTGTGGTTCAGTGGGTTAAGAACCTGACATAGTGTCTGTGAGGTTGCTAGTTTGATCCCTGGCCTCGCTCAGTGGGTTAAGGATCCAGTGTTGCTTCAAGATATGGCAAAGGTCACAAATGCGCATTGCTGTGGCTGGGTGTAGGCCAGCAGCTGCACCTACAATTTGACCCCTAACCTGGGAACTTCCATATGCCACAGATGCAGCCCTTAAAAAATTGAACACCCCACAAAAGAAGATACACAGCTGGCATATAAACATATGAAAAAATACTTAACACATAGCATATGAAAAAATACTTAAAGATGTCATTAGGGAATTGCAAACTAAAAAAACAATAAGATATTCTACACACCTTGGTGAAATGGTGAAAATCCAGAAGACAGACAAAACCAAACGCTGACAAGGATGTTGAGTAAAAGAAACTCTCATTCACTGCTGGCAAGAAAGCAAAATGGTACAGCAACTTTGGATGATAGTTCACTAAGTTTCTTAAAAACCCAACATAGTCTTACCATATGATCCAGCAATCATTCTCCTATGTACATAACCAAAGAGATTAAAAACTCAAGTCTACACAAAACCTGCATACAGATGTTTATAGTAACTTTACTCCAAATTGCTCAAACATGGAAGGAACTAAGATGTTCTTCATGAGGTAAATGGATAAATTAACTGTGGTACATGCAGACAATGAAATATTACTCAGCACTAAAAAAAAAAAAAAAAAGAGCTACCAAGCCATGAAAAGACACAGAGGAAATTCATATGCATATTACTAACTGAAGCCAGTCTGAAACTGCTATGTACTATATGATTTCAACTACATGGTGTTCTGGAAAATGTAAAACTATAAACACAGTGAAAATATCACTGTTTGCCAGGAATTATCAGGCAGTAGAGATAACAGGTGGAACACAGAGGGTTTTGTAGGGCACTGAAACTTTTCTGTATGAAACTATAATGATAGATACATATCATTATACATTTATCAAAACCCAGAGAATATATATACAACATAAAAAGTGTAGAGTAATGTACAACTATGGACTTTGGATGATAATGGCATGTCAATATAGGTTCATCAATTGAACACATGTATGTACCACTATGATGTAAGATGTTGATAGTGGGAGAGGCTATATGTATGTGGGGACAAGGACTATATGTGAAGTCTCCACATTTTTGCTCAATGTGCTGTGACCCTAAAACCACTCTTAATAAAGTCTTCTTATAATTCCCTGTGGCGCAGTAGGTTAAAGATGAGTGTTGTCACTGCAGCAACCCAGATGGCTGCTGTGGTGTGGGTTCAATCCCTGGCCCCCAGGTGGCTGCTGTGGCATGGGTTCAATCCCTGGACCAGGAAATTCCATATACTGCAAGCATGGTGAAAAAAATAATAATAAAGTCTTCTTTAAGAAACAGTAAATAATTCATTAGCAGATTAAGGTTTTCTGCAGATACTAATTTATGTCCTTATAAATTAACATTTCTTTGTTCTTGGTCAATTTTATGATCTCAAGTGGATTTAAGCATGTGGTGTAAGACTGCCTATATACACACAAATACAAAGGCACAATATCCCATCTACTTAAATATGCAGTATCCCTATCTAATTGCCATGCACTGTGCCACAAATAATGAAAGAAAAATAAAATACAGAATATAACACCCAGCCTGTATCCTTCCTAAATAACACCCTATTTTACAAATTCTTATGAGCTGAATCAACTATAAAGGTTAAAGAGTAGTATCTAAAACACAGTTAATTTCCAGTTACATGCAATATCATCTGTGGAGTACAAAATCCTATTCTTTAATCAGAGGAATTCATCCTCTAGGTAAAGACTTATATAATACAATTTAATTAATACAGGCTCCTCTTTTATCATTCCTAAAATTTTTCATGAGTTACCTTAAAGAATCTCTTAGCAGTGAATGCATACACACATACACACATAGGTAAGTGGTAGTGGAGTGCCACATGATTTCCAAAGCAAACAATGATTAAAATTATAATATTTCTGGGAGTTCCCATTGTGGCTCAGCAGTAATAAGCCCAAGTAGTATCCATGAGGATGCAGGTTTGATCCATGGCCTTCCTTGCTCAGTGGGTTAAAGATCTGGTGTGGCTGTGAGCTGCAGAGTAGATCACAGGCATGGCTCAGATCTGGCATTGCTATGGCTGTGGTGTAGGCTGGCAGCGGCAGCTGCAGCTCTGATTCTACCCCTAGCCTAGGAACTTCCATATGCCAATGTGCGGCCCTAAAAAGACACACACACACACACAAAATCATAATATTTCCAAAACTGCATTTAAACAATTTTAATAAAGTACTACACTATAACTACATAAAGCATTTATTCATTTACTATTTTTATGACAATTATGATTCTATTACCTATGTTTATGACAGAAAATTAAAGACATTAAGAGAAAAGTTTGTATCCAATATAACATAAAATATACATTTCATAATATAGAGAATTTAAGCAGATTTCAATCAAGCAAAAAAAGTATTAATCTCTCTTCCCAGTAAAAAAAAAAAAAAAACTTAGCCTACAAATGACAAAGATTATCTAGTTCTTTCAATGAATGAAAAGAATGCCAAAAGAGAATTTGATCCTCGAGGTTACATAGTAATTCACACCACAAGATGACCCAAATGGGAAAGAGGCAACATTATGACACAAGAAATGGGAAAGAAGTAAACTTTAGAAAATATTAATCTTGAAAATCTCAAATATTAGAGACAGCATAATTTACAACAAAACTGAATCACATACTCAGTGGGACATAGATTAAAAAAAAGTTCACTGGCAACAAGTTGGCTCATTATTCTACCTTTTCTGTTCCAATAAAGTATTCTAAAAACTATCCCCTTCTTATCATTTCTGGGTAACAGAGCCTTAAAATCAAAAGGAATATACAGCAGATTGCTTTAAGAGTTTGGGACTGGGCTTTTGTGTGTTCTAACTCTGTAACTTACTTTGCCTCAGTATTCTCACCTCTCAAACAGGAGTAATAACAGAAGCCATACTTCATACGGTGGCTGAGAGGAGTAACTGAAAGAATGCCGGTAACTCTCTAATAAAAATTAACACCTAGCTACAGAAAGGAAGAGCAGTTTTGACATAAAGGAATGTCAGCTTGCAAGAGCAAGTGTTATTTCTTTTTGCTCACTGCTACATTCTTAATGCCTAAAACGTAGTTGTTGAATTAACAATGCATATATATGTAAACATATTTTTAAAAGCAGAGGATGCAAAATTCAACATGAGAAGAACTCTCAGAGTTAACAAGCCAAAATTAGCAACTTATTCCTTAAAAGAAAACAGAAATAGTTGAGGATTGCATTCTTAGTAACTGTTACTTATTTAGCAGTGATTCTTAAAGATGGTGGTAAGGTGGGAGGCCAAGCAAAGGGTTAAGGGAAGAGATAGAGACTAAAGTATATTAAGAATGGAAGAAAGTTAAGTTTAAAAAAGCCCCCCAATGACCTTATACATACATACAATCCCACAACATACACAGATGAATGTCCTTGGACTAAAGGAAAGTGATAAGCCAAAATTGGACTGTCATATCCAGAGAGCTTTGAATTTTTCCGTTTTGACTAATCTCTGCCGAAGCTCACATATGAAACTCTGAAAATGTAATTCCAAGATAAACATCCTCACACTCTTTCCCAAAATGCTGACTCAATATCTTCTTCACATCTAGTCATATTTTCCCTTTACTTTTGGTATTCCCATTACTTTATAGTCTTATATTCCAAAACCAAGATATAACACCAAGAACCTTAAAGCTCTCCTACAGTCTCAACTTTCACTGTTCTTCCCCAATTACTCTATTCCTAATTCCAAAGTGCTTGTTATTTTTCTTACAAAACTAATTCTCTTCTGTTTTTGTGTATGTGCAAATACTACCTCCTGCTCCATAGTACCCCAGTATTTCCAAAGCAAAGTGGAAAGCTCGAACCTTGAAATCTACGCAGGGTTAGGACTCATAATTAGCTTTCATACCACCTGTATATATCAGGTATGAGTGTGTTCACGTATTATTATTATTATTATTATTTTTTTTTTTTTTTTTGTCTTTTTGCGATTTCTTTGGGCCGCTCCCGCGGCATATGGAGGTTCCCAGGCTAGGGGTCTAATCGGAGCTGTAGCCACCGGCCTATGCCAGAGCCACAGCAACGCGGGATCCGAGCCACGTCTGCAACCTACACCACAGCTCACGGCAACGCCAGATCCTTAACCCACTGAGCAAGGGCAGGGACCGAACCCGCAACCTCATGGTTCCTAGTTGGATTCGTTAACCACTGCGCCACGACGGGAACTCCATGCGTATTATTTTGTAAATAATATTCTTACACATTTCTTCATTTCACTAGTTGTCACTCCATTCCATGTTGGTCTTTTTTTTTTTTTTTTTGCTATTTCTTGGGCCGCTCCCGCGGCATATGGAGGTTCCCAGGCTAGGGGTCGAAACGGAGCTATAGCCACCGGCCTACACCAGAGCCACAGCAACGCGGGATCCGAGCTGTGTCTGCAACCTACACCACAGCTCACAGCAACGCCGGATCCTTAACCCACTGAGCAAGGGCAGGGACCGAACCCGCGACCTCATGGTTCCTAGTCGGATTCGTTAACCACTGCGCCACGACGGGAACTCCGGTCTTTTTTTTAATAAACTTTATTTTTTAGGGCAGTTGTGAGTTCACAGCAATTTGCCACATAACAAGTGATTCATTCACATTTCAAGCTCTTTAGGATACTTTATGATCTTTCCTGCTCCTAAGGAAATGTCTAGGACTAGACACCCAGAGAATGGGCTTAATAATAAACAAGTGTAAAAAAATAAATATATACCATGTCTCTAGGTTTTATCTTTTTAAAATTTTTTTTAAATTTTTTGTCTTTTTAGGGCTGCACCCGCAGCATGTGGAGGATCCCAGGCTAGGAGCTGTAGCTGCGGGGCTACACCAGGGCCACAGCAACACAGGATCTGAGCTCCGTCTGCGACCTACACCACAGCTCACAGCAACGCCAGATCCTTAACCCACTGAGCGAGGCCAGGGATTGAACCTGCAACCTCATGGTCTCTAGTTGGATTCGTTAACCACTGAGCCACGACAGGAACTCCAAACATTGATAAAATGGTAAGTGGAGTTCCCACTGTGGCTCAGCAGATTAAGAACTCAATGTAGCCTCCATGAGGATGTGGGTTCGATCCCTAGTCTTGCTCAGTGGGTTAATGATCTGCTGCTGCTGCAAGCTGTGGTGGAGGTCACAGATACAGCTAAGATCCAGTGTTGCTGTGGCTATGTCTATGGTGTAGGCTCCAGGTGCAGCTCCAATTCAAACCCTAGCCTAAGAACTTCCATATGCTGCAGATGCAGCTGTGAAAAGGAAAAAAGAGAAAAAGAAAATGTCAAAACTAAGTTGAACAAAATACAAAACTTCCTATGTCCCATTCTTTAAAGAAAATTTTTTTACAAATTAAGAGGTCCTGGAATTCCCCTCATGGTTCAGCAGTAACAAACCCGACTAGTATCCATGAGGATGCAGGTTCGATCCCTGGCCTTTATTCAGTAGATTAAGGGTCTAGCATTGCCATGAGCTGTGGTGTAGGTCACAGATGTGGCCTGCATCCCACGTTGCTGTGGCACAAGCTGGCAGCTACAGCTCCAACTGGACCCCTAGCCTGGGAACTTCCACATGCCATGAGCGTGACCCTAAAGAGACAAATAAAAAAGAGGTCCTGCTGTATAGCACAGGGAACTATATCCAATCACTTGTGATGGAACATGATGGAAGACATTATGAGGAAAAGAATGTATATGTAGGTATGAGTGCATCACTTTGCTGTACAGCAGAAATGGACAGGACATTATAAATCAACTGCAATAAAAAATAAAATGATAATAGGTAATTCATTAGTAGTTTGTTCTTAATATATCATACATGGGATCCTTTTCGCAATGCAGTTTCTAACCAGTTGCATAGCTCTTATCTAAATACCTTTTAGTTTAATTGAAATTTCTCATTTCTGGAAATCTGTAACATGCTGGAACAACAAGGAAGTCTGATTATAGCAAGCTCTGCCCTGGTTCCTCTCTAGAGAAGAATAAGTCCCCTGAGTCAGGTTTCAAGAGTTCAACAGGCAGGTGTACTGTGTGAAAAAGGTATAAAAGTCTAAAATCATCAATTGGACAGACCCAAACTAGAGCTTTGCTAAGGGATCAGAATCTTAAGTCAAATGCAAAATAACAAATCTAGGAAACAGGAGTAAGATTATAAACACAACGTGGAACAAAGAGAAAAGAATCTTACATAAAGTACTATATCAAGACTAGAGCAGACTGGAAACAGACAAAATTTCAAGACTATAGGGATATAATATGTGGCAGAATCAAGACATTCACTCTTCTTTATTAGTAGTCTAACCTAATCAAAATTAAACATGACTTGTAAGAAAAAATTATATTTAAATAAGTTTATTTAAATATAAAACTCTTCAAAATTATGTTACACTATATAAATTATACAACTAATTGATTACAAATAAATATGTTAGTGATTGGTCTGCTCAAAATTAAAAAGCATTGTGAGTTCCCTTGTGGCACAAGAGGTTAAGGATCCAGCATTGTCACTACTATGGCTCAGGTTGGTGCTAAGGCACAAGTTTGATCCCTGTTCTGGGAACGTCTGCATAATGTGGGTGCAGCCAAAAACAAAATAAAAAATTTAAAGAGAATTAAAAATGTTTAAGCCCTTAAAATAGCTAACAATTAAAAATGAACTGCATGGAAATTAAGTTGCCTTCCACTGAATTATCCTGTACTAACTGTATGAGAATAAATATGCTTGCAAATAGAAAACTAACAGACCTGCTTGTCAAAATTACAGGAATTTATGTTCCCATATCCTTTATATGAAAACTGCATTGAGATTTTTAAAAATTCAAGTTCTTCCCAAACTCAAATACTACCTCTATTTAAATACCACCCAACAAAATATTACATTCTTTTAAATATTTTCCTAATGGATATACTTACTCATACAAATAAGAATTGTTTAGAAACTAACAGCTTCATTAAGAAAAACATACCACGAGGGCTGTGTTTGCAGCCCCTGCACGGGGCAACCATGAGCCAGTGAGACTAGACTCAGTACAGTGGACAAGAAAAAAAAAGGAGAGGAAAAACAATTAGGTCAGTAATTCAGAGCAAACACGGCATCCTGCAAAAGATCATCCAAATCGTATAACATGTGCACAGGACTACAAGGAAACATGGGAAACTGAATGTAATTACAAAGACAAGATTGTGGAGAAGAACTCAAGATAACCTCCTCTCACAAAAACACCAAAATAACAACTAAACAGTGAACAACCATCAACAAAATAGACTGGAAGCTACTAAAAATAAATAAATAAATAATCTACATCAAGAGAGTAGGAGGGATACTTTCACAATATAAGCAATCATATAACTGCTGAGTGAGCAACCTACAGACTGGAAAATAACAATATCACAGAGGCTCTCACAACGGAATGAGACTTTGGGGCTGGCCCCATGTCAGGTTCCCACACCTGGGGGTCTGGCATTGGGAGGAGGAGCCCCTGGAACATTTGTCACTGAAGGCTTGAGTGCAGAAGATCCACAGGACTGGGGGAAACAGAGACTCCACCACTGGCAGCCCACACAGGGTTTCACAAGCTTTACTCTGGGTCCCAGAGTAAAGCAGGGGAATCCATAACAATGTGGATCAGGCCCACCAGCAGGTCTTAGAGGGTCTCCTGAGAGAGTGGGGTGTTCTGTGGCTCACTATGGGGGCAGGACACTGGATGCAGAGGTGCTAGAAATAATGATCATGTGAGCTCTCCTGGACGCTGCTGCCATTTTGGAAAAAATCTGGCCCCACCAATCGGGGCTAAGAAGCTCCAGGCCAAACAACAAACACAGTGGGAACACAGCTCCACTTATCACCAAACAGGCTGCCTACAATATTCCTAAGAACACAACTGCCTCTAATCACACCCAGAGACAAAGCCCCACCCACCAGAGGGACAAGAATCACCTCCACCTGCCAGTGGGCAGGCAACAATCCCTCTCATCAGGAAGCAGGCAACAAGCTCCTGTATCAATGTCACCCACAGGGGACAGAAATCAGAAGGAAGAGAGGCTATAACCCTGTAGCCTGAAAAAAGGAGACCGCACAAAAAGCTATATAAAATGAAACGTCAGAGAAACACGAGCCAGGTGAAGGAAAAAGACAAAACACCAGAAAAACAGCTAAATGAAATGGAGATAAGCAATGTATGTGAAAAAGACTTTAGAGTAATAATAGTAAAGATAACCCAAGATCTTGAAAGAAAAGAAAGAAAACTAGAGGCAGAGATAGACAAATTTTAAGAAGTGTTTAAAAAAGGAATAAGAGAGATGTTCAAAGCAATAACAGAAATAAAAAAATTCACTATAAGGAAACAATAGCATAAGACAGGAACCAAAAGAACAAAAAAACAAGGTAGAAGACAGACTGGTGATGGAGACAGGATTAAGATGGCAGAATAGAAGGACTGGAGCTCAACTTCTCTCCTAAAAACAGCAAAATTCACAACTAAAGACTGAGCATTCTTCACCCAAATGGACCGGACACCGTAAAAAAGATACCCTACTCCAGAAGAAAAAGAGGAGGACACATCAAGAGGTAGGAGGGGTGATTTCACGATATTAACAACCCCATACCTCCTGGGTGGGAAGCTCCACAGACTGGAAACTAATTGGTTCACAGAGACTCACCTATACTAGTGGGAGTACTGAGCCCCACAAGAAAATCCCACGTGTGGGGATCTGGCACGGGGAGAAAGAGCCCCGGAGCATCTGGCATTGAAGGTCAGTGGGGCTTGGGTGCAGAAGCTCCACGGGACTGGGGGAAACAGAGACCCCATTCTTAAAAGGCACACACAGACTTTCACGTGCACTGAGTCCCAGGGCAAAGCAAAGTCTCGAAGGGAATCCGGGTAAAACCTGACCACAGTTCTTGGAGGACATCCTAGGAAAACAGGGGTGAACGTGGCTTATTGTGAGGGAAGGACATTGAAGACAAAGCTCTCAGGAATATTCTGCAGCGTTCCTTTCTCTGGAGGTGCCCATTTTGGGAAAATCTGCCCCCCCCCCCCCCCCGCCCCGTCCCTGTTAGTCGTGCTGAGAAGCAGGGCAAACAACAATCCAGGTGGGATCGAAGCCCCGCCCCTCAGTAAACAGGCTGCCTAAAGACCCTTCAGGCACACAACTACCTCTAATCCCATCCAGAGAGACTATGCCCCACCCACCAGAGGGATTAGAAGTAAGAAATGCTATAACTCTATTATCTGTAAGAAGGTCACTACACCAAAATCCTATAAAAATGAAAAGACAGAGAACTGTAACTCAGATGAGAGAGAAAGAAAAATCCCTAGAAAATCAGCTAAGTGATCAGGAGATTCTCAGCCTCCAGGAAAAAGACTTTAGACTGTTGGTGCTGAAGATGATGCAAGACATTGGAAATAAACTGGAGGCAAAGATGGATAACTTACAGGAAACACTGAGCAAAGAGATACAAGATATAAAACTTAAACAAGAAGAGATGCAAAATACAATAACTGAAATACAAAATTCACTAGAAGCAGCTAACAGCAGAATACAGGACGCAGAAGAACGAATAAGCGAGGTGGGGGACAGATTAGTGGAAATTACGGATGCAGAACAGAAAAGAGAAAAAAGATTGAAAACAAATAAAGAGAGTCCCAGAGAACTCTGGGACAATGTTAAACGCACCAACACCCGTATTATAGGGGTGCCAGAAGGAGAAGAGAGAGAGGAGACAGAAGAAATATTCCAAGAGATAATAGCCGAAAACTTCCTTAACATGGGGAAGGAACTGCTCACTCAAATCCAGGAAGCACAACGAGAACCATATAAAATAAACCCAAGGAGGAACACCCCGAGACACATACTAATCAAACTGACCAAAATTAAAGACAAAGAGAAAATCTTGAAAGCAGCTAGGGAAAAGAAACAAATACAAGGGAACCCCAATAAGGTTATCGGCAGATCTTTCAACAGAAACTCTGCAGGCCAGAAGGGAGTGGCATGATATACTTAACATGATGAAAGGAAAAAACCTCAAACCAAGATTACTCTACCCAGCAAGGCTCTCATTCAGATTTGAAGGAGATCAAAACCTTCACAGATAAACAAAAGCTGAGAGAATTCAGCAACACCAAACCAGCCTTACAACAAATACTAAAGGAACTTCTATAGGCAGAAAAGAACAAGAGAAGAGGGAAAGAAAAAAGAGCAGCAAAAAACAAACCCAAAGCAATTAACAAAATGGCAATAAGAACATACATATCAATAATTACCTTAAATGTTAATGGACCACATGCCCCAACCAAAAGACACAGACTGGCTGAATGGATGCAAAACCAAGATCCATATATATGCTGTCTTCAAGAGACCCACTTCACTTCTAGGGACACATACAAATTGAAAGTGAGAGGATGGAAGAAGATATTTCAAGCAAACGGCTATCAAAAGAAAGCTGGAGTTAGCAATACTCCTATCAGACAAAATAGACTTTAAAATGAAGAATATTTTAAGGGACAAAGAAGGACATTACATAATGGTCAAAGGATCAATCCAAGAAGATGATATAACAATTTTAAATATCTACGCACCCAACACAGGTTCACCACAATATTTAAGGCAACTGCTAACAACCTTAAAAGGACAAATCGACAATAACACAATCATAGTGGGGGACTTTAACACCCCACTCACAGCAATGGACAGATCAACCAGACAGGAAATCATTAAGGAAACACAGGCCCTGAATGAGGCATTAAACCAGATGGACTTAATAGATATTTATAGGGCATTTCATCCAAAAGCAACAGAATACACATTCTTCTCAAGTGCACATGGAACATTCTCTAAGATTGATCACATCCTGGGCTACAAATCCAACCTCGGTAACTTTAAGAAAATTGAAATCATATCAAGCATCTTTTCCAACCACAACGCTATATACGACTGGCAATCAACAACAAGAAAAAATATGCAAAAAACATAAACACGTGGAGACTAAACAACCAACAGATCACTGAAGAAATCAAAGAGGAAATTAAAAAAGACCTAGAGCAAATGACAACAAAGATACGACACTCCAAAACCTATGGGATGCAGCAAAAGCCGTTCTAAGAGGAAAGTTCATGGCAATACAAGCCCACCTCAGGAAACAAGAAAAAGCTCAAATAAACAAGCTAACTCTACATCTAAAGCAGCTCAAGAGAGAACAGACAAGGCCGAAAGTTAGTAGAAGGAAAGAAATCATAAAGATCAGAGCAGAAATCAATGAAATAGAAACAAAGAAAACCACAGAAAAGAGCAATGAAACAAAAAGCTGGTTCTTTGAAAAGATCCACAAAATTGATAAACCCCTAAGCCAGACTTACCAAGCAAAAAAGAGAGGGGACTCAAATCAATAAAATTAGAAATGAAAAAGGAGAAGTAACAACAATCATCACAGAAATACAAAGGATTCATAAGAGATTACTATATGCAACTATACGCCAATAAAATGGAAAACCTAGAAGAAATGGACAAATTCTTAGAAAAGTACAATCTTCCAAGACTAAACCAAGATGAAATAGAAAAGACGAATGGACCCATCACAAGAACTGAAATTGAAACTGTGCTTACAAAACTTCCAACAAACAAAAGTCCAGGACCAGAGGGCTTCACAGGCGAATCCTATCAAACATTTAGTGAAGAGCTAACACCTCTCCTTCTGAAACTATTATCAAAAAACTGCAGAGAAAGGGATACTCCCAAACTCATTCTATGAGGCCACCATTACCCTGACACCAAAACCAGACAAAGACACCACCAAAAAAAAAAAAAAAAAAAAAAAAAAGAAAGAAAACTACAGGCCAATTTCACTGATGAACATAGATGCAAAAATCCTCAACAAAATACTAGCAAACCGAATCCAACAAAACATTGAAAGGGTTGTACATCATGATCAAGTGGGATTTATCCCAGGGATGCAAGGGTTCTTCAATATCCACAAATCCATCAGTGTGATACACCACATTAACAAACTGAAGACTAAAAACCATATGATCCTCTCAATAGACACATAAAAAGCCTTTGACAAAATCCAACACCCATTTCTGATAAAAACCCTTCAGAAAGTGGGCATAACGGGAACCTACCTCAACATGATAAAGGCCTTATACGACAAACCCACAGCGAACATCATTCTCAATGGTGAAAAGCTGAAAGAATTCCCGCTGAGATCAGGAACAAGACAAGGATGTTGGCTCTCGCCACTACTCTTCAACATAGTTTTGGAAGTCCTAGCCACAGAGATCAGAGAAGTAAAAGAGATAAAAGGAATCCAAATTGGAAAGGAAGAAGTAAAACTATCCCTACTTGCAGATGACATGATACTATACCCCGAGAATCCTAAAGACTCTACCAGAAAACTGTTAGAGCTCATCCACAAATCTGGCAAAGTCGCAGGATACAAAATTAATACACAGAAATCAACGGCATTTCTATATACTAACAATGAAAGAGCAGAAAATGAAATTAGGGAAGCAATCCCGTTTACCATCGCATCCAAAAGAATAAAATACCTAGGAGTAAACCTACCTAAGGAAACAAAAGACCTGTACTCGGAAAACTACAAGCCACTGATGAAAGAAATCAAAGATGACACAAATAGATGGAAAGATACACCATGCTCGTGGATTGGAAGAGTTACTTAATATTATCAAAATGACTATACTACCTAAAGCAATCTACAGGTTCAGTGCAACCTCTATCAAATTACCAAGAACATTTTCCCCAGAACTCGAAAAAAATATTTTAAAATTTGTTTGGAAGCACAAAAGACCCAGAATAGCCAAAGACATCCTGAGAAAGAAAAATGGAGCTGGAGGAATCAGGCTCCCAGACTTCACACCCTACTACAAAGCAACCGTCATCAAAACCGCATGGTACTGGCACAAAGACAAAAATATAGATCAGTGGAACAGGACAGAAAGCCCAGAATTCAACCCACACACCTACAGCCAACTCACCTATGACAAAGGAGGCAAGAATATACAATGGAGAAAGGACAGCCTGTTCAATAAGTGGTGCTGAGAAAACTGGACAGCCACATGGAAAAGAATGAAATTAGAACACTCCCTAACACCATACGCAAAAATAGACTCAAAATGGATTAAAGATCTAGATATAAGACCAGACACTATAAAACTCCTAAAGGAAAACATAGGCCAAACACTCTCTGACATAAACGACAGCAACATCTTCTCAGATCCACCTCTTAGAGTACTGACAAAAAAACAAAAATATGCAAATGGGACCTAATCAAACTGAAAGTTTCTGCACAGCAAAGGAAACCCTAAACAACACAAAAAGACAACCCACAGAATGGGAGAAAATCTTTGCAAGTGAATCCACTGACAAGGGATTCAGCTCCAAAATTTAGAAACACCTTCTGCAGCTCCATACCAAAAAAACAAACAACCCCATCAAAAAATGGGCAGAAGATCTAAACAGACCGTTCTCCAAAGAAGACATACAGATGGCCAAAAAAACACATGAAAAGATGTTCAGCATCACTCATTATTAGAGAAATGCAAATCAAAACCACTATGAGCTACCACCTTACACCAGCCAGAATGGCCATCATCCAAAAGTCTACACGCAATAAGTGCTGGAGAGGGTGTGCAGAAAAAGGAACCCTAGTACACTGTTGGTGGGATTGTAAATTGGTGCAACCACTTTGGAAAACAGTATGGAGATTCCTCAGAAAACTAAACATAGAACTGCCATTTGATCCAGCAGTCCCACTCCTGGGCATCTATCCAGAGAAAACCACGACTCACAAAGACACGTGTACTCCGATGTTCACTGCGGCACTATTTACAATAGCCAAGACATGGAAACAACCTAAATATCCATCTACAGAGGAGTGGATCCAGAAGAGGTGGTACATATACACAATGGAATATTACTCAGCCATTAAAACGAATGAAATACCAGCATTTTTGGCAACATAGATGGACCTAGAAACTATCATGCTAAGTGAAGTCAGCCGTACATTGAGACACCAACATCTGATGCTTTCACCGAAATGCAGAATTTCAAAAAAGGACAAACAACTTCTTTGCAGAGCAGATGCTGACTCACAGACATTGAAAAGCTTATGGTCTCCAGAGGAGACAGTTTGGGGGGTGGGGGGATGTGCTTGGGCTCTGGGATGGAAATCCTGTGAAATTAGGTTGCTATATGATCATTATACAACTACTGATGTGATAAGCTCATTTGAGTAATAAAAAAAAAGACAGACTGATGGAAATCACTGACATGGACGTGATTTTCTTTTTTATAAAGAAAACAGAATGAAAAGAATTGAGGACAGTCTGAGTACTCTGTGACAACTTTAAACACACCAACATTCGTGTTTTGGGGGTTCCAGAAGGTGAAGAGAGAGATTTAGGGCCAGAGAAAATATCTTAAGAGATAATAGCCGAAAACTTCCCTGACATGGGAAAGGAATCACTCACGAAGTCCAGAAAGCACAAAGAATATCATATACAATAAGCCTAAGGAGGAAAATCCCAAGACATTTTAATCAAACCGACCAACGTTAAAGACTAATAGAAAATAATGTGAGGTCCCATAGTGGTACAGCGGAAACGAATCCCACTAGGAACCATTAGGTTGTGGGTTCAATCCTTGGCCTTGCTCAGTGGGTTAAGGAGCCGGCGCTGCCATGAGCTGTGGTGTAGGTTGTAGGCGCATCTCATATCTGGTGTTGCTGTGGCTGTGGTGAAGGCTGGCAGCTAAAGCTCCAATTCCCTAGCCTAGGAACCTCCATGTGCCACGGGTGTGGCTCTGAAAAGACAAAAGGCAAAAAAAAAAAAAAATACTGAAGGCAGCTAAGGTATTGCAACGAATAGCATACAAGGGAACCTGTATATGGTTATCAGCTGATTTTTCAGGATAAACTCTGCAGGCCAGAAGGAAGTAACATGATATACTTAAATTGATAAAAGGAACAAACCTCCAACCAAGAGCACTCTACCCAACAAGGCTTTCATTCAGATTTGAAGGAATAATCAAAAGCTTTACAGACAAGCAGGAGCTAAGAGAATTCAGCACCACCAAACCAGCTTTAAAACAAATACTAAAGGAACTTCTCTAGGCAGGAAAGAAAAGGCCACAATTGGAAGCAAGGAAATTGCAATGAGAAGACTCACTAGTAAAGACAAACACAGAGTTAAGGTAGGAAATCATTCATACACAAATATAATACCAGAACCAGGGTACAAATGCAGGATCCCGGAAATGCATTCGCAATTAAGAGACCAGTAACTTAAAACAATCTTGAATATGTATATAGATTCCTATATCAAAACCAAAAATCTACAAAACACACACACACAAATAAGAAAAAGCAATTCAAATACAACACTAAAGATAATCATCATACCACAAGAGAACAAGAGAAGGGAAGAAAAAACCCCAACAAAAACAAATCCAAAACAATTAACAAAATGGCAATAAGAATATACATATCAATAATTACCTTACATATCAGTAATTACCTTAAATGTAAATGGACTAAATGCTCTAACCAAAAGACTGGCTGAATGGAAAAATAAACAAGACCTATATATATGCTATATAAAGAAGATGTAGTACATATATACATTGGAATATTACTCACCATAAAAAAGAATAAATTAATGCCATTTGCAGCAACATGGATGGATCTAGAGATTACTGTACTGAGTGAAGTTAGGCAGTGAAAAACAAGCATCATATGATATCACTTCTATGGGGAATCTAAAAAAGATACAAACGAACTTACTGCAGAACAGAAACAGACTCACAGATTTTGTAAACAAAGTCATGGTTAACAAAGTGGGCAGGAGGGAATGCAGGGAAGGATGAACAGATTTAAGATTGGCATATGCACACTGTGGTATACAGAATGACTGGCCAATGGGGACCTGCTATGTGGCACAGAGAATTCTACCCAATATTCTGTGATAATCTATATGGGAAAAGAATCTGAAAAAGAATTGATGTCTGTATATGTATAACTGAACCACTCTGTTGTATAGCAGAAATTATCACAACTTGTAAATCAACTACACTTCAATAAAATTTTTAAAAACAAACAAAAAAAAATCAACAGTTTAGTAACTGCACATGAAGATTAATAAAAATATTCCAACTATGTTCTCTCACTAAAGTAGATAAAGCCATATCTACTGTTAAGGGTTTATTAAAAATAAAAATACTTATGGAATATAATCATATGATTTTCATATAAAAATTGTTTCCAAAGTGTGAAGTTCCCTGATGACTTAGCAGTTAAGGATCTGGCATCACCACTGTGTGGCTCAGGTCACCACTGTGGTTCAGGTTCAATCCTTGGCCCAGGAGCTCCCACATGCCACAGGCATAGCCAAAAAAAAAAAAAAAAAAAAAAAAAAAAAGCATGAAAACAATAACCACCAACCACTCCTTACTACTATCCTAAGAAAAAAATTATGAAATTTAACAAAAATACATAGGGTAATTTTTTTAAATCTGGTGATGAAAACATCACTAAAGACCAACTTCTTTTTTTCAATTTTCTTTAAAATGTCTATTACTTCATTATTAAAACTTACCATAAAAAATTTTTTGAATTTTACCCATAATTTATAGCTCACATTTAAAGCTATTTAAACTCTATTTCCACATTAATCACTACCTCTATCTTTTATTAACTCAGCTTATATAACACTAATTTGCAAAACTGGCTGTCTAGTACTAATCCTAATTTTCAAAACACAACTTTTTTTTTCCCCCCTCTGTACAGCATGGGGACCAAGTTACACATACATGTATACATTTTTTTCCTCCCATTGTTGTATTGCTATGTAAGTATCTAGACATAGTTCTCAATGATACACAGCAGGATCTCATTGTAAATCCATTCCAAGAGCAATAGTTTGCAACCGTTAACCCCAAGCTCCTGATCCCTCCCACTCTCCCTCTCCCTCTCCCCCGAGGCAGCCACCAGTCTAATCTCCAAGTCCATGATTTTCTTTTCTGTGGAAATGTTCATTTGTGCTGTATATTAGATTCCAGTTATAAGTGATATCATACGGTATTTGTCTTTTTCTTTCTGACTTACTTCACTCAGTATGACAATTTCTTACAACACAATAAACTTTTCTCACTGCAGCATGCACATTACTGTTCTCTGGGCTAGGGATGAATCTGCAGTCTTCAGGAGACATTCTATAATAGTTTTCTGTATGTTTAATTTCACGGGGGGGGACCCACAAACTTAAAAAGCCAAAACCATCTTCTTTTGGAGTCCTACAATCCATACCCCCAACAGGTATTTAAAATCCGCAAGGCAATGTTAGAGAATGTTGGTATCCAAAAATGTTTAAATTATGGTGTCTGCTCTTAAGGAACCTAAAATTCAATAAGACAGAAAAAAAAATACAGAATCCTAGATAGGATTTCTTGAGGGAAGATTATGTGCCTATTACGATTAATGAAGCAGTGAAAAGCCAGATTCTATGGGACTATGATCTGGAAGAAACAGGTTCTTAATAAATCCTTACGACTAAATAAACTTTAAAGATGAGGTCCAATTTCTCCAAAGAAGATACACAGATGACTAACAGGCACATGAAAAGATCCTCAATATCACTAATTATTTAAAAAATGCAAATCAAAACCACCATAAGGTATCACCTGACACCTGCTAGAATGGCTATCATCAAAAAGCTTACAAATACCAAATATTGGAGAGAATGTAGAGAAAAGGGAACCCTCATACAGTGATGGTAGGAATATAAATTGGTGCAGCCACTATGGAAAACGGTATGGACGTTCCTTAAAAAAGTAAAAATACAACCACCATATGATCCAGCAATTCCACTCCTGGGTATATGTCTCCACAAAAAGGAAAATTGCAATTCGAAAAGATACAAAGATACAACCTCCCCAGTAGTCACAGCAGCACTATTTATAACAGCCAAGACATAGAAGCAACCCAAAAGCTCATCAACAGACAGGGGATTAAGAAGATATGGTATATATGTACAATGGTATATAAGCCATTAAAAAAGGTGAACTGCTGCCATTTGCAGCAACATGGATGGACCTAGAGAATATTATGCTTAGTGAAATAGGTCAGAAAATTAAATTCCATATTTCATTTATATGTAAAATCTAAAAAGTAATACAAATCAATGAATATGCAAAATAAAAACAGACTTACAGGGAAAGGGGGATGGAAAAATCGGGGGTATGGGACTAACAGATACAACCTATATGTTAGAAATTCCCATTGTGATGTGGCAGAAACAAATCCGACTAGTATCCATGAGGATGCAGGTTTAATCCCCGGCCTTGCTCAGTGGATTGGGGATCTGGCACCATGAGCTGTGGTGTAGGTTGCAGACGTGGCTCAGGATCAGTTGCTGTGGCTGTGGCTGGCAGGTGAAGCTCCAATTTGACCCCGAGACTGGAAACTTCCATAAGCTGTGGGCATAGCCCTAAAAAGCCAAAAAAAAAAAAAAGATAAGCAACAAGGATATACTATATAGCACAGGGAATTACACCCATCGTCTTGTAATAACCTAAAATGGAAAATAATCTTCAAAAATACTGAATCATTAACTGTACACCTGAAACTAACCAATATTGTAAATTAACTATAATCAATTGAAAAAAAAAAAGAATGTGGTCCAAATCAGACAAAAGACATACAACTCTAGTGGTTCATTGCTTTGTGGGTTGAGTTTAGGAACCCAAATTCTTTTCAAAAAAATAATTACAGGAGTTCCCGTTGTGGCGCAGTGGTTAATGAATCCGACTAGGAACCATGAGGTTGCGGGTTCGGTCCCTGCCCTTGCTCAGTGGGTTAACGATCCGGCGTTGCCGTGAGCTGTGGTGTAGGTTGCAGACGCGGCTCGGATCCCGCGTTGCTGTGGCTCTGGCGTAGGCTGGCGGCTACAGCTCCGATTAGACCCCTAGCCTGGGAACCTCCATATGCAGCGGGAGCGGCCCAAAGAAATAGCAAAAAGCCAAAAATAAATAAATAAATAAATAAAATAATTACAGGGTGTTCCTGTATTGCCGCAGCGGAAACGAATCCAACTAAGAACCATGAGGTTGCGGGTTTGATCCCTGGCCTCGCTCAGTGGGTTAAGGATTTTGCATTGCTGTGAGCTGTTGTGTATGTCACAGACACTGCTCGGATCCTGTGTTGCTGTGGCTGTGATGTAGGCCAGCAGCTGTAGCTCTGATCCAGCCCCTAGCCTGGGAACCTCCATATGCCTCGTGGCCCTGAAAAGACAAAGCCAAAAAGGAAAAAAAAAAAAAAAAAAAATAATTAAAAAGTTCTTTTAAAACCGGAAAATTTGAACAAACACTGTTTAACTATTTTTCCCCCCGGGTCTTCTTAGGGCCACACCTGCCACATATGGAGGTTCTCAGGCTAGAGGTTAAATTGGAGATGCAGCGGCTGGCCTACGCCACAGCCATAGCAATGCAGGATCCAAGCCGTATCTGTGGCCTACACCACAGCTCATGACAATGCTGGATCCTTAATCCACTGAGCAAGGCCAGGGATCGAACCTGCATCCTCATGGACACTAGTCAGATTCATTTCCGCTGAGCCACTACTGACCGGAACTCCTTCAACACTGTTTACTGAACAATACTTAAAGTATCTAATTTTAATTTTGTGTGTTTTTGTTTTTTGTTTTTTTAGCTTTTTAGGGCCTCATCCTTGGCAAATGGAGGTTCCGAGGCTAGGGATCAAATTGGAGCTACAGGTGCTGGCCTATGCCACAGCCACACCAAATCGGGATGTGAGCCTTATCTGCAACCTACACCACACAGCTCACGGCAATGCCAGATCCCCGACCCACTGAGTGAGGCCAGGGATACTAGTTGGATTTGTTTCCACTACACCACAACAGGTACTCCTGTGTTGTTACTTTAAATCCAGAGAGAGCTATGTGTGAGTTCTCTTCAAATCTACTGTTCCACCAGCAAGTAACATTTTATCTTAAATTCTGAAAAATTCTTCACATCTTGAACACACTGAAAAACCTGAACTACAATGGATTACAACCCCAAAAGACCAATATCTAAGAGTCCACAGTGATATAAATAAAAACTGAATGAAAAGTAAATGGAGGAAGAGGTGCTCTTTCTTATAGAAAAATAAATAATTGTATAAGGAAGGATAGAAATAGAAAAATCAGGGAGTTCCTGTTGTGGCTCAGCAGGTTAAGAACCCAACCAGTCGTTATCCATGAGGATGCAGGTTCGATCCCCAGCCTTGCTCAGTGGGCTAAGGATCTGGTGTCACCATGAGCTGTGGTATAGGTTGCAGACGTGGCTCAGATCCCACATTGCTGTGGCTGTTGCCTAGGCTGGCAGCTGCAGCTCTGATTCTACCCCTAGCCTGGGAACTTCCATATGCCACAAGTATGACCCTAAAAAGCAAAAAAGAAAAGAAAAAAGAAAGAAAAAAAAAAATCATCACTTGATAAACTTCACCATTACTTTTTTCAGGAAGGGATCATTAATGGATAACAAAACTGGTAGGCTAAATAAAGCACAGTGATAAAGTTATGTATAGTCTCATGATATCTCCTCACATGATACTAATTAATTACCAAGAGGAAAACAGTAATACTACAGTCGAGAAACCTGGCAGACAGACCTCCCCTCCCACCCGCCCCGCAACCAGGGGATCACAGTTAACACCTGCTAATAACGAGACATATCAACATGGGCCTCCTGATATGAGAAATAAAGAAGGGTACAACTTTGGTTCCCTTGTATTCTTGCCAAAAGAGAAAAACTTGAATCAAATCATAAGGATAATCATATGAACCCAAACTGAAGGACATTCGACAACATAACTAGCCAGTATTCTTCAAAGTCCTGAAATCACAAAAGACTTAAAAAGGCTAAGAAACTGTCATGTTCAAGAAGAGATATGGACAACTAAATGCAGTGCGTGATGCTAGATTAGATCCTAGATCAGAAAATGGACATTAATGGGACAACTGATGAGATCTGAATGAGGTCTATATAATAGTTAATTAATATAGTATCAGTTAATTTTCCAATTCTGATAATTGTGCTGAGATTATGTAAGATATTAACATTTGGGGAAGCTAGGTGAAGGACACAGAGGCTAAACCTCTGTATTACATTTGCAACTTAATAGAAGACAAATTATTTCCAGAGGGAAGGAGAAAAATCCAAAATAACTCCCAAAGTGTACACTAAAATACACCTCATTAAAAGATCCAAGAACATGAAAGAAAATAAGAGGTGAAGTATTTTATCAAACGATCTTCCCACTTTCTCCCCAGGGTTCAAAACACTTCTTTATTCTTAGTAATTGATTTTACAAAAGCTAGGCATAAGTACTATGTAAGCTCCCCCTCCCTTCCCCAATACACTATGTCTCTTGAAGATTTAGACAATGATAACTATTCTAACTCATTATAATCAAATTGCACTTAAATAAACTATTTGCATATCCCATAGAGTTCCATGGGACTACACTGAGTAACAAATGGAATTTCAATAAATCCTTGAAGGGAGAAAAAAAAAAAAAAACATCTGACAAAACCAATGATATATTTACATGCCTCAAAATGCCTTAAAAGTTCAATCCCATTAAGAAAATTACTAACCAAAGAATGTTAAAAGTCAGAGGCTATAACAAAACTAGTAAATTCTTCTATCTTTTACGGTTATATTTTACATTTCCAAAGCTCTTCCCTTGTATTAGTTTTCTAGGGCTGCTGTAAGGAAGTATCACAAAGTGAGTGACAGTTCTAGAGGCAAGAAGTCCACAATCAAGATGTTAACAGGCTTTCCTTCCAAAGCCTCCAGGTGAAGATCCTTCCTTGCTTCTTCCAGCTTCTAGCCCCAGGCATTCCTGGGCTTATTACAGTACAACTCCAATCTCTGTCTCTATATGGCATTCACCTTGCTGTCTCTGTTCTTATAAGGACACCAGTCAAGCTGAATTAGGGCTCACCCTAATTGATTATGGCCTCATATTAACTTAATTAAATCTACAAAGACTATTTCTAAATAAGGTCACATTCACAGGTAGGGGTTAGGACCTCAACATAATCTTTTTGGGGGACAGAAATCAGCCCACAACTCCCTTCTGTTCCATGAAGGTGAAGAGAAGTTATTTACCCAACACCATTTCAAGAAATGTTTACTGAGCAAATCCAATATGCTATGCAATGCTCTAAATAAGTGCTGAACATAGAGGGGTAAATAAATTAGATGAAATTTCTTTCCTTTTTCTTTTTTTCCTTTTTCGGGCTCACCTTGGCATATATGGAAGTTCCTGAGCCAGGGATCAAAACTGAGTCCCATCTGTGGCCTATGCCACAGCTGCAGCAATGCTGGCCGGATCCTTAACCCACTGCATGACAGAGGGAAATCCAAAATCTCTTTTTTAAAGAAGCTAGTATCTCTAGTACACAGAATCAGACAATAAATAAAGAGATAAACATGACAATTTCAGATTTTGTGAGGTGATAAAGTACTTTAAGAGGATGGTTGTAGACTTTCTGAGGGGGTAACATTTCAGCTAAGACTTGCAGGATTTGCAAAGTGTAATGGCCAATATAAGAGGTTGGAGCAGTGTGACTGTGTGTGTGTGTGCGCGCGCGTGCGTGCGTGCGTGTGTGCACTATTTCTTGGGCCACTTATGTGTGTGTATGTGTGTGTGCATGCACGCTATTTCTTGGGCTACTCTGGCAGCATATGGAGATTCCCAGGCTAGGGGTCGAATTGGAGGGGCAGCCGCTGGCCTACACCACAGCCACAGCAACACGGGATCCGAGCCGCGTCTGTGATCCACACCAAAGTTCACGGCAATGCCGGATCCTTAACCCACTGAGCGAGGCCAGGGATAGAACCCCCAACCTCATGGCTCCTAGTCAGATTCATTAACCACTGAGCCATGACGGGAACCCCAACAGTGTGACTATTCTTAACAAAGGAGGGAAGGTAGTTTACTTAAGTGATATGACCACATGGCAAGTGTACAGTTTACAATTTATTAAGCATACCAACTTTAAAATTATAGGATTTTTAAAGAATTTTTTAGTACTTTAAGAGTCTTCTATCAAATTTTGTACATCAAAATGTTAAGACAACTTTCTGTATTATGCTATTTCAATGTTGGGTAATTTACATTTGTATAGCCCGAAGCACTGAGAACTATGTCTAGTCACTTATGATGGAGCATGATAATGGGAGAGAAAAGAATGTAAACATATATGTGTAACTGGGTCACCATGTTGTACAGCAAGGAAAAAATTGTATTGGGGAAATAACAATTAAAAAAATTTTTTAATTAAATTAAATTAAAAAATAAATAAATTTGTATAGCCCACAACTGTACCATGAAACTTTGCTGATCACAAACAGTAAGTCTCAAAGGACAATTAATAATTGTAGGCTAAATCAAGACTCCCTGTTGTTGTTAAATACAAAGTTGTCGATTATACAGTTGTATATTTACTGTTAATAAATAATATGCTCCATAATTAGGAGATAATTAACTTAAGAAGGAAAAAAACTTTAGCAGAGATTGAAGAACAGACTTAGAATATTCCCCCAATAGAAAGCTGCTCCATATTCCACTGAAACTAGGGATGGAACAGAAAGTAAGGTGAAGAATATGTATAAAAGTCCCAGAATAATCATAACCATACCCTTTCATCACTGCTCACTGGAGCACCAAGCCTGCCAGCTACCCAGGCATCACCTTGATCAAATATACCACAGATACCTCTGATCAGGTTTCTCCTCTTTACTTCTCTAGTGTTCTCCACTGCCAAGCTCACTATCTCCAACAGTAGTGATTCAGAGAAGTAGTGAAGATGCAAAAACTACTGTACAAAATTCTACGGTATTACCATTGTTGTAGCTTGAAACAGTTTACCACAATGACCAAGTTTAATGCAGACTGTTGGATTTAATTACCAGTTTACTAGATTCATTTCTTAGATTTCAGTTCTCAAAGACATGCAGTATTTCTGCCACATGCTCCTATTATACTGGGTACTGTAGAAACTAGAGCAAAACCTCAACTAATTAGAATTTGTACAGTATGAATGATTTCAATGTCTGGGACACATATCTGGAAAACTAATGTTTTGTATAAAATCCCAAAGTTATTGAACATACTGAATAGCAAACCTAAATTATACTAAAAGTCTCCCTTGATACTACTCAAGAGCTACATCTTTTATCTCCCCACCTCCAAAAGCGCTAGTTAGGTTTTTGTTGGGAGAAATTTGGTGAAAAGGTGAAACACAGGAAGGTGTAGGTTTTAGTGCTAAAACTACAATCTTTCTTCTCCAACCAGCCCACCCCCATACTCTATTTCAGGTAAAAAATGCTAAGTTTTGTTGTCTTCATTTCCAACTGCCTGTGCTCATACCACTCTCCACCTCCATTTCACCTACACCACCACCCCTTCTTTTTCCATATTTCTCTATCTCTTAACATCTCAAATGTTGCATTCACAGAATTGATAAATCTTCCCTTCAAAAGTTTCCTAGATTATTTATTACCCATGTGATTCATGACACCTATTTATAAAACTGCCTTGTTTTTTATTTATACACGACTGTTTTAAGCTTTATGAGACTCAAGGTCTTGAACAGTGTATAGAAACATCTTAGCTATCTAGAAGACAGCAGAAAACTGTCTATCTTCCCACAGTCTGAATTCTCCCACAGTCTGAATTCTCTGAGTTACTATTAGCACTCCTGCTCTCCAAGTGTGTACAGGCTCTAATCTTCCTCATCAGTGGCATTATTCACTTCCTGATCACCTACCACTGCTCTTCACACTCGCTGAAGATGTCTGCATCTTGGTCAGAATTCTGCCCTTATATGTCTCATCACCACATGCATCATTTATCTAAAAACCCAAGTCTCAATATTCCTGAACTTTTTCAATTCAAAGACCTTCAAACACAGCCTTTGGGTTTCATCTAACAATTTTCACAGCCAAACACTTAACTAATCTGACCCAATCTTCCGATATTCACAGCTCTCTCATGCCCACACTATCCTTATATCTGCTCCCCAACATTATACACAGAACATAGCACTTTGCATTGTCTAGCTGGTCCCTCTGTCATCTCCTTTTCTTGGTAAGCCTATATTTGAATGATCTCCTTAAAACACTTCTTCATCAACACTTTTTACCATTGGTCCTTCTGTGGGACCCATCATGTAAAAGTCTAAGCCTAAAATAATTCCACAAACTATCTTCTCTTAAACATCCAAGCTATTGAGCAATGCTGGAAAAGTATCACAGAGACATGAAAATTGATACAACTCTAAATTCTGGTCTACAATTTCAGGTAGAATCATAATCCCACTAAAGCAGTATTTTTATTTGTCTATAGTAGGTTCCTCTCCCATTCTCTTCAACAACTCTTCCAAATTTTAATCTTAAGATACTTTCCCTTGGGCAACCTCTACCTTCCCTGAAGATCAAAAAAAAAAAAAAAAAGGCAGTCATTAATTATGAACTATCTGTTCAACTTATTGCCTGTCTCTCAATTATCCATTCTTTAATATTATCTCAGAAAACATGGTATCCTTCCTCTTGTTCTTGCTCTAATCTCCCTCACGTCAATATTTCATTCTCCGAAATCTCTACCCCTAAGCCAGTAAATCATTTAGGTATCCTCTATCACTGAGAACATAAAGACTGGGAGTTCCTGCTATGGTGCAACAGGATCAGCAGTGTCTCTGGAGCACTGGGACACAGGTTTGATACCCAGACAGATACAGTGAGTTAATAAGGATCTGACATTGACAGAGCTGCGGCTTAGGTCAAAGCTGCAGAGCAGGTCACATCTGCAGATCAGATCTGATCCCTGGCCCAGGAACTCCATATGCCACAGGGTAGCCAAATATGAGAAGAAAAAACCCGCGAAGACTGTCGCTAAGTACCACAGTCTCTGTCTTCCTTCCTAGAAAATCGTCTTATATTCACTGCTCCCACCTCCTTGCTTCTCATTCCCCACTCTAGGTTTTTCTTTTCTTTTCTTTTAGCCCTAATTATCTGCTGAACTACTCTTTCAAAAAAGAAAAAAAAAAAAAAATCACTACGGGAGTTCCCATCATGGTTCAGTGGTTAACAAACCTGACTAGGATCCATGAGGATGTGGGTTCGATCTCTGGCCTCACTCAGTGAGTCAAGGATCTGGCTTTACAGTGAGCTGTGGTATAGGTAGCAGATGTGGCTCAGATCTGGTGTTGCTGCAGCTGTGGTGCAGACTGGCAATTGTAGCTCCAATTTGACTCCTAGCCTGGGAACCTCCATATGCCTCTGGTGCGGCCCTAAAAAGCAAAACAAAAAACAAACAAACAAAAAAACCTAGGAAATATTTTAGGATATTATAAAATCATCAATATTTTAAATGTTTCTTAAGGTTACGATCTTTTATAAGTACATACAAAAAATATTTATAGGTAAAATGTTAGGGATTTGCTTCAAATGAATATAGGATTGGAAATACACAGATAAAAACACTATCGGCCATGAGTTTATAACTCTTTAAGCTGGTTAACAGTTACGTATGAGTTCACTATACAATTCAATATACTTTTGTATATGCTTGAAATATTCTTTAATAAAAAGCTCATAATAATAATGAACACAGATCTCTACGTTATAGTATTCTTAGATCATGATTTTTTTTTTTTTGCTATTTCTTTGGGCCGCTCCCGCGGCATATGGAGGTTCCCAGGCTAGGGGTCTAATCGGAGCTGTAGCCACTGGCCTACGCCAGAGCCACAGCAACGCGGGATCCGAGCCGTGTCTGCAATCTACACCACAGCTCACGGCAACACCGGATCGTTAACCCACTGAGCAAGGGCAGGGACCGAACCCACAACCTCATGGTTCCTAGTCGGATTCGTTAACCACTGCGCCATGACGGGAACTCCATAAATCATGATTTTTTTAACTAACACAGTCACTGAGTCACCTGGGTTGGAAGAGAAATCCCCTCCCCAAACCTCCTGAAACATTCTCCAATCCTGGCCCTCATGCAAGAATAAAATGTTTTACCCAAGGGGATGTGGTGCATCCTTCAGATATACTGGACAGTTTAAAAGGTTGTTTATGCCAATTTTTAAAGTACTTGATGACTTCAAAATCTTATTTCAGATTTTATTTAACTACTTCTTCTGGTATATGTTTTCTCAGCTGCAAAATTGTGACTTCTGCCATGACAGTCCATAAACTGAGCTTCCCAATAGTATCCTCACCTCCTTGTCTTTCAAAAAAAGAAACTTAATAAAACTAAATTGTAAAATTATGTTTTCCTCCAAATGACTCATCTCTTCTAATGGAATCATCTCATCACCCAAGCTGGAAAATCAGAAACCCTGAGATCAGCCTTGACTCCTCCTAAAAATCTTGCCAATTTTACAATGTATCTGAAATCTACCCCCTTTCTCTCAAATCCTACTCACACTGCCTAATAAAGCCCCCCATGTCCCCATGACTACCTCAACAGTCTCCTAGACTTCTTATTTCCTTCAATTCAATACACCATCCTACAGCCAGACTAGTTCATTTTAAATACTAATTTAACCACACCAGATTAGTTTAAAATCCTTTAAAATAGTTATCACTTTTAGGATAAAATTCAAGTACCTAAGCATACCAAGAAAAAATCTTAATGATCTCACTCCTCCCTAGCCTCACTTCCAATCTCTCCCTGACATTTTCATTTATGCCTCTGGTAATACCATACTACATGCAACATCAGTCTGTTTCACACTTTCATGACTTTGCTCATGCTATTCTATTCACTATTTTGTGTGTTACATTAAGAGTTCAGTTAGAGTTAATAAAGAGTTCAGTTAGGAAGCCAATAAAATAGAGAAAAATGAATAACTTGTTTTTATACCAAAAAACCCCGAAGAAAAATTCTAAAGTTCATATTAACAATACAAAATTAAAAGTTATGAATAAACTTACCAAAACATACACAGGATAAATATGAAAACGGTCACCTCTTATGAAGTTCATCTTAAAAGACCTTACTAATGATTACTGCTAAATAGTGAAGTTATAAACTTTTATTCCTTGTTTTTGCTTCTCTGTACTTATAAACAACTGTTGCATATGCAATAGAAAGAACTCAAGATTTTTTTTTTTTTTTTTTTTGGTCTTTTTAGGGCCACACCAGCAGCAGCACATGGAGGTTCCTAGGCTAGGGGTCTAATCGGAGCTGGCCCATGCCACAACCACAGAAACGCCAGATCCAAACCGCGTCTACAAACTAAACCACAGCTCACGGCAACACCAGATCCCTAACCCACTGAGTGAGGCCAGGAATGGAACCCTCAACACCATGGTTCCTAGTCGGATTTGTTTCTGCTATGCCACAGTGGAAACTCCTTAAGATTTTTTTTTTAATTGAAGTATAGTCGATTTACAGTGTTGTGCTGGTTCAGGTGTACAGCAAAGTGATTCAGTTATTTTTACATATTTTTGTCTTTCTCAGACTATTTCCATTATAGGTTATTACAAGATATTGAATATAGTTCCTGTGCTATATACAGTAGATCTTTGTCATTTATCTATTTTATATATAGTAGTGTGTATTTGTTAATCCCAAACTCCTAATTTATCCCTCCCTCCATCCTTTTCCCCTTTGGTAACCATAAATTTGTTCTCTCTGCCTGTGAGCCTATTTCTATTCTGTAAATAAGAACTCTTTTAAGTTTTTTAAGAAGAGCTATACAGACCTGAATATAACTTGTTAGGCAGGAGTCATTTCATGCATAAAAGCAATAAAGGATCTTACCAATCAAAGGTAAACAGATTTGACTTCATAAAAATTAAAACTGCACATCAAAACAAACAAGCTACAAAACTACCCCCCAACACACACAAAACAACCAAAAAGTTAATATTAACATTTGAAAAAGTTCTATCTTATAAAAACAGTGAAATCAACAACAAGAAAGCAAAGGTAAAAGATAAAGATACAGAGGAAAACTGGCTAACTCACTTGTAGAAAAATTCTTGATATCACAAGTGAAATACAAAACACCATTTCATTACTGATTTAATTATACTTCCTTGATCAATAGTGAAGTTAAGTAAGCATTCTTCCCTCAAGAACATATTTTAAGTGGTAATACTCAAATAATGGCAAGGTAAGATAAAACTGACATCCTCCTATATTTCTGTTGTTACAAACATTAAAATACTTTAAATTTATTCCACAAAGTTGGGAACACTACAAGGAGGCTCAACATCACTGATATCGTTTAACCATAATAAAAGTCCTGGCCAATACTATAAGAAAAAAGAGACAGAAGGGAGAAAGGGAGGTGTGTGGAAAGAGAGAGAGAAATTAGACAGGTATAGACTAGATCATCTACAGAAACAATCAATCAGAATCTAGAGAGCTAAAGGGTTCAGCAGTATTTCCAGATACAAGGTAACAGAAAATCTATAACATTTCCAATTAGAAAAAATAAACACCATTTACAATGGCAACAAAAACACCATATATCTAAACAGGGTTTCTTAACCTCAGCATTCCAGGATTATGCTTTGTTGTGGGGCCTAGTCTGAGCAACACAGGATGTTTAGAAGCATCTCTACCCACTAGATGCAATAAACATCTCCTAAGTTATGACATCCCAAAATGTCTCAGGACAATGCAAATGGTCCTTGGAGGACACAAAATGACCTTGATTAAAATGAATAATCATGAATAATGAGTACTATAGAGAAACAAAAGAAAATCCAATTTTATTAAAATACAGAAAAAGTTTGCCATTCCATGTTCCTGGGTGGGGCAATTTATGCTGTGATTTCTTCCTCAACTGTATCAATTCAATGCAATGCCCTTCTAAATTCCAGCTGAATTTTTTAACTTTGGTAACAGTAACCCACTTAGGTAGCATCTATTCTAACACTACACACATATTCACAAATTTAATCCTCACAACAAGGGCAGGAAATTTCTCTTCATTTTACAAATTACAAAACTGAAGCATCCAGCGGTTAAGCAAGCCCAGGGTCACACAATTACTAAATGACAGAGCCAGGATTCACCCCAAGCTGACTGGGTTCAGAACACACACTCTTAACCACTTCACTATCCCTACCTGGCAGAACAATGCAAAGACACAACCCTGGAAAGACTGAAGTGAAGTGCCTGGAAAACAATTACACTCCTGTAACCTGGAAGTAGTCAGCTAGATGAAAAAATATCCATCTATCTTTCCTACTAATTTTGATAAGACTGACCACACCAGGGATTCATCTGGAGTGTAAAAGCAAGAATGCCCATGTACTCCTGGTGGGAGTACAGACTGGTACAATTATTCAGAAGAGTAATCTGGTAGTGTTTAACTGGATATATATATATGCACACATAGCCCAGGAATCCAAGTCTTGAATATATATAATTAAGGGTACACGTATGAGGATGCTCTTTTTCAGCATTGTCTATGCTAGCAGAGAGCTAGAGGAATTACAGCATCTATCACTGTGCTGGGGTAATGGTTAAGTGAAACATGGCAGGTGAACACTTTAGGATACTAAGAAGCAATCAGAGTCAACAGACAAGACAGGCATAGAGCAACATGAATAGATTTTAAAATACAATGTTGAGCGGGGAGGGAAAAAATGTAAAGAAAAAAAATGATGCCAATTCTACTTTATGTTTGACTTAGGAAAAAATCCATATAAGAGAGCAATATATGTTTTACATGCACACGAACAGATGTGTATTGCGTATGTGTGTATGTGTGTATATATATGAAGGCAAGACCTTGAATGAGTCAATAATTACCAAGTGCCACAAACTGAGGCTAGGATTAATTCAACGCTCCACACCTGGGAATAAATTTAAAATAAATTCCAAGTGAAGATAATTCAAAATTCTTCTGGAAAGCAACATGTACCGAGACCTTTAAAATATCCACGTCTTTGATTAGTAATTTTTAGTCTCTGAATCTGTTTTAAAATAAAAATAAATGTAAATAGGAGTTCCCGTTGTGGAGCAGTAGAAACAAATCAGACTAGGAACAATGAGGTTGAGGGTTCAATCCCCAGCCTTGCTCAGTGGGTCAAGGATCAGGTATTGCCGTGACCTGTGGTGTAGATGGCAGATGGATCCCACGGTGCTGTGGCTGTGGCCAGCAGCTGTAGCTCCAATTAGACCCCTAGCCTGGGAACCTGAATATGCCACGGGTACGGCTTAAAAAGCAAAAAAAAAAAAAAAACCATAAAAAACATAAATATATTTACACATAAAGGTGTTCACTTGTCCTAAGCTATTTGCAAGAGAAATAAATAAAAATGGAAACAATGCCTTATAAATGGAAAGCAGTTACTTAAGAAATATTTTTATACCATTACAACATGATTGTGAAATATTAAACATGAAATGTTTATGATATTATCACAGAAGGAAAATATATAAAGGATGACCTCTACTATACATGTTTCATATACAGTCATGTACAAAGAAAAAGACAGAAAAGGAAGTGTACTAAAATGTTAATAGTAGGCCATCTATAAGTTATGGATTTGTATTTGATTTCCTGTACTCTTCTTTATAGTTCCTATAGTATTAAATATAAAATAGGAGTGCTATTAATTTTACATTAGATAAAGGCATAATTACCAGAATACCCCAAAGCAGACCAGGATCTATGGTAACCAGGTCACATGGTCACTACCATTTAAAAACAAAATGATATTTAAAAATATTTCCAAAGATCACACTGGTGATTGGCATATAAGATTTTAGTGTTTAGAAGTCATTTATTGAACTTCTAAAGTGTTTTGTCAAAAAAGTAATGGGAGACCCCTACATCTCTATGTAATCTATTATGAAAAGTTTTTCTTTAATACCCCAAAATATTTCCTTAATAAGGGAAATAATGAAAGGTAACTTAGGGTGTTATTAAGTCCTAATTTTTTATCGCCAGTTATTTTTCATAGTAAAATTAGAAAATCTAATATAAATATACATGCCAACATAGCTATAACTTAGTGTACCAATTTAAGCACTACTGCCATAATCAATTAACTTTTTTAAAACTCGAACACAAAGTAGAAATAGCCGATACTTAAAATAAGCTATATATCTTAGTCCTATATCCTACACTTGCTGAACTAACCAGCTGAAGTTGATTTTACAAAGTGAAATCTTCTAAGGCAGTATTAACTTATTGAAATATATTTTATATGAATTTTAAATTCCATAATTATAGTTTAATTACATTCAGTATTACTAACTGCCAAAATTAATAAAAGTGCCCTCGTTCTAGCACTTCAGTTACAGAAGAGGTGGTAGATAGATACTGATGAGAATTCCATCATTTAACAAGACAGATATTATTACTGTTCCAATTTGCATGTCTTTATTAATTCTTATTATGGCAGTTTTTAATTAGACTTGTTTTTACTTACTTTATAGGCCTCAAATCCAAAGTATACACCAAAACCTCCCTTTTCACACCACTTCTATACCCCTAAGAGAGGCAGGTTCATGGGCTACCTTAAGAATCCAAGTAAGAGCAGACTCTAATCTAACTCACGTAATCAGTCAATTTAGACATTATTGCTGGTTTTACCATTCTTTCTGACCTTGTACAATTAACAATCTTCCCATGTCTCAATCTAATTAACTCCTCTGAGGTAGGTGCTACAGAGAATACAGAATGCAACTCATAGGGTGTTTCTTTAAACAATAGCAAAATAAAGTGACAACACAAGCTTCCAACATTCCTAAAATGGTTGAGAAAATTATTTTTCCAAAAATCTCTCCTGTCTCACTTTCATTATTCATAAAAAAACTACTTCCAGTATATTGTGTAACAGTAACATAAGTGTTAAATATTTGTGTGCCGCTCTGTTAAACTTCAAGAGGTTTAAGAGGATTCCTTCAAAACCCTCTTTCATTTGCTCAATTCTCTTCTCAAGCATATTAGACTCCATTAACAGCCAATCATGTAAGCTGAGCTGCAAGTGACCCAAGAGTTGCCATAGCAACAGCTGCTTTCTGAAATACGTGTTATGCATTTTAAAAGCTCTCACCAAGAGGGATACCACATCTATCAATTAACAACCATAGCTCAACATAGCACATTATCCAAATGAAACAAAAAAAACTGAACTACCTTTAATAGGGCAACTACTCTGTAACAAAAGGGTATTTGATATTCTTGAATCAAAATGTTACTGTGAATTTCAAAATCAACCTTATAATTAATAACACAGAGTACAAAGAAAAGATACATAGTCTGCTTATTAATGCAAAAAATGATACAGGAAAGGAAATAAGAATAATCTGGGCTACATTTAGCAAAGGACCATCAAGGGTAATGAACGAACATATGCTATAACAAAAACTGCCAAATTTTCATGCAGTTTTACTAAAGAAAAAGTTGTCCTCAAATGTGATAGACTAAAATGTTTTTCAACCCACATATGGCACATGCATGTGTGTTTGTCACGCACACTATTAACAAAAAGATGTGTAGGCAAATAGTAAATACAAAAGACTTTCTACTGTTTTTAAGAAAAAAACATTCTTTTGGCAGTTCATCAGAGATAGCTATCTTTTCCTCAAAGACTATATATACCGGGAAAAACTCCTTCTCATAAAGAGATGCACAGTTAGCCAGGAATAACCAGCAAAGTCATTTGAACAGTGTGCAATTCTGCTAAAAAATTCTGCTAAAAAATAAAAAACCCTAGATATGCGAAATAACCTCGAAGTTGCTATTTAATGAATGTACATGACTAAAGGAAAAAATAGTAAACAAAACTTAGCAGTCTTGAAAAACCCTATTTCTAAAACTAACATTAAACCTACATCTAAAACTAACATCTAATGCATGTAAATAAACAGAATGAATAAAAATGTATTTTTAATCAGGAAAAAGTTGCTACAAACAGGATAACTAGATAAAACATAGTGAAATTACAAAAAAATCTAATACTTTGAGTATCCAGTAGTACTCAAAAACTAGAGAGAAAAATATTTTGAGTAACATACTTTAAACAGAATAAATTAATGTGACATAATAAGATTCCATTTTGTAGATCCACCTCTTAGAGTACTGACAAAAAAACAAAAATATGCAAATGGGACCTAATCAAACTGAAAGTTTCTGCACAGCAAAGGAAACCCTAAACAACACAAAAAGACAACCCACAGAATGGGAGAAAATCTTTGCAAGTGAATCCACTGACAAGGGATTCAGCTCCAAAATTTAGAAACACCTTCTGCAGCTCCATACCAAAAAAACAAACAACCCCATCAAAAAATGGGCAGAAGATCTAAACAGACCGTTCTCCAAAGAAGACATACAGATGGCCAAAAAAACACATGAAAAGATGTTCAGCATCACTCATTATTAGAGAAATGCAAATCAAAACCACTATGAGCTACCACCTTACACCAGCCAGAATGGCCATCATCCAAAAGTCTACACGCAATAAGTGCTGGAGAGGGTGTGCAGAAAAAGGAACCCTAGTACACTGTTGGTGGGATTGTAAATTGGTGCAACCACTTTGGAAAACAGTATGGAGATTCCTCAGAAAACTAAACATAGAACTGCCATTTGATCCAGCAGTCCCACTCCTGGGCATCTATCCAGAGAAAACCACGACTCACAAAGACACGTGTATTCCGATGTTCACTGCGGCACTATTTACAATAGCCAAGACATGGAAACAACCTAAATATCCATCTACAGAGGAGTGGATCCAGAAGAGGTGGTACATATACACAATGGAATATTACTCAGCCATTAAAACGAATGAAATACCAGCATTTTTGGCAACATAGATGGACCTAGAAACTATCATGCTAAGTGAAGTCAGCCGTACATTGAGACACCAACATCTGATGCTTTCACCGAAATGCAGAATTTCAAAAAAGGACAAACAACTTCTTTGCAGAGCAGATGCTGACTCACAGACATTGAAAAGCTTATGGTCTCCAGAGGAGACAGTTTGGGGGGTGGGGGGATGTGCTTGGGCTCTGGGATGGAAATCCTGTGAAATTAGATTGCTATGATCATTATACAACTACAGATGTGATAAATTCATTTGAATAATAAAAAAACAATAAAGTCCCCAAGGTAAAAAAATAATAATAAAAATAAACAAACAAAAAAACAAGATTCCATTTTGTGCATATCTTAACTTTAAATTTTGTACAACTCCAAAGGAAAATTTTTTAAAAGTAGGGGCTTAATACTACTATTAACTACTAAAGCAGAAATTCAAAAAATAAGATATAACAAGAATGAAAGAAATGTTTTAAGGGCTGTTAAGTAACTAGCAACAAGTTACTACAGTAATGACTAGGAGTGGCTTCTAAACACCTAAGAACAACCCTAGAAGGCCCAAAGATTGAAGTATTACTATATTAAAGAACTATTTATTAATTAAGATAATTCCTTTGTCACAAAAGCTAAACCATCAATAGGAGAAAACATAGCACATTTCTCCTTTCAATATAAAAAATCTCACCCTTATTTCAACCTATATTCCTCACACTTACACAAACCCTGAACACCATCAAATACAATTCAAAATTTTAGCAACATATTAAAACTATTAACAACTGGAGTTCCCGTTGTGGCACAGTGGTAACGAATCTGACTAGGAACCATGAGGTTGCGGGTTCGACCCCTGGCCTCGCCCAGTGAGTTAAGAATGCGGCGTTGCCATGAGCTGTGGTGTAGGTCACAGATGTGGCTCAGATCCTGTGTTGCTGTGGCTCTGGTGTGTAGGCCAGTGGCTACATCTCCGATTGGACCCCTACTCTGGGAACCTCCATATGCAGCAGGAGCGGCCCTAGAAAAAAGCAAAAAGACAAAAAACAAACAAACAAACAATTAACAACTAAGCTCTTCTAAGCAATTTATATGTGTTAATGCATGGGATCTTCACAATATCCCCCATTATCTCCAATTTACAGATGATGAAAATGAGACACAGAAAAGTTAAGTAGCTTACCCCAGGTCACATAGCCATTGAGTTGTGGAATCAACGTTCTAACACACACAATCTGACTCCACTGCCCTTATCTTTATCTACTATCCACAATGCCCATATAAGTGAATATGATTTATAATCTCCAACCTTCCATCCTAACACTGATGTTTCTCTTGCCACTTCTCACTCTTTCTCTTCTAGTATAGCAAACTCATTCTTAGCTATGTCAATTTCCCAGCTTAATAATTCCAGCAAAGCAAAAAAGAACCAGATTTTTTTTCATAAAAATCAATTAAGTTGAAAGCCCCTCCCCAAAAAGGAGGAACTTGTTCAACTATGAAGCTGATATTAAAAATTGTTCAAGAGGATAAAATATGTGCCATTTCTTTCTTTTTAAGGAAAAAGACATGTATGTATGGGAAGTATGAAATTATGATCATGGTATAAACAAATAACAGTTATTAAATACTTACTACATGCCAAGCACTGTCCTAAGAGCTTTCTTTATATGACCTAACATTTAATTCTCACAACAACCTTTAAGTAGATATTACTACCCTTACTTTAGAATAAGCTAATAGGTACAGAAAGAGGTAATTTTCCTCAGTTAATTGACAGAACTGAAATTCAAAAACCTCTAGAAGCTTTACCAGTGACAGCCTAACCTAATTCTTAACCATGACCCAACCAATTAGCACCAGAGAAAGGCGGAATTAAAGGTTTTATAGGTATGTAGATATATAACACAGGCATTCAAATGTTATAAACATTCCTAAAAATAATCACGGTTATGCATGCAGATTTAATAATCATAAACTTTCAGAAAAATTGGAAAACACCAAAATATGCATTTGAGGACTATTAAATAAAGACTTTCAATTCAAGATGGAGGGCTTAGCACACAAATATGTCTTAAGAAAATAAATCAAATCACAAACATATGGATGAAAAGGCATTCCATCATCAGATCAGATAGTGTGGGTGATACCTAGAAAATACAAAACAAATAAGATCAGATTTTTAAAAAGTAAGCAGGAGCTCCTGCTGTGGCACAACAGGATTGGCAGCGTCTTGGGAGGGCTGGGATGTGGGTTCAAGCCCCAGCCCTGCACAGTGGGTTAGGGATCCAGCATTGCCATAGCTGTGGCTTAGATCACAGCTACAGCTCAGATCTGATCTGATCCCTGGGCTGGGAGCTTCATAGGCCTGGGGTGAGCCTCCCCCGCCCCCCCAAAAAATAGAAAAAGTAAATAAAGGAAACTCAACCAAGACAACACTTTGGGTCTTCCCAACAAAGTCTAAGAGAGGCTCCAAGCTTAAAATACAAAGATCAAGAGGTGAGAGTGGAGTATCATCCAGAATATAAATCAGGACATCAGTAATTAAGTAACTGCATTCCAAATGATTCAGTCAATTCTCTCTGCTTAAAGAAAAAGCTGAGAGCAAAATGGCTGTCAGCCTCAGAAGTAGGCACAGGCACTAAAGTACTCTTCAAACTACAGGTCTGAAATAATATTGGTGGGTTACAACTAGCATTTTTAATAGTCTACAATGAACAGAACAAAAAATACAAAGTGAGGCAAAAATAAAAACCATTTCACTGAACTTTTGCTCAGTTATACATTTATGTATGTGTGTATGTACTTGTATACTAAGTTTCAATGTAAAACATTTCATACTATGGAACACAGTTTTTAAAATTAGAAAGCTACTACTCTAAGTAAAGTATGCAGATCTGTGGAGGGCTCCTAGGGTGGGTATTGAGGCCTGGAAAAAAAAAAAAAAAAAAGGCAGGATAGCATTTGAGACACTAAAGGATCCCACTCCCCACATAAACTGAGTAGTCTGGCAATTGTGGTACCTAACAGTCTGCCTCCTCCTCAACCATATATATACTTTTCCCACCTTTCTTTCCATCATCAGCCCCTTAAGGAGTTTTTTTTTGTTTTTTGTTTTTTTTTTTTGTCTTTTTAGGGCTGCACCCAGGGCATATGGCATTCCCAGGCTAGGGGCCTAATTGGAGGTGTAGCTGCCAGCCTATGCCATAGCCACAGCAATACCAGATTCAAGCCACATCTGCAACCTATAGCACAGCTCACAGCAACGCTGGATCCTTAACCCAATGAGTGAGGCCAGGGATCGAACCTGCATCCTCATGGATATTAGATTTGTTTCTGCTGATCCATGATGGGAACTCCCGGGAGTTTTAAAATATCTGCCCCCTAAATCATCCCCTCCATGAAACTTCAGTATACCACAGATATACTGTATATCTGTATACCATATATACATATGTGTGTGTGTGTGTGTGTGTGTGTGTGTGTGTGTGTGTGTGTGTGTGTGTGTGTGTATGGTTTATACTTTAAAAGAGCAATTTTTTTTTACCCCATAACCAGTTTTTACCTCTTTGATAATTCATGCCTTAGAGTAAATAAAGAAGCCTATCACATGCCACACTCTAGAGAAGGAACCTATGAAACAAACATAGAGCAAAGAACCTCAATGACCAATTTAATCTTTCTTTCATGAGCACAGACAACCAAGAATTACCAAATCTAAGGAAAAACAAAAGATGCAAAAACAAACAACAAAAATAACCAAAGAAAGGGCAGACATAAAAGCCCAGAGAGTAAAGATCCCAACCACAGAGGATTATTCCCAGGCCTTAAAAATCTAGTGCTATTTTCCCAGCTAGGTTTTTAAAGTCACTTTGGACTTAGTGATTGCATTTTTCTATTTTCTCCCTTTTGAACTGAAATGACTAATAACTGTCATCCTAAGGCTGTCCCACCATTGTACTTTTGAAATAGATAACTATTTCTTTAGTTTCACAGGTCCACAGCTAGAGAGCTTCACCCATACTGGATTTAGAGAATTTGATATGAAATGTGGGATTTCTTTTTTTTTTCCTTTTTTAGCCACCCTGCAGCATATGGAGTTCCCAAGGCCAGGGATGAGATTCAAGCCACAGTTGTGACCTATGGCACAGCTGCAGCAATGCCAGATCCTTTAACCCACTCTGCTGGGCCAGGTATTGAACTTGTGTCCTAGCACTGCAAAAACACCACCAATCCTGTTGTGCCACAGCAGGAACTCCTAAAATATGGAACTTCAGAGCTGATGAGATTTAAATGAGACTTAGAGCTCTGAATTGATACTCTAAGGATGAAACCCGTGGGGACCTTGAGATGGATCACAGAAGCCAGAGAGAGGATTATGGTAGGAAAGATTTTGTCCCCCTATGATCTTCCCTCCCTGCAGTTACTCTTGTATACATCTTACCACACGGCAAAAGAGTTAGGAACTTCAAAAACAAGTCAGAGATTATACAGGTAGGCCCAAATGTAATCACATGGGCCCTTAAAAGTGTTAAGAAGGCAGAAGATCAAGGTTCAGCAGATGAGGCAGAAGAGATTTAAAGCTTGAGAGGAACTCAACATTCCATTGCTGGTTCTGATATGAAGGAGACCATAAACCAAAGAATGTCAATGGCCTCTAAAAGCTGAAAATAATTCTTTTCCCCTAAGTCAACAGCCAGGAGGAAATGGGACTTCAGTGAAATCAATCCTGCCAACAATCTACAGGATCAAGGAAATGGTTTCTCTCCTAAAACTTTCAGAAAGGAAACAGCCTTGCCCACAGATTTTTGGCCTTGTGAGACTGCAAGGCCGAACTTGCTAGGCCAAGATTCAGCCTAGCCAACTGAATTTCTGACCTATGGAAGCTGTAAGATGCTAAGTACTTGGTAATTGGGTACAATGGGAATCGAAAACAAAAGAACTGTTACACCAATTTTACAGATCACAAATCTTAAGCCGAGAGCTTAAGTAACTTCCTCAAGATTATATTTCCAGTAACTACTAATGCTAGGATTTCAACCTCAAGTAATGTGGCTTATGTTCTTAACCACCAAAAAAGACAACATGAACAAGGAACAGAGAAAGCTGAACATCTAGAATGAAACATTAAGACTTTCTTTGTCAGAAACTAAAATACACAGATTTCCTCCTTTATAGTTTCAGCAAATTACTTGGTTCAAGACTGAATTATATTTATATAATCATAATATAGCAAAGGCTACTGTTTAAAAGTCAATTTGTAGTCAAAAAACAGTCTAAATTATGGATATATAATTAAGTATAAACCAAGCTTTGATGAGGTAAAAATAATGTCAAAAGTTAACAAATATTAAAAGATGGATGGAGTTCCTGTCGTGGCGCAATGGTTAATGAATCTGACTAGGAACCATGAGGTTGCGGGTTCGGTCCCCCCTGCCCTTGCTCAGTGGGTTAACGATCCGGCGTTGCCATGAGCTGTGGTGTAGGTTGCAGACGTGGCTCGGATCCCACATTGCTGTGGCTCTGGCGTAGGCCAGCGGCTACAGCTCCGATTCAACCCCTAGCCTGGGAACCTCCATATGCCTCAGAAGCAGCCCAAAGAAATAGCAAAAAGACAAAAAATAAATTAATTAATTAATTAAAAAATAAAAGATGGTGGCGGAAAAAGGAATGTTAGATATACTGATTCCCTAATATTTCAAACAGTAACATAAATCAAGAAATAATGATATAAATGAGAATATAACACTGGTATAAAAATTAACATGGGAAGATGGTTTTCTGAGGGTTTTAGAGAAGTGGTAGATACTCTGCTTTTCAAAGCCATGTATACTGCTCCACTTTTTTAAAGCCATGGACATGTATTACATCAATAACTCTTAAAAATATTCAGTAACACACACCTGGATGTGTATCAGGTCAGGCTCTCTGGGAATTAGACCCAAGACAGAGAAGCTTAAGTAATTCATTGGGAGAAATGCCTATGAAGAAAGGAGAGAAGGAGCAGGGACTGAATAGGCAGAGAAAGCCTCTGTGTGAGGCTCAGATCAGTGCAGCTCTGGTCTGCCAGCCCAATAGGGAGCTCCAGTGCAAAGACTGCCTTAGAGAAGTCCCATACTGGGAAGAAATGGCTAGACTCTTGTATCTTGCTGTGTTTAGTTACTGGCAGGGAGCTCCCAGGGAGAATGTGGCCAAGCCTCAATGCTACAGAAAATCCCAAAGGCTCTATAACTGGAGGCTGTAAGCTAACAACATTCCTTAATGCAGGTTTCTCTAAAGGGAGACCTTAGAAAAACACCTATAGGGCTGTCACAGATGCCATATGAGGGAATACTCTGCAGTCATTAAAAATGTTAGCAAACACTTATTTTCAATTACACTTCCAATAGGAAACCCTAGAGTTCTTCAGATGTATCTCCAAGGCAGACTGTTCAGGGTAGTGAATAAAGCCAAACAATGAAGTTTTTTATTTCCATCCCATTTGCAACCAAAGCACTTCTACTTTTGTTTTATTTACCACATTTCTCCCTAAAATCTGTTTGAACAAAGAACTGCAACAATAAATAATTTTTTAAAAAAGGAGTTAAAAAACAACTCCATCACCAAAAGTAACTTTTAATTGATAAAAGTAAAAAATGTGTTTAGAATTAACTAATATTTTTGTGTGCCTAAACATAAAAAACACTGGAAGGAAAAACATCAAAATGTTTTAGGAGCTCCCTGGTATCCCAGCAGTTAAGAATCCGGTGCTGTCACTGCTGCAATTCAGATCACTGCTGAGGTGTGGGTTCAATCCCTGGTAGAAAAAACAGAAATGCTTTAACAGTGGTTACCCACTAGATGGTGAGACTGTAACTTTTTTCTTCTCATTTACTTGTCTTTTCTATACTTTTTATGACTCCTATTATAAGACTTTGGTAATAAGGAAAAATAAACTCTTTAAAATTTATGTTTGACAAAAAAAAAAAAAAAAGCCATGAACTGCTAAGTTCTCTTCCCACAACTTCAGATATATATTACTACAGAAAAGTAAGAGTTCCCTCTGTGGTACAGTAGGTTAAGGATCCAGCATTGCCACTGCTGTGGCACAGGTAGCAGCTGTGACTCAGATTTGATCCCTGGCCCAGGAATTTCCACATGCCACAGGTACAGCCAAAAAAAGGGGGAAAAGTTACTTGGACTTTTACTAATTATTAACCAAAAAAAAATCACATTTATAAATTATAACATTAACTTCAAAGAGCACTCTACCCATTAAGGAACAATACATGCATTTAATTATTCCATATAACATTTATACATTCAACTAATAAAAATGGCACTTAGTAGTAGCATACAAATAACTACAACATATTATATGACTTTCAGTAAATATTTCAATGATTCTAATATGTAAGTGCAGCAACAATTTATAGTCAAATTATTCCCTAATCACGTCAATTTTACAGACTCATTCAACATCAGCAGCATCATGTGTAGTAAAAAGCACACAATTTCATATTACTCTCTTATTTTCCCAATCCTGTAGTCCTGTAGCCAAAAAAGCTTCTAGTATTCCCATTTAATAAATGCAGAATTTGATGTACGAGGCCAAGGTCACCAAGTGAATAAGTAGCAATGCCAGGGAAAAACACTGATTCATAATTAAGTGATTTTTCGACTACACTGGTAAGGCTCTTCCAGAACTCACACACTCCACCAGGACTCTAATTTATCAGAATAAAAGCACATTCACTTTAAAGAAAAGAGGTAGAACTATAGATTTCCTTATTTTTTTTAAATTAACTTGAACTTTCAAGAAAAAACCATGTGTCCCCATACATGTTGGGATAAATGTTAACTGACACCATCAGAAATTTCAATAATGGATGGATTTTCCAGCTCTTGGCAAATTGTGTGTTTTTGTTTTGCATCTATAAAGACTATGTTAGAAACAGTACAAAAACAAAGAGGGTCAGTTTTTAATAGGATTTTTTCTCTTTAAAATAAATTACAAAAGTGTATATATACCTTATAGCTCATTTTTTTCTCTTCCACAGGCTTTATATACCTATGACAGGTACCATCTCATACTCTATCTGGTTCTCAATGCAGCCTACTATCTTTGCAAATGCAGATGGATAGGAAATAAGAAATAAAGCTAATGTCTGGACCCAACATCTCTTTAGATAATTCCTTTGATAGTGCTAAGAAAAATATAAACTAAGAAAGACCTGAAAAATAGAAGAGCACTTGAAGAATTTTAATGAAAAATATATGGAAATGATGAAAAATGAACTCACTGATATAAGCACAAATCAAAGAGATAAAGGAATATATTAATTCTCATCTTCAATGATTTATAAGGTGGTAGGAAGTTGAGCTGCTGAAACGTGAGCTAACTCACATAACCCATTTACCAATAAAACATATTTCTATAAATTTACTTGAATAAATATGCAGAGACATTTCTCTATTTTTTTTTGTTACTGTTTACCAAAGCAAAGATTTCCTTGACCTGGAGCCAACATACAGACATGAGACTAATTAGAATAATAGAAATGTCATGAGAATTCAGACTAGCCCACAAGCTGAAATTACTTTTCCTGTTAAGTGCATCATTTAAGATGGAAAGAGCATTTTTAATGGATGTATTTCACACACATATATTTGTGTTTCAAAAGAACAGAAGATCTTAAATTAGGAGAGAGAGGGTTAAAAGGTAAATAAGGATATGTAATGAAAAGTAAGACTTCTACAAACTCTGATCCCAGAGGCAAGCGGACCCCACTGTGACCAACTGTGTATCTTTCTATATGTAGTATATGCCTAAATAAGCATATATGTATGTATTAGGTATACATTTACATTTTTTTAAACACCTCAATTAAGAAAGAAAAAAATGACAAAATTTTTGCTATTTTGTATTTTTGACATCGATATATTTCCACTAAAACTTTATCATGAAACAGAAATTAAAGTGTTATCATCAGGATTTAAGAACCAAAACTGGGGAATTTGGAACAAGGTAAATAAGCACTGAGCAGGTATACAAACCACTCCATCCCCAAACACACAAACACAGCTAGTGAAAGAAGACCCAAAGAGAATTAGATAGCAGGTAAACTTCAGGTTTTGAATACAAGAGTATTATTAGACAAAGGCCAGAGTAAAGAAGCTGCCAAAACTGGTGATTTCAGATGAAAGGAAAAATAACAGACTATGCAGAGCATACCAAAAAGGAGTATTCACGTAATGTGAGCCGAAAGTTGTGTTAAATGCTTCATTAATTTATGGTTAAACATTTTTTACACAGATAGTTTATATAAGTGATATCGTGTACATTATATGTTACCCCTGAAGTGGGAACGTAAATCAATTTTTTTCTACCATTAGTGATGATGAAAATGATCATTTAGTTAATAATAAGATGGTGAGATTTATTAGATCCTTCCCTTTGCAATTTGTGGAGTGATACTGTTACCCAGAATACCTTTTATGTAATGGTGTTAGAATCCATGGATGATTTTAGCTGAATCAGTTATTTCAATAGTGATTGCAAAATGGTAATTTTTCTAATTCTTTTATTTCTTCTACATTTATTCACTGGCATTTTTCTATTTAAAACAAAATTTTTTCCCTCTACAAGCAGGGATAAATTATAGCTCTGCCTAAACATGTAGCAGAAATGCTCGATTCTTTACCTTTAATTAATTTTAGAGTAAGGAATTTCTCCAATGTACACTCTTATGGTAGCAAGTCAGTTTCTCTCTCACTTTGTGTCTTTCCAAGTACCCTTGTTGATTCAACGTTCTTACAATTTCTAAAATCAATTAGTTATTCTTTTTGATGTTAAAAAAGCTGTTCCAAATTTAGCCAATGAGTTTCTTCATGCACAGAGAAAACAAAATTGGAGAAGAACTGTGTCATCTAATGGGGAGACTTTGAAATGAAAAATCTCCCCCCTTTCTCCTTAGATATTAGTTATGAAAAGATTAAAATATTCAGATACTAACATTGTAGCATATACATACAACTTATAATAGGGCTGTTGGACCCAGTTATATTACAGTTTTCTAAACTCTATATCAAGGGGTCATTTCTGATGACCTAGATTCATCTTTCTTTAACCTTCTACTCCTTTTAGATCTTACCACTCATGTGTTCTCATGTATTATATAACGTACTATCCAATAATTACATAATTATAATGTATTTCCTCCCTAAAATGAAATAAGAAATGAAATGCCTATTCATCCTGGGCTCAAAACATACTGAACATTATCATAGGGTAAAGAGAACAGTATAAACTAGGTATAATTAAAATTTTTCAGCAAACATAGACATTCAATGTTTTCAGTTCACAAGAAATACAGAAGATAGAGGAACAAGTTAAAAAATACCTCTGAAACAAAGAAAAAAAGGATTGACACATTCTAAAAATAAAGTTTTTTCTAGTTAAAAAAAAAAAGTATCTTAAAGGGAAAATAGCATGAGTTATTCTACATTAAAAGAGAACAAAAGGGGTGTTTCCTCATGGTCTAGTAGTTAGGAATTGGTGCTTTCACTGAAGCCCAGGTTCAATCCGCAGTCTGGGAACTGAGATTCCACACAAAACCACTGCATGCTGCAATCCAAAAAAATAAGAGGAGAAAGAGAGAGAACAAACATCAAACACCTAACGACCATGGGCCTTGACATGGTCCATTACCTATAGAAACAAAGGGAGGAAAAGACTATGAAAGATTTTTTTAAATCAATTGGGTAAATTTGAACACAAATGAAGTATTATAGTAAGAAATTACTGTTTGTTTGGTTTTTTTTAGACAAGATGGCAGTAAAGCAGTCACATAAGGAAATGACATTTTGAGGTAATGTAGACTTGATATTAATTTACGGAAATGAAAACTTATGTCCACACTTAGACTTCAACAAAAATGTTCAAGAGATTTATTTCTAGTGACCAAAAATTGATTACAACCTAAATATCCAACAATAGGTAAATGGATAGTCTGAATATATCCATATATACACACCAATATAATGCTACGCACCAACAAAAAGTGAACTACTGACACATGCAACAACATGCATGACTTTCAAAAGACATTGTCTCATCACCAAAAGAAGCCAGAAGCAAAACGTTATACATTTATGATTCTATCTATTCTATTTGTCCCTGTAGTTGTCACAGTAGTTGCCTGAAATAAGAGTGGTACTGGTGTAAATAATTAGGAGGGAACACAAGGAAACTTTCCGTGTGCTAAAAATGTTTTTCATGCTGATTGTGGTGATGGTGGTTACAAAAACTTATACGTTTATCAAAACTAAAACCATATGCTTAAAATTCAAACACTTACAAACACTATTCCCAGGAAAGTTGATTTTAAGAAATAAGTAACAACCAAAAGAATCCCATTCATGACTGCATCAAAAAGAGCAAAATACCTAGGAATAAACTTAATGGAGATGAAAGACTTGTACACTTTAAACTACAAAATGCCCATGAAAAAAATGGAGGATGACACAAATAATTATTAAGAAATGCCACGCTTATGTAAAGAATTGTTAAAATGTCTATACTACTCAAAGCAATCTACAGATTCAGTGCAATTCCTTTCAAAATTCCAATGGCACTTTTCACAGAAATAGAACAATCCTAAAATTTGTTTGGAACTGCAGGAGACCATGAATAGACTAAGTAATCTTGAGAAAGAATAATAAAGCTGCTGGCATCATACTCCTTGATTTCAAAACCGTTTGGTATTGGCTTCAAAATAGACACATAGATCAATGGAACAGAATCCAGAATCCAGAAATGAACTCAGGAATATACAGTCAATTAATATATGACAAAGGAGCCAAAAATACACAATGAGGAAAGAACAATCTCAATCACTAGTGCTAAGAAAACCAGACAGCCACATGCAAAAGAATGAAACTGGACCACTATCTTAATCATTCACAAAAATTAATTCAAAATAGGTTAAAGACTTGAATAAAAGTCCTGAAACCGTATAACTTCTAGAGAATATAGGAGGTAAGAGCCTTGACATTAGTCTAAGCAATGATTTTTTTTAAACTTGGTATCACAAGCAAAGGCAACAAAAAGCAAAAACAAATAAATGGGACAACATCAAACTAAAAACATTTGGTAAAGGAAAGGATATCCTCAACAAAATGAAAAGGCAACCTTACTGTATGAGAGAAAATATCTGTAAACCTTATATACTGATAAGGAGTTAATATTCAAAATATATAAAGAATGCATACAACCCAATAGTGGAAAAAAAAATTTTTTTAATGGGCAGAGGATCTGAATAGGTATTTTCCCAAAGACATACAGTGGTCAACAGTTACATGAAAAGACACTCAATATAACTAGCCATCAGGGAAGTGCAAATCAAAACCGAAATAAGACATCACTTCACATCTGTTAGAATGGTTATTATCAAAAAGAGAAGAAATAAGTGTTGGTGAGAATATGGAGAAAAGTGAACACTTGCACTGTTGACAGGAATATAAACTCATGCAACCACTCTGAAAACAGTATAAAAGATCCTCAAAAAATTAAAAATAGAAATACCACATGATCGAGTACTTCCACTTCCGGGTATTTATCTAAAGAAAATGAAAACACTATCTCGAAGAGAAATTTATTTACAACAGCCAAGACATGGGAGGGAACAACCTAAGTCTCCAGTGATGGATGAATGTATAAAGAAAGCATGGTGTGTGTATGTATATGTATGTGTGTGTATATATATGTGTCTTCATATATATGTATATATATGCAATTAAGTATCATCCACCTATTAAAAAAAGAAAATCTTGCATTTGTGAACAATGGATGGAATTTGAGGGCATTATACTAAGCAAAATAAGTCAGAGAAAGACCAACACCTGTATGATCACATTTATGATCTCTTAAATGCAGAATCTAAAAAAATAAAAACAAAACAAAATGGAACATATGGCACAACAGGATCAGCAGTATCTCTGCAGAGCCAGGATGCAGATTTGATCTCTGGCCCAGCATGGTGAGTTAAAGGATCTGGCATTGTTGCAACTACCACATAGGTCGCAACTTCAGCTCAGATCTGATCCCTGGTCCAGGAACTCCATATGCCATGGGGTGGCCAAAAAAAGGATAAACAAAAACAAAACCGAACAACGAATTCTTAAGTATAGAGAGGAGATTGATGGTTGTCAGCAACAGATGGTCAGGGTGGGCAAAATGGGTGAAGGTGACCAACAGGTATGAACTTCCAGTAATAATATAAATAAATAAGTCTTGGGGTATAATGTAGAGAGCATGGTGACTACAGTTAATAATACTATACTGTATATTTGAAAGTTACTGAAAGTTTTAAAAGTTTTCAAATAAGTTTTTAAAGTTCTCATCACAAGAAAATTTATAACTGTGTGGTGGCACATGTTAGCTACTTATTGTGATTACTGCAATATATACAAATATCAAATCATTACATTGGATACCTGAAAGCAGTATGTTATACGTCAACTACATTTCAATAAAAAAAGAGGGACACTAATTTTTAAAAAGTATCTTAGTTATAGTTGATTGATGTTTTTGCAGGTGTACACTTATACCAAAATTTAATAAACTGCACAGTTTAAATATGTACACTTTAGGAGTTCCCTAGGTGGCAGAGTGAGTTAAGGATCCAGGGTTGTCACTGCTGTGGCTGGGGTCACTGCTATGATGCCAGATTTGATCCCCGACCCAGAACTTTGGCGTGCCCCAAGTGCTGCCAAAAAAAAATGTATAGTTGTGTCAATTCTAATTCAGTAAGGCTGTTAAAAAACAAAGCTAAACAGAGTAGTGAATAACTAGTTTTCTCTTCTCCTTTCCGTAAATAAACAGATGATACAAAAAACCCCTGAAAATGTACACAACTGTAAAAGAAAAAAATTAGGTGAACTGGGAAAACAACTTGAATATAATTGAGACTATGAAAGCAACAACAAATGTCTTTTTAAACTGAAATAGTAAATAACATTAGTCCAAATAAGGATCTAGATGGTAAAGCTTTTGTTTTGTTTTGTTTTTTTAAGGGACACACCCTCGGCAAAGGGGAGTTCCTGGACTAGGGATTGAATTGGAGTTGCAGCTGCCAGCCTACACCACAGACAGATCATGCCAAAGCCTGATCCTTAACCCATGGAGCAAAGCCAGGGATCGCATGCACCAGGAACTTTCTGATCCAAATCTCTCTCCCCACCGTCATCTTTTCCCCAACCACCTTCCAGCCAAGAGTGACCATTTAATAATACATAAAGTTCAGCCTTGAGACTCAAAGTCTACTTTGAAGTTTCTGATACAATCACTGTTTCTTCCCCTTCCTCTATGGTCCAGCACTCAGAGCCATTAACAGCCATACACAAACTCGAAAACAAGGCCAAGAATTAATTATGGAGATATCTATTCTGATATCACTGCACCAGTGAAGCAATAACAGCAATTACATAAGGAAAACAAAGTTCTATATTTTATCGAACTACTGTAGTCTGGGTTTCTGTCACCTAATGCCAAATTCACAGTGCCGATACAAATAAACACAGTCACCACTTTTTAAATCTTGAGATATAGTCCACACATCATAAAATTTACCCTTTTATATTTTAAGTATACAATTCAGTAGTTTTTACTTTGTTCACAAGGTTGTATAATCATCACATTTCAGAACATTTTCATCATTCCCAAAAGATACCCTATATCCATTAGCAGTTAACTTTTCACTTCTCCTACGCATACCCCTGACAATTACTAATCTACTTTCTGTCTCCCTGGATTTGCCTGTTCTGAACATTTCATATAAGTGGAATCATACACTATGTGAACTTTGGGATTTGGCTCTTTTTACTTAGCATAATGTTTTTAAGGTTCATCTACATTAATTAAAGCATAAGTCAGTATTTTATTCCTTTTTATGGTTAAATAATGTTTTTTTGGCTGTGCTGGCAGCATGCAGAAATTCTCAAGCCAGTGATCGAACCCGTACCACAGCAGTGACCCAAGTAACAGCAATGACAATGCCAGATCCCTAACCCACTAAGCCATCAGGGACTTTCTAAATAATTGTTTTTGTATGCTGCATTTTGTTTATCCATTCACCAACTGATGACTGAAGAAAAGAGCAATATACAAAAATTATTTTTTTTTTTTGCTGGAAAAAGAATAATCTTAAAAACGGAAGTGAAATTAAAATGTTCTCATTACAATAGCAGGAAGACCCATACTTCTGAATGATTTAAATAATCTGGCAGTAAATATAACCTATACATTCTTATTAAAAAGCATAAGTACTATCATGTATTTGGAAAGCACTATCACAGACATGTCAGTTGTCCCCTATATCAATTAATGAATTCCATGTAATTCAATTTAGAATCCAAATAACCTCTATATCGTTGTATTTTTAAGAAAGAAATGACCATATATGCACATAAAACTAAAGCTGCAAACCAAAGATGAAAAAAAAAGGGTAAGCTAGAACCTGCTTCAAATATGAAAATGCATTAGACTGTCCCAGAAAACTCAATATTGATATAGAAACAGAACAATATCAAAATAATTAGCAATTGAAAAAAAAAAGTACCATAAAAATGAAAAACTTGAATAAAACAAGGGCAATCACTAAAGTCAATGGGAAAGGGAAGGCCTGATTAATTTTTTAAAGTGATAGTAATCTAGAAGAAAAACTGGGTGTCCTAAAGTTATGACAGACAAAAAGTAAACTCAAGACAAATATCAATTGTAAAAAAATAAAAACAATAAAAAGAATCTAGGAAACATCTCATTCACAATTTAAAACTAAAAAGGAGTTCCTGTTGTAGCTCAGTGGTAATGAACCCAACTAGTATCCATGAGGATGCAGGTTTGATCCTGGCCCCACTCAGCGGGTTAAGGATCTGGCATTGCTGTGAGCTCCTGTGTAGGCTGCAGACATGGCTTGGATCCGGCATTACCGTGGCTGTGGCTAGAACCTGCAGCTCCAATTTGACCCCAAGCCTGTGAACTTTCACATGCCACAAGTACAGCCCTTTAAAAAAAAAAAAAAAAAAAAAAAAAGGATAAAGGGATTCACATAAAAATTAAAACTTTTTGTACCTGGGGAGAAATAAAAACATTTACAACAGAGGTAATGAAATATTAATGTTTTAACACACAGTGTTCTTGCATTTGAAAAAAACAAATAACACAAATAGAATTTGAACAAAGGATATCAAAAGGACAATTCACAAAAAGGGAAAACCAAATGTCCACAAATATAAGAAAAGATGCTCAAATTCATTAATATTAAGGGAAATTCAAATTAAAAATAATGAGATATATATTACATTTGTGGCTGGCAAATGTTTAAAAAGTTATACCCTAATTCCTGGCAGATGTGTTAACAAAAAGTATTCTCACACATAGCTAGTGGAAAATTTTGTAGAAAGCAATGTTGCATTACCTACTTAAATTAAAAAATATGGAGTTCCCATCATGGCTCAGTGGTTAAAGAATCCAACTAGGAACCATGAGGTTATGGATTCAATCCCTGGCCTCGCTCAGTGGGTTAAGGATCTGGCATTGCTGTGAACTGTGGTGTAGGTCGCAGACGCAGCTTGGATCCCGAGTTGCTGTGGCTGTGGCGCAGGCTGGAGGCTATAGCTCCAATTAGACCCCTAGCCTGGGAACCTCCATATGCCATGGGTGTGGTCCTACAATATACAAAAAAAAAAAAAAAATAAAAATAAATAAATAAATATATATATATATATATATATATATATATATATATATATATATACATAAACCCTTCAACCCAGCAATTCTACTTCTGGAAATCTATTGCACAGAAATAAAAGCATCTAGAAGTAAGGACATACATTCAAAGATGCAACACTGTTTAAAATAGCAAAGAACAAGAAAAACAGTATTGTCATAAATGGTGGGAATGGTGAGATTTTATACAAAGCACCATGAAGCCTTCATTATAGAGTCATAAAAATAATGAATTAGAAGTATGTCTCAGATGGGAGATTTCTCTGAGGTATTATTAGTAAAAAGAGAAAGATTCAGAAATATATAATGGTGCCATCTTTTTAAACTCATCATCACAACAATCCTACATATATAAATGGGAACCTAAGTGTCTGTATAAGATTATATGAAGAGAGAGATAAATATGGAGCAATATATAATACTATGCTATTTACACAGACTAAGAATAGGATGAAGTAGTTCTGATGCAGTGAGATGGGAAAGTTGAGTGCTTAGCCAAAAAGAATGACACAAGGGGATAAATGTTCATGTATGTCTTTATGTAAAATTATAAACTAAGCAGTTAAATTTTAAGCAGATATGCACATCAAGACACAAATTTTGTCCAATATAAGGATTAAAGAATTATACTTATATATAATAAAGAAAACTAAAGTATTGTTATAACACAAAAATTTATATATGATAAAACTATATAAATATGAATATGAAATATCAACTGAATTACAGAGAAAAATAAAATCATTTAAAGTTGTGATGTCTTTGACTAAAAATATATTAATCTGAGAATTATAGTATAGAATGCTACAAATGACAACTTATCTATGCCCTAGTTGCATAATATGCATCTTTTAAACTAGAACTGAAAACTGTACCAAACTCACCAGGATTTAGTTTTATGATTTAAATGAGCAGCTTTCACATGTGAAATTAAGCCATTCAATTACACTATGGATCTGCCTATAGCCTTAAGGGAACAAGATACTCCCTTAACTCAAGCATAATCCAAACTAATCAGTGCTTATATATATACATATGGTCATAAACACCAGGCTATACAAACTCTCTATAAAATGAATATAGCTTCTGTCATTTACTAAGACTGACATTATAGAAACAAAAATAACTTTATTATTAAAAATGTTTCAAGACTCAACTAAACAATAGCAAACTGAACTGAATGGCAGACTGAAAGAATTATATACCCAAAGTGTTCCCTGGTGGTCTAATGGTTAGGAATCAGGGCTTCTACCCCTGTGGCCCAGGTTCAATCTCTGGGTTTGGGAACTGAGATCCCACCTCAAATACTGCACAGCTCAGCCAAAAAAAAAAAAAAAAAAAAAGATGAAGAAGAATTATACACCTTAACAAACTTAACCAAACTTAGCCAAAATTCCTAAAAAGCAAGGATGGATCAATATTAATGAAAGAAGGAAAAAACTATATAATCATCCCAAATAACACAGGAAAAGCACTTAACAAACTTCAACACCAAAGTTTGAAAAATACTTCAACAAACTAGGAATAGAAGGAAACTACCTTAGAATACCTATAATGTGAGAAAGACCATATATGAAAAACCCACAGCTAATATGCTACTTAATAGTGAAAGGCCAAAGCCTTTTCTCTAAAATCTGGAAGGAGTTAAGGATACCTACTTTCACCACTTCTTTTCAACATAGTACTAGAAATCAAAGCAATTAGCAAAGAAAAAGAAATTAATGTCATCCATATTAAAAAAGTAAAACTGTCCCTATTTGTTGATCACATGATATTGTATGTAAAAAATCCTAAAGATTCCACACCAAAAAAATTGTTAGCGCTATTTTTAAAAATTTAGCAAACTTGGAGTTCCCATTGTGGTTCAGTGGTTAACGAATCCGACTTGGAACCATGAGGTTGGAGTTCGATCCCTGGCCTTCCTCAGTGGATTAAGGATCTGGCATTGCCGTGAGCTGTGGTGTAGGTTGCAGACGCGGCTCAGATCCCATGTTGCTGTGGCCCTGGTATAGGCCAGGGGCTACAGCTCCGATTAGACCCCTAGCCTGGGAACCTCCATATGCCGCAGAAGCGGCTTAGAAATGGCAAAAAGACCAAAAAAAAAAATTAGCAAACTTGTATGATAAAAATAAATACACGAATATACGTTGTTTCCATATAATATCAACAATTTGAAAATGAACAATTCCATTTAAAATATCATCAAAAATAAAATACTTAAGAACAAATATAAGAAGGCAAAAAGCCTTACATAAAAAACTACTAGAAGTTGTTGAAAGACATGAATGATCCAGCACCTCCAGTTCTGAGCATATGCCAAAAACAGCTAAAAGCAGGGTATCAAAGAAACACATGTACAACCACATTCAGAGCAGTATTACTCAGAATAATACCTGAAAGTAATCCAAGTGTCCACTGATGGATAAATGATATACACATACAAGTAATGGAATATTATTCACCCTTAAAAAGGAAGGAAATTCTGACACATGCTAGAACACAGATGAATCCTGAGGACTTTATGCTAACTGAAATAGACTAGTCACAAAAAGATAAATACTGAATAATTCCACTTATATGAGGTACCTGGAGTAGTCAAATTCATTAGAGACAGAAAGTAAAATGGTGCCTGCCAAGGGCTGTGGAAAGTAAGAAATGGTAAGTTGTTGTTTAACCGGTATGGAGTTTCAGTTTTGCAAGATGAAAAGAATTCTAAGATTGATTATATAACAATATGAAGGTACTAAACACGACTGAAAAGTATACTTAAAAATTAAGACAGTAGTAGTTCCTGTTGTGGCTCAGTGGTTAACGAACCCAACTAGTATCCATGAGGATGCAGGTTTGATCCCTGGCCCCACTCAGTGAGTTAAGGACCCGGCGTTGCCGTGAGCTGTGGTGTAGGTCACAGACATGGCTTGGATCTGGCGTTGCTGTGGCTGTGGCATAGGCCAGCAGCTACAGCTCCAATTCAACCCCTAGCCTGGGAACCTCCATATGCCATGGGTGTGGCCCTAAAAAGAAAAAAAAAAAAATAGTAAGATGGTAAATTTGATGTTATGTGTATTTTAACATAACTTTTTGAAAAAAACCTACAGTTAACCTCATACTTGATGATGAGAAAGCAGAAGCTTTCCCACTAAGAACAAGGCAACGATAACCCATCATCACTGTCTCAACACTGTTCCAGAAATCCTGGCTAATATACAGGAAAGGAAATACAAGGAAAGAAAATAAAAGGTATATGGATTGGGAAAGATGAAACAAAAATACCTTTATTTGCAGATGACATGATTGTCCATATAAAAAATCTGGGAAAAGAGACAAAAACTCCTAAACTAATAAGCAATAATAGCAAGGTTGCAGGATACAAGGTAAAAATACAAAAGGTCAATTGTTTTTCCTATATTCTAGCAATGAACAAATGGAATTTGAAATTAAAAACATAATACCATTTATATCAGCACCAAAAAATGAAACACTTGGGTATAAATCTAAAAAGCTATACACAAGGGAGTTCCCATTGTGGCTCAGCAGTAACAAACTTGACTAATATCCATGAAGATGCGGGTTCGATCCGTGGCCCCACTCAATGGATTAAGGAACTGGCATTGCCATGAGATGTGGCGTAGGTTGGATCTGGCATCACTATGGCTGTGGTGTACACTGGCAGCTGCAGCTCTGATTCGCCCCTAGCCTGGGAACTTGCATCTGCCATGGTTGTGGCCCTAAAAAGACCAAAAAAAAAAAAAAAACAAACCCAAAAAAACAAAAAATTATACATACACAAGATCTATATAAGGAAAACTAACAATGAAGAAACTCTGATGAAAGAACTAAATAAATGGAGAGGTACTACTCCATTGTCATGATAGGAAAACTCAGTACTGTCAAGATGTAAGTTCTTTCCAACTTGAGCTATTCTACACACAATACCAATTAAAATCAACAAGTTACTATATGTATTTATGTATGTATGTATCACAGCCCTGTTCTAAAGCTTACACAGGAGTTCCCCTTGTAGCTCAGCCGTAACAACCCGACTAATATCCATGAGGATGTGGGTTTGATCCCTGGCCTTCCTCAGTGAGTTAAGGATCTGGAGTTGCTGCGAGCTGTTGGTATAGGTCGCAAACATGCTAGGATCTCAAGTTGCTGTGGCTGTGGCATAGGCCAGCAGTTGCAGCTCTGATTTGGCCTGAGAACTTCCATATGTCGCAGTGCAGCCCTAAAAATAAATAAATAAATAAAACATACAAAGTACTCTTAACAGTAAGAAAAATAGTAAGTACTCAACAGTAAGTATGCAACAGTACTAAATACTACTCAAGAGTAAGAAAAACAAACAATCCAATTAAAAATGGACAAAAGTTCTGGACACCTCACCAAAGAAAATATTTAGGAGGCATATTAAATGTGAAAAGAAAGCAGAATCAGGAGTTCCCGTCGTGGCGCAGTGGTTAACGAATCCAACTAGGAACCATGAGGTTGCGGGTTCGGTCCCTGCCCTTGCTCAGTGGGTTAACGATCCAGCGTTGCCATGAGCTGTAGTGTAGGTTGCAGACGCGGCTTGGATCCCGCGTTGCTGTGGCTCTGACGTAGGCCGGTGGCTACAGCTCCGATTGGACCCCTAGCCTGGGAACCTCCATATGCCGCTGGAGTGGCCCAAGAAAAGACAAAAAAGAAAGAAAGAAAGAAAGAAAGCAGAATCAAAATGTGAAAAGATACCAAAGAAAATATTCACATGGCATAATTAAAATGTGAAAAGATACTACACATCTATCAGAATCTGGACCAAAATCTGGTACAGTGACAATATCAAATGCTGATGAGGAATGTAGAGCATTAGAAACTCTCTTATAATGCTGGAAGGAATAAAAAATGGTATAGCCACCTGGAACACAGTTTAGCAGTTTCTAACAAAACTAAACATACTCGTACTATACAATCCAGTGACTTCACTCCTTGAAAGTTATCCAAATGAACTGAAAACTTGTGTTCACATAAAAACCTATATACACAGATGTTTGTAGCAGCTTTACTCCTAACTCCTAAAACTTAGAGGCAACCAAGATATCCTTCGGCAAGTAAATAAATAAACTATAGTATTCTTCAGCAATAAAAAGAAATGAGCAGGAAGGGGGTGGGGGAAGGAAAGACCGGGAGTTTGGTATCAGCAGATGCAAACTATTATGCATAGGATGAATAACAACAAAGTTCTACTGTATAGCATAGGGAACTATATTCAGTATCCTGCGATAAACCATAATGGAAAAGAAAATGAAAGAGAACGTATATATGTATAACTGAATCACTTAGCTGTGCAGCAGAAACTAACACAACACTGTAAATCAACTATACTTGAATAAAGTTAAAAAAGAAAGAAATGAGCTGTCAAGTCATTAAAGACATGAAGCTTAAGTGCATATTTTTGAGTTATGCAGCCAATATGAAAACACTACGTACAGTATGATTCCAACTAAATGGTATTCTACAAAAGGTAAAATTATGGAGGACAGTAAAAAGTGGTTGCCAGGGGTTAAGGGAATGAGAGGGTTAAACAGGCAAATCCACAGATTTTTAGGGCAGTGAAATGATTTTGTATAATACTGTAATGGTGGATATCGTTATACTTTTGTCAATATTAAAGAATATAAAATAAAAACTGAACCCCAATATAAACGATGGACTTTGGGTAATGATGTGTCAATATAAGTTCAGAGTACAACCACTGAACCACTCTGTTGCTAGTGATGGAGGCTGTGAAAGGGGGGGAGTAATAAGTGAACCCTCTACATCATCAGCTTAATTCTGCTGTAAACCTAAACTGCATTTACAAGAAAGAAAGAAAGGCAGCAACATCAATGGTTCTAAAATGCATTCTGCTTCATGAAAGAAACCAGAATAGGAGTTCCTGCTGTGGCTCAGTGGGTTAAGAAACTGACAGTGCCCCTGAGACTGCAGGTTCAATCCCTTGCCTTACTCAGTGAGTTACAGATCTGGTGTTGCCACAAGTTGTGGCATAAGTTGCAGATTTGGCTGGGATCCAGCATTGCTGTGGCTGTGGTATAGGCCTGCAACTGCAGCTCCAATTCAACACCTAGCCCAGGAACTTTATATGCCACAGATGCAGACGTAAAAAGGAAAAGAAACCAGAATCAAAAAGTTACATACTAGATGATTCCATTTATATGACATTCTGCAAAAGGCAGAGAAAGAGACCAGTAGTTGCCAGAAACTGAGGTTTGAGGAAGGGCTAATCACACAGGGGCATGAGAGAATTGTTAGACCTCTTCCGTATTTTGATTCTGTTGATAGTTTCACAGCTGATGCATTTGTCAAAACTCATAAAGAGTAATTTTTACTATATATCAATTATACTTTAATAAACTTGATAGAAAAATGTGCTTTCTTCAATAGCTCTGAGGATATTCTTTTTGATAAGTTATTTACGATGTTTGAGATTTTTCATTATAAATAAATTTTAAAGATTTTAGACTTACAAATATAATGAACATAGAAATATCCTTTCTGCTTTATAAATTAAAATTTAGAGTTTACCACACAACACCTTATACTTTGAAACCTACTAAAATTCCTATGCTCCTTAAGGACTAAGTTTTCTTATTTAATATTACATATCATCCAGGAGTTCCCATTGTAGCTCAGTGAGTTACGGATTCCATGTCTCTGTAGGGATGCAGGTTCAATCCCTGGCTTTGCTCAGTGGGTTAAGGATCCAGCATTGCTGCAAGCTGTGACGCAGGTTGCAGATGCAGCTAGGATCCAGTGTTTCCATGGCTGTCATAGGGTGCAAGTGCAGCCCCAATTCAACCCCTGGCCCAGGAAATTCCATATGCCACGCATGCAGCAGTTTAAAAATACATACATACATACATACATATACAAAACATACTCCAAAATAGGTGGTTTACAACTTCCGTCAGAGCAGAGTTCTCAAGGTGTGGTCCCTGGACTAGCATCAGTATTTCCTGGAAACTTGTTAGAACTGAAAAATCTCTGGCCCCAAACCTGACCAAACTTTGAGTTTGGGGCCCAACAATCCCCGAAGAGCCCAACAGGTAACTCCAATAGCGCTTTTAGAAAACCCTAGCCACAACTCCAGATCAATTAAATTAGACTCTCTGGGGGTGGGGTCCAGCCATCGGTATCTTTTAAACTCCCCAGATAATTCCAATGTGTAAGCAAAGTTGATTTTAATTCAGTAGGTCTTGGGTTGGCCATCAGAGGTCAGCTTTTAACAAAAATCCCAGTTATTTCTAATGTCAGTAGCCTAGGGATCTATGATTAAAAAAAAAAATTCAATCACAAATACTGGCTATAACCTATTACCACTACGTGCTGTACTTTTCCTTTTTTTTTTTTTTTAATTACTGGTAAAATTTAACTACTTGAACATTTTAAAATTAGACATAAACTAGACATTTTAAAATCTGGAGTTAGGCAACAAGAGGAACAGAAAATTAAGAGACCAAAAGTTCCTCAGCCTGACTGAATTCCCTGGATCTGTATCTTGTATAGAAGAGTTAGGGTATATATTTATAGAAACTGGATTACACAGTTTAAATAAATAAACATGAGGTACATTTAGTACAAGTCAGATATCCAGTCATTTTTAATGAAATACACATTATAACCACAGAAAATCTCATGATTATCAAACTTTAGCCTAATACAGGTTCTTTTTGTCTTGTTGTTGTTGTTGTTGTTGTTGTTGCTATTTCTTGGGCCGCTCCCGCGGCATATGGAGGTTCCCAGGCTAGGGGTCCAATCGGAGCTGTAGCCACCAGCCTACGCCAGAGCCACAGCAACGCGGGATCCGAGCCGCATCTGCAACCTACACCACAGCTCACGGCAACGCCGGATCGTTAACCCACAGAGCAAGGGCAGGGACCAAACCCGCAACCTCATGGTTCCTAGTCGGATTCGTTAACCACTGCGCCACGACGGGAACTCCTGTCTTGCGTTATTTTTAAACACTTGTTGAAGAAAAGTAAATGACAGGTAAGCCAACCATCAACTCTGCTATAAAAACAGGTAAGCCAACCATCAACCCTGCTATAAGAAGTGACAAAGCCAAGACCTCTATTCTTCTGCTTCCCAATGCTATTTTATTAAATTAATTACTAAAGACCAGTGATTGACCCCCACCCCACCTTAAGACTTTTTGATTCCTGAAAGAATAGTTGCAAAATAATTCTCCTTAAGATGATCCCTTGCTTCCTGAAGATACTATTTTTCCTTCTTGGAATCCTGTTTCATATTATAAAATAGCAAACAAGTTTGTAGAGAACACACTTTCTTGTTTACTTGTTATTTTAACCTCTATATAGCATGGCAAATCATTGCTTCAGGTATGAAGAATTTTTCCTGTAAAATTTGGGTTCCTCTTTGAAAAAATCTCCTGTGGTAAGAAATCATTTCAGAAGATATGCAAATAATAAATGCTGGCAGAAATGCTGTTCCCATGGAGAATCTTAAGCAAAAAATTTTCAATCCTTAGTTTCTGTATCTAACAATGCAACCACACTTGTTTTTATACTCAAAAATCAAATTGTTTCCTATTCTGTTCACATTAAACATGTGAACAGAACTAGCTACCTATTTTAGAAAATACTTTGGTACTGGTGCTATTTGCTAACCAGCTACCTTACTGGAGAGATCGAACCATCTTTTGCTATTAAAAATATCTTCCTTTAACCATAAACAAAACAAAAAGACAATCCAAAGAATAGGAGAAAATATTCGCAAACAAAGCAACTGACAAGGGATTAATCTCTGAAATATACAAACAACTCATTCAGCTCAATATCAAAAACAAACAATCTGGAGTACCCGCTGTGGCACAATAGGATCAAAAGCAGCTCTGCAGCACCAGGACACAGGTTCAATTCCTAGCCCAGCACAGTGGATTAAACAATCCAGCATTGTCGGCTTAGGCATAGGCCACAACCAAGGCTTGGATCTAACCTTGGCCAGGAACTCCATATGCCAAGGGGCAGCCAAAAAAGAAGAAGAAAAAATTACAAAGTAGACAAAGATCTAAATAGACACTTCTCCAACAAAGACATAGAGATGGCCAAAAAGCACAGGAAAAGATATTCAACAGTGCTAATTATTAAAGAAATGTAAATCAAAACCAAAATGAAGTATTACCTCACACCAACCAGAATGATCATCATCAAAAAGTCAACAACCAATAAATGCTGGAGATGGTGTGGAGAAAAGGGAACCTTCTTACACTGTTGGTAGGAATGTATATTGATACAACCACTATGAAGAACAGTATGGAGGTTTCTCAAAAAACTAAAACCAGAACTACTATATGATCCACAATTCCACTCCTGGGCATCTGGAGAAAAGCCCTAATTCAAAAAGATAAATATGCATCCCAATGTTCACTGCAGCACTGTTTACAAAGCAAAGACATGGAAGCAACCTAAATGTCCACTGACAAGAGGAATGGATACAGAAGATGTAGTACATATATACAATGGAATATTACTTTACTCAGCCACCAAAAAAGTGAAATAATGCCATTCTGCAGCAACATGGATGGACCTAGGGGTTATCATACTAAGTGAAGTAACTCAAAGCCAAATATAAATCACTTACACGCAGAATGTAAAAAATGATACAAACGATACAAACGAACTTTAGTACAAAACAAAAACAGATTCACAAACTTCAAACTTATGGTTACCAAAGGGGAAGGGTGGTGGGAGGGATGGACTGGGGGTTTGGGATTTGCATAATCACACTACTGTATATGGATTGGATGGTCAATGGGAACCTGCTGTATAGGTGCAGGGAAATCTCAATATTCTGTGATAACCTACATGGGAAGAGATATGTGTATAAATGAAATAATCTGCTGTACAACAGAAATTAACTCATTGTCAATCAACTCTACTCCAATAAAATTTTTAAAAAGAACTGTGCCTACCCCCAAAAAAAACAGCAAAAAACTTCCTTTAATGTCTCATTAGGCTACTTAATTTTATAGGGAGATAATGTCTCTGCCAAGATGACTGCTTTATTCATACATTTAAGTATTTTGTGTCTGACTGTTCATCCACTGTGGTGTTATAATTTATAGTAAGAAATATGTATTTGGTCCTCCTGGCACAGAGCTCCTAAAACCTGTAAAATTTTCTAAGGTATCAGAGAGGTAATGTCTTCTGTTACTCATAACAAGCCTCTTTCAACCACACCTGAGTTTATGTTAATGAGGTGATTTTTGGAAAGCATCTAAGGATGGGGGCTGGCTGCCAGGAAACCAACCATTTAGTCAGACTTTTCAACACTATCCTCTCCAGGGAGGGGAGAGAAGAAGGAATGAAGATTGAATTAATGACCAACGATTAATAATTTAATCAATTATGCCTGTTCAATTAAACACTGATAAAAAAAACCCAAAAGGAAATTCAGAGAGCTTCTGGGTTGGTGAACTTGTGGAGGTGGGGTGCCACTGCCCCTTCCCCCATACCTGGCCCTATGCATCTCTTCCATCTGACTGTTCCTGAGTTGTATCCTTTTATATAATCTAGTAAAAAAATAGTTTTCCTGAGTTCCATGAACCACTCTAACAAATTAACCAAACCCAAGAAAGAAATCATGGGAACCTCTGATTTATAGCCAGTTGGTCAGAAGTACAATTAACAACCTGGACCGGCTATTGGTATCTCAAGATGTGTGTGTGTCCACCCATCTGTAGCGGCTGGGGGGGGGGGGGGGGAGGGCCACTTTGGTCTTGTGGGATTAAGTCTTTTATTTGTGTGATCTGATGCTAACTCCAAGTAAACAGTGTCAGAATTGACTAAAATTCTGGCTACCAGCAATTCCCAGCTGGTACGTGGAATTGCCTGATGTGTGGATAACCAACACATTTGGTCACAGAGTGTTCAGTATTGTAGTAGAGAAGAGAAGAAAAACAAGAGTGTTTTTCTTTTTTCTTTTTGTCTTTCTAGGGCCACACCCTGGACATATGGAGGTTCCCAGGCTAGGGGTGGAATTGGAGCTGTAGCCGCTAGCCACAGCCACTTGGGATCCGAGCCATGTCTGAGACCTACATCACAGCTCATGACAACACCAGATCCTTAACCCACTGACAGAGGCCAGGGATCGAACCTGAGTCCTCATGGATGCTCATCGGATTTGTAAACTGCTGAGCCATGATGGGAACTCTAAGAGTGTTTTTCTTATTCATCCACATAACCAAAAATTTTTCCAAATTAGAGAATTACTCAACTACATTTTCTCATTGTTACCTGACTATACCGCCCTGATGCTCTTCACTGCTTTCAATGTTTTCCAGTGTCCTTTATAACTTCACAGCAAAAATACAAGAACTCTTTCAGGAGTTCCCGTCGTGGCGCAGTGGTTAACGAATCCGACTAGGAACCATGAGGTTGCGGGTTCGGTCCCTGCCCTTGCTCAGTGGGTTAATGATCCGGCGTTGCCGTGAGCTGTGGTGTAGGTTGCAGACGCGGCTAAGATTCCGCGTTGCTGTGGCTCTGGCGTAGGCCGGTGGCTACAGCTCCGATTCAACCCCTAGCCTGGGAACCTCCATATGCCGCGGGAGCGGCCCAAGAAATAGCAACAACAACAACAACAACAAAAGACAAAAAAAAAAAAAAAAAAAAAAAGAACTCTTTCATATACTTTCATTTCTAAATACTGTTGACTTGCCTCCTCATGCACCATTTCCAAAGTGTTGTTTAGCCTTTATGATAATTTGTCGTTTTTCACTCTACTTCCTCTGTCCAGATGTAAGAAAAAGTAAAGATAAGTGCTGGTTAAATTTTTCCAAAATCTGAACAAAATTCATACAGCATTCTAAATTAAATGAATATTAGAATAGTAACTTCAGGCAGAGCATACTGAATGATGGGCCATCTTTTGCAGTCCTCTGAAACAACAGACATCAGTCTATCCTAACAGTAGGAGACTTAGTTAAAGGAAAAGCCAAGAGGAAGCTCCCCTCTGGCACAGCAGGTTAAGGATCTGGCACTGCCACAACTGTGGCATGGTTTCCATCCCTGGCCTGGGGAACTTCCAAATGCCAGGCCAAAAAGGAAAAGGAAAAGTCAAGAGATGAATCAAGTTCTCAGTACTCAAAGGAGTAGGGTATATAGAGAGTTTATCTTTTTTTCTTTTCTTTTGGTCTCACCATTAGCATGTGGAAGTTCCCAGGCCAGGTATTAAACTCAACCCACTGAAGTGACAACACTGGATCCTTAACCCCCTGCTGAGCCACAGGGGAACTCCAATATAAGAGTCTCTTCATTGAGTAATTAATTTCTCAATTTCAGAGTGGGAATCAAGTTGCAGTTTAATTCAAAAGCCCTATTTTCTGTTTAATCTATGATAATAGGAGCAATAAATCTTTCTTCTTCATTAATCTTCATTTAAAATAACCTAAGATGCTCTGAATATATTTAATTTTAATAGTTAACTATGATTTCTTTGATTTTTCACTAGGTACAGGATATTTTTATTACAAAAGGTCCATGTCAAAGTTAATATCCCTTTTACTGATAAACTAAGCCATAATTTTCCTGAAGAAAATATAAAGGACAATTTCCCACAGTTTTGAGAAAAAGACAAAGGTATTTTCAGGCATTAAATCTACAAAAACGCTCATATATAGCAGGGGAGTTTGAAATAGAAAAAAAAAGTGGGGGGAAAGAAAAGGAAAGAAATCTAGGCAAAGGGTTCAAAGAAGAGTGCTGTGAGAAGTTGTGACAAAAATGGTTTTCTAAATGGTTACAAAATATCAGTTTTCTGTGAGTTAATTTCACATTATGCAAGATTATCTGTATTTCATACAAGTTCAACATGTCAAACTACATTCACAAGATTCTACTTTTGTCTTCAAAAGTTACAAAGCCCCTTTTAACATTTTATGTTAGAGTAAGATTATTCTTAAATTTGATTAAACTAATAGAGGAAGATACCTGTCAACTACAAAGAAATGAAAATTATACCTCTGCCTCTTAAAAATACACTTAAAGGGAGTTCCCATTGTGGCTCAGCAAGTTAAGGACTCAACACAGAGTCCATGGGAATGCGGGTTCAATCTCCAGCCTTGCTCAGTGGGTTAAGGATCTGGCACTGCCACCAGCTGTGGCATAGATCACAAATGCAGCTCAGATCCAGGGTAAGCCAAGGCCGTGGCATGTGGCACAGACCTCAGCTTCAGCTCCAATGCAACTCCTAGCCCATCAGCTACCATATGCCACAGGTGAGGACATAAAAAGAAAAATAAAATTAATATTAAAATTAGAAATTAAAAATAAAAGAAGAACCTCCCCCCCAAAAAAGGGTATGGAAAGATAAGAGAAAACCATGAACAGTAGTTAGCTCTTAGGAAGGCAGGCAGATAATAAAGCAAATAGTAATTCTCCCATATTCTATTTTACATATTTCTAAAAAAAATTAAATAATGAGCATTACTTTCCCAACCATTTCATAAACACCCACATTCTCTATTCAATCCTACAACCAATCTTCTCCCATCTTTGCTCAGCTTCCCTCTTCACTGAAAAAAACTGAAAGTATCAGAAAACTTCCACAAACTAAAAACCCTTCATTTACCCACTCACCAGCTCTATACCTACATACTTCGCCTCCCTCCAGTGAACTTGTCAAGTATATATTCCCACAATTCCTCAATCTTTTTTCTACATCAATTTTTCACATATTAATTAATCATTCACCTCAGCACAGAAATACATTTTCAATTTCTTTTAAAAAATCTTCTCTGGAACACATTATCTTCTCTAGATACTACCCTATTTCTTTGTTTCCGTTTGCAACAAAATATCTCAAAAGAACTCTCTGTATTTGCTATTTCCAACCTCTCCCATCCCATTCTTTCTTAAACTCACTCCTCTAAGACTTTTACCCCCACTATGCCACCAAAACAGTGAGTCAAGCTTACCATTTAACTCTTTGCTGCTAAGCTCAGTCCACATCTTAAACTTGACCAATCAGCAACACAGTCAAAATTTAAAACATTTGTTAGCTTCCAGAAAATCTTACTCTTCTAGTTGTCCTCCTTTGCTAGTAACAACTTTACTGGATCCTCCTCCCCTGCCCCAACAGCTTAAGACTGGAGTACACATCTCAGTGCAAAACAACCCACTAGGCTCTTTTATATCTACATTTAGTCCCTGCAGATGAACAAGTCTAATCTTACAGCCTTAAAGATCATCTAAATGGACAATCTCAATTTTCTCTCCCCAAGCAGAGAAATCTTTCCCAAACTCCTCGTTTGTATTATGCACCTCCCTACATGGACATCACCACCCAGTAATCACAAAACTAACTTTCCAAAACCCACCATCAAAGGTCTACATCAGATATTTGGTGTAGACTTTGGTTCTCAACAGTTTTTTTCTATTTTAATAAAAATTGCAAACTTCTGCCTCCCGACACTCTCAATCTCCTTACCCTGCTCTACCTTTTTTTTTTTATGAGTACTTTATAACGTAGCATTTAATTGATTTACTCACGTTTAGCTACTGTTTATACTGTGCCCTCCTCCCTAAACTGAAATGCAATTTCCAGATTTCCATTAGGAAACGGATCTTTGCTTCCTTTGATCCTGATTTATCTAGAAAGTAGCCTGTCACATGGTGAACACACATACTTATTACTAAATTGATTTTTTGTGTGCATGCGTGCATGCATGCGTGTGTGTATGTGTCCTTTTTTGTCTTTATAGGGCCAGACCTGTGGCACATGGAGGCTCCCAGGCTAGGGGTCCAATCAGAGCTGCAGCCGCCAGCCTACACCACAGCCACAGCAACACCAGATCTGAGCCGTGTCTGCAACCTACACCATAGCTCACACAATGCCAGATCCCCGACCCGCTGAGTGAGGCCAGGGATCGAACCCACACCCTTCTGGTTCCTAGTCGGATTTGTTTCCACTGTGCCGGGAACTCCTAAATTGATTTTTTAATTAAAAAAAATTTTCAAATAAAAAGGCCATTCCTCATTCTACTAACATCTGTAGTTCATTTGCTATGCAAATTTCACTTCTACCTGTGATTTACCTGACTCCTTCTATTTTTATTTCTAAAGATAAATGAACAAGTCCTCCTCTGAGACATATCATTCTGTGTCGTATCTCCTATCCCAAACATCAATTCAGTTTCAGTTTTAATATATTCAGTTAAGTAAACATATTTTAAAACTTAATCTTTATTTTAAAGCTCTCTTGATCAACCAGACTCCTTCAAATTCCTGTCTTTGACAAGATTTTAGTTAAGACTTTTTAAACCCCCTTTTTGTGGAGTAGGCAGTGGACTGATGCAGACCAATCACTTAGGTAGTTCTTTCCAAAATATAAATAGTATCTTCCTCTCTACTCTGACCCTATATTTACGCACTCCAATATACCAGGGGAAGTCATAAATAGATATATGCTTTCCAAAAAATCCTCTCTAGACAATTTTGATATTATACAATCCCAATCACTATATTAACAATCTCTGAATTAAAATATACAAAAGAAATACTACAGTTTATGATTCACAATCTTTAAGTCTTCATATCAACTATGTTCTTCTAAAAGAGAAATACTTTTGGGAGTTCCCTTCATGGAGCAGCAGAAATGAACCTGACTAGTATCCATGAGGACTCAGGGTCAATCCCTGGCCTTGCTCAGTGGGTCGGGGATTCAGCGTTGCTGTGAGTTGTAGTGTAAGTCACAGACGTGGCTCAGATCCTGTATTGCTGTGGCTGCGGCATTGGCCGGTGGCTGTAGCTCCAATTTGACTCCTATGCCACAGATGCAGCACACTAGAAAGCAAAAAAAGAAAGAAAGAAGAAAGAAAGAAAGAGAGAGAGGGAGAAAGAAAATCTTTCAGAGGAACAGTAAGAGGTTAATAGCAAATGGGTTTGATTAATCCTAAGAAATAAGGAAGGCCCTACCAAGTAGCCACATCATGTCTACATATGACCACCTTTAAAATTCTATGTTTGTTACCATGTTACATCCTTCTAATTCTTCATCTTGCCTGCTTGTAGCTATAAATTTACTTTAGAATATTCAAAATTGTTGAAAAAGAACAGTTTATTCTTCCCTTTCTTTGATGTGATATGTTCTTCTATGTGTCTAAAATATGACAATGTCCTTCCAGCTCCTCTCTTTTTTTTGGCATACTTTCCAAATTACTTCTTCATCCCTGTCTAGAAAGCTTTGCCTAGAATTGATAATGACAGGAAATGATTTCTGGAGGCTCATGCTATCCTGCATTCCTAATCTTGAACAACTAAGCACCAAGGAGACTTAAGAAAAAGGATCACTAAACACAATCTTGTAAATCAACTATATTTCAATAAATTTTTAATGAAAAAATTAAAAGAGGAAAAGAAAAAGGATCACTAAACTGGGTTTCGAACCTTTGTAATTTTCAAACAGTTTTCTCGTCTGTCAAATGAGCATGTAAGACTAGATTATTCCAAATGTTGCTTCCAGTTATAGGATATATGAGCCAATGATTGTTACTTATAATGGGATTGCTAGCAAGAAATTAACACAAGGTCTCTCAAGAACAATTTTTTTTTAGGGCCACACCCACAGCATATGGAGGTTCCCAGGCTAGGGGTCGAATCAGAGCTGCAGTCACTAGGCTGCGCCACAGCCACGCCAGATATGAGCCACATCTGCAACCTACACCACAGTTCACAGCAATGCCAGATCCTTAACCTACTAAGTGAGTCCAGAGACTGAACCTGTGTCCTCATGGATGCTAGTCAGATTCATTTCCACTGAGCCACAAGAGGAACTCTGAGAACAATTTAAAAGGACATCAATGCACTTTCTCAAGTATTTGAAGTAGATGTAGCAATCCCTATCTTGAGCTACTGCATCTTCAAAGACTTTTAAATAAATTTTACTTTTCTAAATATACAATTTGTCTGGAATATATAAAAATAGACCTTTTTTTTTGTAAATAGTGTTTGTTTGGGTTTTTTTGTTTTTTGTGTTTTTTTGTTTTTGGCCAAACTTGAAGCCTGCAGAATTACCCAGGCCAAGGAAGAAACCTGCACCACAGCAGTGACCCAAGCCACTGCAGTAATAAATGCCAGATCCTTAACCCGCTGCACCAAAAGGGAACTCCTAAAAACTGGTTTTTTTTATTCTTGAATGTTTTGGTTCCTTACTAAAACTTAAACCCTAGCTGACACAGTACCACCACTACTCTATCTGTAAATGTCTATGTATGTATACAAATATAAAAAATCCTATTAACTAAGAACCTCTACTTCAATGAAAATGTCATTAGCCAGTATCTCATTATTGAAAATTATCTCTGTAGAATAAGTGGTGCTCTATTTTTTCAGATAAGTCCTAGAAGTCACTGTATCCTATAATCAAAAGGAGCTCAGTGAAACAAAGCCAGGAAGACCTAAACTTGCTTCCTACCTCTGCCATTTAATAGCCAGTACTGGCTGCTCTACTGTGTAAATATTACCTAAACTCTTTGAGCATCAATTTTCTCAACTGAAGAGATTAACTATCTTGTTGTGATGCTCTGAGGATTAAAACAGATCATCTAATGCATCTTTCAGTGTTTTAGGAATATGGCAATCACTCAATAAAAGGTAGCTATTATTTGTGGGAGAATCATCTACAAATCCATTCTTTCTACCCATTGAAACTGTAAATGAAGTCTGCTAATTAACCTCATAAAATATCAAGAGCTATTTCTTTGCCCCCACAGTTTTACAATACAAATTAAATATTTTAATTATTGATTCAAACCTAATTTGACTATTCTTTTACATTTTTTAATGAAAATCATTACTTGTTAAAATTATTTCCAACCAATGCCCAACATTACATTAATTTAAATCATTAAATCAGCAAATTTCTGAATTCAGTTATAAATCCACTTATAATTAAACTTGTAATTCAGTTCAGTTACCCAGGTTTATTCACTTTTAGGTCATAAAATTGATAATAATTATAAGCAAGCAAAGAAGCCCCAAATTACATATGCAAACTCTCAGAACTGAAAGGAAAAACAGACAGTTGAATAATAATAGGTGGAGACTCCAAAACCCCACTTTCAACAAACAATGCCTGGAACATCTAGACAGAAGATCAATAAGCAAATAGAGGACCTGAACAACACTATAAATCAACTAGATGTAACAGACATACACAGAACGCTCCACTTAGGAGAAGCAGGACACATATTCTTCTCAAGTATATAAGGAACATTCTCTGAGACAGGCACCAAAACAATCCTCAATAAATTTAAACAGACTGAATTGAAGTCTACAACTTATTTTCTTGGGTCACAATGGAATGCAATTAGAAAACAATAACAGAAGAAAAACTTGAAAAAAACAATATAAACCCATCCTTAAACAAGAAACAAGCCAAAGAATAAATCACAAAGAAAATTAGAAAATAACGTGAGACTAATGAAAATGAAAATACAGGAGTTCCTGTTGTGGCTAAACAGAAATGAACCCGATTAATGTCCATAAGGATACACGTTCAATCCCTGGCCCTGCTCAGTGGATTAAGGATCCAGCACTGCCATGACCTGTGGTGTAGGTCACTAACTCACTTCGGATCTGGTGTTGCTGTGGCTGTGGCATAGGCCGGCAGCTGTAGCTCTGATATGACTCCTAGCCTGGGAACTTTCATATGCTGCAGGTGGGGCTCTTAAAAAGAAAAAAAAAAAGAAAAGAAAATACAAATTAACAAAACTTTGGATATAGCAAAAGCAGTGCTCAGAAGCTAATTTATAGCACCTATAAATACCTACATTAAAAAAGAACTATTTGGGGAGTTCCCTAGTTGCCCAGCAGGTTATGGATACAGCATTGTCAATGCTGGACCTGGCTCGGGTCGCTGCTGTGGTATACTTTGGATCCCTGGCCTGAGGAACTTCTGCATCCTGTGGGTATGGTTTAAAAAAAGAAAAGAAAAAGAAAAAAAACTATTTCAATGTAGTAACCTAATTTTTACACATTAAGGAACCAGACCAAAAAAATAAAAATAAAAATAAAGCACAAATAAAACCCAGCGCCAACAAATAAAGACTAGAGCCGAGATAAATGAAATAGAGAATAGAAAAACAATTTAAAAATCAACGAAACTGATAAATCTTTACCTGGGCTGAAAACAAAAAAACAAAATGCAAATAACTAAAACCAAAAATGAAAGTGAGGACATTACTACCAATTTTCACAGAAAATAAAAAACTATAAAGAGAACACTATGAGCAACTGAATACCAACAAATTAGATAATATAAATAAAATGAACCAAAACTAACTTAACAGAATCAGTACATCTGTAACAAAAAATAAATAATTATGATGAAATGTGACTGGAGGATAATGTGAGAAAAAGAATGTATATATCGTATGACTAGGTCACTTTGCTGTACAGCAGAAATTGACAGAACATTGTATATCAACTATAATAGAAAAAATAAAAATCTTTAAAAAAAGAATCAATAATCAGAAACCTCTATGCAAAGGAAAGCCTAATCCAGACATCTTCAATGGTGAATTCTACCAAACATTTAAGAAGAATTAATACCGATACTATCAAACCCTTCCAAAAATTACAAGAAATAATATTCCCTAATACATTCTACAAGAACAGTATTACCCTGACACCAAAGCTAGACAAAGACACCAAGAGGAAAAAAAAAAACCAAAAACCACAATGATAGGCCAATATTCTTTACAAATATACATGCAAAAACCCTCACAAAATATCAGCAAACCAAATATAATAGCACATAAAAAGGACTGTGTACCATGACCAAGTGAGAATTACCTCAAGAATGCAAGGATGGCTCACATAATTTCATCAATGTAATATACCATATTAACAGAAATTAGGGAGAAAAAAATCACATAATCATTTCAACAGACACACACAAAAAGCATTTGACAAAGTTCAACAGCCTTTCATGCTAAAAACAACACTCAAAAAACCAGGAATAGAAGAAAGCTTCCCTAAAATGATTGAAATTTATGAAGAACCCACAGTTAACACTGAAGCTTCCCCCTAATATCAGGAACAAGAAAAAGCAGCTCATGGCTTTCGACACTGTAGTGGAAGGCTTAACCAGGGCAATCGGCCAAGAAAAAGAATAAAAAGGCATCCATATGAGAAAGAAAGAAGTATAACTACCTCCAGTTGTACATACCATGATCACTTAGATAGAAAAATGGGTAGATAAATGTAGACAGCCAGAGACTATACCAAAGAATCCACAAAAAAACTAAGCTAATAACCAAATTGAGCTAAGTTGCAAAGTATAAGATCAGCACATGAAAATCAACTGTTTCTACACATAATGAACACTTTAAAAAAGGAAATTAAGAATACAATCCCACTTAGAATAACATTTAAAAAGTAAAACACTCAAAAAGAAGTTAATCAAGGAGGTTAAAGACTTGTAAACTCTAAACTATAACAATGCTGGGCAAGTACCTTTGTGGCACCATGGGTTAAGGATCTGGCATTGCCACAGCTGTGGTGCAGGTCCCAACTGCAGCACGGGTTCAATCCTTAGCTTAGGAATTTCCACATGCCATAGGCGCAGCCCCCACCCCCAAAAAGATACTGCTGAAAGAAATTAAAAAGACCTAATTAAATGGAAAGGCATCCCATATTCACAGACTGCAAGGTTATTAATATTGTTGAAGTGGCTCTACTCCAAAAAATGACCTACAGATTCAGTACAATCCCTTTCAAAATTCCAACGGCCTTTTTTTCAGAAATGGAAAAGTCAATCCCCAAATTAATACAGAATTGCCAGCGGCCCTGAATAATCAAAACAAAACTGGAAAAAAAAAAAAAAAGTCAGACAACTTGTACCTCCTAATTTCAAAACTTCTTCTTTTTTTTTTTGCTTTTTAGGTCCACACTTGCAGCATATGAAGGTTCCCAGGCTAGGGGTCTAATCAGAGCTACAGCTGCCGGCCTACGCCAGAGCCACAGCAACACCAGATCTGAGCTGCGTCTGCAGCCTACACCACAGCTCATGGCAATGCTGGATCCTTAAACCCACTGAGCAAGGCCAGGGATTGAACCTGCGACCTCATGGTTCCTAGTCGGATTTGTTTCCACTGTGCCACAATGGGAACTCCCAAAACTTCTAAAGCTACTGTAATAATCAAAACAGTGTGATACTAGTACAAGGACAGACATATAAACCAAGAGAAAAGAACTGAGAACTTGGAGTTCCCCCTGTGGCACAATGGGATATGTGGCATCTTGGGAATGCTGGGACACAGGTTCCATCCCCAGCCCAGCACAGTAGGTTAAGGATCTGGCGTTGCCGCAGCTGAGGCTTAGGTCGCATCTGTGGCGCAGATCTGATCCCTGGCCTGGTAATTGCATATGCCACAGGAAGGCCAAAAAGAAAAAAGAACTGAGAATCCATAAATAAATTCAGACTCCTATGGTCAACTGATCTTTGACAAGGATGCAAGATAATTCAATGAAGAAGAAAGTGTCTCTTCAACAAAAGATGCAGGGATGATACGATATCCACATGAATTAGAATGAAGCTGGACTCTTACATACTACCATACAAAAGTTAACTCAAAATGGACAAAGACCTAAACATACATACAAGGGCTAAAACTATAAAACACTTAGACGAAAATATAGAGGTAACCTATGACCTTAGAGTAGGCAATGATTTCTTAAAGGCAACACCAAAAGCACAAGTACTTCAAGGAAAAAATAAACTATACCTCATCAGACTTAGACAATATACAATTGGCCAACAAGCACATAAAAAACCATTCAACTTCACTGGTCATTAAGAAAATTCAATCAACATCATACACCAAATTAACAAAAGAGAAGTCAAAAACCATATGATCATCTCAATAGATGCAGAAAAAGCATTTGACAAAGTCCAACATCCGTTTATGATCAAAACTCTCACCAAAGTGGGTACAGAGAGAACATACCTTAACATAATCAAAGCCATTTATGACAAACCCACAGCAAATATAACACTCAATGGAGAAAAGCTGAAAGCCTTCCAACTAAAATCTGGAACAAGACAGGGATGCCCACTCTCACCACTGTTACTCAAAATAGTATTGGAAGTCCTAGCCACATCAGTCAGACCAACAAAAGAAATAAAAGGCACCCAAATAGGAAGAGAAGAGATAAAACTATCACTGTATGCAGATGACATGATACTATATATAGAAAACCCTAGGGACTCAACCCAAAAACTACCTGAACTGATCAACAAATTCAGCAAAGTAGCAAGATATAAGATTAACATTCAGAAATCAGTCGCATTTCTGTATACTAATAATGAAACTTTAGAAAAGGAATACAAAAACACAATAACTTTTAAAATTGCACCACAAAAAATCAAATACCTGGGAATACACCTGACCAAGGAGGTAAAGGACTTATATGTCAAGGACTATAAAACATTTATCAAGGAAATTAAAGAAGATGTAAAGAAATGGAAAAATACTCCATGCTCCTGGATTGAAAAAATTAATACTGTAAAAATGGCCATACTACCCAAAGCAATCTATAGATTCAATGCAATCCCTATCAAATTACCCATGACATTTTTCACAGAACTAGAGCAAACAAACCAAAAATTTATATGGAACCACAAAAGACCCAGAATTGTCAAAGCAATCCTGAGAAACAAAAACTAAGCAGGAGTCATAATTCTCCCAGACCTCAAGCAATATTACAAAGCCACAGTCATCAAGACAGTCTGGTACTGGGAACAAAACAGCCAGCCAGCCAATGGAACAGAACAGAGAACCCAGAAATAAATCCAGACACCTACAGTCAATTAATCTTTGACAAAGGAGGCGAATACATAAAATGGGAAAAAAGACAGTCTATTCAGCAATAATTGCTGGGAAACCTGGACAGCTGCATGCAATCAATGAGCTAGAACACACCCTCACACCATGCACAAAAATAAACCCAAAATGGCTGAAAGACCTAAATGTAAAACAAGACACCTTCAAACTCCTGGAAGAGAATACAGGCAAAACATTCTCTGGCATCAACCTTATAAATGTTTTCTCAGGTCAGTCTCCCAAAGCAAAAGAAATAAAAGCAAACATAAACCAATGGGACCTAATCAAACTGAAAAGCCTTTGCACAGCAAAGGAAACCAAAAAGAAAACAAAAAGACAACTTATAGAATGGGAGAAAATAGTTTCAAACGATGCAACGGACAAGGGCTTAATCTCTAAAATATACAAACAATTTATACAACTCAACAGCAAAAAAACCCAACAACCCAATGTAAAAATGGACAAAAGACCTGAATAGACATTTTTCCAAGGAAGATGTACAGATGGCCAACAAGCAGATGAAAAAATGCTCAACATCCCTGATTATTAGAGAAACGCAAATCAAAACTACTATGAAGAGTTCCCGTCGTGGCGCAGTGGTTAATAAATCTGACTAGGAACCATGAGGTTGCGGGTTTGATCCCTGGCCTTCCTCAGTGGGTTAAGGATCCGGTATTGCTGTGAGCTGTGGTGTAGGTTGCAGATGCAGCTCGGATCCCACGCTGCTGTGGCTCTGGCAAAGGCTGGTGGCTACAGCTCCAATTAGATCTCTAGCCTGGGAACCTCCATATGCCGCGGAAACTGGCCCTAGAAAAGGCACAAAGACAAAGACCAAAAAAACAAAACAAAACAAAACAAAACAAAACCTACCATGAGATACCACCTACCTCACACCAGTCAGAATGGCCATCATTAATAAGTCCACAAATACACGAATAACAAGTGCTAGAGGGGGGTATGGAGAAAATAGAACCCCCTGCACTGTTGGTGGAAATGTAAGCTGGTACAACCACTATGGAGAAGAGTATGGAGGTACCTTATAACCATAGAACTACCATATAACTCAGCAATCCCACTCTTGTGTATATATATGCACAAAACTTTCCTTAAAAAAGACACATGCACCCAACATGTTCACTGCAGCTCTATTCACAACAGCCAAGACATGGAAACAACCCAAACATCCATCAACAGACGATTGGATTAGGAAGAGGTGGGTGTGGGTGTGGGTGTGGGTGGGTGTGTGTGTGGGGGGGGGGGGGGGTGTGTGTGGGTGTGTGTGTGTGTGTGTGTGTGTATACCACACAATGGAATACTACTCAGCCATAAAAAAGAACGACATATGCCTTTTGCAGCAACATGGATGGAGCTAGAGACTCTCATACTGAGTGAAGTAAGTCAGAAAGAGAAAGACAAGTACCATATGATATCACTTATAGCTGGTATCTAATATACAGCACAAATGAACCTTTCCACAAAAAAGAAAATCATGGACTTGGAGAATAGACTTGTGGTTGCCAAGGGGGTAGGGGAGGGAGTGGGATGAACTGGGAGCTTGAGGTTAACAGATGCAACTACTGCTTTTGGAATGGATTAACAATGAGATCCTGCTGTGTAGCACTGAGAACTATGTTTAGATACTTAGGACGGAGCATGATAATGGGAGAAAAACATATGTATACATGCATGCGTAACTAGGTCCCCATGCTGTACAGTGGGGGGAAAAAAATATTGTGTTGGGGAAATAACAATAAAAAATAAAAATAAAGCAAATAAAACTGAGTTTACTTTGAAAAAAAAAAAGAAAGAAAATTCAAGCCTCTCTCAAGGAAACAGAAATAAAAGCAAAAATAAACCAAGAGGACGTAATTAAACTTACAAGCTTTTGCACAGCAAAGGAAACCAAAAAGAAAACAAAAAGACAACCTACAGAACGGGAGAAAACCCCCTATTTTCAGGGGTTGACGACTTGGCTGTCAGAGATGTTGCTCCTGGCTGATGCTCGGAGTGGGCTGTGGGTGAATGGATGTGTGCTCAATTTTGGTTTTCTTTTAACAGGCATGTTGGAGTGGGAAGGGGAAAAATCAAAACTGTCCACCACATTTGAGTACAGAAAAAGTAATTGGAAATTTCAGATAAATTTGATTTTAAACAGTTTTTTTACCTTCCCAAATAAAACCTCATTTAAATTTGTTATCTGCTGTCTTGTTAGTTATGAGCCAGTGTTTTTAAGTCCCCAGGAGGAGACTGACTAGGGGAGGTACCTAAAGAGATGAAGCAAGCCCAGACCCTAAGATTATAGATAACTATGTGATTTGGAAACCTGGGTTCAATCCTCAAGTTGAATTCTTTTTCATTTTGAAAAGAGTACATTGGCCCACCTGTACCTGTACCTCCCCTCCCAGTTAATTGCAGTCTAATGCCAAGAGGCACCTCTTTATTAATTACCAAATAGTCTGTGTGACCAAGAACTAACATTTTTAAGTTACTCAACTCTGTCCTCATGGGCTTATATATTTAACACCTCCAAAGATTTATTTAAGGATAGGCTTTGTATACTTCCGTTGGTTATTTAGAGTCCTGTGGTATGTCTGTGCTATAGGAATGTCATGGTAAATTGTTTTTCAATAAATATTTTAAAATTAAAAACAAAACAAAACAAACAAACAAACAAACAAAAACAAGGGCTTAATCTCTAAAATACACAACTTATAAAACTCAACAGAAAAAAAAAAAAAAAAACAAAACCTAACAACAGAATTGGAAAATGGGCAGAAGCCCTAAATAGACATTTCTCCAAAGAAGATACACAGATGGTCAATAGGCAAATGAAAAATGCTCAACATCTCTAATTATTAGAGAAATGCAAATTAAAACTACAATGAGGTACCACCTCACACCAGTCAGAATGGCCGTCATTAACAAGTCAACAAGTAAGAGGAGGTGTGTGAGGAGGAGTGGAGAGGGTGTGGAGAAAAGTGTACCCTCCTTCACTGTTCATGGCAATGTTAATTTCCATAGGTGTACAACTCCTATAGAAAATAGTATGGGGGTACCTCAGAAAACTAAATATAGAACTACCATATGACTCAGCAGTCCCACTCCTGAGCATACATCCAGACAAAACTTTCCTTGAAAAAGATACATGTACCAGTATGTTCAGTGCAGCACTATTCACAATAGCCAAGACATGGAAACAACCTAAATGTCCAACAACAGATGAATGGATTAAGAAGATGTATATATACACAATGGAATACTACTCAGGCATAAAAAGAACAAAATAATGCCATTTGCAGCAACATGGATGGAACTAGAGACTCTCATACTAAGTGAAGTTGGTCAGAAAAAGAGAGAAAAACACCATATGATAGCACTTATATCTGGAATCTAATATATGGCACAAATGAACCTATCTACAGAAAAGAAAGAAACTCATGGACTTGGAGAACAGACTTGTGGTTGCCAAGGGGGTAGGGGAGGGAGTGGGATGAACTGGGAGTTTGGGGTTAGTAGATGCTAAACTATTGTTTTTAGAGTAGATAAGCAAAGAGATTCTCCTGTACAGCACAGGGAACTACAGTCACTTGTGATAGAACACAATGTAGGATAACGTAAGAAAAAAAAAGTATATATATATCTTAAATATATATATATATGTATGACTGGGTCACTTTCCTGTACAGCAGAAGTTGACAGAACAATGTAAATCAACTATAATAGAAAAAGAAAAATTTTTAAAGGAAAAAAAGAAAATTCAAGCCAAGGCCACAATGAGGTACTACTTCACACCCAATAGCATATGGAAATGGAAAAGTCAACCCTCAAATTCACATGGAATTGCAAGGGGCCCAAATAGTCAAAACGATATTGAAATGGAAAAACAAAGTTGGAGGGCTCACACACCAAAATTGCAAAACTTACACAATAATACAATAATTAAAACTGACATTTTCAGTAAACCAAAACAATAAAAACAACAGGTGCTGACAAGAATGTGGACTAATAGGAATACTTCACTGCTGGTGAAAATGAAAAAAGGCGCAGCCACTGTCAAAAACAGTTTGGCAGTTCCTCAAAAAGCTAAATATAGAATTAACCATTACCATGACCTGGCAATTCTTAGGTTCACATAGAAATTTGTATACAAATATTATAGCAACATTACTGACAACAGTCAAAATGTTCATAAGATGAACAAACTGTGGTACAGTTTTCCTTTGCTATCCTGAGCGGATTGGTTCCAGGGTCCTACCATGGATACCAAAATCCACAGATGCTCAAGTGCCTTATATAAAATGGCATACATACAATGGAATTATCATTCGACCATAAAAAGGAATAAGTAATGATACAAGCTACAACTTGGACGAACTTTGTAAACATTATGCTAAGTGAAAGAAGCCCAACATATATTAAATAATTCCATTTATATTAAATACCATGAACAAGCAAACCCACAGAGAAAGAAAGCAGATGAGGGACTGCCATGGGATTGATTTTGACAGGCATCAGAGGGAAATGGGGAGTGATTACTTAATGGATTTCAGGTGTGTTCTGGTGTGATGAAAATCCTCTGGAACTACAGAAGTGTGGTTGCACAACAGTGTGACTGCACTAAATGCCACTGAATTGTACACTTTAAAATAGTTAATTGTATCATATGAATTTCACTTCAACTTAAAAAAGAGTGGGGGGAAGTTCTCAAAGTGGTGCTGTGGGTTAGGAATCTGACTGCAATGGCTAGGGGAGCTGCAGAGGTGCAGGTTAGACCCCCAGCCCAGTGCAGTGGGTTAAAGGATCTAGTGTTGCAGCTGTGGCTCAGATTCAATCCCTGGCCCAGGAACTTCCACATGCTGCAGGGATGACCATAAAAAGAAAGAAATTTTTTAAAAGTAAAGGCTAATATTGGGAAACCAATATGCACTATCAAACACTAATTTGAAATAAACAGCTTCAGTGCTTATTACATTGGTATTTATATTATGGTTAGGTGCCTAGTTCAATTCTCCATCTCTCCAAAAATAATGTGTAGTAAAGAATAATAGAATCTTTGAAATGTCTGATAAATCCTTAAAATTACTTTAAGCATGTGTATACTTACCATTTTCTACTTCACCAACCCTGATGGAGAATTTATGATCTTGGAAAGTCAGATTACAATATGATGTACACAGATGAACTACGGTTATTTCTGTCATCTTAAATAAACTTTGACCTAATTAGAGTTTGAGAAGTGCAGATCAAGTATCACAGAGTTTATTCATAAAACATACCACAACATTTTTGGGCCTATTTACCCCCAGAAATATGCTAGGCTTTGTTCTTTTTCTTCCCTTTCTGGATATTCTGTTTCTAAGGCCTAGGAAAGTTCACCAACACAAAATTCCAACCTAAGTTTTTGTTAAAATGTTTCTTTCTGAAAATCAATTTTTCCACAGTATAAATTGTGAAAATCTGAATTCACAATGGTTTTCCAAGAACAAATAAACAGTTAAAATATTATTTTACCACTCCCTTCTCCAGGATATTTCATTTTACCTTTATCTTCTGCTATTTTTCTCTTACATTCCATTCCAGGGTTCCTGTCTAATTTTCTCCTCTCTCTCTCTCTCACACACACACACACCGCTATGCAGAGTTAAACCTATACTGTATTTTGTTTCCTTTCCACAGTCCTAGAATTTCAAAAAGTCATTTTGTACTTCATGTTCATTGCAACAAGGTTATAACTTGCATAATGTACTTCACTTTACTGTTTATTTAGGTCATAATCCCTACCCCATTACAACCAAGGACCAGAAGAAACTATTTAATGCAAAGTAAAGTTTGCCAAGAAAAATCTAAAACTAAAAAAAAAGTACATAAACCATTTTATTTAAGCAATGATTTTTATGAGTAGCTTAAAACTGTTGTAATTAAAAGCCTAATACAAAAAAAAAAACCCACAATTTACTCAGATAAGTGAAATGGTCATGTGAAGTATGTTTTTATCACAATACAAAACAATCACTTTGTCCAATTTCTTTGAAAACAAAAGGAAAATGTCATCCTCAGAAGCAATTACTCTGTGTAGCATCTGGGACTCCCTCAAGCTTTAGAAATGCTAGAGATGCTTTGGACAATTTGACTTGGAGCTAGAATTTCTCTTCACAAAATATTTTGCTATAAAACTCCTGATTAAAGTATCATAATCTGTAAAAAATAAATACTTATAATATCATTTTAAAAATCAAATAGCTAATAATAACTCTAACAAAGGATATTCTATCCAAAAAGTTATGAAAGATGTCATTTCTCCCTACCTGGAAACTAATTTAAAACAGCAATGCAATCATAATCAAAATCCCAACAGGTTTTGTAGTTTGTCTGGGGAGTTAATGGTTTCTTTTGGGAGGAAGGCGGGGGGGGGGGGGGGGGGCTGGAGAAACTGACAGGGTGGTTCTAAAATACACGTGAAAATGCAAAGACTAGGAAGTCTTTAAAAAAGAACAAGGTGGGAAAACTTGCTTTGTAGGATATTCAGAGTTAACATTAAACTCCATAAAAAAGGCAACAATATTAGTGCAAGGATAAGACAAACGGATTAATCTAACAAGATGCAGGCTCAGGGACAAAGCATACATATATGGGCATGAATTATAAAAAGATGAAACTGCAGAGCAGTAGGAAAGGTTTTTGATTTTTTTGTTTGTTCCTAAGTGGTGCTGGGACAACCAGACATCCATATAAAAACACATTAAAACGTGGCCTAATACACACTCAAAAATCATTTCCAGGAGTTCCCGTCGTGGCGCAGTGGTTAACGAATCTGACTAGGAACCATGAGGTTGCGGGTTCGGTCCCTGCCCTTGCTCAATGGGTTAACGATCTGGCGTTGCCGTGAGCTGTGGTGTAGGTTGCAGACGCGGCTGGGATCCCATGTTGCTGTGGCTCTGGCGTAGGCTGGTGGCTACAGCTCCGATTCAACCCCTAGCCTGGGAACCTCCATATGCCGTGGGATCGGCCCAAGAAATAGCAACAATAATAACAACAACAAGACAAAAAGACAAAAAAAAAAAAAAAAAAAATCATTTCCAGGTAAAGGATATACCTAAATGAGAAAAGTAAATACAGCTTCTAGATGACACAGAAGAATAACCACATAACCTCCAAGTAAGGAAAGATTTTTTTAAACATGGCACAAAAAGCACTAAGGATAAAGGAAAAGACTGATGAACGTGACTATGTAAGAAATTTTCTGCACCAAAAGATACCATTTTAAAAAGCAACATAGGCAACTACAGAATGAAAGGTATTAGTGATCTAGGGAGTTCCCTGGTGCTCTAGTGCTTAGAATTCAATGATTTCACTGTTGTGGCCTGGGTTGAATCCCTAAACTGAGAACTGAGATCTCACATCAAGTCATTGCATGCCACAGCCAAAAAAAAAAAAAGGATACTAGTGATCTATTTAAACTGACAAAGGGACTCAATATTCAGAATATATAAAGAACCTCTATGAATCAAAACAGACAATCCAATAGAAAAATGGGCAAGTGACAAGAACAATCACTTCACAAAACGAATTATCAAAATGGCCAAAACTGAGGTGCTTAACACTATTAGTATCCAATGAAAATACAAATTAAAACCTTCAAAAATGGCTAAAACTTTACAAGACTGGCACTAAGTGCTGAAGAGAATATGACAGAAAGGGAATTCTTATATACTGCTGGCAGAAGCAAAATATAATAAAACCACTTTGGAAAACAACTTGGCATTTTCTGATGACATACATTAGGACCAAGAGATTCCACTCAATAATATAGATCCAACAGAAAAGGCAACACATAGACATTAAAAATATATAGTGTTCTCAGAAGCCTTATTCATAATGGCCCCAAACTGAAAATAATCTAATGTATATCAACAGTAGAATGGATAAATTGGGCATAATAAAAAATTGAATACTTAATAAAAATGAACTATAGGTGCACAGTTTTCACTATTTATGAAACTAGATGAATTTCACAAATGTACCACTGAATGAAAGAAGACACAAAAAATAGGGTGTGATTCTGTCCATGTGAAACTGTAAAAGAGACGAAGCAAAGCTACAGCATTTAGGAATAAAGATTTAGGAAGTAGAAATATTTTTATTTTTTTAAGACTCACACCTGTAGCACATGCAAGTTCCCAGGATAAGGGCTGAATTGGAGCTGCAATTGCCAGCCTACACCACAGCCACAGCAATGCCAACTTCTTAACCCACCAAGCAAGGCAAGGGATCAAACCTGAGTTCTCATGGATATTAGTTGGGTTCGTTACCACTGAACCACAATGGGAACACCTAGAAATATTTTTTAAAACAAGAAAAGGATATCCATGAAAAGCAGGATAATGGTTCGTTTAGCATAAAGGCTGTAATGCAAACAGGCAGGCAGTAGAGGAACTTCTCCAGTGTTGACAACGTCCTGGTTCTTGACCAAATTAGTTTCACAATCTTTACTTTGTAATAACTATTTAAACAGTACATTTATGTTTCATGTATTTTATGTCACAATTGAAAGGTCTTTTCAAAAGGCAAATAAACAGGAAAAATCTGCTAGACATCTTTCAATTACTGTAGTAAAATAAGATACATATATAAATTGATGTGAATCACTTCTAATAGCTCACGTCACTTAGATAAAGAAGTCACTATCGACCAGGTCACAAATAGTTTCTGCTCTGGTCTTCCCCTTGCTTAGTATGAACACCTACCTGCACCTTCCTTAGTTCAATCTTTCTCAATCAGCTTATTTTATCTTGGAACAAGATAAAACTCTTAGGATTAAATCTTCCAAATCTGAGTTTTCCAGTGAGTGATACACAATCACTGGTGGCTAAGGAATAGTTCCAGGTGCAACACTAATCAAAAGTTTTTAATCTAATAGTTGTTTATTGATTTTATGTTACTTTCTATATATAGCAAATGACATTACTTTCACTCAATTCTGATGTTTTAGTTTCCTTTCAAAATGAACTCAAGGGGGAAAAGACAATTTAAGAAAATACTGAACAAATAGTAAAGGTGGTAAATATATATGGCAAAATTGTTGACATCTGAATCTTAATAACAAGTTCTGTGACCACGTGCTTCTTGGGATGCTTAGTTACAAACCCAATTTAGCCATGCAGATATAACAAAGAATAATTCATGTTCCACTTTTCTGTAAAGCCTAAATAAATTACTGACCAAACCCACAAACATGGCTATGTAACAACAACGTTCTAACTGGCCAAAGTAGCTTTTAACATTAAATGCTTAAGACAAAAAGAGCAAAACCGACTGTGTTTTCTCTCCCTAGCATACAACTTTTGATAGTAGAAAGAAGTATAAACTTTCAAATTATTGCTTTCCTGGGATCAAATTCTGATACTAACTGGCTGTAATACTTTCTGCAAATTACTACACTTTTGCAAGCCTTAGCTTCCTCATTTATAAAGTGAGGATAATATATATATCTTCCGCATAACACTTCACATTTCTGAGCCTTCCTTTGGAATGAAGATAATAATACATAAACCCTTCCAGCACTGTCATAAGCATTAAGCAGGTATTTATGTAAATGAATTATCACAATGAATTGTATATGATAGGATCTTAATAAATTGTTGCCCTCTGTTTTTCACTTCTTGTTGCTCTTCTTTGTAAATGCATGGAGCCCACAGTATTGGTAACCCACCCCTAACACCCATACCCCCAAAAAATCCACAGGCACTTACCAAATCTTTTCATTTTATCACTTAGACAATCATAAATAGATACTATAATATCTCCAACTTAGATGTGGACTATGGCTCAATAAAGCAGAGTGGGGAAAAAAAAAAGGGGAGTTCCCGTCATGGCTCAGTGGTTAAAACTGCTGGTGGGAATGTAAACTGGTATAGCCACTATGGAGAACAGTTTGGAGATACCTTAGAAATCTATACATAGAACTTCCATATGACCCTGCAATCCCACTCTTGGGCATATATCCGGACAAAGCTCTACTTAAAAGAGACACATGCACCCGCATGTTCATTGCAGCACTACTCACAATAGCCAGGACATGGAAACAATCCAAATGTCCATCGACAGATGATTGGATTCGGAAGATGTGGTATATATACACAATGGAATACTACTCAGCCATAAAAAAGGATGACATCATGCCATTTGCAGCAACATGGATGGAGCTAGAGAATCTCGTCCTGAGTGAAATGAGCCAGAAAGACAAAGACAAATACCATATGATATCCCTTATAACTGGAATCTAATATCCAGCACAAATGAACATCTCCTCAGAAGAGAAAATCATGGACTTGGAGAAGAGACTTGTGGTTGCCTGATGGGAGGGGGAGGGAGTGGGAGGGATCGGGAGCTTGGGCTTATCAGACACAACCTAGAATAGATTTACAAGGAGATCCCGCTGAATAGCATTGAGAACTATGTCTAGATACTCATGTTGCAACAGAAGAAATGGTGGGGGGAAAAACTGTAATTGTAATGTATACATGTAAGGATAACCTGACCCCCTTGCTGTACAGTGGGAAAATAAAATAAAAAAAAAAAAAGAAATCTGCCTAGGAAGCATGAGGTATGAGGTTACAGGTTCGATCCCTAGCCTCACTCAGCGGGTTAAGGATCCAGCATTGCCGTGAGCTGTGTTGTTGGTTGCAAACTCGGCTCGGATCTAGTTTGCTGGGGCTCTGGTATAGGTCGGTGGCTATAGCTCCCACTAGACCCCGAGCCTGGGAACCTCCATAGGCCGCGGGTTTGGCCTTAGAGAAAGGCAGGAAAAAAAAAAAAGGCAGAGTGGCTTATATAAATAGATCAGTAGTGGATCTAAAATTAAAGCCCACATTTATCATAAAGTTACCATTGATTTTGATGTTACAGGCATTTAATACTAATAAAAAATAAATTCTATGTACCAGGAAAAGAAACACTGTAGTGTTTTTAGAAAAGACAAAAACCTGACCACTGATCTGCCAGTATCCAGTGGATCCATAATCCTAATCAACAAATCACGTTACAGAAAGTAAAATTTAGGAATTCAATTTTGAATGTAAATGACAAAAACAATTTCCAAAGCAGGAATAAAGTGAAGTCCAATGAGAAGTGGCAAATTCCTTCTAACCTCATCCTATGTTCTGAAGAATTATTCTCACATAAATGGACCAAATAAAAACATAACCCCAGCCTCTACGCCCTCAAAACTTTGTTACGATTTTTTTCTAGGGGGAGGAGAGGAAGATATAAGGCTGAAAAATCCCTAAAAGAGGAGACATTTCTTTAAAACACACACACACACACACACACACACACACACACTAATGTATTTATATAAAAGCACTCCAATTCCTGAGGTTGGCAATCTATTTTTAAGTATTTCCATTTTTAACTGTAGACATATTTAAATTTTTCTTTCTGTATCTCACTCTTCAAAAGCAGTAAATTCTTAGTAAAGAATTAGTACTAATGTCTTCAGGTATGATAATGGATTTATCTTTAAGATGCTTTGGTTTGCTTCAAAATAATATGGGGGAGGAGTTTCTGCAGTGCCTCTGCAGTGCTGGGATGTAGGTTGGATCCCCAGCCTGGCATGGGGGTCCAGCGTTGCTGCAGATGCAGTGTAGGGCACACAACTGTGGCTTGGATCTTATCCCTGGCCCAGGAAATCCATATGCCATGGGGTGACCACACACACACAATAGTAATAACAGTAACAATAGTAATAATAATGAGGAGGGGGTATGGATATAGGTATAGATGAAACAAGACAGGACACAATAACAATTTTGAAGCTGGTGGTGAGTACATGAGGATTCACTAAACCATTCTGTCTTCATCTTTATGTTTTAGGTTTTTTCATAATTAGAAGTTATTTTCAATAAATTAATAAATTTCAACCACAGTTCTATAGAATGCTTTGCCTTGCTGTATTGAAATTTTTCAATTAAGTACATTCGTCTAGTAGAAATCTGGGGTTTTTAACATTTGGCATTGTTTTTGCATTTAATATAAGTGGAATTTTAATATCTTTTTCTAACTGAAATAATAAAATCTTATGATGCTGTGATTCTTGTTTGCTGATAGCAACTAGTTTGTGCAATATTAAAATCTAATCAAAAAGACATCCCAGTCAGAAACCCTCATATACTGATAAACCATTCTGGGAAAGAGTTTGGCAATATCTTAAAATATTAAAAACAAGGGAGTTCCTGTCATGGTTCAGCAGTAACGAAAACGACTGGCATCCATGAGGACATGGGTTTGATCCTTGGCCTTGCTCAATGGGTTATGGAGCTGTCATTGCTGTTAGCTGTAGTGTAGGTCGCAAATGCAGCTCGGAACCTGTGTTGCTGTGGGCTGTGGCGTAGGCTAGTAGCTGCAGCTTCCATTTTACCCCTAGCCTGGGAACTTCCTATGTCGTGGGTGTGGCCCTAAAAAGGCAAAAAGAAAAAAAAAAAATCAAACACAAATTTACTGTATGACCCAGTCACTCTACTCCTAGGCATCAATGGAAGAGAAATGAAACTATGTCTACATCAAGATGTATACAGGAATTTCACAGCAGAATTGTTTACAACAGCCAACAAGTGGAAACAACCAAAATGTTCATCAATTGGTGGATGGATAAACAAAATGGAATACTCTTTAGCCATGAAAAGGCAAGTACTGAAATATGCTATAATATGGATCATTCTTTAAAAATACTTAAATGAAAGAAGCCAAACATTAAAGACCACATATTTTATTATTCCATTCTTATAAATTATTCAAAAAGATCAAATTTACCGATACAGAAAATAGATTAGTAGTAGCCTAGGGAAATGGGAAGTGAATGTAAATGGCCATGGAGTTTCTTTTTTGGGGTAACAGAAATACTCTAAAATTAGACTGTGGTGATGGCTGCACAGCTTTGAAAATTAACAACAACAAAAAAGTCACTGAATTACATACGCTTTTTTTTTTTTTTTTTTTTGTCCTTTTGCCTTTTCTAGGGCCGGTTCCTGTGGCATACGGAGCTTCCCAGGCTAGGGGTCTAATCAGAGCTGTAGCCACCAGCCTACGCCAGAGCCACAGCAACACGGGATCCAAGCCACGTCTGCAACCTACACCACAGCTCACAGCAACACCGGATCCTTAACCCACTGAGCAAGGCCAGGGATCGAACCCACAACCTCATGGTTCCTAGTCAGATTCGTTAACCACTGTGCCACGACAGAAGCTCCTGAATTATATACTTTAAAACAAGAGCCAGAGTTCTCTTATGGCTCAGTGGGTTAAGGATCCGGCAATGTCACTGAGGCATCTTGGGCCACTGTTGTGGCATGGGTTCAATCCCTAACCTGGGAACTTCTGCATGCTGTAAGCAAAGCCATAAAGTGGGGGGGGGGGATATTTTATGTTATGTAAATTATACCTCAATATAACTGTGAAGGAGAAGGGAAAGGAGGGACGGGGAAGCAGAGGGACTACAGTGCATCTGAGATGATGGATAAAATGGATAGATCTCAAAGAGGTAATCTGACTAAAGTTTCAGCTAGATAGATGGCAGAACCAATACTGAAACCTAAGCTTGACTACAAAATCCTTATTCTTTTTACATCCAGAAGGGTACATCAGAAGCAGTAGAAGCAAGGTATATCTTACTCAACTTCCCAAGGATAAATTCAATCCATCAGTAAAATAGTATATGGGACATACACAAAAGGTTCCTTTAAAACTGAGAATTAAGAGATTTAAATGTAAGAGGTAAATCATCTGTAGAATGAAAAAGTTAAATAGACAAAATACCAACAAAGTGGCATGGGAACCAGGAGGACCCGCATCTTGTCCATGACTGTATGAAAGCTAAAATCAAATTAACTGAACAGTGAGGAGAGATGAAACAAATTAAATCTGGCACTTTGTCTCCAACACTGTCTCTGGATAGTGTTCTGACCCAGATCTGCTGTAGTGCAGCTATATATATCAGGCTCCATAATACTGACAACTATGATGATCCAACTCGTTCTGAGTTAATTCCAGTTTTACTAGTCAATCTTCAGGTTATAATCTGTGTCTGACATAGGTCTTCCCACAGGAGGAGAATGCAATGACTGGTGAGCACAGACACATTTCTTTTGAAAGTTTCATTTCTCAATGTATATCAATAATCTGACACCCTGATTTATACCTCAGACTTAACCTGAAACCTAAATCACTCCTGCATATAAATAATAAATTGAACTTCTAAGCATATCAGCTCTGAGAACCAGAATCTGGTACATAGTTCATCAGCTCCCGCCACACTTAAGAACTGACTCATCAGGCAGTCAACCTTCCCTAGAGACACTCTTCTGTCCTGCTGCATACCTCTGAAAACTGCAATTTATATTCTGTTTTACAAACTAGATGAATGCTGCTTAGAAATCTACATATGTAATGCCCCCCCCCCGGCCAAAAGACAAATGCATTCATATTTCATGGTTTACAGCACTGTTACATTAGCTCATTTACTAATCCAACATCCTGAGATGACCAGGACATACATGCTTATTCCCAATACTAGAGAAATGAAAGTTTTCATAAAAAAACATGCTGCTAATAAACAGACTAGGCTAGATTAGAATTCAGATCTTGGTCTCCAAATCTAGTTGTTCCCTAAACTTTAGACACTGTAATTGTTTAAAAGTCCAACCCAATAAAACCAAGAAAGCCTGCACTTCTGCCAGAAAAACCAATGATTATTTTCTGCAATCTAAATAGCAATCAGAGAAATCCTTTAATAAATAAGATAATCTTACAGGGATCAGGATAAACTGTAACTGAGAGAAATGTTCAAATTCGAATAAAGGAAGGAAAGTTATAAACAAAAACTTATAAACAACACTAAAGGAAGTGCTAACAGAAACAAAACTTCCATTTAAACTAAATGAAGAATTTCAAATGTAAATAAAAACAAAGTGCCTGCCTTCTCTTAAAAACTTGTTAGAAAACCTATGAAATGGCTTACAGATAGGAAGGACTGAAGTTAATAATTTGGTTTCATTACAGAAGTGGTATTAAGAAGTATACAGCATAGGTCACAGAGGCAGCTCAGTTCCAATATTGCAGTGGCTGTGGCATAAGCCTACAGTTTCAGCTGCAATGTGCCCCTAGCCTGGGAATTTCCATATGCCACAGGTGCAGCCCGAAAAAAAATAATAATAAAGGGTAAATAAACTTAAAAAAAAAAAAGACGGATATAGCAATTCCACTTTAGGTATACACACCTAAAAAATATGAGGCATATGTTCATCAAGAGACTTGTACAAGATTGTTCACAATAACTTTATCATAATAGCCAAAAACTGTCAAATGTCCATGCATCAAAAAAATGGATTACTACATTTTGACATATTCATACAGTAAAATACTACATAGCAATAAAAAAAAAGAACTGCCATTACATGCCACAATATGGATAAATCCCATAAACATCATGTTAAGCAAAAGAAGCCAAAGTACAAAATTAATGATGGCTATAAAAGCTGAAATAGGTTGGGGGAGGGAAAAATAACTAAGAAGAGGTATAGAGAAATTTTGTGGTGCTGGAAATGTTTTAGAACTTGATCTGGTAGGTGGTTACATGGTAAAAATTCATCAAATTTATGAGCAGTGTACTCTACGTATTAACGTGTATTTTTTTTTTTTTTAATGGCTGTACCAATGGCCCATGCAAGTTCCTGGATCAGGGACTGAAAGCTGCATCTGTGACCTATGCCACAGTCGCGACTTACACCAGATCCTTAACCCACAGTGCTAAACCAAGGATCAAACTCACACTGCCACAGATGCAGCATTGGATCCTTAATCCACCGCTACACAGCAGGAACTCCACATATCGCAATTTTAAAAGCTGGGAAAAGATATTTATTTGAGGAGTTCTCCTATGGCACAGCAGGTTGAGGATGCAACACTGTCACTGAAGAGGCTTGGGTTGCGGCTGTGGCATGGGTTCAATTCCTGGCTCAGGAACTTTTATATGCCAAGGGCACAGCCCAAAGAAAAAGATGTTTATTTGGAACCTTTAACACAATGCAGAAGAACTTCCTTTAATCTTACATTTTAAAACATAAAACTACTCCAAGAATGGAACTATAATTGAAAAAGGAACTTAATACTAAAATTAGTTCACCGTAGGTTCAACCAAAATTGTCACAAAGAAACATGTTTCAAATTTCATTCTAAAATTTCTATCTTAGTTTGCTGTACGCCTTCAAGGGTTAGGCAGAGCAAATGTCAGGTTAATCTCTTTCCAGTCTCATTTCAATCATTTCAACATCTTCCAGAAATAAAATTATAATTAAATCCAAGTTTAGCAATGAATGGATAAGCTCATCTACTGAGAAAGAGAGGGTAAGTGATGTTAAGTGGGCTACAAGAGAGTAGAAATTTTTAAATAACTGCTGTGAGAAAGAACTAACTAGGAACAAAGAAGGATTACTGGGTGATGGTGAGGGTCCAATTAAAATTGGTGAGCATGAATATTTAGTGGCTCCAGTCTGCAAAATTGTGATTTTTCTCCATATGTACTCAGCAGGTCAAAGCCAGGTACACAGAAATCAGAAAAATTAACTGAGCTGTGGTTGAGTACTGGTTGGACAGATGCAAAGCAGCTCAACATATTTCAAAAGTTAAAGTTCCAAGCGAGATAAGAAAATTAAGGCAGGAAAGGGACAAAAGAGGTGTCAAAGGACTAGAAGGCTCATTAAGATTGAAAAGAAAGTATCAATGTCTGAAGTTCAAAAAAATTAAAAAATTCAACAAAATATGCAGAAATTCATGAATAGATCTTTTTATGACAAAGCACCATTTTTTTTATTATTTTAGAAAGTGGAATGCTCCTTCCTAACAATTCAAATTTCCTTTTTTTAAGGGAACTTGAAAGGTTCCAAATAGAAAAGGTCAAATGTTTAAAGTACTATAATTGCAAATTTATATGTTCCTCAACATTTCTATGTAAAGCAAATATTTTTCCAATGATATTTTGAATTAACTAAGTAAGCTTCCAAATTTTTTAGTGAATCAAAGAAACTTTACCAAAAATCTTACTGTAAGCAAATCTGTCACCCCACACTCAATATACCACCCTTTAATAGACAAGAGTTTGTGTGTGTGTGCGTGTGCTTAAAGTGAAGTTACATGACAAAACAATTACTTTCTATTTCTAAGCTCTAACTTGACCTTAAGTGAACCTAGTCAGTAACATTATGTAATGAATGAATGAAGTAATAAAGTAGAAAGGAAAAAGGTGGTTGAAAAGATTTGGGAACAATGGAATAAAGGAATTAATTTTAGCAAAGATGATGTTTTCAGCATATCTGAAGCTGGAAAGAAAAAATCTTTTAAAAAGGTTTCAAGTAGTATACAATCAAGCTTAGTATATGATACAAATCTAAATTATTCAATTTGGTTGAATTTAAGTACTATTTATTGAATGTTTATCAGTTTGCCCAACATGTGCTCTGCTGCTATGGAGCACACACAAAAGCAACATGTCCCTACCCTGAACACACTTCACAGTATAGAAAAGAAAGCCACATGTGAATTATCACAATACAAACAGTATTTAATTAAGTGCCAACAAGTAAGATAGTTACAGCAGGGTATTTACAACTTAACCAATATGATTACTATCAGGGGGCAAGGTGGGGAGAAGAATATCACACCAAAAAAAAAAAAAAAAATCACTATCAGATCTCACAGGAGTACCTGTTTCTGGAATGCCTGGCTATGGTTTGGACTGAAGAGCCACAACTGTGTTCCTACTGAAGCATGGTGGTAAGAGACCTGTGTTTTGTATGTTAAGAAAATATTATTCACATATACATATGCATGCACCACTTATGCACACAGGGATGTTGATTTGGTTAATAAACTTTCAGTATCTGGTAATGGTTACTGTCTTTTTTAATAAAATGGATCAAAACTACTAGCAAACTTTTTTAAAGCTGTGTAAGTTAAACCAGAAATTACAGCACAATGTGATAAAAGGGCAACTAGATTCTCTATCCAAGATTATGATGTATTTGCCTATACCTCCATCCTATAAAATTGTGCTTGCATAATTGTGCTTGCTCAAAACCTATATACATGTGGAGCTTCACTGCTTTAATTTCACCACTTAGCTTCTACAATATTGCCTAAGAACTATTTACTTGTCACCCTCTGCATCCATTCTTTCAACAATTTCTACCACTGACGGAAGAGCTCATTGCAAATATAAATTTTCACCTGCCAGTAATCTTTAAAAGGTAAGCTTCCATACACAGAAACACCAGTACCATTGGTAGTGCTATTAATCCATTTCGACCCATATCACATGTTAAATGCTCTGGTATAGGATACTTCTCACCATCTACTATATTTCACCCATTCAAATACATACATTTTCTCCCGATTTTTAACATTTCTGAGGTAAAGATACATCTCACAATCAGCATTTTATAACTGCGCTCAACAGAGAGTAACTGAACAGAGCTGCCATTGTTCATCCATGAACTCAGTCACAGCTATTCACCCTGTCATCAACTGAGTTATTATCATTGTTAATTTCAAGCATGTTAAGCTTATTTTTAAAATGTCTTTTAAAGAGTTCCCCGGCACACAGTAGAAATGAATCCGGCTAGGGAACCATGAGGTTGCAGGTTCAATTCCTGGCCTCACTCAGTGGGTTAAGGATCCAGTGTTGCTGTGAGCTGTGGTGTAGGCTGGCTACAGTTCGGGTTGGCCCCCTAGCCTGAGAACCTCCATATGCCGCAGATGTGGCCTTAAAAAAGACAAAAAAATAAAAAATAAAAAAATGAACTACTCCTCTGTAATTTGGTATTGAAATGAAAAGTTATCGTGTATAAAAAGGCAGAAAAAAACGAGATTAGCAAATCAAATTTCCTTATTGCTAGTAATAATCTCAATTCCATGTTTTCTTGCAAAGCATCAATAAAGTGATTTATGGGATATGACAACAGCCACAAGTAGATGAAGCTGTACTATGTTTTGTTACTGAGGACAGCCTATCACATGCCAAGTAATATAAATGAAGGCAGAAGAAACTGTCTTCTCTCTGGGAATAGATAAAAGCAAGTGGCTGGTAAGACTGTGCAGGCATATGGCATATTCCTTCCTATTGTACATAAAATAGTACTGTGTCTTCTCTTTTTTTTCCCCCTTTTTAGGGCTGCACTTGCAGCATATGGATGTTACCAGGCTAGGGGTCGAATTGAGCTACAGCCGCTGGCCTATGCCACAGCTACAACAATGCCAGATCTAAGCCGCATCTGCAACCTACACCACAGCTTGTGGCAACGCCGGATCCTTAACCCACTGAGGGAAGCCAAGGATCAAACTTTTGTCCTCATGGATCCTAGTCAGGTTTGTTAACCACTGAGCCACAAAGGGAATTCCCTGTGTCTTCTCTTAATGGCAACTCAGGTTCCATGAAATAAGACTTTAAAGATTAGAATCCTTCATTCTTAGTCTTTCTCATCTTGGAATGGCACCACCATTCACTCAATTATTAAAGTCAGAAACTTGGAAATCATCCTTGACTTATTACCAAAACACATAAATAATCACAACACTTCTCACTATCATCTCTACTGCAGCATGGTCCAGGTACCATCACCTGGACACTGCAACAACCTAACCCTTCCCTTTTCCATTCCACCCCCAGCAAAATCCAACATTCACACAGAAGCTAGAGCAGAAGTTCTCAACCTTGCCACTCAGGACATTTTGGGCCAATACTCCTTGTTGGAGGGGGCTGTTCTGTAATACTGTAGAATGTTTAATCTCTACTCATTAATGCCAGCAGTATACACTATCACCCCTGGTCATGACAACCAAAAGTGTCTACAGATTGCCAAGTGTCCCCTGGGAAGCAAAATATAACCTGCAGTTAAGAATCACTGAGCTGAAGGAATGATTTTTAAATATTTCTCTGCTTAAAATTCTCCAATGGTTTCTCATTTTACTTATAACAAAATCTGCACTCCTTAGAGTCCTTACTAACCCAAACATATCCTACATAATCCAAACTCTGGTCTACCCCTCTAATGTCAACGTAAAGCCACTTTACTCTTCTTGCATTATGCTCCCTCCAATGACCATGACCTCTCATTTCCTAAAATATCACAGCTATTTCTTGCCATAGAGATCCTGCCTTTGCTCTTCTTTGTGCCTGGACCATTCTTGCCAGGTTATATGCAAGCTCAGCTTAAATTTCACATCATCAAAGATGACTTTCCTGACTCTCCTTGTTTATGTATCCCATTATTATCCATCACAGTAATTCTCATTTATTATCTTATACTTCTAACATAGTATATGGTTATTTTGTTTACCTGATTGACTATCTCTCACATGAGGACAAATACCTTGTCTGCCCTATTCCCAGCATCTAGGCAAAATGAAATGAACAACTATTTATTAACTGAAGAACCTTAAGTACTAGGTAAGTTGGCATCAATAACCTCATCTCCACCTCCCTCTCATTCCCCATCTGTTTTTATGATCATCTCCATGAAGTGGAGGAAAGAATGTGGACATGAGAAGAAGAGCCTAACAAAGCCCTCATCTATAAAGTATATTTGCCATCATTATGTTCCCTGAAGCACTGGGTGCTGATTAAATGACATATGTAATGAATCTAAAGCACTTGAATGATGTGATAAAAAGCTTGTATTCAATAAATGATGGCTTTGTATTTAAAGTACCAAGCACAATATCTGTACAGACAATTGATAGTCTGTACAGAAAAATGATAGTCCTCTTGCCCTTTTTAAAACATCACTCTACCACCAACTAGCCTGAATATGGTAATAATGGAATTCTAAGAGATACCTCTCCCCTTCTGAGCCTCCAGGAATACAACATACCATACTAGGAGTAACATAGGTTAGACATTCATATATGTATGTTGACTAAGAAAAGCCAAATATTCATTAACTAAAGCTAATTCATCACAAAATGACTTCAGAATTGTATTTCAATTAGTTTCAGCAAACAAAATAACCATAAGCCTGATACAGGAAATATTGTTAGCTATTAAGGTTATCACATTGTTGTTACTATTATTTTGTTTCTTTGCATCACTATAGTTAATAGCTGCCATAGCCTATAGCATATATGCAAAACATTTCCATCATTGCAGAAAGTTCTATTAAACAGTACTGTATCTGACTACAGGATGGTTAGAATGCCTATTGAAATAATGCATTATCATATTTTCTAATTTTTTAGGAAATGCTTATTAGAAGAAAGCACTCTAAACCTAAAGTAGTTTTTAATCTAATAACTTTGACATGCAATGAAGAACTTGGATTTTGGTCCTATTTAACAAGTCAAATAAAAAAGTGGGGAAGGAAAGAGACTTTTTATAAGCATCTCTATTCTACAAGATAACCAAATAAATAAATTTTGTACTCCCTTTCTACCTTACCCCAGTAAACGCTCTCTCAGTCAAAGGTAATAATTTTTCCTTTTAGAAAAGGAATAAGTTATTATATCCAAGTATAATTATCAACATTAAAAAAAACTAACTTGTGATGCTGTATCATACATGCTTCTTTAACACAAATCTAGAAGAGGGTCTAACAATTAGCTCAATTTTAAAGTACTGATTAGGAAAAAAGATATTTTGAGATATCTGCAACATCTGCAACTTAATTTGAAAATACTTCTGGTTTTTATTGATAACAAAGTCACAGTATTGCCCATACAACTGAAATTTCTGGCCTACATTCAAAATTGAAGAAAATGCTACATCTCACCTAGAGGTTGGTGAAAATAAAAATATGATTATTTTTCCACCTAAGTTTATGAACCCCAGGTTTAAAAAAAAAAGACTGTTTAAACCATTAGACTTTAGAGTTAGAAAAATTTGGACTCAAACCTACCACTCCCTACCTAGACAACAGTGGCAAAAGATACTTAATCTCTATACTTCAAAGATCCATGAAATGTGATTAATACCAATGTAAGACTGCTGTGTTATTTAATTATTATCATGCTATACAACACAATATTTGACACATTCTCAATAAATGCGTATACTATTACAATCAATAACCAAATTCTGTCTGTACTTCACAACCTTATGTGTATCAGAAAGACAGAAATTTGATGTTCAGTTGTTCTGGGGTAGATTCCCAACCATTCTTTGGTATTTTTAAGGTTCTTGGGTCATTCTAATGTGTAGCCACTGACCTAAGGATAAAGTTCAAATTAGCCTGGCACACTAGGCACTCTGGTCACTGCCTACAGCTATATATTTTAATCAGTCCTATTAGGTAACCCCATGCTCTTCGCATACAGTCAATTAATGCTTCCTCAGGAAATGGGCTACAGCATGGCTCTCCAACTTTCAGCCTGCATCAGAATCACCACAAAGACCTGTTAAAACACAAATTGCTGGTCTCTATCTCCAGAACTTCTGATTCAATTAGACTGAGTGAGGGCCAAGAACTTGCATTTCTAACAAGTTCCCAGGTAATGTTGATACTGCTTGTACAAAGAGCACAAATTAAGAACCACTAGGAGTTCCCGTCATGGCGCAGTGGTTAACGAATCCGGCTAGGAACCATGAGGTTGCGGGTTCGGTCCCTGCCCTTGCTCAGTGGGTTAATGATCCAGCATTGCTGTGAGCTGTGGTGTAGGTTGCAGACACAGCTCAGATCCCGCGTTGCTGTGGCTCTGGCGTAGGCCAGTGGCTACAGCTCTGATTCGACCCCTAACCTGGGAACCTCCATATGCCACAGGAGCGGCCCAAGAAATAGCAAAAAGACAAAAAAAAAAAAAAAAAGAACCACTAGCCATGACTAGATCACAACACTGTTCCTCTATATTCACCTGGAATGCCATTCCCATCTCTATCATCCCATTCTTTCCTGGCTAACTTTCACTTTTCTTTCAAATTTGCCTTCAGGAAGCATTTGCTCATTTCAACAAACCATGTCAAGGCTTTTATTACCTACTATAAAACTTATCTGCCAAAACACACACTACAGAAAGTTCTTAATGGTATACTACGCACAGGATAGATTATCTGCCACCATATACAATCTTCTGTAAGAATTGAGAAAGAAGACCTCCTTTGGGCAGACGAATTAGAAAATGATGAAAAAGCAAATGCAGAGTTTGTCAATCAGAATAAAATCTGGATTTCACCCCCCACTTAGCCCCTTGGCCAGGGCACCTTTATGTAGAGCACCAATTCCACAACCAGTCATGGCAGCCCTGGTGCAGCATACCACTAAAACACAAAGTAAGAGCACTCAGACCTTTGAGAAAGGGAAAGAGAGTGGGAGGAAGGGATAATAAGGCTATCTAGAAACAATTTTTGGAGAAGGTTATCACACCTAGTTTCTGAGTTCTGAATCGCCTTCTCTGTACATAAGACCTGTGCACTTTAATATCTTTATACCCACAGTATATAGCTCACTGTAGATGTTCAAATATTTGAATGACTCACAATGAATAAAATAATATGAAGACACTTGGTAATCTATCTCTTTCTCACCAAATAAAGAAGCAAACACACACCCATATCTGGAACCACAAACTGTAAATACTATCTAAACATTAACGTACTTGGTCTGTGCACTGATCAGCTAGGGGAAAACATGAATTATTCTAATAATCAGTTGGGAGATGAGGAGACAAAGGAGCCTGCATAACACACTTAGGTTTTTCAAAAATAAAGACTCAAATCAAAAACTTTGCATTACCTGATTCAGAGTTGATGGCCTGATTATTTCAACAGGGACTAAAAAGTTTACAGGAATATTGGAAACTAGGTCTAAGATACTAATTTTGCATCAAAAAAATTGAGACTCAAAGGAGTAATGACTCAAAGACACAGAGCTAATAACAAAGACACAAAGCTTTTTAATAAAGCTGTAATTAAAACTGAGTCTCTGGCCTACACCAGCTTTCTCTCTACATCATGCCCCCTTTACATTTATCGAATATCAACTATCTATAAGTTGAAAGAAAAAAAAACAACAACAGTTTTGTTGCCTGTACTTCTTTTTTTTTTTTAAATCTTTTTAGGGCCACACCTGTGGCATATGGAGGGTCCCAGGCTAGGGGTCCAATCAGAGATGTAGCCGCCAGCCTACACCAGAGCCACAGCAACACAGAATCCAAGCCGCATCTGAGACCTACACCACAGCTCACTGCAATGCCAGATCCTTAACCCACTGAAGGAGACTAGGGATCAAACCCACATCCTCAGGGATGTTCGTTAACTGCTGAGCCATGACGGGAACTCCTGTACTTCATTTTTATAAGAGGAAAAGCAGCCATCTAACCATCTTATTTTTGTCTAAGAACTTACTCCAGAGGTAACTTTCAAGATATATTTTATTCTTGGTAAACAGTCATTCCCAGTCTCTTTGTTTGCAAAATTATACATACAAAGCTGATACTCATAAATAAAAATCCTGATATAGCCATCAAATTTCTCAATCACAAAGAAAACAATACCTTTCCAAGATACAGTACTTTCTAAAGAAAGAGTCTGATTTTTAAAATATTTTTAGCAATAAGCAGAAAACTCTGGCTATACAACCCTCATCTCTCAATTAACCAGAGTACCTCATCCTCTGGCCACTCTAATAAAGTTTATAATTCAACTAGTTTGACGTGCTGATAAGAACCTGCTAACACTATGTATTAATAAGAACCAATTTAAATTCTTTGCTTCTACAAAGTAATCTCATGATTTATCTGTGTTATAATTCTACTCACCTAAATTTAATATCCTCTGAATATACATACAATGCAATATAGTCTAGCAGCTAAAATCTAACTTTTTAACCATTACAACAACCTATGAGGCATGTTTTTATTATTCCCATTACACAGATGAGGAAACTGAGATTTAGAGAGGTTAAGGAATTTGCCCAAGTTTTATTTATCTAGTAAGCGGATGTGTTAAAATCTGACACAGGCAGTGGGACTCAGGTGTCAGGAACTCTCTTGGACAATAGACAATGGCTTTCTTAGCCCTTTATCATGTGATAGTACTTCCTTCATCTGTGAATATACAAACTTTTTAACAAACCCCAACAGTACAAGATGCATAAATTAATTTAGCCTTTAACAATAAATAAAGTAGAACACTGTTTAAGATTTTATTTAGGATAGAACATGACAGAAGATAATATAAGAAAAAGAATACACACACACACCTGGTTTACTGTGCTGTATAGCAGAAATTGACACAACACTGTAAATTAACAACACTTCAACTAAAAAAAAAAGATTGTCCTTAACTTTGTCTTCCACTCTGTCATATGCTACACATATGCTACTTTGTACAATCTCTACTAGAGAAAAGAGAAAGCTACCTCTCAGTACTCTCACAAATGAGACAGGAAAATGAATAACCTGATATAATCAGAATCAATAGACCTTTAGGATGAAAGAGGGAACTGGGTATCTCAAAAAAGATAACCAGGTCATGTTCATGCTTGGCAATGTATAAAACACTTTTTTTCTGCCTCTCTAAGACTGAGGAGACAAGCAGAGGTGTCTCAAATCTCTACTTGAACCTTTAAACAAACTCAACAATTACGAACAGAAATCTTGTCAGAGAGCCTAAAAACAGTACAGGTAATACTTAATTATTGTTATCTCATTCAGGAAATAAAAGGACTACCCTGAAAAAAGTCTTCTGTTTCATGTCTGTCACTTCCTGACACATTAAAAATAAAAACATTATTTGGGAGGACCTGACAAGGAGAAGGACATGTCCTCTTACCTCTGCACTTTATGCTTCCAAAGTATCCTGAACCTAATGCTCTTCATAACATTTCATGTATTATCCCTGATAGTTTGTTTTGTTTTGGGGGGAGTTTAAGTTTTTGATCTCTCCCAAAAGAACAAAAGCTGTTCAAAAGAAAAGCCTATGTATAACAACTTTGTATACTCACTACTGTTCATGGAATAGGCGCTCATAAATATATGTTGAAAGAATCCTAATTGGATTCCCATCATAGAGATGAGACAACCGAGGCCTCTAGAGATTAAATGTTCTACTCAAGACTACACAACTCATATAGTAGAAAAGAAAAGAAAATCAAATCTCTGTAAAATAAACTTCAAAATGCGAAGAGTTTCAACAAGCATAAATAAGGCTGAGAAAAAAATGCCCCTTTAAGAAACTTAAGAGTCTGGGTTCTGAAAGTAATCCTGGATTTAAATCCTGGCTCTATCATTTACAAGCCGTGTGGCCTGGCAACAATTAGTCTACAAAATATTGTGCCTTACGAACACCACCACTTACCAAATCTTATGTTGCCAACAATAAATGCAATAATGTATTTGCAATCAATAAAAATACAAAAAGGGTGATAAATGTTGGCTGAAGTTAATCGGAAAGATTAACACAGATCCTACAGCTCAGTATTCATCTGCTTTTTCTGTTCTTCCTTTGTTGTAAGCTATATCAATTATACAGCACAATACATTAAAACCTAGATAAGAGTTTAAAGAGTTATAAAGTGGGAGTACCTTGATGGCTCAGAGGGTTAAGAATCTGTCATTGTAGCTGCAGTGGCATGGGTTTGATCCCTGGCCCAGGAGCTTACACATGCCATGGGCAAGGCCAAAAAAAAAAGTAAAGAATTATAAAGTGAACACTCCATGTCACTACTACTAAGACCAAGGAACAGAAGGAGTTCCCAGCTGGCTCAAAGGGTTAAGGATCTGGTGTTATTAGTGCTGGGGGCAGGTGTGATCTCTGGCTGGGGAACTTCTGCATGCCGTGGTCATTGCCAAAAAAAAAAAAAAAAAAGGAGTTCCCGTCGTGGTGCAGTGGTTAACGAATCCGACTAGGAACCATGAGGTTGCGGGTTCGGTCCCTGCCCTTGCTCAGTGGGTTAACGATCCGGCGTTGCCGTGAGCTGTGGTGTAGGTTGCAGATGCGGCTCGGATCCCGCGTTGCTGTGGCTCTGGCGTAGGCCGGTGGCTACAGCTCCGATTCGACCCCTAGCCTGGGAACCTCCATATGCCACGGGAGTGGCCAAAGAACCAAGAGATAGCAACAATAACAACAACAAAAAGCCAAAAAGCCAAAAAGCCAAAAAAAAAAAAAAAAAAAAAAAAAAAAAATACTCCAAGCACTTCTCTACAGTGTGTCCCTCCCCTCATCACAAACTTGAGAGGTTTAGTCAAATCTAATGAACTTAATTCAGTTAATTTAAGAGTAAGTTTAATTTAACCTATAAAACATCAATATAATAGTAACTTCTTCACAAGGCTATTGTAAAATATTTACTGGTACACAGTAAATGCTCAATGAGTGTTTTCTTACATATACATTATACACCACAACAAAAGCATGGTAGGGGGAGAAAAGAAAAGGATATACAAGTCTGTAATCAATTCGGTGAGAGCATAAAACCCATAAAGAAGTACAGTGCAGAGAGCTGGAATGCTAGGATGGGGCCATGTAAGGAACAGAAGAAAAACCTAAGCTAATAACATAGGGAAAATTGAGAAAATTCACTGCACACTTTTAATTCTCCATGAGCCTCTTGCTTTTCTGAATATCTTAAAAACAGAGACATCGACTAATTTTGATCCATCTCTTCAAGTATATTTGTACAATGAATAGTCTCGGAAAAGAGAAACAGCATCTCTCTCAGAGAAAAGGGGAGGCATGCTTAGGACCCATTTTGAATATCTGGATTTCTCTAAGTTTGGGATTCTTTTCCTCTAACACAACCCCTTGCATATACAGGTATCACACCTTCATTCTACCATGTACAAACTGGGGCTCCAAAACCTGATACACTGAGGTACTTGTACTACTGCTACTGCTATTGCTGTAATGCACTGTTCATCTCTGATCAAGCAGTCTCATGACTTCATGTTGTAGCTGGTTAATTTGTTAGCCTACATATAAAAAGAGTAAAATCTCAAAACTTTCACAGTTCTTGACAGACATTAGAACATAATCAACATTCACTATAGCTAAGAGATTCCAGTTCCATACTGTCAGAAAAGGGCAAAAAAGCAAAACTCAACTATATGCTGCCTTCCATATTTTAAATATGAAGACAAAAGAGAGAAGTGAATGCATGGAGGAAGAGACATTACAGAAATAATATAAGCTCAAGAAAGTTGGACTAGCCATATTAATATCAGAAAGAGTAGATTTTCAAGGCAAAGACTACTACCAGGGATAAAGAGGGACATTTCATAATGTTATAAAGCCTAATTCATCAGAAAGACATAATAATCATAAATTATATGTGCCTGATAATGGAGTGTCAAGACACATGAAGTAAAAATTAATGAAATTTAGGGAGAAACAGGTAATTCCAGTCATAGTTGGATATTTTAACATCCCTCTCAGAAGCTCAGAGAACTATACCAAAAAACAAAACCAAACAAACAAAGACATAAATGATTTGAAAAATGCTACCAAAACATTGCAATCTAATTGATATTTACAGAACACTACACCCAACAACAGCAAACCCAAGTTCTTTTTAAGTCTGAAAGGTACACTGACCTTTAAACCATATGATAAAACATATGATGAACCATAAAACAAAGTTCAATAAATTTAAGATTAAAGTCATAGAGTATATTTTCATCAAAATGAAATTAAGTTATAAATAATAAGATATCTAATATAATCCCAAATATTTGAAAATTAACACACTTTGAAATAGTCTTTGGGTCAATGAAGAACTCACAAAGCACTTCAGAAACTATTTTAAACTAAATGATAATAAAAATATCAAGGAGTTCCCATTGTGGAGCAGCAGAAATGAATCCAACTAGTACCCATGAGGATGTAGGTTCAACCCCTGGCCTTACTGAGTGGGTCAGGAATCGGGTGTTGCCATGAGTGGTGTAGGTCACAGAGGCAGCTCAGATCCCACACTGATGTGGCTGTGGTGTAGGCCGGCAGCTGTAGCTCTGATTCAACTCCTGGCCTGGGAACTTCCATATTCCATGGGTGTTGCCCTAAAATGCAAAATCTAGGGAATACTGCAATGCTTGGAGGAAAATCTACAGCTTTGAATGCTTGTATTAGAAAATAATAAATGAAACCTACCACCACTTAAAAAAACTAGAAAATGAAAAGCAAAATGCACCGGGGGGAAAAAAAATTATAAAGAATAGAAACAAATGAGAGAAAAACATGAATGGAGAAAATTAACAATGTTATTTTTGAAAAGATATACAAATTGATAAACCAAGAATTAGACTGGTCAAGTGAAAAATCACACATTAACACTACCAGAAATAAACACCACTACACCAGTAACACCACTACAAATCCTACAGCCATTCAAAGGATAACAGGGAATCATATCTCAATAAATTTCTTTAAAAACACAACAAAACTGACTTACAACAAAATCTGAATAGCCCTATGTCTAGTAAAAAAAAAAGTGATTTTGAATTTACCAAGTTTTCCCACACACACACACAAAGTTCCAGTCCAGATAGTATCACTGATAAAGTCCATCAAAAAAAGAAAAATCAACATCAGTATTACACAAAGTTTTTCAGTAAGTAAAGGGAATATCTCCCCAGCTTATTTTATGAGGCAATCATAATTCTAATACAGAAACCTAACAAAGATACTATAACCAAAGAAAACTACAAATATCCCTGATGAAGAAATATCCCCAAATCCTAACAAAATATTAAACATAAAGAGGATAATATCCTGTGACTTAATGAAGTTATCCTAAGAATCAAAATTATTTTAACATTTGAAACAAACAAGCGTTTGAAAATCAGTGGTAGAATGATGAACATTTTGTTTCTAAATTTTAGCTACTGTAAACAAGGGTATTGTGAACACGTGTGTACACATATGCCAGTTTACAAGAATTTCTCTCATCAGGGATATAAAGGCAGAAGTAAAACTGCTAGGTCTAAGGTACATGTATTCTTCAGCTTACTACAAAAGTCATTTTCTTTTGCAGAAATGAGAGTCTTATTTCTGCACATTTTCATCAACACTTAATATTATCAGAATTTTGTTTGTTTTAAGCCACATCCACAACACTCAGAAGTTCCCAGGCTAGGGAATAAGAGCCACAGTAGTGACATTTTGCCAACATCAGATCCCCAACCCATTGAGCTACCAGAGAATTCCTCTAAGAATTTTTAATGTTTGCCAATCTGATGGAAGTAAAATGATTTCTCCTGATTTACTCTGCACCCTCCCAATTACAATGGGATTATAATAGGGCTTTTCTAACTATGGGTTACTGTAAGGCATGATATCACACAGGTGACTTGCAACCAGCATTCTTAAAAAAAAAAAAATTAAAATATCAGTGTGTACTGCATAAAAGTTAAATGTCATTTCGATTGTGTGTATGTCTGTATTAGGTTACAACAAAAAATGTTTTTGTTTTGTAACTATGAACTTCTAACAAGATAAAAAGCCATCTCTAGAACTCCTTAATTACAGCAAAACTCCTAAGAAACTTTTAGGCAACTAACTGGTATATCATTTAGGCCCATAACACATAGAGTGTGTTTTATAAAGAAGCTGGGACCTGAGCTGTCCTTTAAGCACTAACTGGCAAGAATACAAAATAAGAAAAGGAGGGAGGAGTTCCCACTGTGGCTCACAGGTTAAGGAACCCAGGTAGTATCCATGAGGACACGGGTTCAATCACTGGCCTTAGTGGGTTAAGGATCTGCAGTGCAGTGAGCTGTGGTATAGGTGGAAGACGCAGCTCTGATCTGGAGTTGCTGTGGCGTAGGATGGCACTTACAGGTCAGATTCAACCCCTAGCCTGGCAACCTCCATGTGCAGCACTGAAAAGACAAGAAAAAAAAGGAGGAGGAGTTCCCATCATGGCTCAGTTGTCCCGAGCTGTGGTGTAGGTTGCAGACACGGCTCAAATCCCACGTTGCTGTGGCTCTGGCGTAGGCCAGCGGCTACAGCTCAGATTGGACCCCTAGTCTGGGAACCTCCATATGCCACAGGTGAGGCCCTAGAAAAGACAAAAAAAAAAAAAAGGAAGAAGAAACCTAAGAGAAGCAATAAGGGATGAATTAAAACATACAAAAATGACTCTATAAAACCAACTGATCTAACTATGACCTACTTAAAACTGCTTAAAAAGAATCACATTTCTCAATAAGACAAGATTTCTCTCAACACTAAAAGATATGAAGCTGAGAGCCTATCCTTTTGACTACCAAAATGACAGGAAATTGATCCCTCCTTCTCTGTAGATACACCCTAATTCCCACCTCAAGAATCATTTCTTTCTTGGGCTTATGCAAGAGCATCTTGTTATATCTCTGCTTCTTACTTTTCCCCACAGCATGTATGCTAGAGCAGCAAGAATCATCTGAATTCTAGAGATTCACATTTTAATTCAGCTAATGAAGATTTACCAAGCTCTTACTTCATCACTTCTCTATTAAGAAATTAAGCTGTATCTCCCAAACAACTTTAACACCTGGTTATAATCTCTAAATCTTGCTATTCTTAACTAAAACTGTCTTGTCTTCTCTTGAAGATATTTTGCTTCTTGGACTGTAAAACCTCCCACATACGAAAATGAAATTTTTTGCTACCCTCTTTGTCCATCAGTAATATCCCTAATCTATTTAGATAATATTCTCTTTCATAATTCCTTCCTCAAAAGTTGCTGGACTAATCACAACACAGCAACTGGTGCAATGAGTTTATGAAACTACTTGTCATTTAATAGGAGTGTGCTCTTGAAGCATTTAAATTCCTTAACTTCCCTGAGATTCAATCTCATCTCTAAAATGAGTAAAACAATAGGTATCAAGCAATAATGAGAATTACATAATTTCTATTGCTTTTTTTTTTGCTTTTTAGGGCCACACCCATGGCATACAGAAGTTCCCAGGCTAGGGGTCCAATAGGGAGCTATAGCTGCTGGCCTATACCACAGCCACTGCCACAGAGGATCCAACCCAAGCCCCATCTGTGACTTACATCCTGGATCCCCAACCCACTGAGGGAGGCCAGGGGTCAAACCAGCATTCTTATGGATACTAGTCAGGTTGCTGAGCCACAATAGGAACTCCTCTATTGTGTTTCTTTTCGCTTATTTTTAAAATTTTATTTTTACTTTTAATTTCCTTTAAACACAATAAAATGCTTTTATAGAGGGAGGCACTTCAACCGATGTACCAGGAAGTATGCAAAGGAAAAAGTGTTAAAACAAAACAAGTTTAAGTAAATTTACCAAGTGAGGTTACTGCTCTGCCTACATGCTCTTCTTACACAGCCACACTTCCTATACATTCAGACTCTACCGAAGCAACTGTAAAGATGCTTCTTTCTCCATAGCAGGCAAAATTCTAATAACCCTCAATGACCCACACCCTGTATATTCCCCTCTCTTGAGTATGGGAGAGATGATGGGATATCACTCCTGTGATTGTCATATGGTAAACAGATTTTTGTGTATGTATTTAAGGTTCCTAATCAGTTGAGTTCACCAAAAAGAAGATCATCCTGAGTGGATCTGACTTTCTCATATCAGCTTTAAAAGGGGTTCTTAAAAAGGAGTCCAGGAGTTCCCATCATGGCTCAGTGGTTAATGAATCTGACTAGGAACCATGAGGTTGCAGGTTCAATCCCTGGCCTTACTCAGTGGGTTGAGGATCTGGTGTTGCCTTGAGCTGTGGTGTAGGTTGCAGATGTGGCTCAGATCCTGCATTACTATGGCTCTGGTGTAGGTCGGCGGCTACAGCTGATTCGACCCCTAGCCTGGGAACCTCCATATGCCTCGGGAGCAGCCCAAGAAAATCACACACACAAAAAGAGTCCAGAGGTCAGAGATAGAGATGAAAGTAAACAGTCCTGATGTGAACTGCTCAGGTGGACACATGGTAAAGAACTGAGACAGGTCCCTGGCCAACAGCAAGAAGATGACAACTTTAGTCATATAGCCACAAGGAAATCCTGCCAACAAGTAATGAGCATGGGAGAAGATCTTGAACCTCAGATGAGAATCGCAGCCACAGTTAACATCTTGATTTTAGCCTGGTGAGATGCTGAACAGAGAACCCAGCTATCAGGTAACCCAGATTTCTCACCTATAGAAATTGTAAAAGAGTAAATAGGTATTATTTAAGCTAGTAACTTTGTGGTACTTCTCCATACATAAAAAGAAAACTAATACACTTCTTCAATAAAGAACAAAGCAGCAAAGGAAAAAAGGGGAAGAAAAATCTTTTTCATGAGTGCACTGTATCTCCTCACAGCACTGATTATAAAGATATACAGAGCCAGAATCAAGAGGAAAAGATCAAAACTGTGTAAAATTGCAGACATTTTGCAAGTTTTAATAATTAAGAAGGGCTTCGTGTGTGTGTTTTTTTTAGGCTGCACCCACAGCATATGAAAGTACCCAGGCTAGGGGTCCAATCAGAGCTGCAGTCACAGCAAGATTCAAGCTGCATCTGCGATCTACACTCCAGCCCATGGCAACATCAGATCCTTTAACCCACTAGGTGAGGCCAGGGATCCAACCCACATGCTCATGGATACTAGTCTGATTCTTAACCCACTGAGCTATAACGAGAATTCCCATAATTAAGCAGGGATTTTTCATATACATCCACATAATTTACTACCTTCATTATGGCGATAAAGAAAGTAAGGCTGGAAGAGTTACACCGCAAAGGTCACAAACCTAGAGAATGTTGAAAGTAACTTAAGGAGTTCCCTGGTGGCCTAGCAGGTTAAAGATCCAGCAGTTGTCACTGCTGAGGCTAGGGTCACTGATGCCGCACGGGTTCAATTCCCGGCCTGGGAACTTAAGCATGCGGCAGAGTAACTTCATTCCATGGCTCGCTCTCTCCCCCATACCACAGCTCCCTTAAGGCTTTAAAGGAGACTTTCAAACCAACAGTATTTGTATGCTATCTTCAAAGGAAGCAGTCCTTGCAACCTAACAATTTTCAATATTTCATATCTATTTAGAACCCCTTAGCTTTGTCAGAACAACGGAAGGAAAGTGGATATGAGAAATTTCCAGTCAAAAGCAGTTTGGTTGTAAAAATGACCACTGATAGGCCATCTGAATAAATTTAATGTACATCTTAAAATGTAAAGAAAAAACTGTAATCAAAACATTTGTCGATTTTCTAAAACTTTATTAAGATAGCAAGCAATCTGTATTACAACTTTTCTCAAAGATCAAAAAGTAAGTAAACAACCTTTCAGAATCTTTCACTATTTCTCACCTTGGGATTTTCAGCCTGTAAATTCTTCAGACGTTTTAAATAGAAGAATGTGGTACAATGTATCATACAAGTTTTTTTTCACTGTTGTATTTCCCTAGGAAATATCATCATCAGAATTTACAATTTTCTTTTAAAAAGTGCACGGAAATCAAAAAGGTGGAGTCAAATTCCACATAAGTTACAAGTCACATAACTTTATGCCAACTCAGATACTTTCACAAACATTAACTGTATTTGTTAACAGATGCAAAATAAAGTTCTCTCTAGTCACAACTACAAGAAAGAATAAACTATATTCATCATCTTAACACCAACTTTAACAGCAAATAATTCGCTATTGTCACATACAAACAGCATTGTTTTGAGGCTATAAACGTTCAAAACCATCCCATGATTTATACGCCCGGGACATGATTCTCTGCAATATGAAAAGAATTGATAACATTTCAAATATGGGTAGAAAGGGTGACGTGACAATCCTAAAACCTGAAAATTTCTTAATCCGAACAGCAGACAAGAAGCACCCAGTTCGGACTCTCCAATAGAGGCCCAGGTCCAACTCCAGGCACTCCAGTTTCCCAGCTCTTCACCCCGCCCCCACCCCGAGAAAGGAGGGAAAACAACTTTTATTAGCCTCGCCTCCCGGGGGACTGGCAAACTAGCGGGGCAGTGCTTCGGCCTGGACACGTTTCACAAGGAGGCCTCCGTCGGGGGCGGGGAGGGCAGATAGCGGGAAAGCCCGGCTTCGACGTCCCCTCGGCCCCAGTCGCCAGCCCCCCGCTCCACCCTACAGAGAAGAGGCCTGAACCGGCCGCCACGCCGAGAGACCCCCAGGCCCCTCCGCCGGGCCGAGCTCGTTGTCATGTGACGACGCCGCCGCTAAAACACCGCAGAAACGCAGGGCGGCGGAAAGCATTCGCACCAGCCTGCCCGGGCCCGGCCCCGCCGGGCGCGGGCGAGTCCCGAGAGTCCGGGCGGGGGGGCGGAGGGCGGGCTTGGCGGCGGGCCCGAGCGCGCCACAAAGGCTTCCGCGCCCGTCGCCGTAGTGCCCGAACGGGCGGGGGCACAATTTTCGGGGCCCGCGGGAGGAGTAGAGAGCGACGAGGGCTCCGGGGTGCCCACCGCGCCCACAGCCGTCCTCCCCGGAGCCCGGACGGCCGGCGACCGCCGCGCCCCGCACAGGCCCGCGCGGCCTCCCTCCCCCGCGCGGGGCCCGCGCCCGGCCCGCCCGCTCCCTGCTCGCGCTCTCTCGCTCTCGCCCGGCCTCCATCTTGGATCGGCGCTTCCAGCCCCCGCGCCGCTGCCGCCGCATTCCCCCTCTTTCCCGCCCCCCGCCGCCGTCGCCGCCGCCCGCACTCACCTCAGCTGCCCATCCGGGCGCCGCCGGCCGTCGACCTAGTTTCCCCCCAAAAGTCTCCGGTGTGTTATTCCCGATGTGGGGGGGTTGTTACGGGGTGGTCGCCGGGGGTTCGGGAGCGGGGGCCGCGCCTTCAACGGAGCTGCAATCCTAACCCGCCATCTGGTGGCATTTTCCACACGCCAATGGCGCCGCTGCAGACTTGGGTCCGGACCGCCCTCTGCTGGCCGCGGTGCTTACTGCCTCGCTGACGGGACGGGCCTGCCCGGAAAGGGGAGGGAGTTGAGGCGCGAGCTAGGGGCCATAGCGGGGACGCGCGCAAACGCTTTCCTGTGGGGATTGCGCGCACGCGCACCAGCGGGGCGGGAAACGTGGCCGCTGCGTGACGGCCCGGCCCCCGCACGGAGCGCTGGCCCAGCTCAGCCAATCGCGAGCGGCGGATACCTCTCAGTGAGGGCGCTGTGGACGGTTCGTGGGCCGCCCGAGGCGGGCGGAAGGATGGCCACGGTGGCGCCTGCGCGGCCTGCTAGCCGAGTTGCCGCCCGCCATTTTTGGAGCTTTTCCGAGACCTGGGAGGGAAACACGCCCCTAGCCCCTACACCGAGGCCCCTCCCCAGGTCGCGGGACTGGCGCTTCCCCGCAGCCCCGCCCGGGTTCTGGCGCCCCCATCCCCCCGCCTGTGATATGCTCTGCGGAAACGTAAGGGGGTGGTGGCTCGAAACCATTCCCCCGCCTCCCTTAGGTTTAACAAGGGCCTCAGAGATTAGCTTTGTATTAGCGATTTATTGTTGACCATAGGCGAGGCGATCTCCCTGGCGGGGGCGAAAAGGTTTAGAGAACTGTTTGGGACCTCCCTCGCCGCCGATCTAGATGCTACAGTGCCGGCCCCAGGCCGATTGGCGTCGTCCCTGCCTCTGTAAAGCGGAGCCTCTCCTTAGTGCCGGCTTTGCATAAGGCGGCAGCATTGGCTAGTTAGTGAGAAAAGAATGTTGGTAGACTGGGAAAATACAGCCTCAGCTTTGGAATCAGATTTCTCCTTCCACAGCCTGGGACTACTCTTCAGTAGCTCTGAAATGGACGTCAGAATCCTAGCCTTTTAGCTGCCAAAAAGCAAACAATTGACAACGTGAGATCATGAGCAAAATGTTTTATACCCATAAATGTCGCCTCTTCCTCTGTACCCGACTCTCTGTGGCCTTGGCTCCTACCTTTCACCCACTCAAACTTACCAATACAAAAGTGAATCCTTAATCTCCCAGTTCTTCAGCCCTATTTATTACTCAATTCTCTGTTGCTATAGCCAGCTTTATTTCTGTATTGCCTTAGAATTGCTCAATTCCTTTGGAGCCCTAAGGGCCAGTCTCCAGTAGATTACCCCTATTTCTTTTGCTTTTTTTTGGGGGGGGCGCCCTCAGCATATGGAAGGTAAATGGGAGTTCCCTGGGCAGGGATTTAACCAAGGCTGAAGCTGCAACCTATGTCACAGCTGTGTCAGTGCCAGGTCCATAGCCACAGTGGGAACTCTAGATTATCCTTATTTCTGATTTCGCTCCCAAGAATCACAAGGTGGTTGGATTTTCACTGGGGGAAGTCACAGTTTACCTTGTTGGGTATAAATTTGTGGCTGGTCTCCCACTTAAAATTTTTTTTTACCAATCTTTGGTTCACTTCCTATCGTATTCTCTTCAAGGACTTGCTTTCCTTGTTAAGGTGCCAGTCTCAACCCATTCTAATAGATAAAGTCATCTAGTTTGCAGGGATCAAAGCTATAGGATTCCATTTCTGGTATGATATTGTCTCCATCCTGTTGATGATCACTCAGGTTCTCAACAAATTAATCTCTTCTCCCCTTCTCTCCAAACCAAGTCCTTCTCCCTGGACTACAGATGCCATCCCTTCCCATTTCCTCCTTCTACAACTACTTTGCTAGGGTTTTATATCTTAGCCATTGGCCTCTTCCTGATTTTCAGAAGACAGCTTCCACTGCCTTTTTTTTTTTTTTTTTTTTTTTTCTTTTTTGGAATTTAGGGCCACACCCACAGCATATGGAATTTCCCAGGACAGGGGCTGAATCAGATCTACGGCTGCTGGCCTATGTCACAGCTACAGCAAAGCAGGATCTGAGCCGCATCTGTGACCTAAACCACAGCTCGTGGCAATGCCAGATCTCTAACCCACTGATTGAAGCCAGGGATTGAACCCACATCCTCATGGTTACTAGTCAGGTTCATTACCTACTGCTGAGCCACAATGGGAACTCCTCCATTGTCATTTTTTTAATTTCAGTGCTACTACTCCCTCCATTTACTGTACTATCAACCTTCTTGCTGTCACATTTCTCAAAAGAAGCAGTCAACTACCTTCATTTTGACCTTACTCCTTAGCTTTTATCAGTCTGACCTCTAATAGCAAACTGAAATTATACTTTTAAGGTCATAAGTGTTCTAACTTCCACCCATTTTCTCATTCCTCATTTTCTCGGCACTCTCAATCCTTATCCCCTCCTTGAAATCCTATTTCCTCCTTTTTAAAGACAATTCCTGGAATCTACAACCTACCTGGTTTACTGGTCTTCTGATTCCTTTTCTATCTCCTCTGTATTTCACTCATAGTTCAACTCCTCGCTCTGTTTTTCTGTACTACATTCTTTCTTTTCAAAAGTCTCTAAATTACTGTCTGTTCCTGACTTTTCCTTAACTAAGATTCTTCATATTCAGTTTTCTTTCTAGGAAGCTCCAACTCAAAATTCAGCATTTAAAATAATGCATCTTTCTTGTTCAAATTTCCTGATTTCTCTTAATAACATTTTAATTTCAGATATATTCAACCTTTAGCTGTTTGGAAGGATAAAGTAATTGGTCCTATAACGTGTTAACTTTGTTACAGAATCACACATTTCCCAGGAGCCTCTGTTTTCATAAAATTCTTAATCAAGTTTCCAAAGTTCTTGGCAAAGATTGTCTCTTTTTTTTTTTTTTTTTTTGGCTTTTTGGCTTTTTGCCTTTTTTTTCTAGGGTCGCATCCACGGCATATGGAGGTTCCCAGGCTAGGGGTCTAATTGGAGCTGTAGCTGCCAAGCCTATGCCAGGGCCACAGCAACAAGGGATCCAAGCCGCGTCTGCAACCTACACCACAGCTCATGACAATGCCGATCCTTAACCCACTGAGCAAGGCCAGGGATCGAACCCACAACCTCCTGGTTCTTAATCGGATTCGTTAACCACTGCGTCATGACGGGAACTCCAGTTCTTGGCAAAGATTTTCAAACACTGCAATCTTCACCAACAGCTTCAAGTCAGAGGTATGAACAAAATATCAGAAAGAATACCTGGAGCTAGTGTGGGTGGGAGCTACGGGTTCTTAAGTATTATTTGAGGGCAGGGAATAAGTATCAATAGAACGAACATTTGCTTAATCCAAGTTTCTTGGTACACTCTGAAGTTTCTACCTCATTGTTCATTTCAAATGATCTAAAATGAGACCTGGCCCACTTTGAATGTTCAGGTCAACAGGTTAGATGTCTAATGAAGCCTATGCCCATTAGATTCTTATTTGAACTCAATCTCTTAGCCAACCTGGCCCAAAAGTATAATATTAAATTTAACATTTAATATTATAAATTTTTAACTTGCATTTACAGTTTTATACATTAATGTAATATAAATGTGATATAAATGCTTTATAGACTAAATGGTTAACATTTAGTAACCAAAAACATGAAGAACTTTGCTTTATAGCACAAAAAGCTAGTTTGTGACTATATCTACGGCAGAACTCTTTTTTTTGTTCAAGCCTGCAAGCATTTGGAAGTTCCAAGGCCATGGATTGCATCTGAGCCACAGCTGCAACCTATGCTACAGCTGTGGCAACACCACATCCTTTAATCCACTGTGCCAGGCCAGGGACTGAACTGGTACCTCCATACCCATCCAAGCTGCTGCAGTCAGATTTGTAACCCAATGTACCACAGTGGGAACTCCTGAAAGAACTCCTTTTAAAATTTGGCTGAACTTATGTCTTTTTCCTTTCTGGATAATTTTACCATGAAGATTTCAAAGTTATTCCATTGACTTTAGAGTCCTACTTAAAGTAAGAGACATTCAGCCAACTTGTTTCATGACAATAATGATGGTATTCCTTTCACAGAAGCCCTTGTTTGTTTTCTTTTATTTAGGCCTGCACCTATGGTATATGGAAGTTCCCAGGCTAGGGGAGCTGCAGCTGCTGGCCTACACCACAGCTTACAGCAGCGCCAGATCCTTAACCCACTGATCAAGGCCAAAGATTGAACCCGAATCCTCATGGGTAGTAGTCTGGTTCTTAACCCACTGAGCCACAACAAGAACTCCCAGAAGCCTTTTTTTTTATGACTTTTTTTTTTTTTTTAAGAGCTGTTTAAGGTTCACAACAAAACTGAGAGGAAGATACTGAGATTTCCCATATGCCTCTGCCTAAGCATATGTACAGCTCTCCTCCTTGGTTATTAGCATCACTCACCAGAATGATACAGATACTATTGAGGATTGATGCATCTTAATCACCCAAAGTCCATGGTTACCTTAGGACTCACTCTTGGTGTTGCACCCCTATAGATTTGGACAAATGTATAATGACATTCATCCATCATTATAATATCATAATAGTATTTTCATTGTCTTAAGAATCCTCTGTGTTCTATGTATTCCTCCTCCCTCACCCCTGGCAACCAACTGATCTTTTCTTCTCTTTTTCTTTTTAGGGCCACACCCTTGGTATATGGAGGTTCCCAGGCTAGGGATCGATCAGAGATGTTGTCGCCAGCCTATGCCACAGCAACGCCAGATCTGAGCTGTGTCTGCAGCCTACACCGCAGCTCACAGCAGTGCCAGACACCTAACCTACTATGCAAGGCCAGAAATCGAACCTGTGTCCCCATGGATGCTAGTCAGATTCTTTTCCACTGAGCCACAATAGGAACCCAACTGATCTTTTTATTGTCATCCGGCCTTTTTTTTTTTTTTTTTTTTTAATGGTTACACCCATGGCATATGGAAGTTCCCAGGCTGGGGACTGAACCCACACCTCTGCAACAACCCAACCTGCTACAGCTGAGTTCTTGACACACTGCACCGCAGCGTGAACTCCCCTGACTCCTGACTTTTTTTTTTTTTTTCATTTCTTTTTAGTGCTGAATAATAATTCATTGTCCAGATGTACCACAGTTTATTTATCCATTCACCTACTGAGGGAAAACTTGGTTGCTTCCAAGTTTTGGCAATTACAAATAAAGCTGCTATAATCATTCCTATACAGATCTTTGTGTGGACATATTTTCAACTCCTTAGAAATCACACTAGTGTGATGGCTGGATCATATGGTAAGAGTGTCTCTAGTTTTGCAAGAAACTGAAAAATTGTCTTCCACAGTGACTGTACCACTTTGTATTCCCAACAGCAATGTAAGGGAGTTTGTTGTTCCATATCTTCACCAGCATTTGCTGTTAGTGTTCCAGATTTTGCCATTCTAATAGGCGTATAGTGATAACTCTTTGTTTTAATTTGCATTTCTCCGATGACAAATCATGTAGAATCTCTTTTCATAAGTATATTTGCCATTGTTTATCTTCTTTGATGAGATGTCTGTTAAGGTCTTTGGCCCATTTTTAAACTTGGTTGTTTGTTTTCTTGCTATTGAATTTTAAGAGTTCTTTATATATTCTGGGTAATAATAGTTCCTTTATCAGATATGTCTTTTGCAAATCTTCCCTCACAGTCTGTGGCTCATCTTCTGATTCTCTTGACATTGTCTTTTGTAGAATAGTTTTTAATTTTACTGAAATCTAGTTTATCGATTATTTCTTTTACGGATTGTATTTTTGGTGTTGTATCTAAAAGGTATCATCATAGCTAAAGTCATCTAGGTTTTCTCTTATTGTCTAGGAGTTTTATAGTTTTGCATTTTACATTAGGTCCATTATCCATTTTGAGTTAATTTTTTGTGGAGGATGTAAGACCTGTGTCTGATTCCTTTTTTTTTTTTTTTTCTTTTTTTGCATGTGGATGACCCAGTTTTTCCAGCAACGTTTATTGAAAAGACTATCTTTACTCTATAGCCTCTTTGCTCCTTTGTCAAAGATAAGTTGATTATATTTATAGGGGTTTACTGGGCTATTATCTTCCGTTGATCTATTTGTCTATTCTTTTGCCAGTATCACAACTGTCTTGATTACTGTAGCTTAATAGTAAGTTTTGAAGTCAGGTAGCATTAGGCCTCCATCTTTGTTCTTCTGCTTCAACATTATGTTGGCTATTCAGGGTCTTCTGCCTCTCTATATAAACTTCAAAATCAGTTTTTTTATAGCCATAAAATAGCTTGCTGGAATTTTGATTTGGATTGCATTGAATCTCTAGATTAATTTGGAAAGAACAGACATCTTGATGATATTGAGTCTTTTTATCCATCTCTTCATTTATTTAGTTCTTTTCTTATTACATTTGTCCTACTTTTATTATTTTCCTCCTATATATCTTGTAAGAAAAACTTTTCAAAGTACCATTTGATTCATGATTCTTCCCTTTTTCTGCCTCTTTTACAGAGTTCCAGGTACAGCTACTGGATACTTAGACTAAAGAGAAGTCTTCTGATTATGCCTTCTTACTCTTCGCTTTGACTACCTCTATAAACCACATGAATATCTATAACACAGTATCTTAAGGACAATGACCACTGTCTCATTTTACTGTCTCAAAATCAAGTGTTCTTCCTTTGCATTTTTCACTTGGCTATAGGATATTTGCTGTTGCTTATATTGTTAAATTTAACAAAAATCAGAAATGATTTTCTCTTCTTTTCTACTCTTGCAATTAAGGTGTGCTACCAAGTGGTGGCAGTAATATGCCACAGTGGCCTACCTTTCAGATTAAACAATGATTTTTCAATTCCTTCTAAACAATGGGTAATCAGTTCTATCCCAAATTTGGTAATAAGCAGGAGCCGGGATACCTCCCCTTTCAGATTCAGTAATCTAGTTTGAGGCAAAACTGTATTCTACAGAAATAGAGGAAAAGAACTACTCAGACACTTAAAAAAAAGAAATCTCATAAGCAGAGGGCTGGAAATAGTATAGGTAGAGAATTAAATATCATTTAGGGTTAGAAAATAAAATATCAGTAGAACAACCATTTACTTAGTCCAAGAGTCTTGGTGTCCTTGCAATTTCATTTTAAAAGATCTGAAATAAGCCCTGACATACTTTAGAGAGTCAACCTGGATAAGGTTGATATATAAAATATTGTTTCCATATAAACAGAAAAACCATTCTCTAATTTTTTTTCAAAGAAATATACAGTTAACAACAAATAAAAGGGAACAAATAGATTGTAACCAATCAAAAAGCACAAAAGAATTGATGATGAACAGCAACAAATCTCATGCTAATCCTTTCTACCTTTAGGACTGGTCCACAGGGACAGCCTCTCGCAATGTCTTTGTTTGTGATTACTGTACTTCTAAATACAGTGTCAGCTTTAGACAGCATCTAACAACTCCCTGGCACAAAAGATAAGGATTATGTTAACATCTAGTCTTCCAATATTTAAGTTACATTAATTTTCTCTTTTTTGGGTTATCTTTGTAACTTTTAATAGTACACTGTAAAACTCTAGATAGTATTTCGACCTTAGATAGTACTTTAACTCTCCAATATTAATACCACCATTCTTCCTTCTACTTACCTCCCTTAAACACAGTTAACATTTTTTGCAGCAACACCAGATCCTTTAACCCACTGAGTGAGGATGGGGATTAAAAAAATCAAGTTGTTTCTATTTATTCATTTATTTATTGTCTTTTCTAGGGCCACACCCACGGCATATGGAAATTCCCAGGCTAGGGGTCTAATCGGAGCTGTAGCTGCCAGCATACGCCAGAGCCACAGCAACATGGGATCCGAGCTGCGTCTGCAACCTACACCACAGCTCATAGCAATGCCAGGACCTTAACCCACTGAACAAGGCCAGGGATCGAACCCACAACCTCATGGTTCCTAGTCAGATTTGTTTCGGCTGCACCACGACGGGAACTCCAAAATCAAGTTGTTTCTAAAAAATAACTTTTTAATGTGAATATTACATGTGTGTGACCAATTAAAAAATAACTTACCTGTGTTTTTTTTTTCCCCCTAGAGTCTTAGTTCTCCTTTCCAGAAGCAGTCACTGTTCCATTTCAAGAAGCTTTTGGACTTTCTCTTTAATCATGGAGTTATAACATTTCTAGGGGTAAATATTTAACAAGTTATCAGGACTAGAATTGCAATTTTTTCTTCTGAATCCATGTAAGCAGTCACTGCATATAAACATCTGTCAATGACATCTAGATAGACATGCACTGAGCACTTTAACAGTCTATATGACATACTTGGGGTTTGGGGGGGATTATTTTGTTACAGCTATATTGAGCTGTGGCTGACATATAATAAACTGCATATATTTAAAGTATATGATTTTGGAGTTCCCATCGTGGCTCAGTGATTAACGAATCCAACTAGGAACCATGAGGTTGCAGGTTTGATCCCTGGCCTTGCTCAGTGGGTTAAGGATCTGGCTTTGCTGTGAGCTGTGGTGTGGGTCGTGGACGCGGCTTGGATCCTGCATTGCTGTGGCTGTGGTGTAGGCCAGCGGCTACAGCTCTGATTCAACCCCCTAGCCTGGGAACCTCCATGTGCCGCAAGTGCAGCCCTAAAAAGCAAAAAATAAAAATAAAAAAAATAAAGTATATGGTTTATCCGCAACCTCTATATAAACCCATGGAATCACCATAATCAAGGTAATGAATATAGCTATCAGCTCCAAAAGTTGTCTCATAGCCCTTTGTAATCCATCCCTCCATGCTTTTATTCATCTTGTCAGGCAGCTACTGGTCTGCTTTCTGTCACTATAGGTTAATTGTGTTTTCTAGAATTTTATATAAATGAAATAATATATTATTTACTCTCTTTTTTGTCTTATTTCTTTACTTAGGACAATTATTTTGAGATTCATCTATATTGCTGGGTATAGGAATCATACATTCCTTGTTAGTGCTGCTGTAGAATTCCATTGCAAGATTAGACTACAGTTTGTCCATTTACCTGCTAATGGACATAGTTTCTTTTCTTATAATAAAGCTGCTATTAACACTCGGACACTATGATTGTGTTTCACTGGATTTCATCTTTAGTAGGTAGACTAAAATGGCTGTTGGTAGAGCAAGGGCCAAAAATACAAATGCCCACAGGAGCCAGACAGAAAATATAAATAAGTAGGGGGAGGGGGAGATTCGACATAATAAAACAACGGTTTAAGCTTTATGGTAAATGACAAACTGATATTTGGCATCCATGTTGGGAGGGTGGAGATTATGACAAACAGGAGCCTTGAATCCTGTCCAAAGCAAGTAGTGTCTCAGAACCACCTGGCTGTTGCCAGGCTATCCAGTATGGCCAGGTATTCCTTTTACTTTTCCAGACTGTGTGTGAAATTTCTTGATTTTTTTTTTTTTTATGGTCATACCCACTGCATATGGAAGTTCCCAGGCCAGGGATTGAATCTGAGCTGTAGCTGCAACCTACACCTCAGCTGCTTCAAGGCCTGATCCTTTAACCCACTGCACCAGACTGTGGATCAAACATGCAGCTGCAGTCAGATTCCTAATCCACTGCACCACAATGGGAACTCCCCTTGATTTTTTAAAAAATAGGAAACAAATGAAAAAATGATAAGATTCAGGAATCAATACAGGAGGAAATTGAAATTGACTTGAATAAAAACCCTGACATTCGTTCAATTGGGTACTGACTACGCATTCATCGTATCATTCTTATTATTACAATTTTCATAATAAATACAACTTGTAAAAATTAGCTTTGGATAAAGCCAATTAGAGAAAGAGGTTTGGTTTGGCAAATGCACTTTGTAATGGTCCCATCATGCAACTGAATCCATCACCCCATCATAGACAGAACTTGACAACCTCAGGATTTCCCATAAGATTCAAGCCTTCCCCATAGTGTGTAAGACTGAGGAATAGAGAATTTGTTGAACCCTACTGACAAGCCAGGGGATAAAGAGAGACAGAGAAAGGAAGTTAAACAGAGACGGAAACAGAGGAAGCCCAGAAAGGGTTTAACCTTTCAAGCTTGGTTCCTTCTAATCTCATCTATCAGAGAAATATTCCCTAGTTCCTGGGACAGGGCGTGTGGAGGAAAGAGAAAGATTGCCGAATTCTCCCCTCCTGGGGAGTAGAAATTTTTTCCCCTCTATGAAAAAAAAAAAAAAAAAAAGAGTGAGAGTGTGATGCCCTGCCCAGATCCCCCTACAATAAGAGCCTGTTCCAAGTACAGAGTGCTATTGGCAGTCTTTGGTAACTTCAGGATTGCTACATTTGCAGAAAGCTAAATTGCTTTCTTGATCAAGGCACCTTGATCTCTTCCCAAAACTGTGAGAAATAAATTTCTGGTGTTTAAGCTACCCAATCCCTGGCATTTTGTCAGGGCAGCCAAGCTGCTAAAACAGGTGACTGTTCTTAGATTGATGCACTCTAAAAAGATAATGAAAAGCTGAGAGTGATTAATCATCAACTGAAAGCTAAAATGCAGGATCTCTTTGGTAGCACAAAGTGGCTCTCATCTCCTACAGTGGGAGATCAGAATAAACTCAGAGTGGCTAATCTCCAAAGATTAAACTTTTAGTCGAGACAGATATACTAAGCCCAGGTCAACGCCCTGGCTGGGAAAGACTGGGGCTTGACACAGTAGATGAGGATATTCCCAGAAGTGGCCCACCCTCCTATCCTAAGACCTATCCTTTCCCCATTATTCAGAGATGGTGGAAAGACCTCTTCCTGTTTGTAGCAACATGGATAGAACTAGAGATTCTCATGCTAAGTGAAGTAAGTCAGAAAGAGAAAGACAGATACCATATGATATCCCTTATACGTGGAATTGAAAATATGGCACAGATGAACCTATCTATAGAACAGAAACAGACTCATAGATGTGGACAGCAGACTTGCAGTTGCCAGGAGAGAGGGGAAGGGAAATGGATGGACTGGGAGTTTGGGGTTAATAGATGCAAACTCTTATATTTAGGAAGGATAGACAATGAATCCTGCTGTAAAGCACAGGGAACTATGTCCAATCACTTGTGATAGAACATGATGAAATAAATGAGAAAGAGAATATGTATAGATGCTATGACTGGGTCATGTTGCTGTACAGCAGAAACTGATAGAACAATGTAAATCAATTATAATAAAAACATTTTTTTAAAGAAAAAAAAGACCTCTTCAAGATTTGTTCTTAGGTTGTCTCCTGTCCAGTAGGCCTTAATTGATGTTAAGTCTCAATGTGCTGGATATAATAATGGAGGAAAGGAAATGTACCCCAAGGAACTTCAATACCTGGCCAGCATATGCTGACAGAGTGTGTGTAGGATTGAATTTTTAGGGTGTTTGATGAAAAAGAAGGGAATACAAGGATGGATAAGTGAGAAATTAGATTTGGGAGCACTCTCCTAGTACTCAGGATTTAATGTCATTATAAAATCCCCAAAAGACAATGTGAATTTACTACTAGGATGATTTTTTTAGAAGCATGGAAAAAGTGATGGTCCACAGGAAACTGGGTTAAGATGCTGTAATTGCCAGACAGTGAAATTGACAGACAGTGAAAGAAAGAATTTAAAGAATCAGACTAGTTATGCTGGAGATCATATACTATGCAAAGATGAAAAAACTCACCAGATGACTTGATTACAGAAGGCCAGCAGGCTATACCATATGTCTGGGACATAAGAATTGTATGGTTGTGAGGGGCACCAGTATCATTAAGAGGCTGAGTAGTGACTTTCTATAAGCCAGAACTCAATGTAAAGGAAGTCATTAAAGAACTAAGTTTACTGATAGCATCAGGGATAATAGGACCCCCAAATGATAGAGGACAGGTTGTGGGGTTTAATGATCAGAAATCAAGTTGAGCAACAACAACAACAACAAAAAGACAAAAGACAAAAAATAAAAAAATAAATAAATAAATAAATAAATAAATATTATTAAAAAAAAAAAAAAAAAAGGAGTTCCCATCGTGGCGCAGTGGTTAACAAATCTGACTAGGAACCATGAGGTTGCGGGTTCGGTCCCTGCCCTTGCTCAGTGGGTTAACGGTCCGGCGTTGCCGTGAGCTGTGGTGTAGGTTGCAGACGCGGCTCGGATCCCGTGTTGCTGTGGCTCTGGCGTAGGCCGGTGGCTACAGCTCCGATTCAACCCCTAGCCTGGGAACCTCCATATGCTGTGGGAGCGGCCCTAGAAAAGACAAAAACAAAACAAAACAGAGAATCATCACAGTCTCCTTTTCAGAGTAGGTGGGTGCATATGGAGGGCAGGTAATAAATGAAGTCCTTTCCAAGGTCCAGGTCACAGTGGGCCCAATGGCTTACAGATTCACATTAATCATTTCTTTAGTCCTTACATATAGAATCAGAATAAATATACTTCAAGTTGGCACAATCCCCACATTGGGTCCTTGGCCTATGAAGTAACAGCTATTATAATGGAGAAGGCCAACTGGAAGCCTCTGAAATTGCCTCCTTCCTTAGTCAAGACATAAATTTTATTTTATTTTATATTTTGGACACACCTGCAGCATCTGGAAGTTCCCAAGCCAGGGACTAAACCCATTGCCATGACAGCAACCCAACTCCCTGTGCCACAAGGGAAATCTAAGACATAAATTTGTATAAGTGTTGCTGGGGGGATGATGGAAATTAGTGTCACTCCTGAAGATCTAGGGGATTAAGGGTGGTGATCCTTATCACACTCCATTTTATTCAGCAATCTGGTTCCTACAAATGCCAGACCGATTTTGGAGAAAGATACAAGATAAAATTCTTTGCTAGAGTAGAATAACATAGATACAGGTACATGGTATGTGACCATTAACTGATAAGTATATTCTTTTTTCTTTTTCTTTTTCTTTCTTTTTTTTTTTTTTTTGTCTTTTTGCGATTTCTCGGGCTGCTTTCGTAGCATATGGAGGTTCCCAGGCTAGGGGTCCAATTGGAGCTATAGCCACCCGCCTACACCAGAGCCACAACAACACAGGATCCAAGCCGCGTCTGCGACCTACACCACAGCTCACGGCAACGCTGGATCCTTAACCCACTGAGAAAGGCCAGGGATCAAACCCACAACCTCATGGTTCTTAGTCAGATTCCTTAACCACTGAGCCGCAGACGGAACTCCTGATAACTATATTCTTTCGCACCTCTCTCAGAAAAGAGAATTAGAAAAAGTTCTCATTTACATGTAACGGAAAACAATATACATTTACATTTATGCCCCAGGGGTATGTTAATTCTCCCACCCTTAGCAATAATATGGTTGTCAAGATCTGTGAAGGGTCTAAGACTTCACCCAATTTGCAAGCTGGCAATTTAGCTTGCCACTTGTGTGGATGCTGGCAGAAGACATGAGATTCCTGGATCTAAGTCAGTAGATTTTATTGCTCACAGCACAGCAAGCAGCATGAAGCTTACATTTGCATTATTTCCCTTGCTCCCCAAGAACTATGAGGAAGATGTGGAGTGGTCTAGATAGAGATGTACATGTTTGCATCATGGCTGAAATACTCTGAGTTTAGAGAACCCAAAACTTATCAATTTGCCCAAACTTTTCCTCAGAGGGAGTCATTATCTTGATTATATCCAACAGTAAACAAAGCTGTCTTTTGCAAATATCATGATATCACTTATATGTGGAATAAAAATGGTACAATAGTGAGCATATTTACACAAGAGAAACATACTCACAGACATAGAAAACAAACTTATGGTTACCAAAGGGGAGAGAGGGAGAGGGATAAGTTAGGATCTTGGGATTACAGATACACACTATATAGTAAATAGATTAACAACAAGTTCCTACTGTATAGTACAGGGAACTACATTTAATATCTTGTAATAACCTAAAGTGGAAAAGAATCTGAAAAAATATATATTATGTATAAAATATATGTATTATGTATACTTATTTATATCACAGAATCACTTTGCTGTACACTAGAAAGTAACACAACACTGTAAATCAATTATACTTCAATTTTTTAAAAAGCCATCTTTTGTTCTGGAGACACCATCTCTATCTTTTAAGGTTTTTCCTATACAGACATCCTTGAAACAATAATTCAAAACAAATGCTGTTTGTGTCTGCATGTAAGATGTGAAGAAATAGAAGAGATCCCTGGAAGATTGTCTCCCAACTCTGCAGAGTTGGAGGTACAGGCTTCCAAAGGCAACCCAGTTTTACCAGGAAACACAGCAAGCCTCCCTGAGCTACAAGTTATGGCTGCCAACCTAAACTCTTTATGTTATTTGATTCCAGGGAGCTTCAGGAAAAAAGAGTCACCATTCTGGCATCAGGTTACACAATGGTGGTATAGAGGAACATGCTTGGCACTCAGGTGAGCCAATTGCACACCTTTTGGTGAACTCTTGCCCCATTTTTACCATAAATGCACTAATGTAGCAATATCAACCCAAGAAGGACATTGTGACCAAGGTTCATACCATTCAAGGTTGAGGGTCTGGGTCATGCCACCAGACCAGCAAAGATGATAGTTGAGGGTGAGGGGAATCCAGAATGGATGGAGAAATAGGGGGACAATGAGTATTAGTTGAAGCCAGAGACTAACTGCAATACCAGGGATTGTAGTCTGTGCTAATAACTTTCCTTTTTAATAGTTCCTACAGAAAAAGAGGCCCACATCAATTGTGGCATTTCTGCTCCAAGAACATAAAAGAAGTAATATATCTGAACAGAACAAGGACTAGACTGTGTTACCTAACCAAATTTGGGTCCACTTGTCCAATGCATAGCAAAGCCAATCTACTGACACAGTTGTAGGGAAGGAAAGTATAGCATTTATTGCAAAGCACCCAACATAGGGTCAAGCAAGAAGAATGGCAGCTCATGTTTAAAATAATTGAACTCTTGGATGGCTTTTGGGGAAGGTTTTTTCAAAAGGCAAGGTGGGGCATTCCCTGGAGGTGCAGTGTATTAATGATCCAGTGTTGTGACCACTGCAGTGCTGGTTTGATCCCCGGCCTGGAACTTCCACATGCCATGGGCTTGGTTGGTAGTGAGGTAACTGGGTGGTTTTTGGGAATCTCAGTCATCAACTCTCTATTTTCTACTGGGCTAGGTTCTATGTGCTAATGGTCAGCATGCAGTTAACTTTTTCCATCTGGTGGGGGTCTTATAATTTTTTATTATTTTTATTTATTTATTTTGCTTTTTAGGGCCATACCATGGCATATGGAACTTCCTAGGGTAGGGGTTGAATTAGAGCTACACCACAGCCATAGCAATGCAGGATCTGAGCTGTGACTGTGACCTACACCACGGCTCATGGCAATGCTGGATCCTTAACCCACTGAGTGAGGCCAGGGATCGAAACTGCAACCTCATGGTTACTAGTCAGAATCGTTTCTGCTGCACCACAATGGGAACTTCCTGGTGGGAGTTTTATTATCTGCAAAAGAACTCAAGGATATGGCTCAGGATCTATAGCCCTTGAGGAGGAACTAAAGATCCTTGACTTGGTTTGAGACTAAATTATTATTATTTTGTCTTACTTGACTGTTTTACTTTGTTTCTACATTTTCTTCTCTGGCTAAACTTGCTCTTCAGAACTTGGAGAAAGCCTAGGAGGCTAAACCTTTCCTATAAATAAATGGGGGAAAACACAGAGGAAGGGGCCCTGGGAAGGCACTTCAGGTTCTTGCTTGGTTTCAGCTGTAGTGGACACTGATATGCTGACCAGACCCCAGTTCAGTGAGGGATTTGTAACCCCAAATTCTATGAATGCTCTTAGCTCCTCCAGGGATTGCCTCTGCTATAGAAAGGTATGTCCTTTCCCAGATGGCCCATATCCAATGATTGACCAGTGTCAGTATGTAAAATGCCTAGTCATCTCAGTTTAATGTGGACCATTTTAGCAGGGGAATTCCTTGTGAGGCCAGCCCAGACACTCATTGGGCTTGCATCACAGTTTAATTTTCCCCTCTGTTCAATTCTGCTTTCTTCCCCTTCGTTCTGCAGATTTTGATACCACTGGCAAGCCTTAATAAATATACTGCCTGTTAAAATTCATCTCAGAGTCTGCTTCCCAGGGGACCCAATTGGAGACAGCTACTTAAAGTGTATCCTCTTAATACATTACTGTGCACCTATCAAATAGATAGGTAACTACTGTAGCTCTATTTGATCTACTGGCTTGGAAAGAAACATTAAGTTAAAATTAAGTTAAAGATTAAGTTAAAATCGAGTTAATATAATCTGAGAAAAAATCTAGATATATGCCTTGGTGTGAAGGTGGGTATCTCAGGATAGTAATTTTTATTTTCCTTTTTATAACTTTCCTGTATTTTCTGAATTTTCATATTGAGTATATGTTAATTTTATAATACAAAGTGCAACAAATCTATTTTCATTTTGGGAAATCAATTTTGTAGTAAATGGACAATCTCTTCCCCACCTAGAGCAGTAAACTGGTGTAAACATTCTGGAAAATATCTCTCGAAGCAACAGAAATAAAAACAAAAATAAACCAATGGGACCTAATCAAACTGATGAGCTTTTGCACAGAAAAGGAAACCAAAATAAAAACAAAAAGACAGTTTACAGAATGGGAGAAAATAGTTTCAAATGATGCAACTGACAAGGGCTTAACCTCTAAAATATACAAACAACTTATACAACTCAACAGCAAAAAAGCCAACAACCCAATGTAAAAATGGACAAAAGACCTGAATAGACATTTCTCCAAGAAAGAGATACAGATGGCCAACAAGCACTTGAAACAATGCTCAAAATCACTTATTATTAGAGAAATGCAAATCAAAACTACCATGAGATACCACCTTACACCAGTCAGAATGGCCCTCATTAATAAGTCCACAAATAACAAGTGCTGAAGGGGATGTGGAGAAAAGGGAACTCTCTTGCGCTGTTGGTGGGAATGTAAGCTGGTACAACCACTATGGAGGACAGTATGGAGGTACCTTAGAAATCTATACATAAAACTATCATATGACCCAGCAATCCCACTCTTGGGTATATATCCAGATAAAACTTTCCTTGAAAAAGACACATGCACCCGCATGTTCATTGCAGCTCTATTCACAATCATGGAATCAATACAAATGTCCACTGATGGATGATTGGATTAGGAAGATGTGGTATATATACACAATGGAATACTAATCAGCCATAAAAAAGAACAAAATAATGCCATTTGCAGCAACATGGATGGAAATAGAGACTCTCATCCAGAGTAAAGTAAGTTAGAAAGAGAAAGACAAATACCATATATCACTTATATGTGGAATATAATACATGGTGTAAATGAACCTTTCCACAGAAAAGAAAATCATGGACTTGGAGAATAGACTTGTGGTTGCCAAGGAGGAAGGGGAGGGACTGGGAGGGACTGGGAGCTTGGGGTAAATAGATGCAGAATGTTGCCTTCAGGATGGATTAGCAATGGGATCCTGCTGTGTAGCACTGGGAACTCTGCCTAGTCACTTATGATGGAACACGTGATGTGAGAAAAAAGAATGTATACATGTAATTGTAACTGGGTCACCATTCTGTACAGTAGAAAAAATATACGTACAAATAAAAGATTAAAGAAAATTCTGGAAAATAATTTAACAGTATGTAAAAAGACCCTTAATTCCCAGTAATTCTACTTTGAGGAATTTATCCTTAGAAAGTAATTTAAGGTGGAATTTAATAAGTCAATGGAATTGAATATATACAAAGATATTTATCACAGCTTCATTGATTTTAGTCAAAAAAACCCATAAATGATTCACACATGTATGATATATATGTATGTATATGTATGAATTTTACAGCCATTCAAAATACTCTTTGTTTTCAAAGAATATTCATTGACATAAAAAATATTACTGGAGTGGAGTTCCTGTCGTGGCTCGGTGATTAACAAATCCGACTAGGAACCATGAGGTTGTGGGTTTGATCCCTGGCCTTGCTCAGTGGGTTAAGGATCCAGCGTTGCCGTGAGCTGTGGTGTAGGTTACGGACATGGCTGGATCTAGTATTGCTGTGGCTGTGGTGTAGGCTGGCAGCTACAGGTCCAATTGGACCCCTAGCCTGGGAACCTCCACATGCCATGGGTGCAGCCCTAAAAAGAAGACCAAAAAAAATTACAATACAGTACTAGCACATGGTAGAAATTAATATATAATATTATATGTATAGTTTGGTAATTTTGACATTATCTTGAGAATTATTTCTTATCAGCATATACATGCACATGAATGTATGTGTATCCACACGTACATATATATACTCTCACAAAGGAAAAGACTGGAGGGAATATATCAAAATTTTATCAGTACATATTTCTCAATATTGGAATTGCAGGTCCTTTTAAAAATCTTTAATCTTTTCTAATTAAAAAAGTAATATACATGCACACGATAATTTAAATAGGAAATTACATTGAAAAAGGCATATGCAAGTGAAAAATAAAACTTCCTTATTTTCCAGACTCCCAGAGGGGGATTTTACAGATTTCTTATGTCTGACATAAGAAATATTCTGTGCCTATATTAGTAAAGGTATATAACCGCTTTCTTACACTTTTTAATTTTTTACATGGATGAGAGCATGCTATTAACATTGTCCTAACATTGTCTTCTTTCTCTAAAAACTGAGCTTGGGGATTATTTATGTACATGCATCTACTTTCTTTCAGAGGCCAAATAGCATTTCATTGTGTAAACGTACCATGTGGACATTTGGATATTTTCAGTCTTTTACTGTTATAAAACATTCTTACACATTCACCTTTTCATGCACATGGGCACTTGGAAGACAAATAGATTCCTGGGTCAAGGGGTATATGGATTTTAAATTTGTATCATTAACTTTTTTTTTTTTTTTTTTTTTTTGGCTGCACCTGAAGCATGTGGAATTTCCCAGGCCAGGGATCAAACTCTCGCCACAGCAGTGACCCAAGTCACTGCAAGTGAAAATGCTGGATCCTTAAACTGCTGCACCACAAAAGAACTCCCCTGAAAATATTCTCTTTTTCTTCTCTTTTTTGGCCACCTCCCAGGCCAGAGATCAGATGCAAGCCACGGTTGTGACGTAAGCTACAGCTGCAGCAATGACGGATCCTTAACTCACCTAGCTGGGCTGGGGAACTGAACCTGCTTCCCAGTACTCCCAAGACAGTGCCAATCCTGTTGTGCCACAGCAGAAGCTCCAGAAAAGATTCTTTTTTTTTTTTTTTTTTTTTTTTCATCTTTTCAGGGCTGCACCCATGGCTATGGAGGTTCCCAGGCTAGAGACCCAATTGGAGCCACAGCTGCTGGCCTACACCACAGCCTTAGCAACGCCAGATCTGAGCCACATCTGCAACCTACACCACAGCCTACGGCAATGCCAGATCCTTAACCCACTGAGCGAGGCCAGGGATCGAACCTGTGTCCTCATGGATCTAGTCAGATTCATTTCTGCTGACCCACTAACCCACTATGGAAACTTTTTTTTTCTTTTTTTGTGGAAAAGTTTCTTTTAACTTGAAGCTAAAGCACTGAATGACTCTTCTGGATGCATAATCTTTGAGCACATGTGCCTTAAGCAGACATCTAGAGCTGGGAAGAGACCATAAGACCAAAATCCCAGTGGTCCTCCACTAGAAAGAATGAGGCCCAGAATATCTGCGTGTACCTCTCAGAGGCTAAAACCAAGATGTATTGTAAAGCCTAAAAACAAACAAACAAACAAATAAAAGAATTTCCCTTCTAACAGAAGGCTGAGAATGGAGCCGTTCTCATAAGTCAGGCTTTCATTCATTCATTTAACAAATATATTTGAGTGCCTGTTCTATATAAAGCATCACATTAGGTGTTGGGAAGATGGTGAACAAGACAGACACAATTTCTACTCTCTTGGAGATTTATATTCTAGCAGAGGATAAAAGCATTAAAGAGCTAATTACATAATGACTACTTATATAACTAAGCTGAAACCAAGATTTATAATAAATAGGTATTCTAATTATTGTAAGTGCTATGAAAAAGGGCAGGATTCTATGAAGCCACTTATGGGGCACCTAATTGGTGTGAAGATTCTTAGAAAGGCAACTTCAAAGGAATGGTGCTTTAACTGAGACCTGAATAACATGAGTTGTTTGGAAGAGCTACTCTTGCACATGTCTTCCCAATGGTGTTCTGTGATGTCAGGTTGAAATTGAGATTTACACCATGGATATTGACAAACGCTATAACCAGGGATTATTCCCCATTTAAACCCTTGAGAACCACTTGTTAAAGATTTACCAACATGCACTGCTACTTATATATATTTTGCTGAGGCAAGGGCTTAGTTTCAGGGCAGCAAATGCTATCTGCTCCTGAGAGGAGAGGTAGGGTGAATGAAGGCAGTAGTGGAAGTTGGTATGTTTTTTAAGTTTAGTCAGAGATATTCACTTTAACCTCTGTAAGATCCATTGACTCTTTGAAAGAAGACACTGAACTTGTCACAGGACCACGCATGATGGGCTCATTCACATGAATGATCTTTAGGATTATAATCTGTCCTGTGTAGCACATACTATGGTTGTCCTTATATTTGATTTGATCATATAGTTAGTTTCTAACATGACTCTAAGTCTGTAGATAACTGTCAGCCTTTATTTTACCCCTGCCTCATCCCAGCTGTTCAAATCAACCATTCTGTTATCTTCAGATAGCTTACCCATCCTTTGGGATTATAAAAGGCTAACAAGGGAGGGCAGTAGGATGGGTCTTATCGCAGGAGTCGGTAGGATTGGTTAACAGTGTTGGGCTGCTTCTTCTTAGATTCCATAGGTATCTTGTCATTTCCACCCAGAAGGAAGGCCTGCTGCCTCCCAGATCTCCTTCTAGAAGGTCACTTAAGTCCACTTGGTTTCTCTGTTCCCAATCCCCTTTCATCAACCAGTGAAGCCAAGATGAAGGATAGTCTTGCACCTTAGCAGCCTGCCAGTACTAACTTGGATGCTTTCTCTAGCCAGGTCTATTTTCTGGGAGCTGTCTCTTGGCCTTTTCTTGCCTGACTGGTGTGAAGATGGCTTTCCACAATGATCCTGCTCTGATGAAAAATACTGCTACTCTCACTACCCATAAAATATCCTAAGAATCTTACCAGAGGGTGGGACTATTTTTATAGTTCAAAGTTCAGGATGGCTCAGGGCCTTCAGTGGCCAAGGCAGTAAGGTCCCTTTTTTAAAAAGCTCTGGCTACTACTGCCCTCTTCAACAGAGGGAATTTCCTAGGCTGCCTCAAATTGCCCTACTTTTATTTGATTTTTCTTCTTCTACCTATTATGTTTAATATATTCTCTCTCTTTCTCTCAGGCTGCACCGGAGGCATATGGAAGTTCCCAGGCTAGTGGTTGAATCAGAGCTGTAGCTGCAGGCCCATGCTGAGTCACAATAGGAACTCCCATTCTCTCTCTTCATTGTTCCTTTAGATGGACTTAGGCAATCTATTCAGCTATTAAAAGTTTTCCATTATTTTTTTTTTACTATGAAAAATTTCAAACATGTACAAGTTTTGAAGGAATTGTATAATGAAGAGTGTACCTTCATATACCCACGACCTATCTTCAAAAATATAATATATTGGAAGTTCCTCTGTGCTGTAGCCAGGTAAAGATATGGCATTACTGCTGCAGCTGTGGTGCCGGTTACAACTATGGGGTGGGTTTGATTTCTGGCTCAGAAACTTCCACATGCCTCAGGTGTGGCCAAAATAAATATATATATTTCTCCTTAAACATTTTCCCAACAGATCTGCTTTTTTTTTTTTTTTTTTTTTTTTTTCTCCTTTTTAGGGCCACGCCTGTGGCATATGGAGGTTCCCAGGCTAGAGGTCCAATCAGAGCTGTAGCTGCCGGCCACAGCCACAGCCACAGCCACAGCCATGCCAGATCTGGGCCATGTCTGCGACCTACACCACAGCTCACAGCAATGTCGGACCCTTAACCCACTTCAAGGCCAGGAATTGAACCCACAACCTCATGGTTCCTAGTCAGATTTGTTTCTGCTGTGCCACAACAGGAACTCCCAGATCTGCTTTTAAGTAGATCAAGGAAGTCTGAAACTAAACTATTTTTTTTTTTTTCTAGTTTGAAGACAGATGCAAAACCACCTCCCTATAATCTCACCCTTTGTATACAACTCCTAAGTGAATTTCCCCACCCTCCCTCTGGAAGCCCTGGTCCCCTCCTTAATCCCCCACTATCTAGTTAAAGTTCGGCTAGTCCTGCCTCCTAAACAGTATTCCTCTCTATTGCCCTTTTCACTGTCCTGATACAGGCCTCTGTATCGCTGTCTTGGATTGTGATATGCCTTCTTATATGACTGGAGATTGACACTTGAGATTTGGAATACTTCTGAGACAACCAGCATTAGATATTTGATATGTTTATTAGTCATCTATTACTAAGTAAAAATTACCCCAAAAGTTGGTGGCTTCAAACCATACACATATAGCATCTTATAGTTTCTTTGGGTCAAGAAGCTACACACAGCTGAGCTGTTATCTGCTTCATATTCTCTCATGAGCCTGGAATCACGGTTTTGACCCAGGGTCTGTCAACTCATCTGAAGGTCCAACTGGAGAAGAATCAGCTTCTAAGCTAACAACTCATTGGCTCTTGGACTGAGGGCTTCATTTCCTTGCTGGCTATTAGCTAAAAAAGGCCCTTAGTGCTTTGCCACATGGGCCTCTACAATATGACTGCTCGCTTCCTCAAGATGTTCAAGCCCAGAGGCAATAGAAAACATCTGCTAGTAAGACTAAAGTTATAGTATTTTATAACTTAATCATGGAAATGAACTCTCATCACCTATTCCATAGAATCAACTCACTAGGTCTAACCTACACTCAAAGGGAGGGAATTAAGCAAAACTATGAATACGAGGAGTTGGAGGATCATTTTGGGCCATCTTAGAAGTCTGTCTACCACAGTGAAAAGGAGGGAGGTTTTTGCAATGGCCAGAGAACAAAAGAAAGCTGAGGCATGGGGAGAGCTTGTGGACCCCACATGTCTATATAGACGTGAGGCTCAAACTCTAGCATACAGAAACTTGGAGTAGGAGACTGGTGAGACAAGAACAAGCAACAGAAAGTTCTGTAGTAAAATACAGCACAAAATATAGTCGTGTTTCTATAAGTTTTCTTGTCAGCAGAAATATTAGCTGCCAGCTATATTTACATTGCTTTTACACAGGAAGGCAGAGTTTATTAGTCATTACAATACAGAATCACATCTCAACTTTTCTTACCTCATTGACTATTGCATTTGTCTTCTTCAAGGGCTCACTCTCCTTGGCCACCTCTGAAATGTGGATGTTGCCAAGGGTTGAGAATTGTGCTTTTTTTTTAACCTACCTCTCATTTCTCTCCCTAGAAGTTCCTTCACTCTCACACCATTAACAATGCAGAAAAAAAAAAAAAAAATCCAGCTCTGACTCATTAGTTTTTACTTCTCCAACTGCCTGTTTAAAATATCCAGCTGTTGGGAGGGAGTTCCCATTGTGGCTCAGTGGTTAACTTTGAATCTGACTGGGAACCGTGAGGTTGCGGGTTTGGTCCCTGGCCTTGCTCAATGGGTTGAGGATCCGGCTTTGCCGTGAGCTATGGTGTGGGTTGCAGATGCGGCTTGGATCCTGCATTGCTGTGGCTGTGGTGTAGGTTGGTGGCTACAGCTCTGATTGGACCCCTAGCCTGGGAGGCTCCATGTACCGCGGGAGCGGCCCTGGAAAGAGCGAAAAGACAATAAAAAAATAAAATAAAAAAATAAAATATCCAGCTGATTTTTGGAACATGGCCACCAAGAGGTAACATCGTAATCCTCAGATTAATGTGTCTCAAGCCAGAGTCATCATCTCTCTCTTAAAATCAATTCTTCAAAGACACACAGAGAAAATCATTAACCACAGTTAATGGTTAACTTTGGGGCAAGGGATTAGGGATCCAGAATGGGGGAGATTCTTACTTTTCATGCTAAACTTGTCTATTCTATTTTTACTTATCACAGGTAACACATTTAATATAAAAAAAATAAAAATAGGAAATCATATTTTAAACCTCGCCAGTTCTTGATCCTGACCTAAACTGTTGTGTTTCTGGTCATAGTTCTGCATCCCTGGTCACACAGTTTCAGCATCCTCCTTGACTCCTCTTCTTTCAGGGTCTATTCAAGTGCCTGAGGTGATAGGCAAAGGGGTCACTTCCTATTGTGACAGTGATAAGGGCTGATTAGAATACAGACTAGAGGGGACTCAAGAAGACCATGATAAACCTATATGGGATGAGGCTATGGACAGGAACACAGGGCAGAAATTCCTGAAGTAGCCATTGATTATGATACTGTTATGGCTGAATTTTATACCGATATGAGTGCAAAGAGATCAGAAAATTAGGCAGGCAGTAGAAGTGGCCAAGTCAGAGGACCATGTGGCAGTTCCTTATTGGCATCAGGGTTAAGGCTCTCACAGTGGCAGAGGCAGATTTACAGTGAAATCATTAGAACCTAAGCTTCAGGGACACTGACATGCACATACCTCTTCCGCAGCTCCAGGGAAGGATGTTCTAATAGTGATATAGTTGGAAAACTTTTCAAAAAAGAAGAGATTGATTTCCATTTTTAATTCTCCTGTGCCAAACTTCTTGAGTTGTGTAGCATTGGAATGGCCATGAGCATTTTAAGGGGGAAGCTGAATTGGAGAAACATTTAGTTTGGATTTGGTGAAGTGTATTTATGTATACATCAGTCAATTCTCCATGGAGGAATTTATTACTTGCTGTGCTGAATTGAACAGGGAAACTCTTATTGCCCAATATACTGACTTACCTGGAATTAGGACATGAAGGTACAGGGTTAGAAGCCGTACAAACGTGTCCACCTGACAACAGAAGTATGTGGGTAGTGGAAATATGATTTGAAACATACAGATCCAAATGTTATTCTTTGGAATATTTTAGCAGTCATTACCCATGAACAATTGTAAACAGGTACTTCTATTCTGATTCATGCCTTTGAGAATATATTTAGTAACATAACATTTACAGTTATAAATACTTAATACATTCTTAAACTTTATTTAATAGTATTTCTGTGAACTAGAATTTGTCAGGATTTCTGTATTTAACTTCCTGGCTGATTTGATGCCATATATTGATATGGACAAAGACAATATCAAAACTCAAAATGGAAGTTCCCATTGTGGCACAGTGGAAATGAATCCAACTACTATCCATGAGGATGCAGGTTCGATCCCCGTCCTCACTCAGTGGCTCAGGGATCTGGTGTTGCTGTGAGCTGTGATGTAGGCTGTGGACATGGCTCAGATCCCATGTTGCTGTGGCTGTGGTGTAGGCTGGCAGCTGTAACTCTGATTCAACCCCTAGCCTGGGAATCTCCATATGCTGTGGGTGTGGGCCTAAAAAGAAAAAGAAAAACAAAAACAAAAACCCCTAATGTACTACTAAAACTGAACATTGACAACATACCAGTGAATGAACATCATCAGTTTAAAAAGTATTTAAGATTAGTCCTTATGTTAGTTTACTAGGGCTGCCATAACAAAGTACCACAGACTGGGTGGCTGAAACAACCAAAATGTATTTTCTCATCGTTCTGGTGGCTGGCTAACTGTCTGAGATCAAGGTGTCAGCAAAGGTTTTTCTTTCAAAGCTTCTCTCCTTGATTTGTAGTGGCCATAGATGGAGAAAAGGCATTTGACAAATCCAAAACCAATTCATGATAAAATCTCTCAGCAAATTAGTAATATAGGGAAACTTTCTTAATCTGACAGAGAACACCTATTAAGAAAACCCTACACATGACATCACAGTTAATGGTGAGAAAATGGAAGCTTTCCCATAAGATCAGGAACAAAGCAAGGATGTTCCCTTTTATCAATGATTTTTTTATATCATACTAGAAGTCCTGGCTAGTGCAATAAGACAAGAAAATAAAATGTATATAGCTTGCAAGGGAAGAAATAAAACTGTCTTCATTCCGGCTGAAATGACCATCTATGTAGAAAATCTGAAAGGATTAAAAAAAAAACCCTCTTGGAACTAATAAGCAACTACAGCAAGTCTGCAAGATACAATATTAATATACAGGAGTTCCCACTGTGGTGCAATAGGATTGACAGAATCTTGGAAGCACTGGGAGTTGTGTTCAATCCCTGGCCCAGGCCAGAGCATTGGGGATCCTGTGCTGATGTATCTGTGGCTTGGGTCACAACTGTGTCTTGGATCTGATCCCTGCCTCAGGAACTCCATATGCCATAGTGTGGCCAAAAGAGAAAAAAAAAAGATTAATATACTTAATTAATTAATATTAATTGATTTTTATATAACTAGAATTTGAAATTAAAAACAATACCATTTATACTAACACTCATAAAATTAAATAATTAAGTATAAATTTTTTAAATGGACAAATTTTTTCACTCTGATGAAAGAAATCAAAAAAGAACTAAATAAACGGAGAGCTATTCCATGTTCACGGTTAGGAAGACAATAGTGTGAAGATGTCAGTTCTTCCCAGCTTGATCTATAGATTCATCAGGGAAGTGAAAATCAAAATGCAACATGAAATCACCTCACATCTGTTATCAAAAAGATATTAGTAAAGATAAAGAGTTTGATAATGGCTATTATCAAAAAGAAAAGAGATAACAAATGCTGGCGAGGATATGGAGAAAAGGGAACCTTGGTACATTGTTGGTGAGGATGTAAATGGGTGTAGACACTATGGAAAATAGTATGGAGGTTCCTCAAAAAATTAAAAATAGAGTTACTGTATGATCAAGAATTCCTACTTTTGGGTATATATCCAAAGGAAATGTTATCACTATCTCAAAGAAATATCTTCACTGACATGTTCATTGCAACATTACAGTAGCCAAGATAAGGAAACAACCTAAGTGTCCATCAGTGGATGAGTGGATACAGAAAATGTGATTTTCTATGTGTATAAAACTGCATGGAGGGGTTCCCCATTGGCTCAGCATATTAAAGATCCACTGTTGTCACTGCTGTGGCTCTGGTTACTGCTGTGGTGCAGCTTTGATCCCTGGCCCAGGAACTTCAGCATGCCACAGCCAAAAAAAAAAAAGAAACTCCGTGGAATATTATTCAGTCACAAAAAAATCTTGCCATTTGCAACAACATGGATGAATCTGGAGGATACTATGCTAAGTGAAATAAAATGAGACAGAGAAAGACAAATACTATATGATCTCACTCGTGTGTATAACTTAAAAACATCTGTAATAGACAGAGAGACAAGATTGATGCTTACTATGGGGTAGTGGGTGGGGCAAAAGGGAAAATGTTAGTCAAACAGTATAAACTTTCAGTTATAAGATAAATAAATCCAAGGGATCTGGTTTATAGCATGGTGACTGTTTATCAATACTGTATTCTATACTTGAAAGTTACTATGAGAGTAGATCTTAAAAGTTCTCACCATAAGAAGAACAACAAAAATGGTAATTATGTGAGGTGAAGGATGTGTCAACTAACTTTATCATGGCAAGCATTTCACAATATATACAAATCATCACATTGTATACCTAATATGCATACAATGTTGTACATCAATTATACCACAATAAAGCTGGAAAAAAATTAGAATTTTAAACATTAAACAAACTTTATATAGAAAGGCAAAAAACCCAGAGTAACCAATATAACATTAAGGAATAGAGCAAAATTAGAGAAATGACAATACTCAGATTCAAGATTTACTATAAAGCCACAGTAATCAAGACAGTGCAATATTGGTGAAAGAATAGACAAACAGATCAATGGAACAGAATTAAGAACACAGAAATAGGCCCCTATAAATATAATCAATTGATCTTTGACAAAGGAGCAAAGATAATACAATGGAAAAAGGATAATATTTTCAACAAATGGTGCTGGAAGAACTGGACATCCACATGCAAAAAAAAAAATTAACATAGACACACATCTTACATACTTCACACGAAAAAAATTATTCAAAATGGATCATGGGCCTAAATGTAAAATGCAGAACTCCTAGGTGATAAATGATAAAACTCCTAGATGATAACTTAGGAGAAAACGTATACGACCTTGGGTATGGTGATACCTTTTGTGATACAACACCAAAGATACAATTCATGAAAGAAAGAACCAATAGGCTGGACTTCAGTAAAATTAAAATCTTCTGCTTTGCAAAAGGCTATGTCAAGAGAATCAGAAGAGAAGCCGCAGATTGGGAGAAAATATTTGTAAAAGACATATATGATAAAAGGCTATTATCCAAAATATACAAAGAACTCTTAAAACTCAACCTTAAAAAAAAAAAAGCAAGCCAAATAAATGGGCAAAAGGCCTTAACAGATATCTCACCAAAGACAATATACAATGGCAAATATGTATATGGAAAGATGCTCTCCATCATGTCATCAGAGAAATGCAAACTAAAACAAGATATCACTATACACCTATTAGAATGGCCAAAATCTGAAACACTGATGACTAATGCTAGCAAAGATATGGAGCAATAGGAACTCTCTTACATTGCTGTAGCAATGCAAAATGGTTCAGCCACTTTTGGAAGATAATTTGACAGTTTCTTATAAAACTAAAGATAATCTTACCATGTGATCCAGCAATCACACTCCTTTGGTGTGATTCCAAAGGAGTTGAAAACTTCTGTCTACCTATATGGGAATGTTTATAGCAGCTTTATACATAACTGCTAAAACTTGGAAGCAAACAAATTGTCCCTCAGTAGGTGAATGGATAAGTAAACCATGGTACATCTGGACAATGAATTATTATTCTGCACTAAAAGGATATGAGGGAATTCCTGTTGTGGCTCAGTGGGTTATAAACCCGACTCTTACCATGAGGATGAGGATTTGATCCCTGGCCTTGCTCAGTGGGTTAAGGATCTGGCGTTGCCATGAGCTGAGGTGTAGGCTGGCAGCTGCAGCTCTGATTCAACCTCTAGCCTGGGAACTTCTAGATGCTGAGGGTGTGGCCCTAAAAAATAAATAAATAAATAAATAAATAAATAAATAGATAGATAGATAGATAGATAGATAGATAGATAGATAGATAGATAGATAAATAAATCAGGAATTCTCACTGCGGTGCAACAGGATCAGTGGCATCTTGGGAGCTCTGGGACTCAGGTTCCATCCCTGGCCTGGGCAGGTCTTAAGGGTCCGGCGTTGCTGTAGCTGTGGCTTAGGTTGCACCTGCGGCTTAGATCTGATCCCTGGCCCGGGAACTCCATATGCCATGGGGCAGCCAAAAATGGAAAAAAAAAAAAACCAAAAAACAAAAAAACCCCCAAAAAAGAGTCATCAAACCATGAAAAGACATGGAAAAACTTAAATGCAAATTACTAAATGAGAGAAGCCAATCTAAAAAGGCGGCCTACTAGATGATTCCAACTATATGACATTCTGGAAAAGGCAAAAAAAAAAAAATGCCTTTTTATGGAGGCAATAAAAAGATCAGTGGTTGCCAAGGGTGATGGAGGAGGAAGGATAAATACATAGAGCACAGAGGATTTTTCAGGCAATGAAACAATCTGTATGACACTGTAAATGTCATCATAACATTTGTCAAAACCTATTGAACCCTAATATAAACTACAGACTTTGGGAGATAAAGATGTAGCAGGTGGCTTAGCTGTTAAATGATTTGGTGTTGGCACTGCTGTGGTGTGGGTTTGAGCCCTGGCCCAGGAACTTCTGTATGCTATGGGCTTGGCAAAAAAAAGAAAAAAAAAAGTATCAGTGTAGATTTATCAGTTTTAAGAAATGAACAACTCCAATGTGGGATTTTGATAGTGGGAGAGACTGTGTGTGTGTGTGTGTGTGTGTGTGTGTGTGTGTGTTTGGTGGGAGCAGGGAGTATATGGGAAATCTCTATACCTACCTTCTGCTCAATTTTGCTGTGAAACTAAACCTGCTCTAAAAAAAACTGTCTAAAAGTTGAAAAAGTATGGAAATAGTTTCTCTCAAGTTATGTTCTTCAGGAAGTAGATCCGAGATGCAGTTTAGCGTGCTGGATATCTATTGGGATGTTCCCTTGGGATCAATTCTTGATGAAGAAAGGGGAAAGAAGCAGGCGTTGACAGAGGGAGAAATCAAATTGTGATGCAAGCCCATCTGTAGCCTTGGCTCCTTCGAAGGGAGTTTCAGAGTGAGAACAGCTCTTCAAAGTTTTCCCAAGTTGGGTTGAGGTGGCCGGATCTTTATTTCCTGCATCTTTTTTCATTGGATATGGTCAGCCTGGAAAGACTGACCTTGGGAGAGACGAGGCTTATCTTTACAGATGAGGCCATTCCTGAAGCCAAAAGCTGTCTGCTAACAGCACTCCTAACAGCTGGGGCAGCCATGCCACAATGAAGGGGAACTGCATGTCCATGAAGTTCACCAAGAAGAAACTCACGAGAGCCGAATGGCCCAGCTGTCCAGATGGAAGTAGCCTTTGACATTGTATTTAAGAGAAGTGAAAATACCCTTGGAAAATCCTAACTTCAAATTTTAGAAGTTCCTTTCCAATTTCTCGTGCATTACTAACCAGTTCCATAAAAATTTTATTAATACTTAGAGGATGTGTTTCAGAAATAACATTTTCAAACTTTGGCGTATGGAGAGGGGTAGAAGGAATCACTCCAAGGTAGCCAACTAGCCAACAAATTAAAACTTTATGGTTTCTTCTGGTTTGGAGTTGGTAATTTTTTTAAAAAAGTGTGTTTTGTCTTGCACTCTTGATTCTGGCACTATCCTTATTCACTTCCAGAAATTCATTGATACTTAATTCTTCAGTCTTCTTGACAGCAACAAAGGAGTAGTGGAACATATGTTTCATATTCTTTAATGGGATCTTCTCTGGCTCTCAGCCTGCTGGCTCCTTGAAATGCAAGAAATATAGAGCAAACAGAGGCCAAAAGTGCGTGCAGCCCAGTCTGTTTTGACAGTATTTAGCTGCAGCCTCCCAGAAAAGCCTTTTGGTTTGTATGTAGCCAGGAGGCAGAACTGACAGGTCAGCACAGAAGCTGGCCCTCATCCTGTCCCATTTCTGAACACTCAATCACTCTGGTCTCCAGGGAGAAATGACAGAGGGCACAGGACTTTGGGGCTGGTGGAAGTCTTGAGGGATATCTTAGATGTGAAAATGCTCCATAAACTGGGGTACGCTGGACAATCAGCAGGCAGAGTTTCTGTCTGTGTTTCTCTTACAGTATGACCTTGTAAAATAAACACTCTTTCCTTGGAAAAAGAATTTTAGTCTCTTCCAAGAGCTGGAACAGCCTAGTGCCCTGAACATGCCCTTAATTTGAGTCATGTGGTTTGGATTCTAATCCCCAATCTTCAGCCTCCTTAATCTCACTTAATCTTTCCTCTGAAATAACAGACTTGGACTCCATGACCACCGAGTCCCCTCCCAGCTGGGTTAAGCTGGGGTGTGCTGAAGGGAACTAGACACACTGGAGGGAGGACACATTGGTATGCAGAGGAAAGAACACCAACTAGGATTTAGGAGACTAGAGCCTGATTCATTCTTCCATTCACCAGCTGGTGAATGGCACTTGGGCACATTATTCAAACTTGCAGTCTCCAAAAGAAAGTGGAGGTAATACTTTATAACAATACTTCCAAACTTACAACGAGGATTAAACAACAGAATTTATATAAATTACCTACCAGTGTCTGGTGGCCTTTACTTAACTACCTTGTGGGTCTCGTTGGGGCAGAAATTATTTCAAATTCATTTATTCTTCCTTAGGTATCTGAAACTTGGCTGATCTAGACTGGATTTAGTTGGCTGGCTCTGCTTCAAGCAGTGAGTTCAGCTATGTTTGGCTCCTGATTAAAGCTCTGGAGTTCCTGCTGTGGCACAGTGGGTTAAGCATACAGTTTGCCTCTGTAGAGGTGCCGGTTCAGTCCTCAAAGTGGGTTAAGGATCTGGCATTGCTGCAGCTGTGGCATAGATAGACGTTGTGGCTGTGGCTCAGCCTAGGGACTTTTCATATGCTGTGGGTAAGGCAAAAAAAAAAAAAAAAAAAAAGAGTAGGGCTCAGAGGTGTTCTCTTGTGGCACAGCTGGTTAAAGATCTCAGGATCTGGCATTATCGCTGCAGTGGCTCAGGTGGCTGCTGTGGAGCAGGTTTGATCACTGGCCCAGGAACTTCCACATGCCACAGGCAGAGCCAAAAAAAGAGGGGTCGGGGGGCTCAGATATGCTTCATATGTGCTCACTCTGGGGCTCTGGCTGATGGGGCAGTAGTCGCCTGGGAGCAGTTTTTCACAGCGATAGCAGAGATGCAAGAGGGCATGCCCAATTGCACAGGCAAATCTCAAGCTTTTCTTTGCATAATGTCTGACAGCATCCTTTTAACCATAGCAAATCATGAAGCTTTGCACACAGAAAGGAGAAATACATCCTGCCTCCAATAAGAGGAACTGTAAAGTCACATGGCAAAGGGTATGGATGCAGGCAAAAGTGAAGAACTGGTACCAATAAACCCATCTACCACACTGTCTAAATGTAATACACATCTGTTTAATGAGCCACATAGACGTGATAAGCATTTTGTCTCATATTTCAAACTGGACTGGTCACAGAACAGATAGGCACTTGAGTTAGCTTATATGAAGAATATATTATTGTAAGAGGTCCACGGGCAGTCTGAGAGTAAGAAATAAGTGACATGGGAAATAAGCTGGTGACATGGGGCTGAAACTAGAAAGTCAGGATGTGAAGCTACTCCCCTAGTTCTCACAAAGCTGTATGGCCCCTGCTAATCCCCCCCCCCTTTTTTTTTGTATTTGCTTTATTAACCTGTTTCTCTGTGAGGACCAGTTTCTTCATTCTTCCCAAAGTGACTTTTCTGTTATTTTAGCTTCCTACTTGCTGTGGTACTGTCTTTTCCCTCTGCTGACTTAGACTAACATTATATGGTTTTTGCGTTTTTTTGTCTTTTGTTTTGCCACACCTACAGCATGCAGAAATTCCTGGGCCTGGGATTAAACACGCACCACAGCAACGATCCAAATCACTACAGTGACACTGGGTCCTTAACCTCTTGGGCCCAGAGGGACTCCTCTATGGCTTTTAAATTAAAATGTCCGTCGGAGATAATCATTGGGCTTTTCACCTTAGATTAACAAGAGAATTTGGTTGCTTTTGGATTGATTTCCATATATTCTAATAAAATGTAGCCAGGGGAGGTGGGATCCCAGTGTGAACAGGATCTATGCAAGGGATCAGAATGTCCAAGGGGATGTTGACTTGGAGACAAAAATGAATACATTATTTTATAGTCCCAGGAGATCTAGAAAAAAGGAGGAATGTGCCATCCAGAAATATTCTACTAAACTAATTCCCCAAAGGAATTTATGCAAAACCTTACTGACACAGGCTCAAAATCCAGTTTAAGTTCCTGTTTCTCTGACCTCCCAGCACCCTCCACTAGCATCATTCCCTGCTTCTACTTTGCCTCTCTCTTTAAATATTTGTCTGGGACTCAGCTTTTATGCTTTGCCCAACTGGATATCTCCTGTGGCCAAGGCCTCATGCTTGTATGCACAGCTGGTTCTGAGACTCAGTGTCATCAGGACTCTGTCTCTCTACATTTGTCTACACTTGTTTCCTTTCAGTTGACTCTTCCTGAGCTTAAATGGCTGTAGGCGTGCATCCTACTAATTTCACAATGAGCAAAAGGAGAGGTTATTTTCCGATGATTCCAGCAGAATTTCCAGATTCAGTTTCCTCACAGTCTAGGATTAGGCTGGCTGGGACACATGCAGTAGTAGATGCTTCTGGTACTCCATCTATATCCCCTCTATCAGTTGACGCACCTTTCACTTGCTTATCCCTCGTTCCACCACCCACAGCTTAAACCTGTGACCTTGACTAATGAGAGATGCCCTTGACTAATAAAAGCCTGTTAGCCCAAGGATGTCTAGGCGGTTACATTGCCTATGTCTCTAGACCAGTGCCTGACAGGCAAGGAGCTACAAAAAGGCAGCCCCCTTGCCTCCAGGCAGAAACAACTCATGCAATTTGTGTTCCGAAAGCAAGCGTCCCCTTCCCTATATAAAATCAGGCCAAATCTGAGCTTTAAGGGGAAACCAGATCTCTGCTCTGCTCCTTCCTGTTCTGTCTTGCTTCCCTCACTCCCTTATGTGTTTCTCCTAAGAGCATTCCCTTTCTTACATCTGAATCCTTGCCTCAGGCTCTGCTTATAGAGAAACTCATCTAAGACAAATGCACATTTCTGAACCAGTTACTGAATGGTAGTTAAGGGGAGAAATTATGCTAAGGAATAATTAAGGTCACAGGCCCACCTATACCACACAAATCTGAATTCCTGAATAGATTTCATTAAGGACCTGGATTTTTTTGCTGATGTAGCCTCTATGTCCAGAGCAGCACAGAGAAGCCCTACTATAAATATTACTTGAATAAATTAAGAAAAGAGTGAACTGATTATGTGTGTATTGTTTCCTGAGAAAATTGAGAGCGGGAATGACTGTTACCAGAAGGAAGGGGAGTGAATGTAGGAATGTGAAATGATAACTATGCTTTAGAGACAAATGCAGGACTAGGCTTAAAAACCAAAACTTCTTTTAGGCTGCCAAAGGCGAAGTCCCTCTCAATGACCAGATACATGAAGTATTTATGACCCTAAGCAGTCCTTTCAGTTTAGGATTTTAAAAATATGCTAGGAAATATGTTTGTTGCTTACTTGCCATCTGGCGAGTAATGGAATAACTTCAAGTAGATAATAAGAATCTGCTTTTTGTTTAACAGAGGAATTGCAGAGAGCAGTAACTGAATCCTGGAAACAGGTTTCTTGCTGAGTCATTCACCCTTGCTCAAGACAAGCTTTCACTTTGCATTGAATTTTAATGTGATGTTTCCTCATCGTCCCCTCCCCCTCTCCTGTAGTCAGCTAGTCGGTAATTTCTCTGTGGCTGGAGTAGAACTGCCCTCCCAGAAGGGTCAGGCAAACTCTACTGAGATATTTCCAGGGACCCCCATGCCTTTTTACTTCCCAGGACCCATTTATGATCTTTTCTCCAAAGACTCACATATATGAAAGACCTCTTTGCAAAACAAAACATGCATCTGGAAGAAAAATCCATTTGTTCTCTCAAAATGTATTAATTGTACCAAGCATGCTGACACAATTCCAGCCTAAACTCAAGCAATTTTGAGTTAGTTTATTTTACTTGCCATAGTAAGAGTGGGATCTCCATCGAGCTTTTGAAACAATGAAAATATTGGAAGTCGATGAGTAGTCTTTCAGGGAGATATATGTTTGGATATACCACACTAGGTCAGATGGGAGCAAGTCAAGTCAGAGAGAGCCATCTGCTTTGGTATTCCAAGAGAGAGATTTGTTAATTAAAAAATGCATCAAGGAGTTCCTGTTGTGGGGCATCAGAAACGAATCTGACTAGGAACCATGAGGTTGTGGGTTCAATCCCTGGCCTCACTCAGTGATTAAGGATCTGGTGTTGCTGAGAGCTGTGGTGTAGGTTGCAGACGCGGCTCGGATCTGCCATTGCTGTGGCTGTGGCTGTGGCCAACAGCTGTAGCTCTGATTGGACTCCTAGCCTGGAAACCTCCATATGCCATGGGTGAGGCCCTAAAAAGCAAAAAAGCCCAAAAAACCTGACCCTCCATAGGTCTGGCTTCACTGTTTCAAGGGGGAATCCCTACTGCGGAGACTGGAACTAACAAGGTTGTCAGAGCCACTGTCCTCGAATTTCACCTAAACTATTTCTGTAACCAGGTGACAGGTGTTAGGATCCTGGATCACAGGAGTTAGGGCCTTCATGATTAGGCCCTCAGAGCCATGGACAATGGGCAGTCCATATGTGTTGGTCCATAAATTTTTAAAAGTTATCATTGATATGAATTAGCCACCCACTCAATATTAGTAGGGCTGAATTATTATTTTCATGGGCCCTGGCATTTTGAATTTATGGGCCCTTTCCCCTACAAAAAAAATATTAAAAACTGGAGTTCCCTGATGGCCTAGTGGTTAAAGATTTGGTTAAAGATTTTGCTGCAGTTTGAGTTTGATCCCTGGCCCAGGAGCTTTTTTGGCATGGCCAAAAAAGTTTAAAATCATATTTCATGACTATGTTAGTATCAAGATGAATGCAATCCAGTCTGCAGTCTCTTTTTTTATTGTGTTAAAATATGCCTAACATAAAATTTACCATTTTAAGTGTATAGTTCACTGGCATTACTTATGCAAAATTTGTTTGTATATATTCATTGTATTTATTTTATCCTGATTTATTATTATTATCATTTTATTATTATTTTGCTTTTTAGGGCCACACCTGTAGCATATGGAAATTCCCAGGCTGGGAATCTAATCAGAGCTACAGCTTCCAGCCTACACCACAGCCACAGCAATGGGGGGATCCGAGCCGTGTCTTCGACCTACACCACAGCTCATGGAAATGCCGGATCCTTAACCCACTGAGGAGGCCAGGGATTGAACCCGCATCCTCATGGTTCCTAGTCAGGTCTGTTAACCACTGAGCCATGAAGGGAACTCCTATTCCAATTTTTAAAGAAATTAAAATGGAAATATTTTATGGACCCTTTAAAGTATCATGGACCCTCCATGCTGTGCCTAATGGATAACTTGGCTCTGACTAGGAGATGGCAAAAAAGGGCAAGAAAGCAAAACTGAAATGTACTCAAACTCACTTCACAGTTCAAACACACACAAAAAAAGACACTCAAACTTGCCTTTCCCTATCCACGGGGGGATATTCATCTTGGGAAGCTGTGTGTCTGAGTAGACAGAACACAGAACTCAGGCAGACTGAGTTCAAGTCCTATTTTTGCCCCTCATTAGCTGGGTGTCACAGCCAGCACAGGTGGTGCTCAGATAGGCCCAGAGAGGAGGCCGGGGGTTGGGAGAACAGTGCCAGCAGACTCAGAAATAGCAACTGCTCCAGGCCAAGAGGTCTGGGCAGGGCTCCAGATGAAACCCAGGACAGTTCCCAGGAGTCCGATGGGGTGAATCCAGAGTTCAAGAAAGGCTATAAGTAAACTAGGGAATACAAACATACAAGCAAACAAGAGACTGAGGGGAGAGGAGCAAATGCCAGTCAGGTCTGCAGAATGCTGCTTTTCTAGAGCCTGATTTAAGTCTCCCTGTTTTTGCTGCAAACACCACTTGTTGCCTGAGATTGTGCACCCTTCAGGCAACTTGTCTTCTCAAGCCTCGGCTTCCCCATCTATGCAATTAGAAATTGGATTCATGACTCCCAAGGTCCCATGAACTATTTGACTCTTTCCAGCTTTCTAATAGCTCTACTGTTTTTCCTGCTCTAGCTCTAGATTGTTGAAATTCAGAGCTTAATGTCCAAGTTTCAGAGCAGAGTTTGCAAAGTTGTAGATGTTGGGCCAAATCTGTCTCACAAGTGAGGTTTTGTTTTGTTTTGTTTTTTTCTGCTCAATATTTTTAAACATTGTATTAATTGCCAACATCCCCAAATCAGGAGATGGCTCATAAAGCTCTGAACTTGCTTCCTCTTGAAAGTTGGCTGCTGTCCCTTCCTTGGGCCCGTGTGCTCATGTGGTCTTGGCTAGAGCTGCATAGGAGTTGCCCCCTCTAGATGAGGCCTACATGCTCCAGGATGCCACAGCCTCCCTCAACCCATTTCACTCTTTTATGGTTCTTATAGGCAGTTGGATTTGCTACCTCTCTCTAGTGCCCAGGCACCATCTGTTGTGAAGTGGCTTAAAGCTGATCTTCATGCCTCCCAATCCATCCCCTTCTGAACTAAACCTCTGAGCACTGAGTCACCCCTAGGTCATCTCCCCAGAGGGAACTTGATTCAAAGAGGCAACAGAGAGTTGTTCCTATTATCTATCTGCCCCCTCTCTGTCCTGATAATTGTCCTGAACCTGGAGATATGGAGTCCCTCTGACCAGGTGTTGCTCTGCCCTTTCCGGGCATTGACTGAAATCTCCTGAGGCAGGTCCAGTGTGCCTGCCTCTGAGGAATCAGTCAATTAAAGGCTGGAGGACTGAAGAGAGGACAGCTGGAAGCTCTGAGAGAGAGGGGGGGGGGAGGGAGGAAACCAAGAGAGCACGAAAACCACCAGGAAGCACGGAGGTCAAACAGGCTACATCTCCACCTGCTGAGGCCATGTTATTGCTTCTGACCTCCATATTTCCTCACAAATGGGTTCTGTGTTCTCTCTACTAGACATCTCAATTTCAACTGGACAAGAACAAAATGAGTTTTTAACCAGTTCTACAGGGATTTCCTCATCATAGGTTGAAACAACTCAAGAATAGGTTTGAGTCAAAATGACACAAAATGGAGGAAAGACATTCAAGAACAGTATCCCGTTGTAGATTGTTTTCCTGAACCAGCTCTAGCATTATCCACACTGCAATCTTCTCTCTCCTTCCCCTCCCCTATCACTGAACACTATCATTCTTCAAACTAAATATCTCTGGGACCTCTGCACTGTATCCTGAGAGCCTCTGCTTTGGTTCAATCGGCCTAGCCTGCTTGCAGCTCCCCACTGGCTCTGACCATCTCCTTGCACCTGTCAGGGTAAAAGCTACGTTTCTTCAATAGAGGCTGGAATCCTGCTGACACCTGGCCCTGCCTCTCCAGACTCATGTGATGCCCATACTCTTCAGTCACATAAAATTACCCACAGATCCTCAAGTGGTCTCCTAAGTTTTCTATCTCTCAACCTTCTCTCTTTCTATTTCTTTCTACCTATAATACATTCTTCTTCATTATTAAACTCTTCCCTGGAAAACTCCTACCCATCCTTTAAGATTCAGATCAGTGAAGCCTCCTCTGGGCTATCCTACAAGAGAACAAGATGGGACAGGATGACTAAGTGCCAGTTCCTTGGAGGCTGAGCACGAGAAGGGGATGTGGCCATGGCTATGAGTGTGAAACAAAGAAATAGAATAGCAATGGCAAGTGGGCAGCTTCCCTAGTCTTCATTCTTCAGAAGTGTTTTCTTTGTCAGGCATAGGTTTTAATGTTTTTGAATTTGAGCATTTGTTCTTTAGTTCTCCATTCATGTTACAGTCCTGGCCTCTAAAGGCCCCTGAGTAAATGAATGAAGGGGTTGTGGATGGAGAGCTGGAAAGGATACAAAAGTGAGAAGTTTCTTTTTCTTCTACAAGGAGTTGGCCTCGAGGGGCTGGTGGTGGGGGGTGGCCTGAAAGTCAGGAACACTCTCTCCACGTGATCCCACACCTGTGGGAGTGGCTAGATTTTCTCCCCTTACCTCTTCTCCCTGTTGTCTACTTTATAAGGATGGGAATATGCCATGAAAGTCCAAGCAAAGAGCTGTTTGTGCGTGGCCCTGAGCTTCCCATGAGTGCTTCTTTAACTCACAGCGGGACTGAGAGGCAACAGAGGGTAGAGAACTTGGACTCAAAAGGCAGACCACGTTCAGTTACTTCATGGCACAGTGGGTCAAGGATCTGACATTGCCACTGTTGTGGTGCAGGTTGGATCCCTGGCCTGAGAACTTCTGCATGTTTCAGGCTTAGTTGGAAAAAAAGGAATTAAAGTCAGATCAGGTTCAAATCTCAGCGCCTCTAGAATATGGGGCTGTGAGCAGGTTATTTTACCTCTATCCCTTTATTTTCTCATCTGTAAAATGGGGATAGTAATAGTACCTACCTGTAAAGTTGTGTTGATTAGGCGAATTAGCAATGTAAGGTTCTTGGAACAATGTCCAAGTTTTACATAGGAAGAACTATGTAAGTGTTAGCTCTTCTTGGGTTTTGGACAGTACTGTTCCTCCAGTCCTCAGTGGCACTACATGGTATATACAGGGCCCCAGTTGTAGAGTTCCTGATTAGTTTCACTGGAGGCCTCTGAGAGCAGTCATGCTGAAAGCTTATGCTACAGTCAGAGCCTCCTCAAGCAGGTCTCGCCACCTGGGCTGGAAAAGCCAGGGATGAGAACTCACAGGTTGGCCATCAGTGGGCACAAGACTCGTCACCATCAAGTCCTGTTCCTCTTGGCTTTCTGTCATCTCTGTATCATAAAGTAAGTGGTGTGCTATGTTTACTTAATAGAAAGAGAGAAAGAGAGAGAGAGGAGTACCCTGGTGGCCTAGCAGTTAAAGGATCTAGCACTGTCAGTGTTGCGGCTCAGGTCACCACTGTGGTGCAAGTTCTATCACCGGCCAAGGAATTTCCACATGCCTCAGGTGTGACCAAAAAGAAAAAGAGAGAGAGAGAGATGATAATTTTATTTCCATTATGCTGATAGAGTCCTATATCCAAACAATTCAGGACTAAGACTGAAATTTGCAGACAGCTTCTCAGGGAGCTCAACTACACTCATGCTGCTTCTCCCTCCCTCTAATGCTTGTCCCCTTTGATCCTTTTTACATGCCTCAGTCACAGCATAGGGCACCCTATTATACCAAATTTCTTCAGTTCCAAAAACTTAAAAGATGTCAGACATCTTTTATTAATTTAGTAGTAGATATCTGGGTTGGGGAACCCTTAACATTAAATGAACTCATCCACTGAACTGGCTGATTTCAAAAGCTGTAAAATGTTTTAAAAATAGGAGCTCCTGTCGTTGCTCAGCAGTAAGGAACCCAACTAGTATCCATGAGGATCCCTGGCCTTGCTCAGTGGATTAAGGATCTGGCATTGCCGTGAGCCATGGTGTAGGTTGTAGATGCAGCACAGATCTCGAGTTGCTGTGGCTGTGGCATAGGCCGGCAGCTGCAGCTCTGATTCGACCCCTAGCCTGGGAACCTCCATATGCCTCAGGTGTGGCCCTAAAAAGTAAAAAAAAAAAGTTTAAAAAATGAAAGGAAGTATCTTTTTAAGCTAATGATTTTTAAAGTGCATTTTCTCTCCAATAGACTTGTGAACTTGGTAGGGTCAGAGACAGTGCATTTTTGTCTTCCTCCCCCCACTTCCCCTACCAGGCCATGCCTATTGATGCTCTGAATGAATGTTTCATTTGGAAAAATTTCCAGAAGCTCCTTTAGTTACCATGGTAACCCAAAATTGGTTTCACAGTCCTGTGTACCATGGGGAGCCCTGCTGAGGAAGGCTGCCTGCTGACCTGGACTCTGAACCATGTTGCAAATCCTGGCCTCCCTTCCCAGGCAAGCAGAACAATGATCGAAATAAAAACAGTTGGAATGAAAACCTCAGGGAGACCCTTGCTAATATAAAACTATTTATTTAAAATAATTCTGTTGTCAATGTCAATTTTCTCATCAATGCAAAAAGAAAATCTATCCTCTCAAAGTCTTTTCTCAGTGAGCCCTAAATAATTTAAACAAAGGACTCTCAGTGGAGAGTTAGAAAATCTATTCTCACGGTTCAGTAATTTGTTGAACTTCTGTTGAATCCTGTTATTCTATGAAAGTTTAGAGATTCCAGCTAAGCAAGAATGCTTATAAATACAATAATAGCTTCCATTTCCTAGGCTCCTATTAAAGTTCCAGGCACTTTTCATGCACTTATTTGACAAACACATGTTATCACTTACTATGTGCTAGGCACTATTCTAAGCACTTCGCACATATCAATTCATTTAATCCTCATCACTAGCCTAACAATGAAGCATCTTCTATTGTTATTCCCATTTTGCAGATGAGGAAATTGAGGTACAGAGATGTTAAGTCACTTGCCCAAAGTCTCATAGCTAGTAAGACACAGTTCAAACCCAGGCTGCCTAACTCCAGAATATCTGCTCCTAACCAAGTTGCTACACTGCCTCTTTGAATCCTTTCATTAATTCAAGAAAATAGGTGGATTACTCTGTTGGATACAGAGGCTCAGTCAGGTAATAGATCTCTATGGCTTCTGCACTCCTGATCACATTCTGACCTTGGGATATTCTGGAAACTCTTCAAAGGTTTAGAATTAACCTTCCATCCTCCACCTCTCCAAACACTCATACAGTCACAGGAAATTTATAATGCTTCTTCAAAATTATTTTTAGGAGATTAAGAGCCTCAATCTCTATAGATAAATTATTTTGAAGTGATGATCTAAGACATGCACTGGCAGGAATTAAATATGCAAGCTTAATGAGTTTAATTAATTAGAAGAGAGTGTTTCTTTTAAGATCACAAAGTAACTGCTCTTTGAAGTGTGAGCTGGTAATTGGGAATACAGTAGCTTAAATGCTTGAAGCATTTGAATTGTATTATCCTAAGAAAGTGCTCTCAAAATATGGAAGAGTGATTGTCTTCCACATGTAAGATACTGGTCAGCAGGAAGAAGACAGAAGTAAAGATGCTAAAGTTGGGGTCACTTTTCTCAAGCCAAATTGTGAGTCCCTGAACATAGAATGGTAGAGTGATAAACCACCCTGGTTGGCCTGGGACTATTTCGGTTTTAGCATGCAAAGTCCCTCACCCCGAGAAAATCTTTCAAATCCTGGGAAAACTCAGGATGGTCAGTCACCCTAAATTAAGGGCCAGTTATGAATGATAATTCATGGGAGAAATTCCCTGTTGGATGGCGAAGGGGAACTGAGGGGAGAGGTGAGGGTCATCCAAGGCAGGAGGAGCAGTTTGACCAAAGCCTGAGGTATGGAATATTATGGTAATGTAGGGGGGAGTTGTAAGGATCCTATGTGGCTCTAGCCTGGAATTGAGAAGGGAGACCCAATGGAAAATAAGGCGAAGTGTTGTGGGTGGCCAAATAGGAAGCTGATGGCAGATAGAACTTTATGAGCCTAGCTCAATGCTAAGAAGTTTATCCTCAGTGCTAAGTAGCATTACCAGGACCTGGAGCCCTTTTACAGTGATGGTAGTCTTTTTTGGTCTCAGTTAACTTAAAACAAAATCAAAACATTATCTTAAATCAGGGGACTTCAAATATTTTTGCTCTTATGTCCCCTAAAATAATTTGAATACTATTTATTCCTTGCATATATTGCATATTTTAAGTTCATCTTTAAAATGTTTACCCTAAATTTATTATTTTTTTATTTTTTTGTTTTTTTTCAGGGCCGCACATGCAGCATATGGAGTTTCCCAGGCTAGGGGTTAATTTGGAGCTACAGCTGCCAGCCTACGCCACAACCAAAGCAACTCAGGATCCAAACCACATCTGTGACCTATACCACAGCCCACGGCAACATCGGATCTTTAACCCACTGAGCAAGGCCAAGGATCGGACCTATGTCCTCATGGATACTAGTAGGATTCATTAACCACTGAGCCACTCAGTAACTCCCTACCCTAAGTTTAATCTTTGCAAAGAATATACTTTCTGGCATTTTATAAATACGGGTATTTAAAAGTAAACTGTTAACATCACTCTTTTAAATGAATCCAGTGGAATCTACATGCCAAAACAATTCAATGTCATCCTCCAACCAAGAGCCATTTAAAACATACATGAACAGGAGTTCCTGTTGTGGCTCAGCAGGTTAAGAACCCAACTAGTAACCATGAGGATGTGGGTTCAATCCCTGGCCTTGCTCAATGGCTTAAGAATCCAGCATTACTTCAAACAAGCAGATGAGGGTTGGAACTTTCATTGCTGTGACTGTGGTGTAGGCTGGCAGCATTTGGTCTGATTGGACCCCTAGCCTAAGAACTTCCATATGCCGCAGGTGCGGCCATAAAAAGACAGGAGAAAAAAAAAAGAAAAGAAAAGAAAAAACTCTTTTTCAGTAGAAAATTTTGCATTGTTCTTTTTTCTCCTTGAACTTATATTTCTTTTATATCCTTTTTTAAAATTTACAATGTTGTGATAATTTCTGCTATACAACAAAATGATTCAGTTATACATGTACACACATTCATTATTTTTCAGATTCTTTTCCCATATGGATGATTACAGAATATTGGATAGAGTTCTCTGTGCTACACAGTAGGTTCTTGGTTCACTGAGGTATCATTCCATATACATCAGTGTGCCTATACCAATCCCAAATCCCCAGTCCATCCCTCCCACCTGTGCCCTTTGGCAACCATAAGTTTGTTTTCAAAGTCTGTGAGTCTATTTCTGTTCTGCAAATAAATTCATTTGTATCCTTTTAAAAGATACCACATATAAGTTATATCATATGATATTTGTCTTTATCTGACAACTTCACTTAGTATGATAATCTCTAGGTCCATCCATGTTGTTGCAAAGGGTACGATTTCATTCTTTTTTATGGTTGAGTAATATTTCATTGTATGCATGTACCAATTCTTTACCCATTCTGCCATTGGTGGACATTTAAGTTGCTTTCATGTCTTGGCTATTGCAAATAGTGCTGCAATGAATATTGGGGTGCATGTATCTTTTCGAATTATGGTTTTTTCCAGATAGACTCCCAGGGGTGGGATCTCTGAATCATATGGTAGTTTTATTTTTAGGTTTGAGGAACTTCCATATTGTTTTCCATAGTGGTTGCACCAATGTACATTCCTACCAACAGTGTAAGAGGCTTACCTTTTCTCCATACCCTCTCTAGCACTTATTGCTTGTAAACTTTTTTTTCTTTTTAGCGCAGCCCCACAGCATATGGAAGTTCCCAGGCTAGGGTCTTAATCGGAGCTGCAGCTGCTAGCCTACACCATGGCCACAGCAAAGTGGGATCCAGAAGTGTCTGTGAACCACAGCTCACAGCAACACTGGATCCTTAACCCACTGAGCAGGATACTAGCCAGGTAGGTAACATGCTGAGCCACAAAAGGAACTCTGTGGTGTTTGTAGACTTTTTGATGATGGCTATTCTGGCTGGTGTAAGTTTGTACCTCATTGTAGTTTTGGTTTGCATTTCTCTAATATTTAGCAATGTTGAGAATCTTTTCATTCTTTTTTTTTTTTTTTTTTTGTCTGTAAGATTTCTTTGGAGAAATTTCTAGATCTTCTCATTTTATTTTATTTTTTATATTAAGCTGGGTGTGTCACTTGTATATTTTGGATATTAATCCCTTGTCAGTCAATTCACTTACAAATATTTTCTCCCATTCTGGGTTTAACTTATTCACATTTCACTTCCTCTTCAGAATTTCATCGTAATATATTCTTATGCTTGAAAATTGTTTATTGGTTATACCACCGTACTTCTTTATGACAAAAATTATGTATATAAATTGAAATGGAATTTAAAAACATTTGTGGTGGGAAGGATCAAGATGGCAGAGGAGTAAGACATCACACTCACCTTCTTCCATAAAAACATGAAAAAAACACATCTACATATACAACAATTTGCACAGAACATCTACTGCTCACTGGCAGAAGAACTTAAACCTCCAAAACCAAATTTTAGCCAACTGAATCCAATAATATACAAAAAAAAATCACACACCACGACCAAGTGGGATTCATCCTATGTTCACAGGATGGTTCGATCAATCAATATCATACACCACATTAACAGAGGAGAAGTCAAAAACCACACAGTCATATCAATAGATGCAGAAAAGCACTGGACAAAGTCCAGCATACATTCATGATAAAAACTCTTACCAAAGTGGGTATAGAAGGAACATTCCTTAACATAATCAAAGCCATTTATGACAAACCCACAGCAAATATAATACTCAATGGAGAAAAGCTGAAAGCCATCCCACTAAAATCTGGGAAAAGACAAGGATACGCACTCTCATCACTTTTATTGAACATAGAATTGGAACTCCTAGCCACAGCAATCAGACAAACAAAAGAAATAAAAGATATCCAAATTGGAAGAGAAGACATGCAGATGACATGATACTATACATAGAAAACCCTAAGGACTCCACACAAAAACTGCTCAAGCTGATCAATGAATTCAGAAAAGTAGCAGGATGCAAGATTAACATTCAGAAATCAGTGCTTTTCTGTATACTAACAATGTAATATTAGAAAAGGATACAAAAATAAAATACCTTTTGAAATTGCTCCCCCCAAAATTAAATATCTAGGAATAAACATGACCAAGGAGGTGAAATACTTATATGCTGAGAACTATAAAACATTAATCAAGGAAATTAAAGAGGATTCAAAGAAATGGAAAGATATTCCATCCATGCGCCTGGGTTGGAAGAATTAATATTGTGAAAATGGCCATACTACCCAAAGCACTCTGTAGATTCAGTGAAATCCCTATCAAAATACCCACGACATTTTTCACAGAACTAGAACAAACAATCCAAAAATTTATATGGAACCATAAAACCAAGTGGGAGGCATAACTCTCCCAGACTTCAGACAATATTACAAAGCTACAGTAATCAGGATAGTGTGGTACTGATACCAAAACAGACATACAGACCAATGGAACAGAATAGAGAACTCAGAAATAAACTCAGGCACCTATGCCCAATTAATCTGTGACAAAGGAGGCAAGAATATAAAATGGGAAAAAGATAGTATTTTTAGCAAGAGGAGCTGGGAAAACTGGACAGCTGCATGTAATTGGTGAAACTAGAACACAACCTCACACCAAGCACAAAAATAAATTCAAAATGGCTTAAAGACTTAAATGTAGGACATGACACCATCAAACTCCCAGAAGAGAACATAGGCAAAAGATTCTCTGACATCAACCTTATAAATGTTTTCTTAGGTCAATCTCCCAAGGCAACAGAAATAAAAGCAAAAATAAACCAACGGAACCTAATCAAACTGACAAGCTTTTGCACAGCAGTGGAAACCATTAAACAAACAAACAAAAACAGAGAAAGAAAGCAAGATGGCAGAAGCCATCTTTTGTCCCACAAACACAACAAAAAAAACACACCTACATGTTAAATGACTTGCACAGAACAGCAACTAAACATGGCAGAAGAACTTAAACCTCCATTAAGGGTAGGAATCTCATGACATAACTGGGTAAAACAAGAGAAAAGAGTAGAGTGAGAGAAGGGGAATCAGGACCAGATGGGCACTCCTGAAAGGGAACTGGGAAGGAGAAAGGGAACCCACACCCTGGAAAGTCACCTAATCAACGGAAAGATCAACTGAGTGGGAGGGATCTCCAGACGCTGAGAAAAGTGCAGCAGTAGGTCTGAGATGTGAAAAGCAGAGGGAGAGCTAAACAGATCATCTGAACTACTGGCACAGTCACCAAAAAGCAAGACACTCAGGTGGGGGCTGGGCACTGAGACCACAGCTTTGGAGGTTAGTCCCCGGGAGCAGGCTGGGGTTGGCAGTTCAGAGATAGCCTGGGGCACTAGGAAGCAGTGCATCATGGTTGGAAGGAACAATATGCTAAGGGCTGGGGATTGGAAAGCCACAACAGGGGGAACTTGGGAGAAGAGCCGGACCCAAGGAGAGACAAGGTGCCAGTGTTGGGGAGGGGAGAGGAGGAGGGGTGGGCTGCCATAGAATACCCCTTGCACCCCAGCAAGCACACTTGCCTGTCTTCTAGCAGACAGCAGTGCGACCCAATGTATCCCCCCTCCCCTACCCACCGTGTGCTTGACCTGAGGCCTCCTGCCATCCCGGAGGGCTGGCCTCACCACTTGCGGGAAGCCAACCACCTCAGGGGCTTTCCCCACCCTGGCCTGCCCACCCTCAGAAAGGGCTACACTCCTGCAGAGCAGTGCCCAGCACCGCCAGCCCCCTGGAAGAGCTCTGCAGCCCAGAAACGCCAGAGCAAGCTCTGCCTGGCCATGGAAAGTCTGCCTCCATTGCCGGGCAGTCCTGCCCATTCTGGCTGCCCTGGGGAAGTGCCCTTTTGTCTCCCAGTGGCCTGGCTATCCGCTCCCGCCCTTGGGAGATGCTGCACTCCTGCAGAGCAGCTGCCCAGCACTGCCCCCCACCCCGAAGAGCTCCGTGGCCCAGAAATGCCAGAGCAAACTCTGCCTGGCTATGGGAAGTCTGCCTCCATCGAGGTGCAAACCTGCCAGTCCCACCTGCCCTCAGGAAGTCCTCCTTTGCTTCAGAGTGACCCTGCTAGCCCCGCCCACCCTCATGAAATGCCTCACTGCCTCAAAGAAGGGGAACCAACAGCACCAGCCCTTGGGAAACACTCCACAGCAGTGCCAGGTCAAACCCTGCCCAGCCATGGGGAGTACACCTCCCCCAAGAAAAAGAAAATAACAAGCAAGATGAAGAAGCTCAGAAACCACTCCCAGTGAAACCAACAGAACTCACCTAAAGCAGTCAACAGTGAATCAGAACTCTGCAGTCTGACAGACTTGGAGTTCAAAAGGGAGATAGTGAAAATACTGAAGGAATTAGGAGAAGATATGAACAGTAATGCAGACTCCCTCAGAAAGGAACTAGAAAATATAAAGAGGAGCCAAGAAAAACTAGAAAATTCATTTGCAGAGATACAAACTGAGCTAAGGGCAGTAAAAACCAGAATGAATAATGCAGAAGAACGAATTAGTGATGTGGAAGATAGAATAATGGAAATCACCCAAACAGGACAGCAGACAGAAAACCAAATGAAAAAACATGAAAGCAATATAAGAGACCTATGGGATAATATAAAGTGGGCCAATCTATGCACAATAGGAATTCCAGAAGGAGTAGAAAAAAATAAGGGGATGGAAAACATATTTGAAGAAATTATCGTTGGAAACTTCCCAAATCTAAAGGATACTGATTTCAAGATACACAAGCACAGAGGGCCCCAAACAAGTTGAACCCAAATAGACCCACACCAAGACACATTATAATAAAAATGGCAAAAGTTAATAATAAAGAGAGGATCCTAAAGGCAGCAAGAGAAAAGCAAAGTGTCACTTATAAGGGAACCCCCATAAGGCTATCAGATGATTTCTCTACAGAAACTCTACAGGCCAGGAGGGAATGGCAAGAGATATTTAAAGTGCTGAAAAGAAAATCCATGCAACCTAGAATACTCTATCCAGCACGAATATCATTTAAAATAGATGGGGGAATAAAAATTTTTTCCAACAAACAAAAGCTAAAAGAATACAGCAATACAAAACTCATTCTAAAAGAAATATTGAAAGGCCTTCTCTAAATAAAAAAAAAAAAAAATTAAAAAAAGAGAGGAAGAACTAGGATGGAGGAAACCACAATCAGAGAGCAGTCACTCAAATAAGCCAGCATACAGATCTAATCATGAAGATGTTTAAAACAAAATAAAATTAAAAAGAAAAAAGAGAAACATCGAAATCATAAAATGTGGGCAAGGGAAGTAAGGAAATAAATAGATTCTTGTTTTAATTTTCTTTTTTTAAATTTTAGTATGGTAGTGAAGTGTTTGAACCTACAGGACTATCAGGCCAAAACACACAATTATAGGAAGTGGTTAACATACTTAAAAAACAGGGCAACCACAAATCAAAACCAAACATTACATTCACAAAAAACGAAAAGAAAAACACTCAAGCAGAAAATAATTGGAGACCATCCAACCAAAAACAGAAAGGAAGAATGGAGAATCATAGAATCACCTGGAAAACAAGGTTTAAAACAGCAATAAATAATCATCTATCAATTATCACCTTAAATGTCAAAGGACTCTATGCTCCCATCAAAAGACACAGAGTGGCTGATTGGATAAGAAAGCAAAAAACTTCAATCTGCTGCCTACAAGACACTCACCTTAGGAAAAGGACACATATAGATTGAAAGTGAGGGGGTGGGAAAAAGTATTTCATGACAATGGACATGACAGGAAAGCAGGAGTTGCAATACTCATATCAGACAAAATAGACTTTAAAATGAAAGCCATAAAAAAAGAAAAAGAAGGACACTATTTAATGATTAAAGGATCCATTCAAGAAGAGAATATCACTATCATCAACATAGATGCCCCAAATATGGGAGCACCCAAATACATACAACAAATATTAACAGACATAATGGGAGAAATTGATGGGAATACAATCATAGTAGGAGACTTTAACACCCCACTCACATCAATGGGCAGATCCTCTAGACAGAAAACCAATAAAGCAACAGAGATCCTAAAGGAAGCAATAGAAAAGTTAGACTTAATTGACATCTTCAGGACACTACATCCAAAAAAATCAGAATATTCATTCTTCTCAAGTGCGCATGGAACATTCTCAAGAATTGATCACACATTGGGGCACAAAGCTAACCTCAACAAATTTAGGAGCATAGAAATTATTTCAAGTATCTTCTCTGACCACAATGGCATGAAACTAGAAATCAACCACAGGAAAAGAAATGAGAAAAAACCTACCACATGGAGACTAAACAACATGCTACTAAAAAAACCAATGGGTCAATGAGGAAATCAAGAAGGAAATTTAAAAATACCTCTAGACAAACGATAGTGAAGGCACAACCACTCCAAATCTATGGGACGCCACAAAAGCAGTGCTCAGAGGGAAATTCATAGCAATACAGGCCATCTTCAAAAAAGAAGAAAGATCTCAAATTGACAACTTAACCCACCACCTAAATGAAATAGAAAAAGAAGAACAAAAAAGACCTGAAGTCAGCAGAAGGAAGGAAATTATAAAGATCAAAAAGGAAATCAATAAAATAGAGATTCAAAAAACAATAGACAAAATTAATAAAACCAAGACCTAGTTCTTTGAAAAGGTAAACACAATTGACAAACCCCTGGCTATACTCACTAAGAAGAGGAGAGAAAGAACCCAAATAAACAAAATTAGAAATGAAAAAGGAGAAATCACAACGGATACTGCAGAAATACAAAAAACTGTAAGAGAATACTATGAACAACTATATGCCAACAAATTTTACAATCTGGAAGAAATGGACAACTGTCTAGAATCTTACAGCCTGCCAAAACTGAATCGAGAAGATACAGACCAACTGAACAGATTGGTAACTAGAAATGAAATTGAATATGTCATAAAAACACTCCCTACAAACAAAAGCCCAGGACCAGATGGCTTCACAGGTGAATTCTACCAAACATACAAAGACGATCTTGTGCCCATTCTTCTTAAACTTTTTCAAAAGGTTGAGGAAGAAGGAACATTCCCAAAGACATTCTATGATGCCACCATCACCCTAACTCCAAAACCAGACAAAGATACCACCAACTAAGAAAACTATCAGCCAATATCTTTGATGAATATAGACGCAAAAATTCTCAACAAAATCTTAGCCAACCAAATCCAACAACATATCAAAAAGATCGTGCACCATGACCAGGTGGGGTTTAGCCCAGGTTCACAGGGATGGTTCAACATACGTAAATCAATCAATGTCATACATCACATTAACAAAAGAAAAGTCAAAAACCATATGATCGTCTCAATAGATGCAGAAAAAGCATTTGACAAAGTCCAACATCCATTTATGATAAAAGCTCTCGCCAAAGTGGGTATAGAGGGAACGAACATTCCTTAACATAATCAGCCATTTACGACAAACCCACAGCAAATATAATACTCAATGGAGAAAAACTGAAAGCCTTCTCACTCAAATCTGGAACAAGACAGGGATGCCCACTCTCACCACTGCTATTCAACATAGTTTTAGAAGTCCTAGCCACAGCAATTAGACAAACAAAAGAAATAAAAGGCATCCAAATAGGAAGAGAAGAGATAAAACTGTCACTGTATGCAGATGACATGATACTATACATAGAAAACCCTAAGGACTCAACCCAAGAACTACTTGAAGTGATCAACAAATTCAGCAAAGTAGCAGGATATAAGATTAACATTCAGAAATCAGTCGCATTTCTGTATACCAACAATGAAATATTAGAAAGGAATACAGAAATACAATACCTTTTAAAATTGTACCCCAAAAAATCAAATACCTGGGAATATACCTGACCACCCAATGGAAAAATGGGCAAAAGATCTGAATAGGCCATTCTCCAAGGACGATGTTGAGCATTTTTTCATGTGCTTGTTGGCCATCTGTATATATTTGGAGAAATGTCTATTCAGGTCTTTTGGTCATTTTTCAATTGGGTTGTTCTTGTTTTTGTTTTTTATTCATTTGTTTTTTGCTGTTGAGTTGTATAAGTTGTTTGTATATTTTACAGTTTAAGCCCTTGTCAGTAGCATCGTTTGAAACTATTTTCTCCCATTCTGCAGATTCTGCAATATAGCACAGAGTAGTACATCCAGTCACTTGTGATGGAACACGACGGAGGATAATGTGAGTCTGGGTCATTTTGCTGTACAGTAGAAATTGAGGAACACAGTAAATCAACTATAATGGAAAAAATAAAGGAGATGTTGTTTCTGACTATGTAGAATCTAGGATAAGAATGTCTCTCTCCCCAGTCCAGAACCAATTTTCTAAACAATACTTTTCTAAAGAAAAGGAAATCTTCTTGTGTCTTTGCCATGTTGGCCTTTGCCTTGAAGATGCTTGCCTGCCTTAGGAGGGCTCCTAACCCTGAGCTTTCTAGCTCTGTATCATGAGTCTCCTTCATCTCTGCTTCTTAACCTTGGGCCCCGAACTGGTGGCTGTCATCCACAGGTGAAAAATACCAGGGGATGTCATTTCTATCTTTATTCTGATTCATAGCGGTTGTACCCAAGAAAATATTCTAATTAAGTCATTATCTTTGACTCCATTATCTTTGGTGGTGGTAGGTGAATTCTTGTTTTGAGCCTACAGGAAGGGAAATGGGAACAGGGATCCAGAAGTTTCATATACTCCAGGCTGGGCCTTTGACACAATTTTCCCCAACTCTGACCATGAATATCCTAGAGTTTCTCTCTCTCTCTCTCTCTCTCTCTCTCTCTCTCACACACACACACACAACACACACACACACACACACACACACGTGACAAAGCCTGGAACTGTTTTAAACAGCAGGAAATCTATTTGGCAGGAGTGTGAATAATTTATTGAATGAGTCAAGACTCAAAAGAGTGAGACCACCTAGAAGACTTCTATGGTTTATGCAAGAGAGGCTAATGACCCGAACTCAGGCAGGAACAATGGAGATGAAGGAATGGGTGGACTTGGGAGATGTTCAAGAAAAGGAAAGAACTTATCAACTTAATGTTGGTTGGATGGAGGTGATGAGAGAGAGGGTGGGGGTCACAATGAGTTCTACTTTTCCGATATGGGTGACTAGATGAATATCATTTACCAATCAAATGTAAAGAAAAAATAAATTTGAAAGGATGGCAAGTTCAAGTTTTGCATAACTATTTTGAGGGGGCCTGCTGAAGAGGTAATGCAGGCAACTGGGTCTAGAGCTCAGGAAAGGCGTCTGGGTTAAAGACATAAATTTAGGAATCGTTAGTGTATAGATGGAAGTTCAAGCTATGGGAGGGGATTAGATTACCCAGAAAGAGGGTGTAGAAAGAGATGAGGAGAGGGCCAAGGGCAGAATCCTCAGAAAGACAAACACTTAAGTCTGGGGAAAGAAGAGAAGCTAGCCAAAGAGATGATAAAAACAGGAGAGAGGTAGACATGAAGCTAGAGAAGAAGGGGAGCTTCCAGGAAGGCATAAAGAGTCCTAGAGTCAAATGTCTAAAAATGTGTTTTGGATCTCCCTTAGATAGATGCAAACAAAAAAAATTTTGTGCAATCCCACTGCCCCATTAATAACACCCCCAAATTTCTCTCCTTCCTCTCAATGCTAAGCTTCTGGAAAGAATTTTCCAGTTCTGTCTCTAATTCCTCAACTCCAACTCTCCCCTTAGAATCCAACAATATGGCTTCTGCCTTTTCCATTTGACAGATTTTATTCTCTCAAGAATCTTCAGGCTATTTTTTTTTTTTCTTAGGGCCACACCTACAGCATATGGAAGTTCCTGGTCTAGGGGTCAAAGTGGAGCTGCAGCTGCCAGCCTACTCCATAGCAACACCGGTTCCAAGCCACATCTCTGACCTACACCACAGCTTGCAGCAATGCCAGATCCTTAGCCCACTGAGCGAGGCCAGGGATTGAACCTATGTCCTCATGGATATTAATCAGGGTCTTAACCCACTGGGTCACAGCAGAAACTCCAGGCTATCTTATCAATGGCCTTTTCTCATCCCAGTCTTTTGGAGATGATGCCAGGAAGCAACAGTAGGGGTGTAGGGAAATGAGAAAGAAAGAAGAAGAAAGCCAGTAAATGGTGCCCCATCAAGTCAATTACCACCATGAGAGACTAGAACTTAATGGTGCTGGGGAATTCTGGGAGTTAGTGTAGAACATGGACTCAGAATGTGAGATCCAGAGTATTTATACACCAACTCTACTTCATCATTGATTAAGGGCTGTTGCATTGAAATGTAGATTGGGAAACACTAGTTCCCCAGTACTTCTGGCTTGACACTGCCAGCACAGAGCAGGCTCCAGTAGCCAAAGGCCCTAGACAGATGAAGTCAGGGGTCCTGCCTTAAAACTCTAAGACCTGACTCAGTCTTCCACAACCACATCCCCTTTTCTTGCTCTCCTCAATATATTTTACTCTGCCCAGCACTCTGTCCTTAAGTGTAATTTTTCTTTGATTTCTGTCCTGGTACGCTAACCAAGTTGTTATTCCCATCTTTGCCCTCTATCCTTAAATAGTTATTTTTCTTTCTTCTACCTCTAAAGCAAGAGAAAACTGGAAAGTAGAACTCCAGTCCTCAGTCCTCTGTTTCTTTGTTTCTCTACAAACTTACTTGATTGTTTTTCTATCTTTATTAACTTAACTCTTGCTTCTATGCAGATTATACCCAATGTGTTGTATGTAATTATGTTCAATGACTTATCTGTTGAGATCAAGATTTATTTAAAGGTCTTCAGGAAAAAAAGAAGGCTTTGAATATCTTTTCTAACTCAACAGACTGAAAAATCTATAAATGTCTGCTGGGAGTCATTCAGGAATTACACTTCCCGCTGACAGTGTGAGAAGCAGACTCAATATATGACTCAGCTTGCAATCAATGGAGCACTATGCTTCAAGGAAATGGGAAAGTCTCATACCAATTTAGAATTTGTCACCAAGTCTAGTCTGACTCTTTGTCCAGAAAGAAGTGCAGCTCCCTACTGTCAAGGACTGAGCCCTTGGGATCTTTGCCTATTTCCTAGGCAGAGCCATAATTAACAATGATTGCTATCAAGAAAAGCAGCATGATGCATGTCCTCAAATCAAGCCAGCATATGTGTATGTGAGTGAGAGAGACAGAGAGAGAGAGGGGGAGAGGGAGAGAGGATGGTGGTGGTAAATAGCAAAGGGTCGGGTGGCAGAGGTGAAATCTGAGGGAAGAGCAAAGGGATGGCCTACAGGCATGTACTTGGCTCTGGCTCCATCCATCCCTCTGGTTTTTCAGGGGGTAGTGGAGAGGGGAGAGAGTTTTAAACAGGACTTACTCTTCTACTATCATCACTTAAATTTTCCTTGGCCTCTGTCTTTGACTCATTTTTAAGAGTAGAGCACTGAAAATTTGGCTGGAAGTTCTGAGCACATGGCAGGTGTTTTGTAGAGAAGCCCCAATAATTCTAATTCCTGACGGACTTAACTTAAAAATTATTAATTATTAAAGTATAATTGAGCAATATTACATAAGTTACAGATGTACAATAGAGTGACTCACAATTTTAAAAAATTTACTCCATTTGTAGTTATAATAAAATATTGGCTATGCTCCCCATGTGGTACAATATGTTCTTGTAGCTTATTTTATTTTATTTATTTATTTTTATTTTTATTATTTTCTTTAATAGTTATTTCTCCAATACAATTTTTTTCTACTGTACAGCATGGTGACCCAGTTACACATACATGTACATATTTTTGCACATTATCATGCTCTATCATAAGTGACTAGACATAGTTCCCAGTGCTACACAGCAGGACCTCAATATTTGTTATTTGTATTCTTGGTAATAGCCATTCTGATGGGTGTGAGATGATATCTCGTTGCAGTGTTTTGTTTTTTTGGCTGTACCCATGGCATGTGGAAATTTCCTGGCCAGATCAAATTGTGCCATAGCTGCAGCAACGCAGGATCTTTAACCCACTGAGCCACAGGGGAACTTCCCTCATTATGGTTTTGATTTGCATTTCCCTGGTGCTTAATGATGTTGAGCACATTTTCATATGTCTGTTGGCCATCTGAATTTCCTCTTTGGAAAAATGTATATTCAATTTTTCTCCCTGCCCTCCCTCCTTTTCTGCTGCGGCATTCAGTGTTTTGATGTGGGATCTCAATTCCCAGACCAGGAATTGAACCTATGCTGCAGGGGTGAAAGCACCAAGTCCTAACCACTAGACTACCAGGGTACTCCCCTTCTGCCCATTTTTTAATCAGTTTTTTTTTTTTTCTTTTTAGTGCTGCACCCGCAGCATATGGAGGTTTCCAGGCTAGGGGTCCAATAGGAGCTGTACCCGCCAGCCTACACCACAGCCACAGCAACGCTGGATCCGTAACCCACTGAGCAAGGCCAGGGAATGAACTTGAGTCCTCAGAGATACTTGTCGGGTTTGTTAACTGCTGAGCCACGATGGGAACTCCTTTTTTTTTTTTCTTTTATTTTTCTTTCTTTCTTTCATTTTTTTTTTTTTTAATGTGCATACCCGAGGGAAGTAGAAGTTCCTGGGCCAGTGATTGAATCCGAGCAGCAGCTGTGAACTCCCCTAAAGCTGCAGCAATGCTAAATCCTTTAACACTCTGCTCGGGTTACAGACCGAACCTGCACCTCCGTAGTGACCTGAGCTGTGGCAGTGGGATTCCTAACTCCAGGTTGTATTTTTTTTTTCATTGAGTTGTATGAGCTGTTTATATATGTTAGATATTAACCCCTTACCAGTCATATCATTTGCACATATTTTCTCCCATTCAGTAGGCTGTCTGTTCATTTTGTCAATGGTTTCCTTTGCTGTGGAAAAGCTTTAGAGTTTAATTAGATCCCACTTGTTTATTTTTGCTTTTATTTCCTTTGCTTTAGAAGACAGATTCCCCTCTCCCCAAGTATTGCTATGACTTATGTCAAAGAGTGTTCTTCCTATGTTTTCTTCTAGAAGTTTTATGGTTTCTGGTCTAACATTTACGTCTTTAATCCATTTTGAGCTTAATTTTTGTATATGTTGTTAGAAAATGTTCTAATTGCATTCTTTTACATGTAGTTGTCCACTTTTCCAGCACCACTTATTGAAGAGATTATCTTTTCTCCATTGTATTCTTTCCTCCTTTGTCTTAGACTCATTGACCATAAGGATGTGGATTTATTTCTGGGCTCTCTATTTTATACCATTGGTCCACGTGTCTGTTTTAGTGCCAACACACTGTTCAGATTACTATAGCTTTTACCATGGTCTGAAGTCAGAGAGCATTATTCCTCCAGTTCTGTTCTTCTTTCTTCAGTTTGTTTTTGCTATTTGGGGTCTTTTGTGGTTTCATACACATTTTAAAATTATTAGTGCTAGTTCTGTGAAAAATGCCATTTGTAATTTGATAGGGATTGCACTGAATCTGTAGATTGCCTTGGATAGTATGGTCATTTTAACAATATTAATCCTTTCAATCCAAGAGCACAGTACATCTTTAGATCTGTTTGTGTTGTCTTCAATTTTTATATGGTCTATTACAAGCCTCTTTTGGAGTTCCTGTTGTGGCTCAGCAGGTTAAGAACTTGACTAGTATCCATGAGGATGTGGGTTCCAGCCCTAGCTTCGCTCAGTGGGTTAAGGATCTGGCGTTGCTTCAAGCTGTGGTGTAGGTCAGAGCTGCATCTCAGATCTGGTGTAGGCTAGCAGCTGCAGCTCAGATTTGACCCCTAGCCTGGGAGCTCCCATATGCTGCAGGTGCAGCTCTAAAAAGTCAAAAAAAAAAAAAAAGCTTCTTTTTTGTGTGCATGTATGTGTTTTTTAGGGCTGCACCCGTGGCATATAAAAATTCCCAGGGTATGGGTCGAATTGGAGCTGCTATACTGCTGGCCTATGCTATAGCCACAGCAATGCAGGATCTAAGCCTCGTCTGTGAACTGCACCATAGTTCATGGCAATGCCGGATACTTGATCCAATGAGTGAGGCCAGGGATCAAACCTGCATCCTCATGGATACCAGTAGGATTCATTTCCACTGTGCCACAACGGGAACTCCTGTTTTATTTTGTTTATTTTATTTCTAGAAGCTGAAGACATTTTTCTTGTCTCTAGGATTCAGAAATTTCACTAAGATATGACATGATATGGGCTTACTTTGGAATATATTTTTGGGTACTATAGGCTCTTTCGGTCTGCAAACTCTAGGATATTGTCCTGAATTATTTTAAGGAATATTTCTTCCCCTGTTTTCTCTGTTCTCTCTAGACTCTTTATTTGGATTTTGGACTTCCTGAGCCAGTCTTACTTTTTCTGTCCAATATTCCATCTTTTTTGTCTTTTTGTTTCATGTCATGGGAGACTGTCTCTTTCCATCTCTTTCTAAGTTTAAAAAAACTTTGTACTATCATGTTTTAAATTTTCAAGGCTCCCTTTGTGTTCTCTGAATATTCTTTTTAATAAATATACCCTTTCTCTCTTTTGTTGATGTAATATCCCTCTCACTGCGAATTTTGGTTATTGAATTTTTTTTCCTCCCTGGATAGACTCTGTTTCCCCAAAGTTATCTTTATCTGTTTGTTTTGCTCTGAGACTCTCCTCAGATGTGTGGTGATCTTTGCCCTATGCTCATATTTAAAGTTGGGGCATAAAAAGCTGACTGTAAGCTCTGAGAACATGGATTGTGGCTTGTCAGTTGTGGATTTCACTGTAAAATGGCCTAGCAGGGTCAATGGTTAGCATATTCCTATGTCTTTCTCTTGAGCTTGTCAGAATGCTGATAGAAGGATCCTCCAGGCTCCTGGACAGTACAGGCCTGGCTGCCAGCGTTCTGGATCTGAGAGGGAGAAGAGGGCTAATGGTTTTAACATTCAGTATATGAACATTCACACCCTCCTGTTTTCTATATTCATCTCCTTTTCCTCTGTTGGGTTTGATTTCCCCCAGTGCAGAGAGCCTCATATTTTTCTTCTCCAGACAGCATTCCTCTTCCCTCTCAAGGGGAAGACCTCCAGTCTCCCACTAAGGTGAGGGAGAGGTACTTTCCTTTCTGTGTGGATTGGGAAGGCTTTTTGAGGAAATGGCAGCTTAAAAGAACTTTCGATCAATCCCTTTTATCTCCATCTCCTAGTTCAGCCCCACTTGCAGTAGTACCTGGTGCTGCCAATTCAGGAGCCTTTTGGATTTTGTAGTGTAAATCAGGGCTGTGTCTTATCTTCCAACATCACTGATTTAGGATTCAGTTTATCTGAGTATGCTAAGCCAGTTACTGCTTGTTCAGGTATTTTCTAACTTCCAAATTTAATTATTGTTGTCTTCTCTTCTTTTCTCTTTGTTCTTGTAGATAAGTCTTTTTAAAAAATTCCTTCCTTGTTGTTTTAGTGAGATTTTGAGAGAGTGCCGAAGTTTCTTCAAGGTTTCTAATTTTCCTCCTAATTTAGTTGTCATGGGACACAACCTTGGATGCTCTACACTAGTTAAGGCCCTCCCCAATGAATCAGAGGTGGTGGGAGACTGGACTGGATCCCTGGAGAAGCTTCAGAAGAAGAGAATCCTATAAACCTAGAATATTCAACCTCTTCCCAGGCCAAAGAGCATGGGGATTCTTACAGTTAAGCACTACCCCCGCTCCCTGAGGATGTGCTGTCTGGAGACCCCTGTAGAGGAGGGTCAGGACCCACCACAGGATCTTGCCCTCCACCATCCTAATCACTTTGTAGTTCCCTCTTTAAACTACACCTCCTCCTTAACCCCATTCAGCCTGAATGAGTGTCTCTTGGTGATCTTTTTTGTCCTAGAAAAGATGAGAACTCTTGGAGTTCCCATCATGGCTCAGAGGAAACCAATCTGACTAGAAACCATGAGGTTGCAGGTTCAATCCCTGGCCTTGCTCAGTGGGTTAAGGATCCAGCATTGCCGTGAGCTGTGGTATAGGTCGCAGACGCAGCTTGGATCTCGTGTTGCTGTGGCCCTGGCATAGGCCAGCAGCTACAGCTTTAATTAGACTCCTAGCCTGGGAACCTTCGTATGCCGAGGGTGCCACACTCAAAAAAAAAAAAAAAAAGAAAGAAAGAAAAAAAAGACCAAAAGATAAGAACTCTTTACTGGTAACTCCTTATTTGTGAACTGTTAAAAACAAAGTCAATTTCTTGGAAAACTTTAGAATGCTGCAGGTGAAAAGAGCTAAGAGAGCATCAGGTTTAATCCTGCTATTTAGAGCTGAGGATCTGGTAGGTCCAGAGTGGTTAACTGATTTGCTCAAGGTCACACAATTGCAAAGCAGCAGAGCTAACAATAGAACTCAGGCCTTCTGCCCCAATAAGGAGCCTCTGCCCAACACCACTGGCCCTGTGGGCAGGCTGCCAGTCTGAGTGTCCACATCTCTTTAAAGATCATTAAAGTGGTTCATAAACCACCTCACAGCTGAAGCAGAGTTTCCTTTAATTTTAATAACATTGATTATTATTACGTATAATATTAAATTCCCAGTGTGAGCAGTCACATCTCAAGTTTTAAAGTGAAGTCTTTGAGGATTAATGGAGAGAGGTTATTTTGCTTATTAAAAAATTTGTTGGCAGGCTAGCTCTTGTTCTTCACTTGTGTTCAGAGAGGGTGCAGAGGGGAAGCAAAGTAAAAATGGCAAAGGGGCAAAGGTACAAAGCCAGGATGAGCTACCTCTCCCCCCTAGTATTTCTGTTGGGCCTGGGCCTGGTAGACACTGCTTTCTAGCAGACACCTTTTTGTTCATGAGTATTTTCACAGTCACATTGAAGCAGAAAGACTCATATATTACAGTTTTTATTATATATAATAAAAATCAATGTGATAAAAATTAGAGCAAATTTTGCTTCAGCTATGAGTTGGTTTATGAACTATATTAATGGTCTTTAAGGAGATATGGGCACATAGACTGGCAGCTTGCCCATAAGGCCAGCAGTGTTGGGCACAGGCTCCTGTTCCTCGTCAAAGCAACTGGGGTTCAGACTGAGTCCTAGGGCAAGAAAAGGGACTGATGGGAGAAGTGGTCGAGGACACCCAGGAGATAGGTGGATTTTTGTGTATCAAGTGTAGACGCTATGATATTATTTTAAAAGAAATTACCCAAAGCAAGAATCAGGAGTCAGAAAGGGTCTGTACTGTGGGGAAGAGATGCTAACATTAAGTTGTTTCCGTTTTGCATTTTTTTCTTCAGTATTTAGTTTCATAAATGCTTACTGTGAGTTAAATCAGATCTGGTAGACTATTGGAGGTAGTGGACATTGCTATCTTTGGTCCCCTAACATTCTTTTTCTTGGTAATCATATCTAATGTTCATTCCCATGGTCCTTGACTTCAGGGGAACTTGATGCTACCCTTCTTCTGCTTTAGGAATGGAATATGTCACATGGGAAGTGATATTTAACTTAAGCCAATAAGTATCATCTCAATCACCAATGATTGGATCCAGGAAGGACAAATCCAGCCAGGCTAAACTCAGGACTTTGGTTCAACAAGTGGAAGAGGGAAAGAGCTCTTCTTCCTTTCATGTGAACAAGAAAGTATATGGATCCTGGAGCCTCTCACCTTGAAACCAAAAGAGGAGAAACCTGCCAAGAATGGGGCCAACAATGAAGAGGTAGATTCGAGAAACAAGAGAAATTGAATCCTAATTCCATTATTTCAAAATGTGGTTAAAGCCTGCTATTCAGTTATATGAACAATTATACCCCTTTATTGCCCAAATCAGTCCATTTGACTTAAAATAATACACAACATGTTTCTCTCTTTTGCATTTCCATGTATATGACCTTCTCTCTAGTCAGCCAAAGGTACCTACTAACAATGAAAGTGAGGAAGATTAGGACTCCTAAAAAAGGTATTTAATGAAAAACAAACAAACAAACACACAAGAGTCATAGTTCAATTTGCTACTTGGCTGCAGAAAGGAGAAGAAAGAGAGAGCGTAGGAGTAAAGAGGTAGACTCTTGTGTTGTCATTTTAACCATCCAGGTAGAAATTCCAAGGCTGTTAAATAGACTGAGTAGAAGAGGCTTGGGTTCCACTCCCTGTTTGGGAAAGTGGGAGGAGGAAGCCTCACAGGGTGGCTCTGCACCAACACAGGAAGGCTAAAGCAGAGGGAAAGCACAGTGGGGCATAGACAAGGCAGGATGGAAGCTGAGTTGACACTCCTGACTCTACTCATACTCTTGTGTAGTATGGAAGGGATCCAGAGGTTCCTGCCTGCACCATGAGGGGCATAGAAGGTAGTTGATGGTGCTAGTTGGTCTGGCCAGAGGGATGCCATGGTGGCAGCAAAGTGACCTTGTAGCCAAAACCTGTAGGCAAATTGCCTGGGCTGGGAATCCTCTGGGAGTCATAGCCAGACATCAGGGGGATCCACTGTGCCAGTGAGAACCAACTAGGGCCAGAGATAATTTTCCTTGTGGCGTATGCTTGACTCTCCCTACTGGTGATTTCTCATGTGATTTTAAATTTTTTGTTTGTAAGCTCATATTTTTCTCTGGCAGTACAATGTACTGTGGTTGTAGAAGTGCTTGACAGAGTGTTTATCTATTTGCATTTTTTTTTTTATTTTGGTCACACCTGTGGCATGCAGAAGTTCCCAGGCCAGGGGTCTGAATCTCCAGCCATAGCAGTAACCAGGGCCACAACAGTGACAATGCCAGATCCTTAACACACTAAGCCACCAAAGAACTCCCTGTATTTGCATTTTAAGTTAATTTTTTAAATTATAACATATACATAGCATAAATTTGTCATTTTATCTCTTTTTAGGTGTACAGTTCTATGGCATTAAGTATATTCACATTGTTGTACACTCATCACTACCATCCATTTCCAGATCTTTTTCATCTTCCTCAACTGAAACTCTACCCATTAAATACTAAGTCTCCATTCTCCGACCCCTTGCCACATCCCTAGTACCACCATTCCACTTTCAGACTCTATAAATTTGACTACTTTAGGTATCTCATGTAAATGGAATCATACAATATTTTTTTATGATTCATCCTGATGTAGCATATGTCAGAATTTCCTTCCTTCATTTTATTTTTAATTTTTTTATTTTTGAGCAAGAATGACCAGATATTTAGGAAAGAAAAGTTAGAATTGAAGAGCCCCATCTAACATAGAAAAATAAATTTGTTAACTTCTACAAGCTGGGTATTTTACATTTATTGTCTCATATATTTATAATAAAAATCCTATCAATAACAACTACCACTACCACCCCACTACCAGGACTCCTGCCATTTACTAAGCATATTTTGTGTGCCAGGTAAAGTATAGTCACTTTTTTTTTTTTAAATTGGAGTTTGATTTACAACATTGCATTATATATTTAAATACTTAATTTCCAAAATGTTAATCATTATTATTATTATTATTATTAATATTTTTCTTCTTAGGGCCACACTAGCAGCATATGGAATTTACCAGGCTAGGGGTCAAATCAGAGCTACAGATGCTAACCTATGCCACAGCCACAGCAACACAGGATCTGAGCTGCATCTGTGACCTATACCACAGCTCACGGCAATGCCGGATCACAGACCCACTGTGCAAAGCCAGGGATTGAACTTGCATCCTCATGGATGCTAGTCATATTCATTTTTGCTGCGCCACAATGGGAACTCCCAAAATGTTATTTAATTATATCTTCTTAAAAATAATGCAAGTATTTTCCCTCATTTTATGAACAAGAAACTTGAATCATAGGGAATAAACTAAGATCATCAATAACTAAGAAATAGATCCAGGAACTGGACTAAATGTGTCTAAGATCAGAATCTAAGTTGTAACGAGTTTCAAGGTTAAAAGGGATTTGCCCCATGCCACATAGCTAATGGGTGAGGAGCTAAAGCTATTCTGGTGTTTCCCTCAAACCATTAAGGGTACACTGCAAAGGAAAGGATCCAGATCATAGTCAACTGTCCAGAGAAGAAAATGTACAAAGGAGAAGAAAACGGAATGCTAATGAAAACTGGACAGTGGGACCCAAAGACCAACTTCCCTTTCCAAGTTTGCTTGGGTCCTCTGTCCTCTCTGAAAACCAGGCCACCAACACCAGAAGAGGACAGCTATCAATAGTCATAATATGTTATGGAGTCTTAAACTAAAGATAAAGTATAACGAGGAAATAATTTCACAATGAAACTTTATCACTGTATATCTGTGTCAGTCTAGTGTCAGAAATACCTAAAGCAAAAACAATTAAATCAAAAGTCCTTGGGATGACAAGGGGATCAAAAGGAATGGGAAGTCAGAATCTTACCTGATTTCTAAGGCATTTGCAAACCACTGGGGTTGATAAAACTGGTTGCGTTACTGTATGCAAGGCAGGACTGTCCACTAAGCACATAAATGTGACTGCTCCAGGATGTCCAGAACTTTCTTGGATCCTTTGAGAAGCCTGTCTTTTCTTCTTACCAGGTTCTTGATACAACCCAGATCTAAGAGTCTTTAGCATCTCCAACATTTTTTTTTCTAGTAACTGAATTCTGTATTATTTTACTTTTTCTTTTTTAATTTCAGTGTATACAGATTGATGATGTGCTTGCAATTGGTGCAAACACAGACACACCCTTGTAAGTGCAGAGTATGTAAGAAGTTTTAACTCTTACTTCACAAGATTTACATTGATTGTGTTGAATTTCACTATTGTGTTTTATTTCTTTTTTTTTTTAAGGTGTTTTTATTTGTTTTTCTATTTTCTTTTTTGGCTGCACCCTCGGGATAAGGAAGTTCCTCAGGGCAAGGAGTGAATCCAAGCTGAAGCTTCGACCTATACCAAAGCGGCAGCAACTCTGGATCCTCAACCCACTACACAGGGCTGGGGATTGAGCCACTGCAGAGACAAGCCAGATCATTAACCCACTGTGCCACAGTGGGCACTCCTTTTGTTATTTTTTTATGAAAGTGCAGTTGCTGTAAAATATTATGTAAGTTTTAGGTGTACAATACAGTGATTCAATACTTTTTTTTGCTTTTTTTTTTTTTTTTTTTTTTTTTTTTTAGGGCTGCACCCGTGGCATATGGAAGTTTCCAGGCTAGGGGTCGAATCGAAGCTACAGCTGCTGGCCTACACCACAGCCACAGCACATGGGATCTGATGGGCATCTGTGACCTACACCACATCTCACAGCAATGCTGGATCCCAGACCCACTGAGTGAAGCCAGGGATAGAACCTGCATCCACATGGATACTAGTCATATTCATTTCTGCTGTGCCACATGGGAAAAACATTTTTAAAGGTACCCTATGTGTAGTTATTATAAAATATTGGCTATATTCCTCATGTAATACAATATGTTTTTACAGCTTGCTTTCTTTTTTGTTTTTTTTTTAGGGCCACACCTATGGCATATGGATAGGGGTTGAACTGGAGATCCAGCTGCAGGCCTACACCACAACCACAGCAACTTGGGAACTGAGCAGTGTCTGGGGCCTACACCACAGCTTATGGCAATCCTGGACCTTTAACCCACTGAATGAAGCCAGGGACTGAACCCTCATCCTCATTTGTTACTGATAAGCCACAACAGGAACTCCTATAGCTTGTTTTATACCTAAAGATTTATAACTCTTACTCCTCACCCTATATTGCTCCTCCCTCTTCCCTCTCTCCATTGGTAACCACTAGTTTGTTCTCTATATCTGTGAATCTGCTTCCTTTTTGTTTTTAATATTCACCAGTTTGTTGTATTTTTTAGATTTCACATGTAAGTGATATCTCATATTATTTGTCTTTCTCTGACTTATTTCATTTAGTATAATGCTCTCCAAGAATTTCTTTCTTTTTTAAGGCTGATAATATTCCATTGTATGTATATGTCATGTTTTGTTTATCTGTTCATCTTTCAGAGAACACCTGGGTTGTTTCCACCTTTTGGCTATTGTGAATAAGGCTGCTGTGAATAGGCATGTATAAGTATTTGCTTTCATTTTATTTTATATCCAGAAGTAAAATTTCTAGATCATATGGTAATTCTATTTTTAGTTTTTTAAAAATAGGAATCACTACACCGTTCTCCATAGTGAGTGTTCATTTTACATTCCTACCAGCAATGAACAAGTGTTTCAATTTCTCCACATCCTCACCAACACTTACTATTTTCTGTTATTTATTTTTTTAACAACAGTCTTCCTAATGGGTGTGAAGTCGTATCTCATTGTGGTTTTGATTTGCATTTCCTTAATGACTAGTGATATTGAGCATCTTTTTATGTGCTTATTGGCCATTTGTATATTTTCTTTGGAGGAATGTCTGTTCAAGGCTTCTGCTAATTTTTTAATCAGTTATTTTTTGTTGTTGAGTTGTAGGAGTTCTTTATATATTCTGGATATCAATCCCTTATCAGATATATGATTTGCAGATCTTTTCTCCCATTCTAGGGGTTGCCTTTTCACTCTATTGATACTGTCTTTTGACATACAAAAGCTATATAATTTTTTTCTTTTTATGGCCACACTTGTGGCATTTGGCAATTCTTAGAGCTGCAGCTGCCAACCTATGCTACAGCCACAGCAACACCAGATCCAGACTGCATCTGCAACCTCTTCCACAGCTTGTGGTAACACCAGATCCTTAACCCACTGAGTGAGGCCAGGGATCAATCACGAATCCTCACAGATGCTATGTCATATTCTTAACCTGCTGAGCCACAACAGGAACATCAAGATATTTAATTTTTATAAAGTCCAACTTACCTATCTTTTATTTTGTTGCCTATTCCTTTGGCATCATGTCCAAAAAATTATTGCCAGATCCAATATCCTGAAGCTTTTGCTCTATGTTTTCTTCTAAGAGTTTTATTGTTTTAGTCTTTATGTTTATATCTTTGATCAATTCTGAGTTAATTTTTGTACATGGTCAACTTCATTCTTTTGCATGTGGATACATCTTCCCAGCATCAAATGTTAGAAAGACTGCCATTTCCCCAATGTATAGTCTTGGCACCCTTGTCAAAAATCATTTGACCATATATGTAAGTGTTTATTTCTGGCCTCTCTATTCTGTTCTATTGGTCCATATCTCTGTCTTTTTTTTCTAGTACCACACTATTTTGATTACTGTAGCTTTATAGTAAGTTTTGAGATCAGGAAGTGTGAGAACTCCAACTTCATTCTTTGTTTTCAAGGTTGTGTTGGTTTTAAGAGTCTCTTAAGATTCCATATGAATTTCAGGATGGATTTTTTCCATTTCTGCAAAATATCATTAGGATTTTAATAGAGATTGCAAGGAATCTGTAAATCACTTTGGGTTGTATTGACATCTTAGTAATTTTGGCTTACAATCCATGAACACTAAGTCTTTCCATTTATTTGTGTCTGTAATTTATTTTAGTTTTTATTGTATAAGACTTGTCTTGGTTAGTTTTTTTTTTTTTTTTTGTCTTTTTTTAGGGCCACACCCATGGCTTATGGAGGTTCCAGGCTAGGGGTCAAAATGGAACTGTAGCTGCTGACCTACACCACAGCCACAACAGTGCTGGATTGGAGCCACGTCTGTGACCTACACCACAGTTCATGGCAATGCTGGATCCCTAACCCACAGATCAAGGCCGAGGGTTGAACCTGAGTTTTCCTGGATACTAGTCAGGTTTGTTAAACACTGAGCCATGATGGGAACACTCCCTTGGTTAAGTTTATTCCTAAGTGTTTTATTCTTTTTGATGCTATTATAAATGGAATCTTTTCTTAATTTCCTTTTTAGGATGTTCATTTTAGTGTACAGAAATGCAAGCAATTTTGTATACTTCAATTTTGCTGAATTCATTTATTAGTTTTAACAGTTTTTGGTGGAGTATATAGGGTTTTATACATATAAGCTCATAGTCATCTGTGAACAAAAATCATTTTACTTCTTCCTTTCTAATTTGGATGCCATTTATTTCTTTTTCTTATCTAATTGCTCTGGCTAGAACTTGTAATATTATGTTGAATAGAAGAGGTAAGAGTGATCATCCTTGCCTAATTCCTGAGGAAAATCTTTTGGTTCTTCACCATTGCATATAAGGTTAACTGTGGGTTTCTCATATTTAGCCTTTATTATGTTGAGAACATTTTTTTTCTATTCCTAGTTTGTTGAGTTTTTAGGCATCATGAATGAATTTGCATTTTTTTTTTGGTCTTTTTAGAGTTGCCCCCATGGCATGTGGAACTTTCCAGGCTAGGGGTCAAATCAGAGCTGTAGCTGCCAGCCTATGCCACAACAATGCCAGATCTGAACCATGTCTGTGACCTACATCACAGCTCACTGCAACACGGATTCTTAACCCACTGAGAAAGGCCAGGGATTGAACCTGCATTCTCATGGATACTAGTCAGATTCATTACCACTGAGCCACAACAGAAACTCCCTGCATTTGCATTTTTAATAACCAGAATTTTGATAACCAAAAAAAAAAAATCAAGATTTCATCCTCCTATTTAAAAAACAGGTCTTTCCACATGCACCTGCATGTTCATTGCAGTTCTGTTTACAATAGCCAAGACGTGGAAACAACCCAAATGTCCAACAGCAGACAATTGGATTAGGAAGATGTGGTATATATACACAATGGAATACTACTCAGCCATAAAAAAGAACGACATAATGCCATTTGCAGCAACATGGATGGAACTAGAGACTCTCATACTGAGTGAAGTAAGTCAGAAAGAGAAAGACAAATACCATATGATATCACTTATAACTGGAATCTAATATACAGCACAAATGAAACTTTCCACAGAAAAGAAAAGCATAGACTTGGAGAATAGACTTGTGGCTGCCCAGGGGGAGAGGGAGGGAGTGGGAGGGATCAGGAGCTTGGGGTTAACAGATGCAAACTATTGCTCTTGGAATGGATTTACAATGCGATCCTGCTGTGTATCATTGAGAACTATGTCTAGATACTTACATCACAACACAACAATGGATGGAAAAATTATGTATACATGTATATATATAACTTGGTCCCCATGCTATACAGCAGAAATAAATAAATAAATAATAAAAATTGGGTCTTTCAACACTAGATTCACATTTCCCTGTGGTCTCTCAAGCTGATAGAACAAATACTCTTCTTACAGAGCATTCTTTTCAGACATGATTTCTATACAAGTTTTTTCACTTGTTTTACTTATCTAGAGAGATTTACTTTTTGGCTGCTGTAATCATAATAGCAAACATTAATTTAGTGCTTACTGGGTAACTGACACTCTCCTATGCCTTTACATGTATAAATTAATTTAATCCTTAAAGAGCTCTATGTAGTAAGTTATTATTCCTTCTTCTGCTAAGAAATCTGAAGCACAGAACAAGTGGAGAAGTGAGTAAAATTGGTAATAGAGTAATAAATAATAATGAAGAAATAATTGATTGGGTGGAAATAGAGCTGTTTTTACCTTTGGTGCCCTTTGTTTTGTACACAATTTGAAGAACAAGGCAAGTGCTTGAACTCTGAGATAGCAAGTTGGCTTACTTAATTCAAGATTTGTGATGGTGTGCCAGGTGCTAATAAAAGTCTGAATGCTCCTTATATAGGGTGTTACTGCGTACATTCCTGTGTTGGATATACAAACCACTTCTTAGTTGTTTATACCAGAGTGCTAGTACTGAGCTTTATGTCTAATTGCAAGAGTGAAGTTATGGTGGTGCTGATGGGGGAAACATGTATTTTCACAATGGCACAGGAACTCTAAAAGATGAATAAATCTTAACTGAAGTTTCTTCAAGTGGTACTTGCAGGGGACACGTTCTTTTTTTCATATGCCTATCACTTTATGGTGTTTCCAGCTAACAGAACCTTGGCTTTTCTTTGGAAAATGACCCTTCCCCCATTCTTTGTCCTCAGACTAAAGCATACAGTTAGGTATATGATCCAGAATTTGCTAATAAGACATAATAAGATTTTATTGGAATTACTTGGAAATAATTGCCCTTATGGAATGATTAGCTATAAGGATGATATAGGTTCAACACTGGGGAAAGATGGGAAGTTAGGGAAAAAAATCGCTATATGAGAATAAACCCTTTAAAGTGAACAGAAGAGGAGTTCCCGTCGTGGCTCAGTGGTTAACAAATCCGACTAGGAACCATGAGGTTGCAGGTTCGATCCCTGGCCTTGCTCAGCGGGTTAAGGATCCGGCCTTGCTGTGAGCTGTGGTGTAGGTTGCAGATGTGGCTCAGATCCCGTGTTGCTGTGGCTCTGGCGTAGGCTGGTGGCTACAGCTCCAATTCGACCCCTGGCCTGGGAACCTCCATATGCCGTGGGAGCGGCCCAAGAAATGGCAAAAAGGCAAAACAAACAAACAAACAAACAAAGTGAACAGAAGAAAGGAGTGATCATATGCTGATGACATTGTTTTACCCTGGATTCAGCCATACCTGAATCTATGCATCTATGGATTTTTCAGTTAAATCAGTGTGAGTTTTTGACACTTACTAGAAAAAGTCCTCAGCATTATAGTACAAAAGAATTCCACTTATTATACATGACAAAACATCTGAAAATCCTTTTTCCTTTTTCAAAGTATCTCTGAGATACTGAGAGTACCATACTCTGAGTACCTACCATTCAGAGTAACAGCTGTGCTGAATTCCTAATCTCACTCTCTCAAAACTCCCAGAAACCTCTCTTAAGCTCAGATCACTCCACATCTTCCTTTTTCTCACTCCTGACCTCAAAACTTTTCTGGCTTTCTTCCTCCCCCACTTCCTTCAAGAGAAACATAAAATCTAGCTGAGCTTTGTGGATTAGTCAAGACTTCTGAGGCTCCTTTGTCTTCTATACCTCTACTCCTTACCTAGATCAGTGCAATTAATGCCCAGGCTGCCTTCTGAACAACAAAAGGTCCCTCCTCTTCAAAATGGTGAAAGACAGAAAATACATCTTAAATTTTCTGTTCTGGTCTCATTTGTATTCAGTACAAATAGTGGACGTTAGTTCTGTTTGCAAACAGCTGTTCCTGGGGTTCCCTTTGGGTAAGTTTTGTCAGGATAGTGCCTCAATGTTTTGTTTGGTTTTGCCTGTGTGTTTTTTGAAGGGGAGAGGGGATGGATGGGGAAAGAATTAAACTAGTTAAACCAGTTTGATTGTTTTTACAAGACAGAGAAATGGTCAGGACCAGGATTCAGATCCAGCTGATATGGAGTGCAATGGACAATCATTACTCATTCTATTGCCTCTCATTTCCTCCCTCTTTGGGAACATTCTTTGGGTTTTCTACATAAACAGCCTGAGACTCTCATCAACAACTGCCTCTCTCAGCAGCTACTTCATAAACACATTTTTTCAGACACTGTGCCCAGGACTCTTAAGTGTCCTAGGAATACTGACTCATTCAAAAGCAGCCCAGCTGCAGTTGGGGGAAAGCACCAGCACTTGCTCCATAAAGATCTAGATGGTCTCTTCACATCAAGAGGCATCCAGAAGTTCTATTATGCTGGACACTAAGATGATTCCCAGCTCTTTTGTGAACACATTGGTTATGAGTAGTCTGAATCTCATTCTTGGATCTGCTTAAACTGTCTTTAATGCTCTCAGGTGGGGGGACTCAGTGGGGAGACCACCTAATATGATGGCTGCCTGGAGCCTGGGAACTATAAAGATGACTCTGGGATACATCTCATTTTTTAAAACCCCCATCTTTCTTATATATATATATTTTTTTCTTATGAATTTTCCCAACAACAATGAAGTAAAATCTATTATAGTGTTCTGGAGTGGTAGGAAAAGAATGGTAGGATAAAGATGGCATGGCACATTTAGGGGATAGTTGAGAATTTAATGAAGGGACTATTTAAAAAGGTGTGGGCAGGGTTAAAGGAAACCTCTGGGAGCCATTACCAGCCCCAAGCCTTCAGGGGCAAAAACAGCAAGCAGTAAACAGACCTGAGAAAAGAACTGTAGGAGAGGGCCACAGGATTGGAATGATGGGCTTTAGATAAAGAATATAGGCAGTGCCAACAGAATGGCCCTCTGAGGATGTAGGAGATAGGTCCTAAATATCATAAAGATCAGCTCTGAGCCACAGAGCAGGGTGGTGAGTGGATCTGAAAGGACAGAGGAAAAACCAGTAGTCACTTCCTATCTTTTCCCACTACGCACCTTGGTTCAGGCCTCACTCTCTCTTGCCTGGCCTACGGTAATGGTCTTCCTGCCTGTCCTCATGACCAGTCTAGTCCTTTGCTTTGATACCCAGGTCTGTTTGCAAACAGCTGTATTCATTCATTCAGCGCGGGAATGTGGGGTATTAGGACCTAGGTTCAGGGACCAGCTCTACAGCGCCAAGACCTTCGCCTCAGAAATCTCACAGGTAAAATGTCAGCTGGAGCGGAGGATGCCGGAAGAGCTTTCTGGACCACAATTTATTGATGCTAGACGTATTTTAAATATCAAGGAATCGATTTGCGACTTTTAAATGCAAACAGACGGGTCTAAATGGACTGATATCCTCTCCCTGCCGCCTTCCAGGAAACCATGTCACTCTGGCTGGCCAGCGATTGCTTCAAACCAGGTCTAAGAGTGTAGACCAAAGCGGTCGCACAGGCAGTTTCCCCACGCCTGGGCCCTCCCACCGCGCGGGTAGAGCGAGTCCCTCAGTCCAAACACAAATCCGGGGCGCCCCCCGCGGCCTTTCGCACGGGCACCTGCCGGTGGGGGCGGGGGAAGCAGCGGAAAGCGCAGGCGCAGTGTCCACGCCGGCGGCGCCCCTCTCCCTGCCCCTCCAGGCGGCCGCAGCCGCACCAGCCGCGGTGTTCTTGGCAAAGCTCTCGGCCGCCTCTGCGGCCTCAGAACCTGGACTGGGTGCGCGGCAGCCGGCAGCCCCGGCGAAGCACCGGGCGCGCCTTCCCTCGCCGTGGCACGCAGGTAACCGGGCCCTGGCAGCCGGTCGGCAGCAGCGGACTGGGACCTTGACCCTGTCTGCCCGGCAGCCCCAGCCGGAAGGAGTGGGAACTTACGCCGACCCCCGCCTTTTAGCCGAGGTACCCAAGAGGCCAAATCCCTTTTTTTTGGCTTGGGCCGGGTCCTGGGCAAAGCGCCCCGCCCCCTTCACACACCTTCGCGGTGGCGGGGGGTGGGGGGGCTCTGCTGGACGTCTGAGAGGCGGTGAGTGCCCCACTTCCCTGCACTGCTCTCTTGGAGAACCTAGACCCGGGTTCGGTAAGGTCAACATTAGCCGTGGCTTCTGCGGGGGCCCCTCCTTCCTGCCACCGTCGCGTGTATGGGTCCTTCTCCAGCCTCTCTAAAAAAAGGTCGAGGGCTATTGCTTTCCTCTCGCCCAGGAGCCCACCCAAACAGGGGTGAGTCTTATGACGCCATGGGATCGATTTCAAATACAAACTTTTAAGAATGCTGGCTGGTTTTAGAAATATGGCCAAGAATCAGTATTTTCCTTTACTCTGTTGTCTGTCTCCGACTCTTGGACTCCAGTCTATATGGGTTGAGATTTTCGTGGAGAATATACGATTTGGAGAACCCTTTCCCCAGCGAAAGGCGAGGCAAGGAGAGGGAGGAAGGGCCAGGCCGCGGCTGTGTGGCGGCTGGAGGAGCAGGACAAGTCCACTCAGCCCCGCCCCCGCCACCTCCGGGGGAGAAAAACAAGACCCCTCCCTGACCCGCCCCTGGACCGTAGGATTTCTAGGCCACGTGCGCCCGTTTTGCCCCTTTTGGGAGAAGAGATGGAAGGGTCGCCGGTGGCCGGAGCCAGCAGGAAAGAGACTTGTGTTGGGATGGGTGGGGGCGCTGCGCAGACCCACATCTCAGTCCTGGCTTTTTGCACGGCTTGGAGAGGAGCGGGATGGAAAGCTGGCGTCTAACTGACGATTGAGGGCCGGGAGATAGTGACGCACTGGACAGACAGGCCTGGGGGCACTGGGGTAGGGGCAGTCACTGGCTGTACCGCTCGAAGGGGTTGCCCGTGTCCGTGGTGCTGAAGTGCCTCTAGTGTCTTCGTCGGTTTTCTTCTCGGGCGGCGGCCTGCCTTTCGGTTCTACTCTGCACCAGA